>NW_022681468.1:162991184-163620575 GCF_009764315.1 Trachypithecus francoisi | reverse complement strand
ACTCTGTCCCGGGACTGGAGTGCAGTGGCCGGATCTCAGCTCACTGCAAGCTCCGCCTCCGGTTCACGCCATTCTCCTGCCTCAGCCTCCGGAGTAGCTGGGACTACAGGCGCCCGCCACCGCGCCCGGCTAATTTTTTGAAGTTTTTAGTAGAGACAGGGTTTCACCGTGTTAGCCAGGATGGTCTCGATCTCCTGACCTCGTGATCCGCCCGCCTCGGCCTCCCAAAGTGCTGGGATTACAGGCGTGAGCCACTGCGCCCGGCCCGTTTTCATTTTTATATATAAGGTGCCAGAGAGGAAGTCATAGATGGTCTCTACTCTCACTGTTGATGGAAATGAAACTGGTACTATTTTTCTAGAGAACAGTTTGAAAATTTGTATTAATATCAAAAATTTATGTTTTGTCCAGTTCCTGGGATTTGTTCAAAGGATATATGTAGGTGCTTGGACCAGAATGTTTTCACAGAGAAAAAAAATAGATGTATCATGAATTTTTTACAGAAATCATATAAACACAGTATAACCACATGATGGGATGTACTATAACGCAAAGTTTCAAAACAATGTTTAATGACATGGGAAAATGATTTTTCAGTGCTGTGTATTTTAAATTGTAAAGCTATTCACAAAAGTTTTCAGTGAATGAGGCCACTCAAAAACTATAGGAGACTATGTGCGCATACACAGGCATACACATATGTACTCATGTATGTCTATACGCAGAGACATATAAACATGATACACACTAAAATTAATTCTCTTTGGTCTTGGTGTTAACATAACCATATTCCACACTTTGTAATTTTCTATGTTTTACAAATTTTTAAATCACATTTTGATTCTTGCCAATATAAAATGTGTTACCTTAAAAATTGCAAGTCAGCCAATACATCTGGTTTCATGAAAGAAGCTTTGAACTTGACACTTTGAACTTGACAATGTATAGCTATGCATGCTTGTATATATATACAAACACATCTCAGTGTCTAGTTCAAAACTTCCAGATATATATGTATCCAAGTTACCTATTATGCTATTTGATACCAATCATGAAGCCAAAATGTGACAATGCTGCCCCCAAGAGGCCATTCAAGGAATATATGTATTTACTAGCCGTTTTCAAATAAGAACGAAACAGACTCCGCAGCTAGCTTTACTGCATTGGAAAAGAGAAAAAACCAAAACCAACCAACCAAAACAAAAGAAAAAAAAAGACAGTGGCTCTAGGAGATTAAAATATAATTGCCGGCCGGGCGCAGTGGTTCAAGCCTGTAATCCCAGCACTTTGGGAGGCCGAGACGGGCGGATCACGAGGTCAGGAGATCGAGACCATCCTGGCTAACACGGTGAAACCCCGTCTCTACTGAAAAATACAAAAAAACTAGCCGGGCGAGGTGGCGGGTGCCTGTAGTCCCAGCTACTCGGGAGGCTGAGGCAGGAGAATGGCGTAAACCCGGGAGGCGGAGCTTGCAGTGAGCTGAGATCCGGCCACTGCACTCCAGCCCGGGCGACAGAGCAAGACTCCGTCTCAAAAAAAAAAAAAAAAAAAAAATATATATATATATATACACACACACATATATATACACACACACACACACACACACATATATATATATATATATATAATTGCCAAGGACGCATGACTACTAAATGACAGTCAGGGCCTCAATTTAAGTCAGCCTAACTCCAAAGTCCACGATTTTTTCACTACATATTTCCCCAATTCATGAATTAAGCAGTGGTTTCCATTCATGGGGAAAATCTAAATGGAGTGTAAGCAATCATAAAAATATGTCTTCCTTAAAGTAAAAGCAGCATAGTGTGCAAAAGAGATGATGCAGCGTGGTAGTCAGTGCATGACTGTCCAGTGTTATTTTACTTGGTGCAGCGTATTCTACTACAATGGTAAAACTGTCAACACTCTACAATGTTTGCCCAGATCTTTCTATTAAACAGGCACGGGCAAGTGAGCTTGGGTGGAGCAGCGGCCAGGTTCTCTGAGACAGGCAGCACCACGTGGTGCAGGCAGAGCTAGCCTTCTAGGGACTCCCTCCTTGCCTGTTGCAGTCACAAGAGCCTACAGAGGGGACTTGCTCTCCTGCCAGGGGCCCAAAGACCAGTGGGACATTCCCTAAGGTGACCCTCACTGTGTGTTCTCACATGTGTTGGCACTTTTAGAAGGTGTGGGAAGATGGGAGCTGAAAGGGAGCCACTGCCTCCCAACTCACTTGGTTATTATCTCTATATGCTCTTTATAACTTACATAGTAGTGTATGTATGGTCAGATCTGGTGTGGTCTCTGAGACAGGTGGCCACCCTGTACTTCAGGCACTTATCTGGAGGGGACTAGGGACCTGCTGCTACACAATGACAACGAAAAGTTCTACCTCCCCTCACCCAAGAAAATAGTTAAGGGACGGTCATCCATCTGGACCCTAGACGACCTCAGGCCAGTCACGGCGTTCAGCTCCCTAACTTCTCCAGCCCTACAGAGGAAGGTGTGGTGGGGAGGAACTGCTCTGCGCTTCCTTGGAGTGATCTGACTGCCCTGCCTAATGCTGGAAGCCTAACTCTGGGCATGGCTCTGTAAAATGGCTCATTCCATTTGCTGAAAGATGGTCCTGAAAGAAATTGTTCAGTACTTTATAGGCAGCCTCTAGAGGACGCAAGAGGAGATGTTTGCTGCTCTCTTTGGGCTGATTCTGAGAAGCTGCTGAATTTCACTGGTAAAATTCAGTGAATGCATGACACACTCGTGGTAGGAAGTTCTTCAGAGCCAACATCATGGATAAGTTCCAGAAAAATGCCTCAGGCTCACTGCCAGACATTTGGGGAGCAAACAGCATACATTCCCTCAGCCTCTTTCGAATCTCTTTTGTAAAGAATTCCAGCTTGCTCAATTGTGCGTATCTCTGAATACTAATTTAAAGGAATTCTGAAATATGGCAGGGATTTCCCATTAAAAAATCTTATTCAATATGGTTAACCGTAATTTATTGTATATTTGCAAAAAGGTAGAAGAGAGGGTTTTGAATGTTTACAACACAAAGAAATGGTACATGTTTGAGGTGATGGATATGCTAATCACCCTGATTTGATCATTATACACTGAATACATGTATCGGTCTGTATTTCATCTAAATGTACAATTCTTATGGGTCAACTAAAAATAAAAGGAAATTTTTAAAAGCAATTGTATTTAAGTACAATAACCTATATGGAGTCAATTTTAAGAAAATGGTAACTGAACTCCTGCAAACATTTCTAGATGTTTGTCTCAGGTTAAAAGGGCATCATGGGAGCTGGGCGTGGTGACTTATACCTGTAATCCAGCACTTTAGGAGTCTGAGGTGGGCGAACCACCTGAGGTTAGGAGTTCAAGATCAGCCTAGCCAATATGGTGAAACTCTGTCTCTACTTTAAAAATACAAAAATCAGCTGGGCATGGTGGCAAGCACCTATAATCCCAGCTATTTGGGAGGCTGAGGCAGGAGAATCACTTGAACTCAGGAGGTGGAGGCTGCAGTGAGCCGAGATCACGCCACTGCACTCCAGCCTGAATGACAGCAAAACTCCGTCTCAAAAATAAATAAATAAATGGCATCATGGGAA
This sequence comes from Trachypithecus francoisi, assembly GCF_009764315.1. Lineage (NCBI taxonomy): Eukaryota > Metazoa > Chordata > Mammalia > Primates > Cercopithecidae > Trachypithecus > Trachypithecus francoisi. The sequence goes on along the minus strand of NW_022681468.1, from coordinate 163,616,958 downwards.
CCTAGTTTGTTCTACACTCATATTTTGTCTTTTTACTTAGGTCCAACATCTGAAAAAAATTAAAGATACATTTTTATTTGAAAAATTAACCAAGTTTTCATATTTCTTCCAATGTTTGGTATCATACGTAATATAATAGACACCTTTGTGCATAAATCTTATTCCATAGTCCTACCTACTTCCTTGAGATGGATACTATGTGGGCATGACTGGATCAAAGTATACCATTGGCTTTCCATGACTTGACAGTGTGGCGTCTTCCCAACCAGAAGGACCCTGGCACTGAAGTGCTCAACCATGGGGTGATTTGTGGTTTAGTGATTCCTAGTTCACCAGTAGTTTGTATAGCCATTTCACCAGCTTTGTGAAATCCATAGGTAAAACTGCTGTGGCATTCTATCTAGAGCTCTATCACATTAAAATTCATAACACTTGGAAGTGGAACTACTTCCACTTTCCAAATGTTGTATATGACTGAAAAAGAAAACTCATTATCAACCTTGCAGCTCATTAGCAGACTCTTCCTCCGCACAAACAGCCACTAATTACCACTGGCAAGTCACTCTGGTTCTCACCTCTCCTTGGCTCCCTTCTGGGCATGACACTCCCAAAAAACCACTCTTGATCTAATGATGCTGTGTCCCTCGAATTTTCAGACGTGGTGGATTAGACAAGAACACTGCTCCGACCTGAGCTCAAATTCTGGTGACCTCCTCACTAGCTGTGTGATCCTGGGCTGGTTATCAAACATCCCTAAGCCTTACTTTCTCTGTCCATTATGGTCACAGTGTCACCTGGCTGGCAGGGCTGTCTGAGGGCTGAAGGATGCTGTGTCTGTGAAGTTGCCTGCTATACAGACTCAGTATGAGGCCCCCTTCCTGCCTCTCCCCCTTGTAAGGAATGACACTCACTCCGCATCCCATTCAGGCAACAATGTTTCGGAATTGTCTTCTAGAATTAAAACTGCATACCTTGGCTGGGCACAGTGGCTCACGCCTGTGATCCTAGCACTTTGGGAGGCCGAGACCAGTGGATCACCAGAGGTCAGGAGTTCAAGACCAGCCTGGCCAATGTAGTGAAACCTCCTCCCTACTAAAAATACAAAAATTAGCCGGTCATGGTGGCACACACCTGTAACCCCAGCTACTTGGGAGGCTGAGGCAGAACTGCTTGAACCTGGGAGGCGGAGATTGCAGTGAGCCAAGATCACACCATTGCACTGCAGCCTGGGTGACACAGTGAGACTCCATCTCAAAAACAACAACAACAACAACAACAAAAAACTGCATATCTTGTGATACACCTTTCAGGCTTTGGATCCAAAGATTTGATTTAGATTTAATTAGGATGAGAATCAAGAGCACTAGTCGGATGAGGACCGGGAGTGTATTTTCATTCTGTGAGCAGAACACAGACACCCCCACAGTAACCACATCCAGCATTCCTCCCAGCCCTGCGTGAACTCCCAGACATCCTCCAACACCTCGGCCTCTGTCTCCACACCTGCTGTCTACACACAGGGCTGAGACTGTACTCGCTTCTCTCTAAACCCTTCCTTTTTCCATGGACTGATGGCTAAGGACTTATTGTCAACCCTCGCAATATTTCTCAGCTTTTCAACAAACCTCTCTACATCAACAAGGTGATGTCCAAGGACACTGATGCTCAAAACTCACATCTCCATCTTTGGGCAAACACGTTGAAGATCAATGCAAGGAAAGACAAAATGCCAAGATGTGTGCTCTAGGCTCCCTCATCACAGCTCCTTATCGGGCTGTTACCAGGACAGTCCTGCTGCCAAATAGATTTGGAACTGTGAGACGAGGCTACAAATGTGAGAGAAGTCACCTTTGCTCGTTTCCACCTGCCAGCATCATTTCACAAAGCCCCTGATTGTGTTTCCAGAAAGACCCTTGAAGTCCAACAGGATAGAGCACACGGCCCCCACATCTCTTGCCTGAGTCACTATACTCTTTACAAGATAAAAGCACCAGTCCTTGCCTTTTCCTACCCAGAAGTAAGGTCTGAGGGGGTTAGTGATTATGCCTCTGCAAACCATAACCAGATGTGCCCTTGTACCCAAGCTGTGATGAGATGTTGCACAGGCTGATCATCCCCCACCTGTGCACAGCAGCGGGATGAAACACTGCAAGGAGCCCTGGGTAAACCCTCTCCAAAGGGCGGCTCCCAGGCTACAGGCCTCAGGCTGCAGTCCCCTCTAAGACCTCTGAACAAAATTAACTTTAGTTCCTTAAAAGCTTGATTTTATTCCCATTTAATCAACAGGACACAGTGTGTCAGAGTATTCACCAGAGCATACACTAGGAAACACAGATCCTCCAAAGATGAAAGCATCAATATTCGTTTCTACTATGATTACACTTTTAAATATAAAGTTTACTGTGATAAATTGTAGCAAAATAGAGAAATTCCAATACCTACGCAAAAGGAATGTGCTTCCTTTTTTTTTAACTTGACTTTAATGCTGTTTTTTTCAATTTAAAAAATATTTTCTGGGCCAGGTGCGGTGGCTCACGCCTGTAATCCCAGCACTTTGGGAGGCCGAGGCAGGCAGATCATGAGGTCAAGAGATCGAGACCATCCTGGCTAACGCTGTGAAACCCCGTCTCTACTAAAAGATGCAAAAAATTAGTCGGGCGTGGTGTCTGGCGCCTGTAGTCCCAGCTACTCCGGAGGCTGAGGCAGGAGAACGGCGTGAACCCGGGAGGTGGAGCTTGCAGTGAACTGAGATCCGGCCACTGCACTCCAGCCTGGGCGACAGAGCGAGACTCCGTCTCAAAAAAAAAAAATAATAATAATTTTCTGAAGCCTACTTCCCTAGACCCACTTTGGAAACTTTCAAAAACTCTAAAGGAGCCTTTCTCATTGATCAATTTATTGATTTACCCAAGGCAATGAATAATTCAAAATTTAAAAAATGACTAACAGTCTATTTAAATTATAAACACTAAAACTTAACGTCAACATTAGAATGTTATCCAAGCATGTGAGAAATGGGCTTTTAAAACTTTCAAAGGCTACACAATTGCAACAAAAAAAAAGAAAAAATTCCTTTTTTTTTTTCCTTTTTCTTTTTTCGAGACAGGATCTCTGTCACCCAGGCTGGAGCACAGTGGTACAATCATGGCTCACTGCAACCTCAAACTCTTGGCCTCAAGCGATCCTCCCACCTCAGCATCCCAAGTAGCAAGGACCACAGGTGCATGCCTCCTCGCCTGGGTGATTTTTTTTTTTTTTGGTAGAAACAGGGTCTCACTATATTGCCCAGCCTAATCTCGAACTTCTGGCCTCAAGCAATCCTCCCACCTCAGCCTCCCAGGGTGTTGGGATTACAGGTGTACAGGCATGAGCCACCACACCCTGTCCTCCTTAGATATCTACGTTTTATATAATAATTTTTCCCTGTCTGACATTATCTGGGCCATGGTTCCAACAATGCTCTTGAGCTTGAACCGAATAAACGAGCCCGAACGACAAACAGCCACGGACCTATGGCAGCCCAGGGAAGGAACGTTCAAGAGCGCTGGTGTGGGCAGATGGCAAGGGGGATCCCCCAGCACACACGCGCTGCCGTCTCAGACCTGCCGTGGGAACAGCTCCGCGGCACGGCTCTTGCGGCAGGATGAGCAGCCGCCCCTGCCCCGCCCCTGCCCCGCCCCTGCCCCGCCCCGCCCCCTGCCCCGCCCGCTCCCGCCCGGCGCTCACCGCATGGTGTAGAGCAGGGTGCCGTCGTCCTCCAGCCGCAGCAGCTTGTTGGGCGTGGTCATGTTGTGCGCTATGGACTTCTTCCCGTTGTGGAAGAACGTGTCTGGGGTCCAGATCTTGCTGGCAAGGAGGTTGTTGAGAGGGAGGCGCTGCATGGGCCCCTTAAACCGGAGCCTTTCATCTTTCCAGCTTTGTCGGAAAAACACGTCTATGGTGTACTCCTGGTGCAAAGGAAGGCACGAGGCAGGTCAGAGGGCACGGGGCCGGGGCGGGGGCCCGCGGCGCGGAGGAAGCATTGTCTGCCCAGCCATGCCCCGGGACTTACCATTTCCGTGTCGGACACCGGGCCGAAGCTGGTGACGTAGATGTCGGTCCTCACCTGGGTGATGCGCTCTGAAACAGACACGGGTCCCTCGGCTGCACCGACTCACCTGCGCGTCTGTCGCACGCTCGTGCCCGCAGTCCATTAACCAGTGCCACCCTCTGCAACCCGGGGCTTTTGCAGTGCATTTCGTAACCTTGGAGGACTTGACAATCACCGGATGAAACCAAGCTGCTCCCCACTCTGCCATGAACTGAAATTCCCACCCTACAGAACACAGCTTGGCTCTCCTCCTCCTTCTGCCTCCTGGGGAGCAGTCCTGGGAATAGCTGGGCTGAGGCCTCGCTGTGGGGCCTTGGGGTTTTGCAAACACCTGAACTTCCATTTCCTCCTCTGTAAACTTGCAACAATGATGCCAGCCGGGCAGCTTAGAGCCATGCCGTCGCCACAGAGAGGGGCTTTAAAAAGGGTCAGACAATTCAGGATGAGGGGAGCTGAATTTCCAATCAAAGCTGGAGGTCCTGGGTGGTCTCTGGGAAAGGATGATGAGAATGTGCCCAGTGTGCCGAGACAGGAAGGAAGACCCACTTCTCCTTATGCAGCATTTTGAATTATTATTATAGAAAGCCCTATCGTGGGAGACTATGATTTCAAACAAAATTACTGCAAATAGGTAAAGTGATAAAAGTGGCTAATAATATTTGGGGGAAAAACTGTGTGGTTCCCTGGGCACTACCAGGGCCCTGTAAGTCCCCGAAGTCATGAGTATGAAGCAATTCAAAGTGCACCCCAACCCACACCAAGTCACTTCCAGCTGCACTGTGGGCCTGCCTCTCCAGCAGCTCGCGGTGTGATGATCGTCCGTCTGCATGGAGTGCATTTGTGCGTGGGCAGGTATCTATGTGATGCTGTGTGTTGTATGATGCAGTGTGCCTGTCTCCTCATTGAGATGCCAGCCCCAGCAGGGTGGCCTGGGAGGCTCTCCGTGGTCTCCTCCCACTCTGCAGGACTGGAAGGCAGGGAGGATGACAGAATACCACAAGCACTGACGGCAGCTTAGGGCTCCTCGAGATGCTCTGACCCTTCTGAGTGTGTTCAAGGGACTGGATCGCTGGGCACAGAGGCCTAGGAACATCATTCAGAGGGCAGAGTAAGAGACTGCCAAGGAGCCTGTGCCCAAAAGGCAGAGTGGCCACTCATGCTTTAAGTGGATCTCCCTGTTAAAAATGCAAATACTAGGCAGGGCATGGTGGCTCATGCCTGTAATCCCAGCACTTTGGGAGACCAAGGCAGGGTGGATCGCCTGCGTTCTGGAGTTTGAGACCAGCCTAGCCAACATGGTGAAACCCCGTCTCTACTAAAAATACTAAAATAAGCCGGGCCTGATGGTGCACGCCTTCTACTCCGGAGGCTAAGGCAGAAGAATCACTTAAACCTGGGAGGTGGAGGCTGCAGTGAGCCGAGATCATGCCATTGCACTCCAGCCTGGGCAACAAGAGTGAAACTCCATCTCAAAAAAAAAAAAAAAATGCAAATACTAGAGAACTAAATTTTTTCCTCCAAGAATGTATTCACTGGAAAGTGTCTACCTCACCTCACCCAACAAGTTCAGACTCCACATCTAAACTGGAAACTGCACACAATTCTTAGCACAGCAATGAAGCTGTGCCAGGTGTGCCCTACTGAGAGCAATCTACATCAGTTCATTTTTATTGAATTCCATAAAGTCAAAGTAAATACTAGGACTGTGGCCACAGTGAAGCATTAAATGTATAACCCATAAAGCTATAAAGGATGGCTGCATTCCACAGTGGATTTCTGAAAAGGACTCGCATAGATACAAGAGTATGAGGTTGATTTTATATCATTTCTTAACATAGGGTAATCTCAGCATTAGTAACACCTAAAAACCAGTTCCTCCTTAAATTAACCAGACTAGACGTTAAGATTATCTGGGAAGAGGGGATTTTGCAAAGATGCTTGGGGGGGACCACTTCCCCCAGGTTCTTGCATCTAGAAAATAACAAAGGATGCATGATCCTTGGCAAGAGTGGAACAGCCATCAGACCAAAATCCTGGCAGGGAAGCTCTTTCAGGCATTGTTTGAATCAGCACAAACACAAGCTTGAGATGAGGTGTAAGCCCTTCCTAGATCCTTGCCGGGCTCAGCCAAGGAGGGCACACTCACCTCCCAGCCCAGGCCGAAGTCTGTTGTCATAGCCATCCAAGAGCCCATCCAAGATCCTGGTAAATATCGTGATGTTGTCATTGGTCTCATCTTTCACTGAACTGGTTGGCATCTGTGAAAAGCTTTTAAAAAGAGAAACAAGAGGAAGCATGAAGACGTATTATTTCTTACAAATTCTTCTCAAGATACAGAAACCAGGGAGGCACGTGGAGGCTTGTCTCCTGAGACGAGGATCTGAGAACACAGCTCCCACACTGGCCAGGGGACTATTTGGCCTCGATACACCTCTGTTCTCGAACATCCAAGGATACTCTGCTTGGGGCTAGTTATCCAACCACCTAACCTGAGGCTCCAAGTCTATCATTCTGTGATTCTGAGGAGTTGGTTTATGTCAATATTTTAGCCGTTTTAAACAACCAATGAGCGATTAGCCACGGTGCATGGACTGGCAGAGCCTAATCCACTCACAGGGGATTTCAGAAGTTTGGTTTAAACACAAAAACCGAGTTCTAGTATTGCTAGAGTCACCTGCAACTGGGCGCTGGGGCGTGGTGGCGACGCTGTGCCCAAACCTCGCTGCAGCCTTAGTTGGACTGGGAGCATTTGTGCTGTGAATAATATGCCAGGACTGGGGAGTGAGTGACAGACATGACGGAGTCTGTGTCATCTCTGGGGTCCTGCCCCTTCCGTGGGCCAGCTCCCAGCACATTCTGTGGGACCCAGTGTCACAATAAACCCTCGAGAAGAGTGGGCTGAGCCTCAGGGAAGACACAAGAACATTTTTTGTTTGTTCAATTAAGTTATCCAGATTCCAAAAGCTTATGTAGTATGAACAGAACAAAACTAGAAACTGCCTTAGCAGATCTAGACAAACTGAGGATGGTATCTGGGGGGACAGAGAGACCACAAGCCAAGAAGACAGCCCCGCAGCTGAAGAGCATGGATCCCACCTCAGGTTTCCACAGCTGCTTTCAGATGTGCAAATAGCAACTGGTTTTGAATTACTGAGCACTTGACTGCAAATTTGGCTTCAAGGGGACTTACCAAACTGAAAGCCAGCTGTGGTTCCCAAGAAGTGAGCGCCCTGGGCACTTGGGGGAAGAACATGTGATTCCTGGTAGTTCCCTGAAGTGCCTGGCTGTGGGCCCTAGCTCTGCTTAAGGCGCTTTCTCTCCCGTGAAAGGGCTGAAATCAGGGCTGAGAGCCACCAGCCGTGGAGAGATGCTGAGGTCAGAATCCACGCCGGTCTGCTCCACCCTGTTCTTAAAAGTCAGCCATTTTCATTGATTGCATCTAAACAGATCAATTCTCTGCTGGCCGTAAAGCTATTCCCTTTTGAATATAATAAGAGAATAAAGAATAAAAGAATAAAGTTCTTTTGATCTAATTTTCACATCACCATAAAAATACATATAGTTGAAGCTCTAACAAGCTAAAATTCATTCCTGTTAGTATGGAGCCCACAGACGTATACTTTTTTCAATCTGTGATTTCATATTTAAAAACATTAAATTCCCCTTTCTCTAACATCCATGGTTAGTTGCACACTTCGGAAAGACAAAGCACTAAGCCTAGCATAGCTCCTTCCAGTGAACAGCTTTCTTCTTCAGGGTTTTATGGGAGGAAGAAAGAAGGTTATATTTTGTACCTACCCAGTTGTGTAACTATTGGTCAAACCAGATCTGGCCTCATGATGGACTTCATAATTATTGTCGAGTTTGCAACTCAATTTTAGGCCATGTCCAGGTGCTCAATTTTTGAAAGGTCCTTGTCTCTTTATCGTACCAATTGAGGTAGTAGTAGAAAAAGCAAATCTTAATGTTGAAATTAAAGTTTTCTAAGCTACTCCATTCTCTGTTGTGAAAATGTTCCTAAATTGTGTTAGATGGTAACAGCCCTGGCTGTCCAGAGACAAGGGCTTGACTTCATGACTGACCATTCGGAGGCTGTGCAGCCACCGTGATGTCTCTGTGAGCATTGTTTTCAGTGGCTCTCTCCAGAAGCGGAGATAAAGACACACTGCTCTGCCAGTTTTTTAGGGAAATACCATCCCACCAGGCTCTGAATCCCACTCACAAATACCCTAATCAATTCCCACAGTGATGGAACAGAATGCTATGCTTAAGAATTTCAAAGCTCAGATTCCACTTCTTGATCAAAATTATTTTCGTTAGTTTCAGTATATCTACACACATCTGTACATAATTACACTTTTCTTGGAGGAATTTCAGTGTCTACCCTTTCCTGTCATAACTACCTTTTGCATTTACCTGTAGACCTTTCTTTGTATGACAGGGGCCATGGCAGGGGATTTGCAGTGTTGTCCTTGCTGTATTAACTGAAGATAGCTGCTGGGAGGGAAGAAACAGATTTTTAAAAAGCTCTGATGATGCCTGTCAGAGTAGGAGCAGAGGGTTTTGTTTGTTTTTTGTTTTTGCATGAACTGGAGGCCCTCCTCTGTCCATAGACCATCCTCAAAAATGCTTCATCTGCAGTGCGTGGTTATGAAATACACCGCTTTCACAGCCATGGAGAGAAAGGCCCTTGCTGTATCATAGAAGGCAAATGCTGTGTTTTCTCAGCCCCTGGTGTGTAAGTGCCTTCATACAGGAGACCTTCACAGATGCCTGGGGAAATGGCTAGGGCCTCTATCAAGCTACGTGATCTTTAAGAACTGCTGCTAAGCTCAGGAGGAACTTCAGCTGGCTTTGTTCCATTTTGGCTCATTGAAAGCACTGGAAAAACAACACAGAAATCCAGGGCTATGCCTTTGGTGAGCAATAATGTGCAGCCTGTGACGGATGAGTCCTACAGGTGGAAACCAAGATGTCCTCGGCCCACAAAGCACTCACTCCGTTTAGGGTCAGCAGGCAGCCTGGACTCATCGACACTCCACTTCTGTGCAGCGTGTGACGCATGAGTCCTATAGGTGGAAACCAAGATGTCCTCGGCCCACAAAGCACTCACTCTGTTTAGGGTCAGCAGGCAGCCTGGACTTGCCAACACTCCACTTCTGCTTTGCTTAACTGCACTGAGTATAGCCCAGGAGCTTTGCTCATTCTGAGGTCGACCAGAGTCCACGAGTGCTTCAAGGACAAGTAAAGGCTCCACTCTTTGGGGAAGTGAATTTTTGTGAGCTGAGATTATATCCATATTACTAACAACAGTCTTAGACATAATAGAAATACTTGAAAATTTGGTGACTTACCCTTCAATTTTAGTCTGGGTTAATTCACTAGGTTCTCTTAAAATAGGAATTAGTTCCTTATATTGAATGCATATTCTCTACAAAACATGTCCCACTTATGCCATATTCTCAGTTCCAACATTTTCCTTATTTGGTACTTGAGAGAGTACAAGTTGTGGCGCCACTTCTGGAGAGGAAAAAGTCTTTTCGGTATTGTCATTCCACCACTGGTGCTAGTGAAGGCAGTGTGTGATGTGCTTCTTTGTGATGCCATCTTCCTTATATGGATGACCACTTCTGACTTACGTAGAGTGAGTTCGATAATGGCAACTGCAGATGTATTTTGACTGGAAATTACTTTGGACGTTGAACTGGGTTTGTTTGTTTTAAGCTGCAGCTTATCCGTCTTCTTAAATTTTGTTCTTCCCCAGTATTTAATGACTTCTAAAAAAATGTCTCTTCTGTTTACTTGTCCGTTTCTTTCAGGTCATTAAATGAGTACCTCTAAATGGCAACACTGTGTGATGTTTCCCTCAAATGCCCATTACCCATCACTTAAGCACCATATTAGAAAAACAACAGCAATGTAACAGAAAAACAAAACCAAGATGCACACTGGCTGGACAGTGAGGGTCAATCCTAGGGTTCCAAATAACAGCTTTCCCCTCTTAAGGTAGAAAACATGGACGGACGCCACATTGTTTTATGAGGCTCTGAGTCTGTGCCATGGAACACCATGCTAGAACTCTCTGATATTCCTGCCAAATCCTAAAATTCCCCAGTTCTCCCTGCAGCTCCCAAAATCCTGCTGAAGTGCATGCCTCACTCTTCATGGAGGTTCTGCATTCTTGCCCTTGACACTGCTGCCCAACTTAGAATCCTGCTGCCCACAAGGTAAAACCCAAGTCCTCTGGTCCCACAGGCCAGAGCCACCTCTCCCACCCTGCCCTCCTTCCTCGACTCAGCCCCATCCCTCCTTCCAGACACACTGGGGGTCCTGCATAGGTGATGACACAGTGACGCTCCATCACAGTCCTTACACACGTTCTCCCCATTCTCTCGCCATGGCCATCAGCAAGAACATCTGTTCTAATATCACCACTCTTTACAAGAGCCTTTCATTCACCCCATATTCCCTTCCAGTCACTGCTCCATTCTCTGCCCGTCTTCTCATGAAAACTCACTGGGAGGTTTGTCCGTATCAGCAAACCCCGCTGCCTCCCCTCCCTTCTCTTGCAATCACTCTGCCAGGCCTTCACTGCCTGCATCCCAAGGAAGCTTCTCTTCGGGAGGCCAGGAATGAACTCCACATGGCCAAATCTGAAGATCAAGTCTTGGTCCTCAGTTTAGTTGACCTGTGGGCAACATTCCTACAACCCCTTTCCACTTCACCTCAGGGCACAGCTCTGTCTTTCTCTTTACTTGCCTCTTCCCCTCAGTCTTGCTGCCGCTCTTACCTTCCTGACCTCAGAACACAAGCATGCTCCATGGCACAATCCAGACACCCTTTCCTTTCTGTCTGCACTTAACCTCTGACTGTCTCATCCAATCCAGTGGCTTAAATACTTCCCAATGTATGGAAACACCTCAGGTCCACACCTCCAGCCCAATCCCTCTCTGTCTTCCAGACCTCTACATCCACTGGGAGACCTAGCAGTGTCTCCAGGGGCTTCCCACACCACCACTGCACCTGTGACCTTCTGTACCCAAACCTCTTCCCCACTGCCCTCTCCAGCTCAGTCATAGGCAGGTGAACCTGTCAGGTTTTCTAGTAAAATACCTAGGGGTCATCCCTGACTTCTTTCTTTCCTTCATGCCCATAATAACCCATCAAGTAATGCTGCTGGCCAAAACAGCCACTCCCCTGGGCCCCTGCAATCACCTCTTCACGGTCCCCACTGTGTCTTGGGTTAACCCCCTCTCACTTCACTCCAGATTCCATTCTATTCTTTCACTCTGCACCCAGAGTGAGTTTCAACGTTTAAGTCACATCATTGTCACATCCAAATTGGATCATATTTCAAACCTACTCAAAACCACTCAGTGGCCCTCTCTGCCCTTCCAAATAAAAGTCAACTGTCCTTCCTGATGTTCCCCTGTATGGCCTACTTTTGGAATGTGATCCTGACCCCAGCCCATCCTCCCTGATGATGCTCTCTCCCCATCTCTCGCTTCCTCATGCCTGCCCCTCCGCTGTTCCTAACACGTCAAGCATGCACCTGCCACACAGCCTGGGATTCACCCACCATTCCTCCTGCCAGTTCAGGTTTCTCTGCCAACAGCTTTGCTCACATCCTCACCTCCCTCAGATCTCTGCTCAAGCATCTCTTTCCAGCACATGCACTGTCTCTTACTCTGAATCACTCTTCATAGCAATCATCATAACCTACTGACACTTATTCCGTGCACACCAGAGTGCACCCTCCTGGAAAGCAGGCCCCACTCTGCCCCTGCTCTGCTCTGTGCATCTCAGCACCTGGAACAGTGCCTGGTGCATGGTGAGGACACAATCCACGTTGGTGTAGCTGAAGGGCAGTGTCCCCCAGGATGCCCCTGTGAGGGAGACATTGCAGATGTGGGCAAGGCAAGGACCTTGCTGTGTTCAGGCTGAGGCCAGGAGCCATCTCACACTCTGGGTCCAGTAAACCCCAGGAGTCTTCTGGTCACAGTACCCAGAATGGCTTGGTGCACTTAGCACACCTTCCCCTGACACAGACCTGGGCTTGCGTAAGCATTTGGCATAGGTTGGCAATGGATCCTTTATACCAGCCTTGTGATCCTGGACCCATGATTAATCCCACGTTGAGATTAGAAACTGAGCTGCAGGCAGGAGAAGTAACTATTCTGACATCACACAGAGAGCGTGTGGACAGCGATGGAAACCAGGCAGCTAGACTGCCCTCTGTCAAAATGACACTTAATGCCATCCTAAATATTCACCATCGGTCCTGAAATGGGAACGAAACGGACAGTACAGTGATGGCCCAATTGTTCTTATTAAAACTGAAAATTAACTGGTTCTGTGCTTCATTCACTTTTAGACTGGCCTTTGATTTTAAAATAAGTTGTTAAATAAATACAAATAAAATGGAGTTTTCAATGAACCGCTGAAGGCTGTTTCACTGCAGGTCTTACTCTCACTAGCAAATGATCTTTCTCTACAGCATTCCAGTTCACAGTCTATATTCCATGTTGGAGTTTATTCGGGCTGCAGTAGACAATGTTTTCACAGTGGTAAACATATGAGTTCTAGATTAGGGTATTCTTTGGTTTCTCATATATAGTCCTCCCCTCATTCCTTCCCATGTCAGGGCACTATAATAAAAATTAGGACATTCTGGAGCAGGCCCTGCAGTGGAGCGCGCTAGCCCAGCCTGCATTCTTAGGGAGCCCTTGCTTTTACCACTTTCAGAAGGTGAAACTTGGACACACTTCTCTAAGCTCTAATGCCTGAGCTCTTTTCACCTGAAAATCAAGAATTATGTGTAAATTAAACGGTGCATTTTTTTAAAAAATGCATTCTGAATATTAAGGAGATACACTCATATACATGCTGATATTATCGTTGCTACCACCAGACTTCTCTGATGAGATTTTTTTTTTAATTTTTGCTTCTAGTACTTTCCTCTGAAATTTCTCATTAATTAAAATGAGCATCTTATGCAATTTGAACCTTTGTAAAAACCCAAAAGCCCACAAGCTCCTTCTCCCCTTGAAGGGAGCCGGTGACTCACTCCCGAGCTGACTGCCAGACGGTCTTGGCGGAGAGCTGCGCTGGCCGACTCTCCTGCCTGCTGCACACGCGGAAAGTTTCCTTTATAAAGCAGATAACTGGGAATTATTTTCTTTGGGTACCTTTAAAAAAATGTTGGACATTCCCCTAGAACCCTGTTTTAACCACTTACTTTTTTTGCCACATGCAAGAACTGCCTTTCGGCTTTCTAAGGGTCGCTGAAGTCTGTGGGCGCACCACCACTGGTGTCCCCGCTCCCCGCTTCAGTGGGCTTCTGAGCGCCTTTAGAATTGTTACCATGGGCCGGGCGCGGTGGCTCAAGCCTGTAATCCCAGCACTTTGGGAGGCCGAGACGGGCGGATCACGAGGTCAGGAGATCGAGACCATCCTGGCTAACATGGTGAAACCCCGTCTCTACTAAAAATACAAAAACTAGCCGGGCGAGGTGGCGGGTGCCTGTAGTCCCAGCTACTCGGGAGGCTGAGGCAGGAGAATGGCGTGAACCCGGGAGGCGGAGCTTGCAGTGAGCTGAGATCCAGCCACTGCACTCCAGCCCGGGCTACAGAGCGAGACTCCGCCTCAAAAAAAAAAAAAAAAAAAAAAAAGGATACCGTGAGTACCTGCATGATTCAGAGAGAATGTACTTTCTGCTCTACTTAAAAGAAGGGAACTGGCCTTGAGTGCGCGTGTGGAATGGCTCTCTTCACAGAACCAAAGGTCCACACTAGCACACTTGTGTAGACACATAAAGAAGACTCTATCTGTTCATGTTCAAAAGCCACTTCTGCAAGAACCTACACTTTTAATTGCTGCTTATAAAATATTGTTTTCCAAAGTCTATTTGAATTGCGGCTCCCACATAATAAAATTGTTCAGCAGATTTGTTATCAATCAGTAAACCTCCAAAATATATTTAAGACAATAAAATCAACGGACTCAGACTTTACTTTATTATTAAGCTGATAATCCTCAATTTTATCTCACAATTGTCACTGGTCTATCAGGTCTGATAAAGTATGATTTTCTTAATGATGATAAATTAATTCCAGTTTAAATTTAATAGTATGTATTTTGACATTATATTGGTGCCAATATTGTTTCTGTACTGGTTTTTCTATACTATGTACTTTTGTTTACTGGTCTTACTAAAATAAATAGAATGCCTCAAATAATCCCAGATCGTCAAAAGTACCTTAGCACAGGGCTGAGTGTCCAAAAAGGGCCTTATTGTATTGTATGCTTGACTCGGGCTCTGTTCTATAAGTTAAAACTAACAGAAGAATTAGAAAGACTATTGAAAATGAGCTGCTGGTGACTCCAATCAAATTTAGAATGTGACCAAGAGAAGGAGAAGAACACTCATGTATTTTCAAAGCGATTTCACATCAGTTATCCCATATAATCACCAAGTACATTGCACTTATCACATCTGTAAGTTTTCCAACTGCCAGTGCCACACACATTTCACAAACACTGCATCTCGACTTGGTCCATGCACATAGCCCTACACCTTTTCTTTTTCCTCCTTCTTCCCTGCCTGATTCTCTGTAGCCCTCCTCACCCTGTGCCAGCTCTCTGAGCTCTCAGGAGTGCGCACTTCTCTTGTCCTAGAATCAGGTTCAAATTAAACCCTTTGATGCTTCTTCTTTCCCCTTTCTTTTGAACCCGATCACATAAACTCTTTCTCTGGAGGGAAAAGAAACAGAGCTGACCCAGACTCTTTTTCCCCCTAATCCCCAACTACTGAAAACTCCCTCCACTCTGAAGCAGGGACTACCTTTTAGAATTATATCTCCTCTTGTCTAGACTGGTTTGATCCAGAGCTACCCTGCAAACTGTGTGCATTCAAGTCAGGGAACCCAAGAAGTAACAGGGGGCACAGTCACACAGGAAGCTCCGAGTAAGGACTCCCAACTTCCGAGGTCAGGCATTCATTCTCCCTCCTTCCCAGCCAGAAGACGGGCTAACGGTGCTCGGCTCATACACTGGCTCCCAGGAGTCATCCAAAACCAAAACACGAAACGTAAAGACAGGTGTTCCATGTTGTGGTAGCTATTTTTTCAAGATTGAAAGTTAACTCAATATTAGGAAACTTCAATTGGGATTTGACACAATTATTCTTAAGTCCATTTAGATAATACACAAGTGAGAGGAGCCTCCTATAGGATGAGAAATAAATAGGGGCTTGATGTATTTTATGAAGTCTTTTGTGGCTGTTGAAAACCATGCCCTGCTGGCCAGAATGTGTGAACCTGGCTTCCTGCTTTGCTAGAAACCCCACTTCTTCAAAAGCAATTGGGCGCGCAGGGTCAAGAGTGAAAAGTGCTCAAAGCACCTGATATAAAATGCCTCTTACAAAAATATCTTCTAATATAAATAATCCCAAATACCTAAGAAAACTTGTAAGCCAAATACGTTCACTACAGGAAAATTTGTAACAGCAAAATCATTCACTATGTAAACATCCCCAATTAGGGAAGAGGCTAACACAAGACACTCTTGCCCTGTCAAATATGCAGCCATTTAAACTAGTACATTGAAAGAAATTGTGCAAATGGATTGGACATGAAAAAAGCACAGTACCAAACTGCACAGCCTGATCCCACTGTATAAAAACTTGCGCAGAAGCAAGGGGAAGTCAGTGCACCAAATGGGAGGCATGGTTGTCTCTGGGTGGCAGAATTAAAGAGATTCCTTTTATTATCGTTTTCTGTATCTCACGTATTTGCTGCAGTTACTAGATGCTGTTTTATGAAGGACTACTGGCCATATACCTAAAAGATTAAAAGCTGCTCCAACAGTTAATTTTCTGGAAAATTTGAGGAGTATTCTACCACTTACTCAGTGTTAGCTTTCAGAGACTAAGACACCCCTCTATTTTGAAGATGACCTCAGAAAGCTACAGAACTAAAGAAGAAAGCATAACTGCTTCTTGGGGCTAAAGTCCTTATATACATTACTTCCTATTTCAGACCTGTATCTACCAGGGAGTGAAACCATTTCATGCTTATTCAATGAAAATTCGTAATACATTTGGCCAATATTTTGTTTGTTTGTTTTGTTTTGTTTTGTTTTTGAGACAAAGTCTTGCTCTGTCGCCCAGGCTGGAGTGCAGTGGCCTGATCTCTGCTCACAGCAAGCTCCACCTCCTGGGTTCAAGCGATTCTCCTGCCTCAGCCTCCTGAGTGGCTGGGATTACAGGCATGTGCCACCATGCCTGGTTATTTTTTGTATTTTTAGTAGAGATGAGGTTTCACCATGTTAGCCAGGCTGATCTCGATTCGCCCCTCGCTTGGCCTCCCAAAGTGCTGGGATTACAAACATGAGCCTCCGCGCCTGGACTAGCCAAGACCTTTTAAAGAAAATATATGAAAATATAAAAAAATATAAGAAAATATAAATTTCCAATCCTGACATACTCTTCACCTCCAAAATGCTACCAAATATATGTGGTATATCAAACAAACCAACTACCTAATGCATTAGCTGACAAATTTGAATGTTCTGTGTGATTTCACCTATGTGCAGACATTTCATTCAGAAGAACATTGTGAACACGCTAGTTTACAGGCTGTGACAGCTGCAGAGAACTTGTAAAGGAAAACCTTCATTTAACAGATTAAAAAAATCCCAAGGCATAGGAAGGGAGGCGTCCACTCAAGATAAGCAATATTCACAGCCCATGCTTTTTCCCAAGGGAATACTTAGAACGGCTCAAAGCGCTAAGACATGCCACACACCTGTTCCTGTCAGTGGGGTTAGAGTGCACACACTGCCTGGCTTCGTTTGGTGAGGGACAGGCATCTTCCTTAGCTCAGCTCTGCTGGACAAAGTCTCAGCTAATGGCTCAGGCTTGCACCCGGGTAGACCTGGACTACAGTCCCAGTGCTGTCTTCTACCAGCCACTGCACCTGAGCAGGGCCCCCACATCCACCCCTTCCTCTGCACAGAAGAGTCGGAAGAGCAGAAAATGTTCAGAGGACAGACCAAAAACATCGTGGCCCCGGGGATGTCCTCTTTCTCCCCTGGACAGAAAGGCTGTCTACAGGCTGTTGCCAAGCCACTGTATATTCCCCGTCTGTGATGATTTACATAAATGTGGATAGGCTGTGAAACCTCTGGATCCCATTTTTGCAGCACTAATGCTTGGCAACTTTCATCCTGACGTTTCATTTCTTAATTATACGCCATTAACTTCAAGTTACAATCCTTTTGATTAACCAGAACAATTCTGGGGCACAGGTCAGAACAGGAACAGCAGCCTCCTAAGAATATTCATCCACCATGTCGGTTATCACTAGTTTCATGAAAAAAAAAAGAGGTTAGAGTTGGTGTACGGATACTAAAGGCTAAAATGAAAGAGGGGTTACTGGAAATGATAGTGCCAGAACCTCAGGGGTGTCTTTCAGATCTTCGGGCCCTGTGGTTTACAGTGTCTGCACCTGCATTCAGATGGTCACAGTTCTAGGGCCTTGGCTCAGGCCAGGACCATTGTGAGTCCTTTTCAATGCCAAGTAGCATGGGCCTAGCTTTCAAGGCAACTTCGATTGCATAATGGAACTGCGGAGGGCAACTGAAATATGGGCACTGCCTTGTCTAACAAGCAGTGACTATCCTTCATGCACGTGAACTCCTGAATCTTGTTTTAACCTGAGTAGGAAGAATCACAGCTGACTCGGATCTCATCTTCAGCCTCCATTTCTGAAAACATAATCTGCCTTTTTTGCTCTGACTCACTTCAGAGACCCCACGCGAGGAGCAGCCTTGCTCAGGAAGAAAGCGTGGGTCAGGGCAAGGACTCCATTTATTTACAAGTGAAGGGCTTGGGGCTGCAATGGTGGCAGGCGAGGGCTTGCTCAATGGATGTGCTGCTCCTGTAACATGTCTGAAAGGCACCAGTGTCCCTAACATCATAAAATAAAAGCACAGATGGTAACTTACCCAAAGTGACTGGATAAGTTCATGGAAATACAAAAGAGAAGGAGGTTTTTGATCATGATAAAACCAGAGAACATTCCATTGTCCATTCCCAATAAGAATAGTAGTTGAAGCAGGTGAATATGGGGGAATAACTCTTCCCTTCTCCAGCTTGATCTTGAAGCTGAAAAGCACACAAAGCGGGGAAGCACGTGAACATCAATGCTGTTGTGTCACAGTTCCTGGAATGAAATCACACTGCTATCACAACAATTTGCAAAGAAAGGAGCCTGCTGTCCTTCCCCAGGACAGCTGCACACCAGGTATTTTCCACCACCCTCACTGGGTAGTAAGTTGGAACATAAAAATAAGTAACAAAAGGCTTATTTTTGCTTCTAGTCAGGGTGCAGAATCATCCTAATTTATTGTTTTCCACTCAAATACTCTGTTTTGTCTTTCAGTATGTTATCAAATAAACCATCAGTCCAATTATTAAAATAAACGCTTTAGTTATCCGAGCGACTGTATTTTGTATCCGTCAAATCCACAAGTGCAATAATTTTACCTTTCTGAAATATCTGCCACGCGTTCAAAGCCAGCAAGCTACTCCTCTCTCTGCAAGGCACTGAGAAAGTATGTGGAAAGAAGTGGGGAAAAGCACATTTAAGAAACAGGTTTTCTGCAGGATCACAATACTGTAACAACTGCCTATAAAAGAGTGTGGCTACTTTCCCGGCATTCGGTCCCCGTGACTACATAACTTAACCACTGCATCTGTGGAAGTCGGTCTCCGCTCAGTGCTGGACCCTAATTAATGCATTTGAGATCCAGGCAGACATTGTCCCTGGGCTCAACGACCAACCTTCGCGAAAACGCGCATTTCTCAGTCTGCGCATAACGCAAATAGGTGCTCATGGCATCCGAACAGAACGCTTCGAAAAGAAGCATTTTCCCAACAAGCTCCCCCCACCCCCAACCCCCGCAAACTCCGGAATTGGGAGACACAACAGGTACTTCCACCTCGGAAGCGAAGGCCTTCTGCGACTCCTGCCAAGAAGGGCAGGGTGCCATGCGGTGGTCGCCTGGGCGCGTCCTGGGGCTCGTCGCGGGGCCCGGGCCAGAGCCAGGCAGCGAGCACGCGGCGCTGCATGCGGGAAACCCGGGCGGCGCCTCCAGCCGCCCCTCAGCCCCAAGCCAGGGACCCTCAGGAAAGGCTGCGCTCCCACGACCCTCCCGACCCCCACAGAGGCTCACCAGGGCGGGCGCGCCAGGGCAGGTGGGCGCGGGGGCTGCACTGCGGAGCCGCAGCCTGGGTCGCCCTGGCACCTGCGGTCTGCCACCCGCCCGGTCCGCAGCGGCGCGCCGAGGGTCTCCAGCTCCCGGGCCCTCCCCTGCTCGCTCCCGGCTTTCGCAGACCTCCCTGGCTCCTGCCCCGGGTCCGAGCCGAGCGCTCCGCCGGGCAGCGCCTTCCTCCTGGGCTGGGAGCGTGCGGTGCAGCGGCGGCTCCGAGTCCCCTGGCCTCGAGCACCCCGCGCGACACGCGCGCGACACCCCCGCGGGGTCCGAGTCCACCCCGCGAGCAGCGCCGGGACGCCGCGCGCCTCAGAGCCCCGGGGCTGACGCTGGCCTTCCAGGTGGGCGATCTCTCCCCTCCGGCTCCTGCGATGGTGGCAGCGGGTGTCCCCCACCCCCAATTGGTCACTGCACCCCGGTGCCCCATCCGGCAGGGCTGAGCCGCCCGGACCCCGCGCCCTTCCGTGCCCGGCTTCAGCCCCGCAGTCGCCGGGGTAAAGTTTGCGCTCTGGCCTGGCCGCGCGCCCCGCCTGCTCTGCACCTCTCCTCCCCGGCCACGCAGCCTGCCGCTCCGGCGCCCCGAGGAGAAGGGGTGCGGACCGAGCCGGCGCCGCCGGTTCTCTTCCCCGCTCGCGTCCTCTTACCCCACGGCCCCGGCCCGGCGCGCCCAGGGCTCACCCTGCGCGCCGGCCCCAGGAGGCGAGCCGTCGGTGAGGGTGCATCCTCCTTCTCCTCCGCCTGCTCTCGCCCGGCTGGCAGGCGCGGAAGGCCGGTGCGGCGTCACCGCCCCATGCTGCCAGCGCGAACTTCCCCGGCGCTCCCGGGCGGAGCGGCTCCTGCGCCCCGCGCTCCCGCCGCCGCCCTGCAGGTCCGCCCCGCGCCGCGCCCGGGGCCGCGCGCCGCCCGCCGCAGAGCCCCCCAGCGCCCCCGGCGCACTCGCGCCCGCTCTCACCTCGCCCGAGCGCCACATGTCGTCTCCGGGCTGGAGCATCGGCCCTCTGCAGAGGCGCTCCGGTAGAGGCCGCCAGACTCTCGCAAACGCGCCCTCGGCCGGCTCGGCGGAGGGGGAGGGCGCAGGGCCCGCGGCTCGGCCTGCAAGGGGAGAGGCCCTGCTCTGCTGAAGTTTCTTCCGGGCCCTCAACAGTATCTTCAGCGCCTCGAGTAGTCACCACCGCTCCCTTGTACAGCAGGGATGGGAGGGCAGTGTCCGCAGTCGGGTGACAGAGGTCGGGCCTTCGAGAGCTTTGCTCCCTAGAGTCGGCCCCAGCGCCTCCCTGCCCAGGCCTGGGTCCTTCCCGGGTGCTCCATGACACCCCTGTACATGCGCATCTCTTAGGCGCTTCTGAAAGAAACTGGCCTGTGGACATTCTTTTCATCTCACTCATAGACAGGTATGCATTGGTAAGGGAGGGACAGCCAGGGTCACACTGGACTCGATTAGAATGAAATCCTCACCTAATGCAGTGTTTATCTGGGGGTTTTCTGAAGTTCCGTTTCTTGACAACAAGCCGCCGTGGCAACGGGAAAGGGCCGGGAGCCCTGGGGGCTGCAGGTGGGAGAGCGCGTCTGGGGTGACGGGGCGGGATCTTCCCAGCAGGGCTTCCGAGCCACATCGGGTCACTGCCTCATTAGCCATGTACATGGGGTCTTACTGTGGTCATTCCGTCGGTGTGTCGTCCGTCCTAGTGGTGCAGCTCCTGGGAGGTGAGGGTGGCATTAATAACAACTGCGTGGCAGCAGGGCCCCTTCAAACAACACAAGCAAGAGCGCATCGTCTGGGGGTTGCAGGGTCTTGCTTCCTCAGGAGGTGGGGGACTCTCGACTGTAACACCCAGTGGAAAACGTTCAAGACTTAAAGGAAAGCCACTGAGAACGCGATGGGGAGGTTTACTTACACCATTCTCCCATTCCTTTTGTGAAACTGCATTGTTCATGGTCTCTTTTAACAGAATAATGGTAAGTAAAGGCAAATTCTTAACTCCCCTCCGGGAAAGATCTTTGACCTTCCAGTGTAGGAAGCCTTTCATTTTTCCAATTATCTCTAATACCGTGTATTCCAAATCTAAGTTACCTGCTAATACTTCTGCACATTCCAGAAACTCTGAAATTTTCTGAAAAACAGAACTTGTAAATCTATTCCAGGAATAGGACATAAATATACATAAATGTGCAAATATACAGGAAGTGTTTCTCTGACTATACATTTAGCCACACTATTAAATAACTGTTTCCAGTGATTCTTCAGGAAATATGAATGAAATAAGATGCTAATTTGAATTTTCAAATGCTAAAATGGACCATTGAACGCATACATTTCTTCGTTTCCTAATTTCTCAAAAGAGGTACCACTAGGGTGAAATTCCTTGGCAGACATTAAATCTTAAAAAGTTAACAACATGGTTTTATGATCAGCCTAATATAATTTTCACCTGTTAGGTGCTGGAATTCTAACACCTAATACCAGCGACAGCTGCTCTTCTCTCAGGATTAAACAGCATAATGCAAATCAAAGAGTTGGAAGAATTGGTACATTTAAAACTTCACAGTTTGTCACACAAAGTCGTTCAGTGTGAGTTTGCAAAAATAAATGTATATAAACAAGGGATGACTTTTGTATTAGTAAGGGTTATAGACATTAATTCTTAACAATAAAAGAAATGTCAGCTGTAAGTAAATATGTTCTTTTGATGGATTATGTTTAAAACTTCCATTTTTTGGTACACTTTCTATCAGCTTTATGTCCACACAACACATATTATTGAATATATAAAAATCATCTTAAGCTAGAGTCATTCTTTAACATTGTATTTCAGCATGTTGCTTACATTCTTTTCTCTTCCCTGTAATGAAATGGTATGCCACTCTCTCTCCTCCTAGTGTTTATGTAACATAACATAGCCTCACTTTAGGTGGACTGCCCTGAGGGGACAGTGAAATCGTCAGGCCTATCAGAACCTTATAGAAACTCACATTGCTAGAAGGGTACTTACTACCATTTCAATGATTTTTGTTTTACTATAGAATTCTGTATTTGTGCTGAGAAATAATGGGCTATCCGTTGAATTCCCATTTGTTTCATTAGCATTTTCTCTTTATTGAATGAAATTAAGCAACGTCGTGATCGTTGTGGAAGACAGTAGAGGGCACCCTAGTTCCACACAACCTGGGTCTTGGCCCAGTCTTGGTAAGAATTTCATTTCCAGTGTGACAGCCTAAAATAGCTGCAGATGAGGAAGCTAGGCCGGGAGTAGAACACGTGTTCACAGAGCACCCGCCCTGTACCCCAGTCAGGGGCAGGAATTGAGACAGTGGCTGTGTTTGCGTGGGTGGGTGTGGTAGGTGTGGCTGAGACATGAACACAGTGCCATCGTATAAGCGAGATCATGTGCCATTTGTCTTTCTGTGCTTGGCTTATTTCACCAAGCATGTTCTCCAGGTTCATCCATGTGGTCAAAAATGGCAGGATTTCCTTCTTTGTTAGGGCTAAATAATATTCTGCCATATATGTATGTATATACGTGTGTGTGTGTGTGTGTGTATGTCACAGTTTATTCATTTATCCATTGGCAGACATTTAGATTGTTCCATTATTTGGCTATTGTAAAAAATGCCAAAATGAACATGACAGTTCAGATACCTGTTTCAGATATTGATTTTGTTTCCTTTGACTATATCCCCAGAAAGGGGATTACTGGGTGTATAGTGGTTGCCAGGGGCTGGGAGAAGGACAGACGGGGACATGTTGGTCAAAGGATACAAAATTTCAGTTATGCAAGATGAGTAAGTTCTGGATATCTACTGTACAACACTGTGACTATAGCTAACAACACTGCGATGTATACTTGACACTTGCTAAGAGGGTAGATCTCATGTGTTCTCATCACACACACAAAAGAGGGCAGCTCTGCCAGGTGATGGAAATGTGAGTGAGTGTGATTGTGATGGTGACGTATATATAGATCAGTCATCAAGCTGAACACCTCAGAAACCAGGTTTTACATCAATGAATGGATGAATGAACAGATCTACATTTCTGGATTTAAAAAAAATGAAAAGAGAAGACACCCCACAGCTTTAGCAACACTGGGCATCCATTCCCACCCTCCTGCATCAACTCGGTTCTACTGACACCCGACATGGGTCCTTAGAAGAACATGGTCTATTCTTTTTCACATTTTGCCTCCTTTGTGTAACTAGGAAAATAGAGGCAAATGGGGCTTTTTAAAAGATACTAAATTTTTTTCTAATTTCACTATATCTATTTTATCTTCATTAGTGTTTTATTTATATCCCCATTTTGCCATTATTTCATTTTATTTTGTGATGACTCTAGGGTTTACAGCAGGCATCTGTAACTTATCATAACCTATCTTTTTTTTTTCCTTTCTTTTCTTTTCCTTTTTTTTTTTTTTTTTTTTTTTGAGATAGAGTCTTGCTCTCTTGCCCAGATTGGAATGCAGTGGTGAAATCTCAGCTCACTGCAGCCTCGAACTCCTGGGTTCAAGTGATCCTCCCACCTTAACCTCTCAACTAGTTGGATCTATGGGCATGCACCACCACACCCAGCTAATTGTTGAATTTTTAGTAGAGACCAGGTCTCACTATGTTGCCCAGGCTGGGTTCACAGGAACTCCTGGATTCAAGGAATCCTCCCACCTCAGCCTCCCAAAGTGTTGGGATTACAGGTGTGAGCCACCACGCCCGGCCTATACTCTACCTTTAATTAATACCATTTCATGTACAGTATAGTGTATGACACTTACAATAATATGCTTCTTTTTTACTTCCTGTCCTATTCACTCTTGTTGTCACACATATGACTTCTGCACTCAGTGACTTATATTTCACTTTAACAATTTCTTTTCTTTTTTTTTTTTGTTTGTGAATGTAGAATATCAAGGTGCCAACTCTTGTTGACATGTCTTTTCTTTTTAAAAAAAAATTCAATAGATTTAAGGACACAAGTTGTTTTTGATTACGTGGATGAATTGTGCAGTGCTGAAGTCAAGGCTTCTAGTGCATCTTTCACCCAAACAGTGCACATTGTTCCCAGTAGGTAATTATTCATCTGTAGGTAATCTTTCAGCTCCCGCCCATCCTTCTCCCTTCTGAGTCTCCAGTATTCATTTCTCTGGAAGTCCCTGCATACCCACAGCTTTGCTCCCACTTATCAGTGAGAACATGCAGTATTTATTTATCTGTTCCTGAGTTACTTACTTAGGATAATGGCTCCCCAGTTCCATCCAAGCTGCTGCAAAGAATGTTATTTTATCCGTTTTTATGGATAAGCAGTATTCCATGATGTATATATGCACCAGATTTTCTTTATCCACTCAGTTGATGGGCACTTAGGTTGATTCCATATGTTTGCAATTGTGAATTGTGCTGTGATAAACATATATGTACAGGTCTTTTTGATTTAGTGACTTCTTTTTCTTTGGGTAAATGTACAGCATGGGGTTGCTGGATGGAATGGTAGATCTACTTTAAGTTCTCGGAGAAAGCTTTGTCCTCTTTTCTACAGAGGTTGTACTAATTCACATTTCCACCAACAATGTATAAGCATTCCCTTTTCATCACATTCATGCCAACATCTGTTTTTTGCTGACTTTTTAATAATGACTATTCCTGCAGGAGTAAAGTGGTATCTTATTGCGCCTTTAATTTTCATTTCCTTGATGATTAATTATGTTGAGCATTTTTTCATGTTTATTGTCCATTTGTACATCTTTTAAAACATGTCTCTTAATGTCATTTGCCCTCATATTAATGGGATACTTTGTTTTTCTTGCTGTTTTGTTTGAGTTCCTTGCAGAACAATCAATTATTTTTAAAATAGGTTTTCAAATGAGAAAAAAATGTTGGGGGGTATGACTTTAATTCTGCTCATAGAAAACCCTTCGTTACTTCCTGCAGCACAGGTGTTCTGTGATGAGTTCTACAAACTTATTTCTCTGAAAACGTTTTTCTTTCGTTTTCACTTTTTAAAGATACTTTTTCCTCAGTATAGATTTCCAAAATTCTGAAAATGTTTGAATGTGTCTGTATATACAGATATTTTTATATGTACAGATGTTCACCAACTTACAATGGTTCAACTTATGAGTTTTGACTTTATGATGGAGTAAAAGTGATGCTTCAGGAGAAACTACACTTTAAGTACCCACCAACCATTCTGTCTTTGACTTTCAGTAAGTAGTCAATAAATTGCATGAGATATTCAACACTTTATTATAAAATAGGAGTTGTTTTCGATTATTTTGCCCAATTATAAGCTAAGGTAACTGTTCTGCACACGTTTGTGGTGGGCTAGGCTAAGCTATGATGTTTCGTAGGTTAGGTTTATTAAATGCATTTTCGACTTACGATAGTTTCAGCTTGCAATGGATTTATCAGGATGTGAGCCCATTGTAAGTCAAGAAACACATACAGTTATACAATGTGTAATGACATTTCAGTCAATGATGGAATGAATATACAATGGTGGTCCTATCACATTATAATGAAGCTGAAAAATTCCTATTAGCTAGTAACATCATAGCCATTGTAATGTCACAAAACAACTACTTAATTGTTTTTTAATTTAGTGTAGCCTAAGTGTACAGTCAGTGTTTAAAAAGTCTACAGTAATGTCCCAGGTCTTCACATTCACTCACCACTCACTCACTGAATCACCCAGAGCAATTTCCAGTCTGCAAGCTCCACTCATGGCAAGCGCCTTCAACAGGTGTTGCATTTTTTATCTTTAATGCCAATAGGCTATGCCATACAGCCCAGGTATGTAGTAGGCTATACCATCTAGGTTTGTGTAAATACACTGTGATCGTCACACAATGACACCAATCACCTAATGATGTACTTCTCAGAACGTATTTCTATCATTAAGTGACCCATGACTGTACTCAAAGCCCTGTTCCACTGTCTTCCGGCTTGCATTTTTTCTAACATGAAGCCTGCTGTCATTCTCCTCTTTATTCCTCTATAAACAATGTGTCTTTTTCTTGTGTCTGATTTCAAGATGTTCATCTTTTTTTTTAGTATTTCAGTTAGAATTTGTGACTTGGGTGTATTTTTGTTTCCTTTATTCTTTCTTTTTTCTCTTCTGTTTTGGAATTCTTTGAGTCTTGGATATGTTAGCTTATAGTTTTCATCAAATTTGGAAAATATTTTTTACTTTTTTTTTTTTTACATCTTTCTTTCTGTGTCTTCCTTTTCTGCCTTCTATTGTCCCCATAGGCCACTGAAGTTTGGTCAGCTTTTTTTTTTTCCTCTGTGCTTCACTTTAGATACTTTTTATTTATCTTTCTTCAAGTTCATTGATCTTTTCTTTTGCAGTGTCTGGACTGCTATTGAGTCTATTCAATGTATTTTTCACTTCAGGCATTGCATTTTTCATCTGTGGAAGTTTTTTTTCCTTAATATCTTTCATGCCTCTCCTTGTTATTTTCATAGTTAAATCTAAGAGCATATTTATCATAGCATTTTAAAGCCATTGCCTGCTAACTTTGTCATCTTTTGGTTCTATTAATGTAGACTGCTTGACTGATTTTTCTTCTGATTATGAACTACATTTTTCTGCTTCTTGTCATGTCTGCTACTTTTTCGTATTGGAGGTTATGCATTGTTCATATCCTGTTGTTGAGTGTCTAGGTTTGGTTGTCTTCCTTTCAAGAAGGTTGTACCTCATGCTGGCAGGCATTTAAATTACTTGAAGTTCAAGTGGATCTTTTGGAAGCTTGTTTTTAAGCTTTGTTACAGAAGGTTTATAGTAGCTTTATTCTAGAACCAGTTTAGCCCACTCTAATTTGTGTCTCCTGTGGTGACTCCACTGAATGTCCCAGGCATTCAACAAGGACGTTCCACTTGATTCTCTCTCTCTCTTTTTTTTTTTTTTTTGAGATGGAGTTTTGCGCTGTCACCCAGGTTGGAGTACAGTGGCATGATCTTGGCTCACAGCAACCTCTGCCTCCCAGGTTCAAGTGATTTTCCTGTGTGAGCCTCCTGAGTAGCTGGGATTACAGGGGCATGTCACCATGTCTGTCTCAGTTTCGTACTTTTAGTAGAGACAGGTTTTCACCATGTGGGTCAGGATGGTCTTGAACTCTTGACCTCGTGATCCACCTGCCTCAGCCTCATTTTTTTTTTTTTTGAGAGACACATCCTCATTCTGCCTCCCAGGCTGGAGTGCAGTGGCACCGTCATAGCTCTCTGCAACCTTGAACTCCTGTTCTGCAGTGATCCTCCCACCTCAGTATCCTGAGTAGCTAGGACTTTAGGAACATGCTACTGCCCCCAGCCCAATGTGATATAAATATATATTGTGAAATAATTACCACAATCAATCAAATTGACCTATCCATCACCTCATATAGTTACAGGGTGTGTGCATGTGTGTGTGATTAGAACATTTAAGATTTAAGAAACTGACAGCTTTTCAAATATCAGTTGCAATGTGGAATCTATGTACAAAGACTATTTTATTTCTTCTTTCACAATCTGCATACCTTTTATTTCCCTGTTTTGTCATATTGCACTTGCTAGGACTTTCAGTAGGAAATTAAATGGAAGTGGTATAAGAGGACATCCTTGCCTTGTTCCCAATCTTAACTTCTGCATTTTTAAAATAAGTTAAGAACAGGAGTCAGTAAATCATGGCCCATTGTTGAAATCCAGCCTACTGCTTAGTTTTATAAACAAGGTTTTATTGGAAGACAGCTGTCCGTTTGTACATTGTCCGTGGATGCTTTCTTTCTGCAATGACAAAGGTGCATAATTGTGACAGAAACCAACTGGTCTGCAAAACGTAAAATACTTATTCCCTGGTTCTTTACAGAAAAAAAATTCTGACCCCTGGTTTACACTATTTGCGGTAATAATGATCAGGTATACATTTGCATTCATTTTTATACTTTCTCCTGTCTTATTTCATGTTTTTATTTGCTCTGTCGTTTTTATTCTTCCCTTCTTATCTTTTTCCTGATTCCACTTATTTTTCCTCTAATGAATTGAAGAATTTTTTCTCTTCTCTCTAAGTGTTTTTCCGTTTAAATTTTCAGAGTCTAGCTGGGCACGGTGGCTCACGCCTGTAATCCCAGCACTTTGGGAGGCTGAGGCAGGTGGATCACTTGAGATCAGGAGTTCAAGACCAGCCTGGCCAACATGATGAAACCCCCTCTCTATTAAAAATACGAAAATAAAAATTACCTGGGTGTGGTGGCGGGTGCCTGTAGTCCCAGCTACTTGGGAGGCTGAGGCACAAGAATCCCTTGAACCCAGGAGGCGGAGGTTGTAGTGAGCCGAGATCATGCCACTGCGCTCCAGACTGGGTGACAGAGCAAGGCTCCATTTCAAAAAATAAAAATAAATAAATTTTAAGGGTCTAAAATTCATCAAGAGTCCACCCTCTGTCTGATTAACTGGCTTTTAAAATCTGAACACCTATCATCCCTGACCAGACACACATGCCATTTCCAGTCACTATTTTAAATTCCTCTTTTTTATAACACCATGGATTAGAGACTATTATTACTGTGATTTCTACACAGTATTTTTTAAATTTTTACCTTTTCTTTCACTATTTTTACTGTTGAAAATCTTTTTCCTGGAGTCTTTCTTCTTCCTCCTCTCTGGTGAAGTTCATTGTTTAGATTTCCTTAGTATATGTCTGTTGGATTACATGCTTCAGTGTGTGTGTGTGTGTGTGTGTGTGTGTGTGTGTGTGTGAATTTTTTCAATCTGAAAAATATCTTGGTAAGACCCTCCCCTTCTCTCTTTCTTCCTCTCTCTCTCAATGTTTTTTGAGTATACTCAGTGTGTCTCAGTATACCTTTTTAGATGCTTTTCTATTCTATGATTTTGTGGTTTCTAATACAGTTTTAAAAATCCAGACTGCTCCTTTGTTTTACTTATTTTCTCATTCAAGCATATTAACGAGCTATCATTAAGAATTCTCGCTCTATCACCCGTATTTCTTAACTTCACATATTTTCAACTTCCTTTTGCGTGCTACGTTTATTTGTATTTGCCGGTTTGTGAATTTTCCTTCATGCTGCCTCATTTATTTAAGCTATGAATAAGAATCTAGTCTTAATGACAGCATTTATTTTCCAAAAGTTGTATTTGGTTTATTTGTCAAATGTGCCTTCTCATTTTGACAGTTTCCTGTTCCTTGCTGACTTTTCTTATTTATTTATTTATTTAGAGATGGAGTCTCACTCTGTCCCCCAGGCTGGAGTGCAGTGGCACGATCTCAGCTCACTGCAACCTCTGCCTCCCAGGTTCAAGGGATTCTCATGCTTCAGCCTCCTGAATAGCTGGGATTATAGGCATGAACCACCTCACCCTGATAGGGTTTTTTGTGTTTTTAGTAGAGACAGGGTTTCACCATATCGCCCAGGCTGGTCTCGATCTCTTGACCTTAAGTGATCTGTCCACCCGGTCTCCCAAAGTGCTGGGATTACAGACATGAGCCACTGCACTGGCCTCTAACATTTATATATATTCTAAATACAATAATTATGTGCATGTACACATAAATCATATCTATAATTTTGTATTTAGAATATAGAGTAATGTCAGCATGGCTATTTTATACAGGTGTCTGAATATTCCGGTACCTGAAGTCTTTGTGAGTCTAATTTGTTTCTCCCGTTGACTGCCTCTGTGATGATGCCTCATTACTTAGTGTTGGGTCATTGTGTACTTACGTGTGTAAATTCTGCAAGTTGTCATTGGGAATACTTTTCTTCCATGAGGATTTCTGGGTTTTTTTCCTACTTGTGTTGGGTTTACCGACCTGGATTTACTTTAATCTAATTTTTTGTTGTTGTTTTGGAATTTTCTCTGACCAAGAGGTTGGTGTAGAGTGTTGATTTCCAAACTCCAAGGCAGTTCTACAGCCTCACATATTCATAATAGACTCTCCTCCTCCTCCTCCTCTTCTCCTCCTTCTCTTCTCCTTTTTCTTCTTTTCTTCAGAAGCCACAGCAGAAACAAGTTTCCTAAAATGCTGCCTTTTCTGGAAAGCAGCTTTTTAGCTGGCTCTCCCCTTCACTGCAATTGTAGGAGTTTACGTATCCTAATTTAATGTAGAAAAATCCGGTTGGGCCCCCACTTTCTTTGGGTCCAATGCATAGTCTTCCGTTTCTCCAAGGTAACTGCACAGCAGATCCAGCTTGTTGTTTCCTTCAGTATTCACCCTTGGGAATGTCACTTACTTTCCAAGAAGCACATTGCTACATGGAATAGGTCTGTCATAATTTATCCCTGATTTACTTTCATTG
Organism: Trachypithecus francoisi; assembly: GCF_009764315.1. Taxonomy (NCBI): domain Eukaryota; kingdom Metazoa; phylum Chordata; class Mammalia; order Primates; family Cercopithecidae; genus Trachypithecus; species Trachypithecus francoisi. The sequence continues at coordinate 163,586,310 of NW_022681468.1, read as the reverse complement.
TGTAGGTAGCCATTTAAAGAATCCCATTATATTTCCAGAAATAGAAGTTTCTATTCTAGTTTTATACATATTCTAATGCAGCTTGCATTTAGAAATGTTTTAATTTTTTCTTTACCTGACTGTGAGACCAAGAAAGACAGTGAATTGACCTTTAATAGATGCATCTGTATTCTGATGATAAATGAGGAGCGTGCACCACATCCTCTGTGTTTTATGAGCTCCAGCTGGCCAATTCTGTGTAACGCTGGTGAGCATTTACGTTTTAGCTGTGAATAAACACAATGGGGAGCTTATCCAGCTCCGTAGAAAGCTCAGTAGAAGCAGGGTCATGATCACCCTCCAAAAGCAGGTCTTATGGCCCATTACATCAAGCTGGTAATTCCTACAAATCACTTGTGGACTAGGGTTACCTCTCAGTTCTCAACTAATTGTTTTGGGAAAAGTGAGACTCATGTGAGACTGAAGTCACAACATGAAGTTCAACATTTGTCTGGAAATTTGTAAAAGTAATTATTTATCTTAGACTTTGATATTGCATGATACATAAAATTCTAAAGTAACCCTGCAAAGGTGCTAAAGATAACTTCCATATGTTCTGTGGAAGGAAATACACATTAAAAGCAGGGATCTAGAAAGTTTGAAAGTAGAGGATGAGAAAAGATAGACCATTTAGTCACTAACCAAAAGAAAGCCAGTATGGTTATATTAATATCAGATAAACTAAACTTTAAAGCAAAAAGATTTGCTAGTGATAAAGAGAGGTATCCCATAATTTACTAAGAAGATATAGTAATTTCATATTTCAAATAATTAATAATTCCAAATTTCTGAATAATTCCAAAGTTGTAGTATCTTTTAATATTAGACTCCAATGTATATAAATTGTCAGAATTATCAGAACTTAAGAGGAAACACAAAAATCTGCAATCATCATGGAAGGGTTTTACTCACTTCTCTCAGCAGTGGTTTTTAGAAAGCAACTGAAAAGAACAGGTACATATACAGAAGAGTTCAATAATTCCCTGTTTTTAACACTGTTTAAAGTTACACGGCCACACACTGAAGACACTGTCCCCTACAAGGTAGAATCCACATCAATTGTACCCTACAAGGTAGAAAACACATCGATTGGGTAAAAAAGAAATAAAGAGTCTGATCTCAGAGTATAGTGAATTAAGCTGAAAATCAAAAACAAAAATCATACAAGCAAAAGCCTCACAGAATAAGAAAAAAGAAACTTGTAAAATCTCAAAATAATGGAAAGTTAGAAAGCATACTTCTAAATAACTCTTGAGTCAAAGAAGGACACACAAAAGAAATTTTAAAATATTTTAAACTGAATGATAAAAAAAAATGCCACATCAATACTTCAGGAGACAGCCAAAGTGATGATCTGATGGGAATTGAAAATTACATATATACAGAAAAAGCCTAATAATAAAAAAATTTTGCAAAAAGGAAAACATATTAAATACAAAGAAAGTAGAAAGAAATATATACAAAACTAAGACGCCAGGCACAGTGGCTCACAGCTGTAATCCCAGCACTTTGGGAGGCTGAGGTGGGAGGATCACTTGAGGCCAGGAGTTCAAGACCAGCATGGACAACATAGTGAGACCCTGTCAGTACAAAAAATAGAAAAACTGTCTGGGCACAGTATTATGCACCTGTAGTCCTTGCTACTCAGGAGACTGAGGCAGGAGGATTTCTTGAGCCCAGGAGTTCAAGGTTGTACTGAGCTGTGATCACAGCACTGTACTCCAGCCTAGGAGACAAGAGTGAGAACTTGGCTCTTAAAAATAAAAATGAGAGCAGAAATAAATTTAAAATAACAGCTGTCTTTATTCATGTTGCTATAAAGGAATACTTGAAGTTGGGTAATTTATAAAGAAAAGAGGTTTATTTGGCTCATGGTTCTGGAGGCTGTACAAGAAGCAGAGCGCCAGCATCTGCATTTGGGAAGGGCTCAGGCTGCTTCCACTCAAGGTGGGAGGAAAAGGCGAGCCCCTGTGTGATGAGATCACATGGTGAGAAAGAAAGCAAGAGAGAGGAGAGGGAGGCGCCAGGCTCTTTTTAACAAGCTTTCCAGGGAACAAACAGAGGGAGGACTGCCTCCCTCCCTCTCTCCTAGGGTAGGCATCAATCTTTTCACAAGAAGTCCGCCCCCATAACCCAAACACTGCCCATTAGGCTCCACCTCGAAAACTGGGGATCACATTTCAACAGAGGTTTGGAGGGTCAAATATTCAAATTATAGCAACATCCAATAGAAAAGGCCAAAAGTGGGTATGAAAAGATAAATAAAAATAATTCACTCCTGACCAGATTGATCAGGAACAAAGGAGGGAAGGTAGGCAAGGTACAAATAATTGCTATTATGAATTTAAAAAGGATAATCACTACAGATTCTATAAATATTAAAATATAATTTTAAAAATTATAAAAGTTAATGTCAAAATTTGACAGTTTAGATGAAATGAACAAGTTCCTAGAAAAACACACTTCTCATAACTGATGCACTAAAAATACAAATTACTACTAACATTACTACTAACAAAATTGGATCCATAATTAAAATTAGTGGAGAAAACTCTAGGCCTAGATTCCATAAAACATTTTAGAAAGACATAAAACAATTATTTCACATATTCTTCAAAGAATAAAGAAATATTTTCTAACATTTTTCTAAAACCAAACTGCAATACCAAAATCTAAATGGAAATTTCAAGAGAGAAAATGTTCTGGACAATCTCTCTGATAAAAAGAGGTACAAATAAATATATATCAGATACTATCCAGCAATTTATAAGAATTCTAAATATCATGACCAACTTGGGACTCATTTCTGGAATCTGAAGTTAGTTTAACATTTGCACAATTCTTACAGCTCACAAGTAACAACAACCAAAAAACTTTATTCTCTTTTAGTAAATATAGAAAAAATTAAATTATCTTTCATAATTAAAATACCACATGAAGTATCTAAAGGAATATATTTAATCTGATGAAAGATCTATTATCAACACATCAGTTAAAATAAACAGAAACTTCAGAAAGAGCATCAGAAGGCCGGGCGCAGTGGCTCACACCTGTAATCCCAGCACTTCAGGAGGCCGAGATGGGCAGATAACCTAAGGTCAGGAGTTTGAGACCAGCCTGGCCAACATGGTGAAACCCCGTCTCTACTGAAAATATTAGCCGGGCATGGTGGCGGGCACCTGTAATCTGAGCTACCCAGGAGGCAGAGACGTGAGAATCATTTGAGCCCAGGAGGCAGAGGTTGCCGTGAGCCAAGATGGCACTACTGCACTCCAGCCTGGGCAACAAAGACTCCATCTCAAAAAAAAAAAAAAAAAAAAGAAAAGAAAATGAGAAATACAACTTTCATTATAACTGGATTATATTATTATGTCCATAGAAAAAGCAAGTGTCAAGAGACAAATTGTTAATATTAATACACGTGTTTAGTAGATTGCTGAATACAAGGTTCATGTATAAAACCAATTTTCCTATACACATATATATGCAACACGCAAGTGACAAATACTAACGGCCCTCCTGGACTTGCTGGTATTACATAAGGTCACCCTCAACAATTGCAAAATATTCTTTTTCATTTTCTTCAAGTATGCATGATACTTTCACCAAAATAGAGCATATGCGGCAGCAATAAGCAAGTCTCAATAATTTTAAAGAACTGAATCATATAGGGTATGTTCTCTGACCACATGTAATTAAGTTAGAAAGTAATAATTAAAAGCTTTCTGAAAAAGTCCCCTAGGTTTTTGGAAATTAATAACACATTTCTGTATAACCTACAGATCACCAAAAAAAATACACAAAAGAAAAATTAGAAAATATTTTAAATGTAATAATGAAAATGCAATATATGAAAATTTGTGTGGTAAAGATAAAGCAGTGTGTAGGGGAAAACATAACTTCAAATGGTTCTATTAGATAAGAAACAGAATCTAAATTCAGCTTCCCAAGATTTTACCTTAAGAAGATAATTTTTTTTAGCCAGGCGCGGTGGGTCAAGCCTGTAATCCCAGCACTTTGGGAGGCCGAGGTGGGCGGATCACGAGGTCAGGAGATCGAGACCATCCCGGCTAACATGGTGAAACCCCGTCTCTACTAAAAATACAAAAAATTAGCCGGGAGTGGTGGGCGCCTTTAGTCCCAGCTACTCAGGAGGCTGAGGCGGGAGAACGGCGTGAACCCGGGAGGCGGAGCTTGCAGTGAGCCGAGATCGCACCACTGCACTCCAGCCTGGGCGACACAGCCAGACTCCGTGTCAAAAAAAAAAAAAAAAAAAGAAGATAATTTTTTTTAAAAAGGGCAGTATCTGCCAAACAAGTAAAAAGACAATACTAAATATAAGGCGAGAAATAAATGAAATGGAAGACAAAACAGAAAAATTAAGCCAAAAGTTCTTTCTGAAGAAAAGATTAATGTAAATCACTAAGCTCACAGAGAAGCAAGAGAGCAGGAGCACACATTGCCACCATTTCTCCACAGATGTTCGCTTGATGATAAATTGTTTTCGTAAATATTTTGTTGTGTGCACTTTGCATGTGATTTTGTTTTACAATACAAATATTTTCAAAAATAAAAAAAGAGAGAATCATGCATATGTATACTGCTGTTTCTGTGAGGATAACCATGGTAATTTGTTACTAGTATCAAACGTGCTGTCTTGCACACATGGCCCGGCCACAACTATTGTCAGCTCAGCTCACGGCCGTCCTATGACATCTCTACCCTCACTCGCTCATCCCCTCAGAATTCCTTTTTTTTTTTTTTTTGAGATGGAGTCTCGCTCTGCCACCCAGGCTGAGAGTGCAGTGGCATCATCTCAGCTCACTGCAAGCTCCGCCTCCCGGGTTCATGCCATTCTCCTGCCTCAGCCTCCCAAGTAGCTGGGACTACAGGCGCCCGCCACAACGCCTGGCTAATTTTTTGTATTTTTAATAGAGACGGGGTTTCACCACGTTAGCCAGGATGGTCTTCATCTCCTGACCTCGTGATCCGCCCGCCTCAGCCTCCCAAAGTGCAGGGATTACAGGCATGAGCCACTGCTCCCAGCCAGAATTACTTTTAATCAAACCTAAGATATCATCTTTTTATCTATAAATAATTCATTTTGTTTCAATACACATATTCTTAAATTTAAAAAAAGGCAAATTGCACAACAATGCTTGCACTACAATGCTATTTTTAAAGGTTTAGGTGTTTGTAGCCTAATCTGGGTGCACATATAGAAAGCCTTGGAAACTTACACGTCAAGTCAGGATATAAATATGTTTTGCTTCTCTAACAGGAATTGTAAGATGATTTTCTTTCAGGATATAGTGCTTCACACCCTGTTTGTTTCCCTGTACACAAATGTCGCACCCCATGATACCCATTTCAGCCTGTATTTAAAAATAGGACTTCAAATATATCCAGAGTTGAGTTGACCACATATTTGCCAAGAAGGAGAGGAAATATCCATGTCTAGTAGCTTAAATACACACACACACACACACCAGGAATAGTTTATTGTAGATAAATAAAATAGATAAGAGGGTAGAAGTGCTGAGAAGGGCAGAGACAACAGGTTCAATGTAAAAGTTTAACATGCCTTGACCACACACCATCGGTAAGGCTCTGAACAAGTAACAGAGGAGAGTGTGGGAATAACAGCATGTGGTCCATTCTTGCAGTGTCTGTGGTGAGAATGATCATCATTCTCAACAACCAGACAGTTGACCTCTCACAAAATGTCAGCATCACTTAGAAGGGACATCCACATTTTATGAAGGACCCCAGACAAGTCCTGCAGAGGAACCTCAATCACATCAAGGTGAAACTCAGCTTCCCTGGAAAGAAAAACAAGCAGCCCTGGGTTGATGAATGGTAGGAAAAAGAAATAAATCAGCTCTTTTTTGCACTCTATATTGTCATTGACCAAACATGATCAAGGATCTCCGCTACAAAATGAGGTTGCCTGCATCCACCTTCCCAACAAAGTTATCATTCAGGAGACCAGGATTTTTGCTGACATTCACAACTTTTTGGATAAAAAATATATCTGCAGAGTTTGGATGAGATCAGGTGTTGCTTGCTTGATATTTTAAGCCCAGGAAAACAAGTTAGTTCCTAAGTGAAATAGCATGGAACTTGTATCAAGTTCAGCTGCGTTGATTCAGCAAGCCATGACAGGTTAAAAAAAATTAAAAGAAGAGGCTGGGTGCGGTGGCTCACGCCTGTAATCTCAGCACTTTGGTAGGCTAAGGTGGGTGGATCACCTGAGGTCGGGAGTTCAAGACCAGCCTGGCCAACATGGTGAAACCCCGTCTCAACTAAAAATACAAAAAAAAAAAAAAAAATTAGATGAGCATGGTGGCAGGCGTCTGTAATCCCAGTTACCTGGGAGGCTGAGGCAGGAGAATCGCTTGAACCTGGGAGGCAGATGTTGCAGTGAGCCAAGATCAAACCATGGCACTCCAACCTGGGCAACAGAGTGAGACTCTGTCTCAAAAAATTAATTAATTAATTAAATAAAATAAACACCAGAAGATTTGGAATGGTATCTATTTCTGTGAGAAAGAAAGCTGATGAATAAAATACAGAAGTTCTTCATTGAAACAAGATGCTGAGTGATACCTAAGACCAATTTGTCATATATTTTTAAGAACAATAAAACTATTTTATTGATCAATGGAACACCCGATACATAGTTGTACAGAACCAACGGTATGTTGAGTTGGGAGAGGTAAAAATAGACCACAGTACACTGATCTGAATTGAGAATGTGATACAAAAGAGGTGGCAAGTACTCGAGAAACGCAGTCTCACACTAAACTTCCATTTGAGTTAAATCGTTCACATTCGCAGACTATAGCGGCACTTGCTAAATGTGGTTAAAATCCCCACTTTGTCAAAATAGCAGAGACATCTCCGGATTGGCATGTGCCTGCAGAACACTTTGCCTTCCTCAAGGAAAGGTGCTGCCTACTATGATGTTGTTAGCTTTGTTAGCTTTTGGTTTTGTTTTGATTGGATGTTTTCCAGCCTTCAGAATTTTGAATTACTGTCATCTTTTGAAATAATGCCATACTAATTCAAATGCCAGCATAAATTAAAATACTTCTTAAGCGCTTAGAAGAAATTAACATCAACGAGCCACATAGTTTTAAAAGAAACATAATGATTTCTCCTAACGTAAGCAAAGAAGCCTTCCAATATACACTCAACAGAGGAAGCTGCCACTGAGTGACTGGAAACTGAGATTCCCGGGACTCTGTTCTACCAAAAACAGTATTGGCAGGCAGGAGTAACAGTTCTGAATACAGATTTTGGGGTCCGACGGATCTGGGTCCAAGTACTGACATTGCGCCTTACCATTTGGGTGACCTTGCACAAGGGATTTGGGCCCTTTGGTCTTTCATCTCTAAATAGGATGATGACAGTTGCCTCCTAGGAGGGAGATGAGGAGAAACGGAGATAATGCATGTGAAGATGGTGTGCCCACCTAGTCCAAGTGCCCAGTAACTCTCAGCTCTCAGACCACTCTTTTGCTCGCTTGACACTCTGTTCATCCAAGTAAGGAGGATACACTTTAACACAGAAGGTAAAGTTCCGGCATAAAATGAAAACAGACAACACTCTCTGCTTCCCCAAAAAGCATGAATTGTTATAAAGTATCATTTTTAATGTCCCCTTAAAACATTCTCCCATGTCCCACGTGTCCACATCCACATAAGTTTTATCCAGTTCTTCATCACATCTCTAAGGCATCTCCGCTTAGTGGAAATCCTAGAAAGATCATCACTTGGACCCAGGTGTATTCACTTGCTAGCCCTGCCATGTTGTTCAAGTCATTTCAACTCCCTAAGTCCCAGCCTTGCTGTTTGTAAAATGGAAAACAATGTTTACTTTACGGAGCTTATGTTCCAGCGGAGAGATGTCAAACACAAAAGAAGACAGGTATGGTAAGTTAGCTAGTGATAAAAGATAAGGAGAAAAATAAAATGAAAGTAGACAGGAAGTATTGGAGGAGGAACAGTTTGAGATTTTACCTACAGTATCCAGAGAAAAATGGCATATGACTTGAAGAAAGTAAAGCAGAGAGTCCTTCAGAAATCCAGGACAAGAACATCAAGGAGAAAAGCCACAGCAAGTTCAAGAGATGTCAGCAGGAGGATACCGGGATATACTCAAAGTTTGGAGCTGAGGCCAGTGTGGTGGGAAGGATGGGTGACTGAGGCTTGAGGCAGTGAGGGCAGAGAAGTCTTAGGGCCAGCCATGTGACCACAGCAAGACCTCTAGCTATTTACCAGAGTGAAATGAAACCACCTGGGAGGTTTCATGAAAAAAGTGAAACCACCAGAAGGTTTGGGCAGAGCAGTGACTTGGTCTGATGTTCTTTAGCAAGATCTGTGTTGGGAAGTGTTAAAAGAAAAACTTTAGACAAATCAAACAGTTTAACTGAGCAAAGAATGATTTGAATCATGAATTGGGCAGCACCCTGAACAGGCAGTTTCAGAGAGCTCCACCCAGCTACACAGCAGGCAGTATTTATATATTAAAAAGGGAAGTGCCCTATAGAAACAGCTTGATTAGTCACAGCTGGGCGTTTGCCTTATTGGGGCATTGTGTGGTGTGAGGCATTTGCCTTATACAGGTATGGTCTGATGAGTTGGCAATATGTGATTGGCTGAAGCTCAGTGGCTGTGACTGGTTGAAACTAAGATATTTGTTACAAGAATAACACACTTAAGTTAGGTTGCAGTTGTTTTTTGTATACTAATTTGGGTTACAGACCTCTTCCAGGAACTCAAAGTATGAAGGCAGTTTCAGGCCACATTTAATTTAATTTAACAGAAGGGGATGCCTGTGGGCCAGGGCAGAATGGTGGAGTCCAGTTGCAATAATTGAGATAAGAGATGATGATAGTTTTAGCCAAAGTAGTAGCAGCAGAGGTGTTCAGAGATGGTTGAAGGCAGAGCCACAGACTATGCTGCCATTCAGACATGAGGTGTGTGGGAAACAGAGAAGGTAAATTCTGAACATCTGGAAGGATTTCCAGTTACCTAAAACATGGAAGACTGTGAGAAGATCAAATTTGAAAGGGAGAAAGAAATATCAGCTTAGTCTTATGCATTTTAAGTTTGAAATGCTTATTAAACATGAATCTTGAGTTCTTGGGAAGTGTCTGAGATGAAGACGCACATATAGGGTCCTTCCACTTAAACAGTGTTGTCTATAGACATAGTCATGCTGTTAAGAAAAAGATGGCGTAGACTAAGGGGCAATTGAAAAAGGTTTCATGAAGGGCACCAACAACAGTCAGCATTAGCACTCAGAGCATAAAAATGGTAGGAAGCTGGTGTAGACTCTGGGGAGAGCTGTCTGTAGCCATGGGGGCAGGACCACCAGAAAGGGTTGTGTCACTGGTAAGAGGACAATGCCACGGACAGACCGCATCCTGGCAGTATGGGAGCTGAAGCAAGAGCACTCCCAGCATCTCCTCCACCTGCTCACCAATCAACTGCTGATGTTTGCCATTGACTGAGCCAAATGAGAGCAAGGAAGCCTACTTGGTATAGCCCACAGATTGAACATCCAAGACACAGAGACGGCAGCGAAGGGTGGAGAGGGAATATCGAGAGGCAAAGTAAGAATAGCAGACAATGTGAATCACATAGGGAACATGCATAGAAAGAAATGAGATGTTCCATGGCTGAACAATGGGTCTTCCAACAATTAAAAAAAAAAAAAAAAGGCTCAAAAGAAGATTCACAAGGGAGACTACAGTGATCATCTCAGGGGAGGAGCAGCCATCTCGGGGGACGAGCAGAAGCCAGGTAGAGTGCAGAGGTGGCTGGGGGCACCAATGCCTCCTGGACTCAAACCAACCTATGCACTCCTGCAAAGTTGACAGATCACTGAAGGTCACCAGGCCTCGGTCTCCTCATTTATTCACACACACACACACACACACACACACACACATTAAACTGAATTATCGCTATGATTCTCTTCATTTCTTTACTATGCCATTTGTGTATCTCTGTTGGACCCTTGAAAGGGTCCTCTCTGTAGGGCCCTTCCTTATTTCCAGAATACAAGACAAATTTAAGTTGGATGCACTCCAGTGTTTCTGCAGCACACCCGTCATCCTATCAAGTGTCCTCCCATGTCTGTGATGAGCTAAAGAACTCAAAAGAAAGTGACAAGAAGTGGGTTCCTGTAAGAGTTCTGGACCTGAGTGAACTTGCAAAGTTTCCAAAGCTTTCTCTGCCTCAGCTTCTTCCAGTATAAGGAAAACATCTGTTCTGGCGAAATGAAAGAAATGCACAGCAAGTTGTTTGGAAAGATGTAAATGCGATGCAAGTGAGAGCTATTATAACGCAATTAGGTCAGTGTGCCACGCTCTCCCCCAACGTGCGAGTGAAAGTATTATTTAGGATATTTAGGACAGCAGCAACTATATGAAAAGCAAAATCAGCGGGGTTTTGGTTCAACTAAGTTCATCAAATTCTGGTTTAAAGAGATGCATGATTTTGAGGCTTCTCAGAGCTTTTCATATGCTAATCAGTTTTATGACCGTCTAAAAGAGAGAAAAATGCAATGATTCCCGAAGTAACTCAGCACCAAAATCTTTTTTTCAAAAAGCATTTTACAGACCATATTCAGTTATTTTTTGCCGCACGCACAACAGAAATGCCAAGTGACTGTGATCATAATCCTATTAGCCGCAGTTAACATGTATTGACTGTCTCCTGGACCAGCATGACCGTTAGGTGTGGGCCTCGGAGTCAGACAGGTGTGTCAACTATGTACTTCGGCTCTCCCTTTTCAAACAGGTGCCTCAGCCTTCCCTCTTCTTTACATTGGAGGTGACACCAGTGCCTGATGTTTAGAGTGTAGTGAGGAGTCTGCGAGCTAAAGATTGACAGCATTTGTCCTGTACCTGCTGCATGGGAGCGCTTCACAACCGTTGTTTTGTTTGTTGTTTTTGTTTTGTTTGTTTTTTGAGACAGAGTTTCGCTGGAGTGCAGTGGCGCGATGTTGGCTTACTGCAACATCGGCCTCCAGGGTTCAAGCGATTTTCCTGCCTCAGCCTCCCGAGTAGCTGGGATTACAGGCACGCGCCACCACACCAGACTAGTTTTTGTATTTTCAGTGGAAACATGGTTTTACCATGTTGGCCAGGCTGGTCTCCAACTCCTGGCGTCTGGTTATCCGCCCGCCTCGGCCTCCCAAAGTGCTAGGATTACAGGCACCAGCCACTGCACCCGGCCTGCTTTTATTATTAGTCATCACAAACCCCTCCTGAAGTGGGTTCCCTAATTATTCCTTTTGATGTACAAGGAAACTAAGGCTCAGAAATAACTGATCTGAAAGCATGCTCTCATGCTTAGAAAGCGGGAGGACTGAGTTCTGTATACGCTCAGTGTGAATCCAACCCATCCAAAAAGGGACGGCAAACTCATTCCCACTTGGGCTTGAGCTCTGCAGGAGCGAGTGTGTGATTGGCTTGGGCTGGATATTAGGACTTGCAGCGCTATGCAGCGTTTCACATGCACATCTATACTGCCCTCAGACAACGTTCTGCACTTCCGGATGCTGGAATAGGTCATTTTTCAGTGGAATTCAGCACTTCCCAGTGGAAATGCTGGAATGTGTGATGTGAATACTAGTAAGCAGTGGCTTGCATTTATTGATTACTTTGGGTTTTAATTTTGGCTTTTCACCCTTCTGCTTTGATTCTTTCCCATTATATGTTTCTCCCTGTTCGTTTTCACCCAGGTCATTCTTGCTAAGGGAATATTTATCCAGTTCGTTCTTAACCAATGAACTTTAATATGCTTTAATTTTGCCTGGTATTGTGCAATATGAAAGGGAAACTAAAGGAAATACTTTCTAAAGGTAGAATTTAATGTGTAATGTGTTTGTCGTATCTAAGCTAGGGAAAAGAAGTATGTTTAGATAGTAGGGTCTTTCCTCATGTCCCCAAATCATAAGGGGAGTTGGCCTCTATTTTTTTCTATCCCCAAGGCTGGCTTCACTTACACACATGGTTTGGAAACAGTCGTCAACCTCTGACTCTTTGGAATTGGATGTTTAATCCACTTATTATCATTTTTTGCTAATGCAAAATTAATTAAAATTTAATAATCAATAATCTTAATTATCAATTTATAATTTTATATTTTAAATGTACATTATTAATATTTAAAGCATTATAATATTAAATTATTTTAATACCTAATATAAGTAATAGTTTTAATATTAATTTAATAACAAATTAAACATTATTTTTTTCTCAGCCATATACTTTATATCACAATTTTGTGGTTCTCCTGTGTCATGGGTTTCTGTTTGCTTGTTTGTTTGCTTTTGAGACAGGATCTCACTCTGTCACCCAGGCTGGAGTGCAGTGGTGCAACCTTGCCTCCAGGGTCAGGTGACTCTCCTGCTTCAGTCTTCCCAAGTAGCTGGGATTACAGGGGCACACCACCACATCCAAGCAATTTTTGTATTTTTAGTAGAGACAGAGTCTCACCATGCTGGCCAGGCTGGTCTCAGACTCCTGACCTCAAGTGATCTGCCTGCGTCAGCCTCCTAAAGTGCTGAGATTACAGGTGTGAGCCACTGCACCTGGCCTTGTCATGTTTTTTTAACAGTGTAACTTTATGAAGAATTTGCATTTTCCCTTTAAACCAAGACGTTTTAAATGGAGAGATTATTAGGGAATAGGTAGAGAAATACAGTGTTGTTGCTATTTGTTTATTTCTTTCATAGTTTTATTGTATGGTGCATTATTTCTTTCATTGTGATTTATAGAGTTATTTTTTCTTTGTAGCCTAATACAGTGTCAATTTTTATAAATTTTTATTTGCGCTTGAAAAGAAGGTATATTCCCTTATGGCAGAGTTTTGAGGTTAATTTATTTCCATTAGAGTTGCTTCGTTGAATAATTTTAGATCTTCTGAATTCTAACAAATGTTTTGACTCTTTGATCTGGCCTTGTCTGAGGGAGGCATGTTAATGCCTCTTGTTATGAGTTTCTATTTCTCCTAGGATCTCTTTCATATTCTGGGTCCAAAAGTTGTTTATTTTTTATTTGGGGCATAGATATTTGTACCTTCTATATATCCACAGGGGAAGGTAGCCTTTTATAAAAATACACATCTTTTTTCTCATTTAATACTTTTTATTACATTATATACCTTTCCTAATATAAAAATCATGATTCCTCCACTTTTTAAAGTTAATGGAGAATTTTTAAAAGAAGTTCTCAGTTTATACAAAAATTGAGCAGAGTGCAGAGTCCACAGCGTCCCCACACACCCCTTCTCCCTCCAGTTTACCCTGTTGTTTCCATCTTGCATCGGTAAGGTACATTTGCTTCAGTTGACGAACCAATATTGATAGGTTTTTTTTTTTTTTTTTTTTTTTTTTTTTTTGAGGCGGAGTCTCGCTCTGTCGCCCAGGCTGGAGTGCAGTGGCCGGATCTCAGCTCACTGCAAGCTCCGCCTCCCGGGTTTACGCCATTCTCCTGCCTCAGCCTCCCTAGTAGCTGGGACTACAGGCGCCGCCACCTCGCCCGGCTAGTTTTTGTATTTTTAGTAGAGACGGGGTTTCACCGTGTTAGCCAGGATGGTCTCGATCTCCTGACCTCGTGATCCGCCCGTCTCGGCCTCCCAAAGTGCTGGGATTACAGGCTTGAGCCACCGCGCCCGGCCGATAGGTTTTTATTAACTAAACTCTATAGTTTATACTAGAGTTCGCTGTACATTTGATGAGTTTTGACAAATGTATAATGTCCCCTGCTTTGCCTTTTCCAGAATGTCATAGAGGTACCATCATGCAATATATGTCCTTTGGAGCCTGGCTTCTTTCATTTATGCAATGTGTCTTCAATATTTCAATACAATGTTTTTATTTTGTTAAAGTTTTCTAGAATTCTAATTTTAAATATTTGTTCTGTTTCACAGCTCTGGTGTACTGGTTTGGGAATTTCAGTGTTACACATGTTAGATCTCCCTTGCCTGTCTTACATGTATCAGTCTCTCTCATGCCCTTCTTATATTTTTTTCTATTTATTGTTGAACAGTTTCACTCTTCTTTTTGTTTTTTATTTTTCTTGGTGTGTTTTTCATGGTATGTATCAGTCTTACGGTTTTTTTTTTTAATTTTCAGTCATTCTGAAATATTAGATTAGAGGTTTTGTCTTTAATTTGGGTTTTCACAGAAGCAAACCATGAGAAATGGATGATAGTGAAGTGTTTTTTTGGAAAGGACGGTAACCAATGAAGGCTGCATTGTCAAGGAAGTTTCATTTCTGCAGAATCACAGCATCTTCCCCTGGGGAACTCAGAAAACGGAGGTAAAGGTGCTCTCCTGAACCAGCCACCCACAGGGTGCTCCAGCTTGGTACTCTGCAACCCCCACCCCTAGGGGAAGGGTGCTCCAGCTGGGTACTGAGCAACTCCCACCCCCAGGGAAAGTGTGCTCCAGCTAGGTACTCAGCAACCCCCACACCGGGGGAAGGGTGCTCCAGCTGGGTACTCAGCAATCCCCACCACGAGGGAAGAGTACTCCAGCTAGGTACTCAGCAACCCCCACCACCGGGGGAGGGGCGCCACAGGAGGGTTTACTTCTAAGGCGGACCCAGTGGCTCTAGGGTGCAGCCACAGAAAATGCCCTAGCAATGACAAGCAGACGCCAGGAGTGGGCTGGCTGCCCTGAACATGAGAGAGGGGTGCTCACAGCACCAGCTGCAGTTTTCATCTTCAGGTTTATTTTCATCACATTTTTTACCCTGGCAGGTTTCAATATTTGTTGGAATTTAAACATTTCTCCAAGTACGTGTTTTGTAATCCTTTTTTGTTTTATCAGGACAACTCTGTGACAGCAGCGACTGTCCAGGGTCCCTCTCAATTCATGGCTCTAGGACACCCTTTTAAAAGGACAACTGTCTCAAACTATTAAAAATACCCTTGTGTGTCCGCTCCTGTCCCTCAGGATGCAGTCTGATTGGGGAAGCTTTCCGTCCCCACTGCAGGCGGTGCTCTGCGCTGCCTTCCCCTTTACCGGCTCCATAGGGCCGCCTGCAGCCCCTGCCCCTGCGCCAATCTTGGGGCCTTCTTTTTCCTAGGATCCCAGGGTGCCCACTTGAGGTTTTGTTGCCATTCATTTTTCTTTCAGGTGGATCCTTGTCCTTTAGAGAGAAAGTGTTTGTTTGCTCCTCTGGGATGCCAAGTGATGCGGGTTTCCCATTTAATGTTCACCCACCCGTGAAACTTACTTCTAACTGAGGGAAGCCTTTGGGGCTGTTCTGGTTTTTCTGGGATTCACTCCTTTAGATTTTTGCGCAGCCTACAGTTTTCTTATTGAGGCGGTGGTGGGCGAGTGAGTATTTGGTTTTCCTTCCTGGACTCCTAGGGCCAGGCCATGCTTCCATCTTTCTTGCCACTGCAGAGTAGCTGCTGGTCCCATGGAGACTTGCAGTTCTCCAGTGCTTGCCTGTGCCTTCCTCTCCCATGGGCTTCACCGGGACTCTTTCTCACCTGGTTCTGCTGAAGATGCTGCCAGCCCCAACCCTCACCTTGGCTATCCTACTTGCTTTCTTTGCTTTCATGACTGTACCCTCAGACATAAAAGGAACAAACAAACAGTAATCAATAAACCTATGTTGCAACCATATTTTTGCTGCTAGACTTTCTCTGTTCTTTTTTGGGTCTGTCTTGGTAAGATTTATTTTTGTCTGAAAGTGATCATTTTATCTACCTTTTCAAAGAATATTAGAACAAATATTTTCACAATATCCTCTTATTATTTTTGTGACTTCTGTAGTGGTGCTCATGTTTTATTCCTAATATTGATTAAGTGTGTTGTTTTTTCATTCTTGTTGGAATTTCACCAGGGATGTCATTATTTTTTGTCTTTTCAAAGAACCGACTTTTGGCTTTGTTATCTTTGTTACAGGTGTGTTTTCTTTTTCTTTAATCTCTGCTATTTTATTTATTCATTATTCTTGTCTTCTATTTTTTAAGAATTTGGTTTTCTTTGCCTGCCTTCAGGGAGTCTTCGGACATCTTTTCTCTTCCAAAATAAGCATCTATGGCACAAATTTCTTCGAAATAGTTTTTAGCTGTATTCCAGAATTTCAGAATAGTTTTAAAAATATAGTTCATTTTGAATTTTAAAAATCCTTATTTCTTCTTTGATCCATGGGTTGATTACCAAGCAAATGGCAATTTTGTATTTATCTTTTGCTGTTGGTTTTGAAATTAGTTGCATTTTGTTTAAGGAAAGTAGTACACTACTTTCTCCTTTTGAAATTTATTGAGACAGGCTGTACAGTGGAATAACATTAGTAAATATTCCACCTGACCTTGCAGAGAGCATGTATTTCATATCTAGTGGGTAGAGTGTTCTCTATGTGTTCCTAAGGTCAATTCTGTGAATCATAGTGCTCAAGTTTTCTATAGCTTCACTACTATTTTGTCTATTATTAATAGATATGCATATTGAAATTCTTATATTGTTATTGTAGATTAATGTTTCCCCTCATATTCCATAAATGTTTTCTTTAAAAGTTAAAAGAATACATTGGTATATGAATATGAATTTCAAACAGTTTATCTTTTCAGTGAATTGGCCTTTTTTTAATTCTAAAATATCCATTTGATTTCCAGTAATTATTTTGCGTTAAAGTCTACTTAAAGTCAAAGTCTACTTTGATTGCTTTAAAGTCTGCAGCCACATCAGTTTCCTTTAGAGTAATTATTTCTAGTATATCTCTCTGCATTCTCTATTTTTAATCTTTCTATTGAGTTGGATCATAGTTGAAATAGACATTTTTGTAAGTAAACATGAATCACAAGCAATGTATCCTGTGGTAGACGTGTCTATTGTAAACCATGTGGTTGAATTTTGCTGTTTGAAAAACATCCAGCCAATCTGAGAATGGTTTTAAGTGGATTATATAATTTTACTCATATTTATTGACAATTTTTAAATTTAATTTTGAACTATATATGAAATCAGCATTTTCTTGCATTTCTGTTAAAGTTACCTCCCTTGTCTTTTAGTACTATTTAGGATGCTGTATCCAAAGCAAAAGGGCAAGAGAGGAAAGAAAGGGCATATGTGTCATTATCTTCAAGTGCTGTCATTATATACAGAGAAAGCCCAAACACTGAAATAAATACTAGAAATTGTTTTTAACAGTTTAACAGGTGGCTGGCTACTTAATTCATATGTGTTCTAAGTGAAGCCTTATAAATCATCAAGAAGCATGTAAAAATACAGAGATACTCTCTTTCACATTAAACACAGTTGACAAAACACCTCAGAGCAAATGTAAGTACACTAAGATTTTAATGAATATAATCACAAAAAGTCATTGAAAGATGTAAAAAAAGAGTTGAATAAAAGGATAGGAGTGCAAATATCTGGCTGCAGAAACCCACTGAACACATGCCAATTTCCATAGGTTTTACGTTACTATGTCCAAATATGAGAGCAAGCACTAAATTATAGAATTATTAGTACCGTTATAGCACATTCTGCTTTTATCTCTAATGTGTGCACACTGCAGTGAAGGATAGCATGTATCAAACAGCATGTTAGTTAATAGGGGGAAAGGCCTGCTTTTAATATTTTGTGCATTGCCCAGGCTTAGTCTAAAGCACTAACATTGGAGCTTTCACATATGTGTCTGTTTTTATATATTGCTTTTATATTTGACTTGTATTATAACAAAGCATAAAAAATAAAAAAGAAGGTGAAGGAGAAATGCACACATGCAGAAAAACTGTCCTTTTGGAGAATGAATGAAAGTTGCAAAATTTCACCTTCTTTTGATTGTAGTTAACTGATATTCAAAGGGTCTGAGCTAGGGCTCAGTCCTAGTCTCCGCTCGCTGGGTTCCGCTGAGCCCTAACTCTCCACTCTATTGCCTCCTACATCTCTCCAGGCCCCATCTCTCTTCCGTGGAGAATCCAGCATGATCTTTACAAAAACAAAACAAACAAAAGGAATCCCATCAGCCCCAGCTCAGTGGCTCCTCCTCACACTTAGAATAAAATGACAGTGACACCAGAGAGCCCCACAGGCCCTACATAATCTAGCCCCTGTCTCCACTCCGTCCTCCCTGCTCTCTGGCTGCATCTCACGCCTCTGCACCATTTCCGTGGAGGTGGGAGCCTCAGTTTTCTGAAGGAAGCTGGAGGGGTGGCCTGGGCCTCCTCGGAAGGGCAGGGCGAGCTCCTCTTCACCCTCTTGTGACCATAAGGACGCCAGAGCTGTCAACAAAGCAGCATGGGGCCTCCGGGCTCCAGTCTTCCTGCAGTGTGACCCAGTAACTCCTTAAGTACTAGCAAAAGAGCTGAACGAGGAGACGTATCAGAGGACATGTATCACACACTTAAAGATCTAGATAACGCAAAATAGATGAAAACGTTTGAGTGATGACAGTAGAAGCAGCAAACACCTGGCTGCCGAGAGAGGGAAACCCTGGAGAAGCTGACTGCCGGATGCGTCCCGAGTGGGGCTCCCGACTGAGAGAGCGGGAGAAACACCAGCCAAGATGGCCAAGCGGGACAGAAACCAGGAGGTTAGTTATGTCTGTGAGGAAACCACGCAAGAGACCCCATAGCCAGACCTGCGCATAGAGGTAATGTGTATAGCCCACAACAAGACCTGTGCACAGCGGCAAAACTTGGGAGGGCCATTCTCGGAGGAAAATGCACAAATACGCAGACAGAGTTGTTGAAAGAATGAGTATTTCCTAAAATTGATCATATGCTAGGCCATAAAGCACTGATGGAAGTAGTGAAAAATAAGTCAGGAAGAATCTATCAGATTTGAAGCAAAATAGCCAGATTCACATGCAGAAAGCACTGCAAGTAAAAATTCTAGCATATACATTATTTTCAGGGACACATGGAACATTTATTAAAATTGGCCATATGGTGGCAGAGAAGGAAAGTATCAATAATTTTCAAAGAATTAAACCCATACCTCTTGTGGAATTAAATTAGGTATCAATACTCCACCTAGTCTCCCAAATTTTTAGAAAATAGTTATATGTTTGGGAATTAAAACAATGCTTTTAAACAATGCATGGGGAAAATTAAAAATCACAATGGAACAAAGAAAATATAATGAACCAAGTAAGAATATGAAGGGTATCAAATCTCATGATATGTAGTTAAAGTTATGCTTATGCGGAAATTTGCAATCTTAAATACATATCATAAAAAATAAAAAAGGCTAAAGATTAATAATCCTATCAGGGAACTTCTGCTTCCAAGTAAGATGGAGTTTCAGAAACTGAATTCAACCTCCTACCTAAAACAAAGGCAAATCAGAAAAGTGTGAAAATATTTTCAAAGCATATGTCTTATAAAGGACTTACATCGAGGATATATATATAAGGACCTTTTAAAATTAGTAATAAGAGAACAATCAAATGAAATAATGGGTAAAATATTTATAGAAGTAATTTACCAAAGAAGATACACATATGGCAAATAAGCACAGAAAAACGTACTCAACATTATGGATATTAAATAAATGCAAACTAAAACCGCAATGAGATGCATCAATTAGAATAGTTAACATTAAAAAGACTGGCTATATCAAGTGTCAGTGAGAGTGTGAAAGAACTGGAATGTTCATATATCATGGTTAGAAATGTAAAATTGTAAATCACTTTACAGTACAGTTTCTTATCCAATTAAGCATACCCATACCATGTGATCCAGCCTTGAGAATAAGATGCAAAGACATTCCTTATCTCTACTTATAGTCAACACTCTACTAGAAGCTCTGACTACAGCAATAAAAGATGTAAAGACTGCAGAGGAAGAAATAACAATTGTGTACATAGGAGAAACAAAGGCTGTAAGATATTATCAAATGTCCTAACATGGTCATAATTGGAATATCAGAAGAAGTGGAAAGAATGAAACACAAGAAATAATGCATAAGTTATTTACAAAATAAATGAAAGACATTGAAGTACCATCTAAGAAGTTCAGAGAACATCAAACAAGAAAAAAACAGAAACAAACAAACAGCTAGGCATATGAGAGCCAAAGTGATACGTGTATAAGACTAAGAAAATCTTCAAAGCAGCTAGAGGAAAAAATATACACTATTAGGTTGGTGCAGAAGTCATTGCAGTTTTTGCCATTATTTTCAAATGGCAAAAACCGCAATGACTTCTGCACCAGTATAGTATAATATATTCAGAGGAACAAAGATAAGCAGTACAGCTGACTTCAGAATCCATGCAGTTAATAGACAACAGAGTGACACTGTTAAAGTGCTGGAAGGAAGAAAGGAAGGAAAACCGCCTATTATGTATTCAGTGAAAGTATCATTAAAAAATGAAGTGGGTATAAAGACTTTGTTGGACAAACAAAAATTGTAAGAATTTATTACCAGCACTTCCCCTAAAGACAATTTAAGGAAGGTCTTCAGGAAGACAAAGATGATACCAGATAGAAGTTAATATACACAAAGAAATAAAGAACACTAAAATGTAATAAGTGAAGCTAAAAATAAAATTATGTATTAC
Source organism: Trachypithecus francoisi (assembly GCF_009764315.1). Classification (NCBI taxonomy): domain Eukaryota; kingdom Metazoa; phylum Chordata; class Mammalia; order Primates; family Cercopithecidae; genus Trachypithecus; species Trachypithecus francoisi. The sequence continues at coordinate 163,565,720 of NW_022681468.1, read as the reverse complement.
ATTCTTTTCCTATTCAAATTGTTCTAAAAGATTACTGACAGCCTAAATCAAAAGAAGGAAAAATGCATATCATATGATTATAGCCTATGAAAAAGTAAAATTTACTACAATAACACAAAGAATATGAGAAATAAATTGGAAAAATACTGCATATTTTTTCACTGTTTACAAAGTGGCATAATATATGAAGAGAACATATGAATAATTAAAATATACATGAAAAACTTTGTGGTAAGCTATAAAAATGGAAAAGACAAAAAAAGTCAATAGAGTAGATGAAATGAATAACAAGAAAAGGTAAAACAAGAAGAAAAAACAAAAATGAGTGGGAAGATATTGAAAAAATACTAGTAAGAGTGACTTACATAAAAGTGGCATATGTCTCCAGCAGGACACCCAGTCCAAAATGTGTATGTACCTAGCAGTAGAGCTTCAAAATACATGGAGCAAAAAGTGATGGGATTAAAGATGAAATGTGTACATACACAATTATACTTGAGAGTTCAACGTTCCTTCTTCAGTAATTAACAGTGAAACCAACCCAATAGTCCCACAGACTGTCCTATATACATAGAAATGTATCTTTCTGGTCTTAAAGCCTGAAACTTATATTTGCTTTATCTGAGTTCCTTCCCCAGGAAAGGACGTTCAGGCTTCTTTAAAAAAAGTATCAAAGAACTGAAACTCACCAGATCAGTCTTCTCAAAAAAGTATAAAAGAAGAGAAACACACCAAATCATCACACCAGATGCCAGAACCCTCATTTACCGTGATTGCATCTTTGCCACTCCCTAGTTTTTTTCTTACACATGGTTACATTTCTTCACTGCTATAGAAACCCCTAGTTTTATTCCATCAGGGAGATGGATTTGAGACTGAGCTTATATCTCCTTGGCTGCAGCACCTGATTAAAGCCTTCTTCCTTGGCAATACTTGTTGTCTCAGTGATTGGCTTTCTGTGCAGTGGGCAGCAGGACCTAGATGGAACCTCTGGTGTGTCAGTAATAATAGAACAGTAGGCTGAAAACTGGTAAGGATCTAGCCAACCTGAACAATACTATCTAACAACTTGACTGAATCAGCATATATAGAACACTATAGTCAACAATAGCAGGCATGTGGATATTACTACTTCTCTCCAGACATTAAAAAGATAACAAAGAAATGATAGCAACAACTCCATGCCCATTGATTCACAAAATTAGATGAAACCTAAAAATGATTTGAATGATACAGGCTATCAAAACTTGCTCAAAGAGAAGTATGTAAATGAATGGTTCTATGTCAATTAGATAAGTTGAATTTATAGCTGAAAACCTTCAATAAAAAAATTCCAAGCCCACATGTTTTCATTGACAGATCCTATAAACATTTAAGGAAGAAAGTATAAACTTTATTATACTTTCTCCAGTAAATAGAAAACAGAACACTTCCCAGTCACATTTTCAGCCAGAATTGCCCTAATAACAATATCAGATAATGATATAAAAAGAAAACTACAGTTCAATATCCCAAAAAAACTAATAGAAATAATCCTTGACAAAATAATAGCAAATCAAGTTCAGAAGCATATAAAAAATTTATATCACAATCATGTTCTTATCTCAAAGATAGAAGCCTAGTTCAATATTTAAATATCCATCAATGTAGTTTACTGCATAACAGACTAAGAAGGAAATCAAATGATAATCTCAATAGGTGCAGAAAAAAATTAGGCAAAATTCAAAAGCCATTCATGACAAAAACTCTTAGTTAAAATTAAATGATTTTAGAAACCATATTAATAAACAGAAAATAAACAGTATAATTATTTCAGTAGATACAGAAAAGCATTTGGAAAGATTTGACAGCTTTACATGACTAAAAATAAAACACTCAACAAGCTAATAGTGGAAGGGAACTTCCTCAACTCGATCAAGGGCATGTGTGAAAAAGCCATAGCTAACATCTGCTAAGATCAGGAGCAAGATAAGTATATCCCTTTTCACTGCTTCTATTTGACAGTGTACTGGAATTTCTAGCCAAGGCAATTAAACAAGAAAAAAGAAATAAAAAGCACCTAGATTGGAAAGGAAATAAAACTGTCTCTATTCACAGATGGCAAAATCTTATATATAGAAAATTGTAAAGAATCCACATACACGTACTCAAAAACCTATTACAAATAATAAGCTAGTTTAGCAAAGTTTCAGGATACAAATCAATATGAAAAATCACATGTATCTCTATACATTAGCAATGAATATTCTGAAATGATATATTAAAAACAATTTCATTCACAATAGCATTGAATGTGATAAAATACTTAGCAATATGTTAAATCAAGGAAGTGTAAGTCTTACACACTGAAAACTACAGAACGTTGTTGAAAGAAATTAAAGAGGACCTAAATAAATAAGAAGATAGTCCATGTTCATGGATTGGAAATTTTAATACCATTAAGATGGATTTCTCCCCATATTCACTACAGATTCAGTGCAATCCCTATAAAAATTCCAACTGCCTCATTTTTCAGACATGTATGCATCCATCCTAAAATTCATATGGAAACGCAAGGGACCTCAAGTAGTGAAAATAACCTTGAAGAAGAGGAACAAAGATTGAGGACTCAAATATTCTGGTTTCAAAACTTACTACAGAGCTACAATAATCAGAATTGTGTGATATTGTCACAAAGATGGGCATATAGATCAACGGAACCAGATTGAGAGTGCAGAATTCAATCCATGTATCTCTGGTCAACTGATTTTTGGCAAGGGTGCCAAGAGCATTCTGTGAGGAAAGAACAGTCTTTTAAATAAATGGCACTAGAAAAACGGATCTCCACATGCAAAAGGATGGATATCCATGTCACACCACATGCAACATTTAATTCAAAATATAGCATGTATAAATATAGGTGATAAAACTATAAAATTCCTTCAAAGAAATGTAGGTGTAAATATTTGTGACTTTGGATTAGGCAACAGTCTCTTAAATATGACATCAAAAGCACAAGTAATCAAAGGAAAAAAATAGCTAAATTGAGTTTCATAAAACTCAAGAACTTTTGTGTATCAATGGACATTATTAAGAAAGTGAAAAGCGGCCAGGCACCATGGCTCACGCCTGTAATCCCGACACTCTGTGAGGATGAGGAGGGCAGATCATGAGGTCGGGAGATCGAGACCATTCTAGCTGACATGGTGAAACCCCGTCTCTACTAAAAATACAAAGAATTAGCTGGGCGTGGTGGCAGGCGCCTGTAATCCTAGCTACTCAGGAGGTTGAGGCAGGAGAATGGCTTGAACCCGGGAGGTGGAGGTTGCAGTGAGCCGAGATCATGGCTGGCGACAGAGTGAGACTCCGTCTCAAAATAAATAAATAAATAAATAAATAAAAATAGAATTTATCATGTGATTCAGCAACTCCACTCTTAGGTATTTACATAAAATAATTGCAACCTTATGTTCATACAAACATATTTGAACATATAGGACTTTTCATAGCCTCATTATTCGTAACAGCCAAAAGGTGAAAACAACCTAAATGCTCATCAACTGAGGAAAGCCTAAACAAAATGTAGTCCATCCATATAATGGAGTATTTGTTTCAGCCACAAAAAGCCATGAATTACTGCTACTTAGAGTAAGGATAGATCTCAAAAACATTGCACTAAGTAAAAGAAGACAAACACACACACACAAATCCACTACTTTATGATTTCATTTATATGAAATGTTCATAATATGCAAATCTATAGAGACAGGAAGTAGATTAGTGGTTGCTAGGGAGTGGGAGAGAGGGGATTTTGGAAATACCGGTTTCTTTTGGAGTGTGGAAATATTCTGGAATTAGACAGTAGCTATGGTTTTACAACATTGTGAAAATACTAAAACTCACTGAGTCATAAACTTTAAAATAGGTGAAAGGATGAATTTTCTGTTATGGGAATTTTATATGAATAAAAGAAACACATACAAAACTCTTAGTAAACTACTAGAAAGGGACCTCCTTAACCTGTTCCAGGGCATCTACAAAAAATCTATAGGTATCATCAATCTACATGGTGAAAGAATGAATGTTTCCACCCTTAGTGGACCACCCTAGGAGGCTCCCCCTTTATACTGCTAATTGACATTTTCCTGGAAGTTGTACCCAGTGCAGTAAGTCAAAAACAGACCTACATATTGTAAATGAAAAGGTAAATCCTGTCTGTACTCATGTGACATGATTGTCTAGAAAATTGAAAAGGATCTACAGAAAAACTTTACTTCAAGAAAAGGTGAGTTTAATCAGACCTTAAGGAACGTGGTCAGTATACAAAAGTCCATATAATTTCTACAGGTTAGCTATTGACAACTGGATTTTTTATTTTAAAAATATATTTTGTATTTTTAAATTCTTAGGTATATATTTAACAAAATGCATGCAAAGTCTGTACGTTTAGGAAGAGGTAATGGAAGAAATCAAAGAATACCTAAATAAAGGGAGATATATCATGTCTGTGGATTAGAATTTCAATATGTTAAAATGTCAATTTTCCCCAACTTGATCAATAGATGCAATGCAATTTCTTTGTTTTTTTTTTTTTTTTTTTTTTTTTGAGACGAAGTCTCGCTCTGTCGCCCAAACTGGAGTGCAGTGGCCGGATCTCAGCTCACTGCAAGCTCCGCCTTTAGGGTTCACGCCATTCTCCTGCCTCAGCCTCCCGAGTAGCTGGGACTATAGGCGCCCGCCACCTCGCCCGGCTAGTTTTTTGTATTTTTTAGTAGAGACGGGGTTTCACCGGGTTAGCCAGGATGGTCTTGATCTCCTGACCTTGTGATCTGCCTGTCTCGGCCTCCCAAAGTGCTGGGATTACAGGCTTGAGCCACTGACCCCGGCTGCAATTTCAATTGAAATCTGAGCAAGGTTTCCAGTGATATTTCTAGTGATATTCTAGTGATATTAAGCTGATGCTTAAATATAAGGAAAGTCAAAGAAAATAGAACAGCTAATACAAACATTAAAAAGAACAAATTTGGAAGATTCACAGTACCTGATTTCAAGATTCACAACAAAGTCACAATAATCAAGAGAGAGTGGAATTGATGAAAATTTAGAGACATAGATCAACGAAACAGAATAGAGTCTAGAAATATAACAACACAAATCAGGTAAACTGACTTATAAAAAAAAGTGCAAAAACAATTCAATTGAAAAAAATGGGATTTTCTACAAATGGTGCTGAAACAATAGAATATTCATATTTTTAAAAAAACACCTTGACACATATATCACACCTTACATAAAATGATGTAATTAAAAGTGATCATGGATCTAAATATAAAACATAAGATGGTAAAACTTCTAGCAGAAGGAATGAAAAACATCATTAAAAGTCCGGCTTTGGAAGAAGTTAATTATAGATATGACATTGAAAGCAGGATTCATAAAAGGAAAAAATGATAAATTGGCCTTCAGCAATTTTTGTCCTTTGAGATATACTGTTAAAATGAAAAGACAATCCATAAGCTAGAAGAAGATATTTTTAAGACACATATCTGATAACGGAATTTATCAGATACAGAATCTACCCAGAATATGTAAGAAGCTCTCAAAACTGAAAAATAAGAAAACAACCCACTTTTTAAAATGGGCAAATGATCTGAACAGACATTTTCGCTAAGAGGATACATAAATGGCAGGTAAGCATATGAAAAGATATTGGACATCACTAGTTATTGGAGAAATACATGGTAACCTACAACGTGATACAATTACACATCTACTAGACTGGCTAAAACTTTAAAAAACAGAACAAAAACAAGAACTGAAATCATAAAGTCCTGGTGAGGATGCAGAGAAACTGGATCTCTCACACATTGCTGTTCGCTTCCAAACCAGGCCACGCAGCAGGAGGTGAGAGGTCAGCAAGACAACTTTGTTTGTACTTAACAGCTGCCCTGCTTTGCTCACATTACCTACCACCTGAGCTCCGCCTCCTGTCACATCAGCAGCTGCATTAGACTCTAATCTAATGGCAGTTTGGAAGTCAGTTTGGCAGAGTCTTTTAAAATTAAACGCACATTTACCATCTAACCCAGGAAAGCCACTTCCAAGTATTTATACAAATGGAATGAAAATTTACATTCACACAACCTTTTTGGCACCAGGGACTGGTTTCATAGAAGACAGTTTTTCCACCATCTAGGGCAGGATGGGGCGGGGAGGATGGTTTCAGGATGATTCAAGCACATTACAATTATTCTGCACTTTATTTATATTATTATTACCTTGTAATAGTAATGGAATAATTATACAGCTCACCGTAATGTAGAATCAGTGGGAGCCCTGAGCTTGTTTTCCTGCAACTAGACGGTCCTGTCTGGGGGTGATGGGAGACAGTGACAGATCATCAGGCGTTAGATTCTCATAAGGAGCACACAAAGTAGATCCCTTGCATACGCAGCTCACGACAGGGTTCATGCCCCCACAGGAATCTAATGCCCCCACTGATCTATAGGAGGCAGAGCTCTGGTGGCAATGTGAGTAATAAGGGACGGCTGTAAATACAGACGAAGCTTCACTCCCTGGATCGCTGGCCACTCATCAGCTGTGTGGCCCAGTTTGTAACCATGGCCTGGTCCATGGCCAGGGGTTGGGGACCCCTGCTGGACATGAATATATAGCAGCCTTTTTCTTGCTTTCCAAAGACTGAAACAACCCAGACAGCCTTCAGCAAATGAATGGATAAACAGTCTCTAGTGCATCCATGACACGGAGCACTATTCAGTCGTAAGAAAGAAACATGTATTCATTCATGCAACATGGACAAATCTGGAGTGAATTTTGCTTAGTGAAAGAAGCCAAACCCAATGACTGTATGTTGTTTGATTCAATGGACACAGTGTTTTGGAGCAGGTAGTACTATACCAGAGAACTGATCAGTACTTGTTTGTGGCTGAAGATGAAGGATCAATGACAGCCAAGAGGTCATGCAGGTATAATTGTGTGTGTGTGTGTGTGTGTGTGTGTTGAATTGTCTATTCTGTATGGTACTTTGCTGATGGATGTATAACCCTAGGCATCTGCAAAAACCCATGGAACTATACACTGTAAAGAGTTAAGTCCATATTTTATTCCAGTTTTTAAAATTAACGAGAATATTGACAGAAGCCAAGATCGATGCAAACTGTGACCAATGAATCTAACTCTATTACAAATAAATGTTATAGTCATGTTGAAGGAAAAGGCTACATTGATTGACTCAGGTGTGAGGACCCTTAGAACGCTGAGAAGAAACCTTTTCAGTCCCTTTCAGGATGGCCCGACTTGTGTGTTCGGCCTGAAGGGCTTCATTCCTTCAGTTTGCTCTCATGTGGACAGTCAGCCTAACTGAAATATCAGAATGCTTGAAGAAAGAAGGATGGAGTAGAGAGGATCCCAGAGATGTTTGAACCACAGTGACTCCATTTGAGTGAGGGCTAGGCAAGTGAGGCTGGGACTTACTAGGCTCCATTCCCAGAAGAGGTATTCCTAGCCGCTAGATATTAACGGTTAAGGGAATGACTGATAATGTTTACTAAACAGACTCAGACTTGGGAATGCCCAGACATCCTGATATCTGGAGAACAATCGCATTCCTAATTTTTCTTTAAAGATAATAAAATTGTTTCAAAATATAGCAGTTAAGAAAATTAATTCTTTATCACAAATCTTTGTACCAGAGCACATCTCACCATGATCATTTTTTATCCTATATACATACACATACGAGCATTGTACCGAGGGTGGACACATTTCCTCCTCTTACTTTCGGAAATGCCCTACTCTGTCTATGGAGTAGCTGCACTTTCACCACTTGACTTTCTTAATAAATACTGGCTTTTGCTTTGCACTGTGGACTCGCCCTGAATTCTTTCTTATGTGAGATCCAAGAATCCTCTCTTGGAGTCTGGATCAGGACGCTTTCCTGCAACAGTGGGACAGCTCAGAGTCTGGATCCAAATGTGTCTCCCACCTACTCCACTTATAGACTCTTCAGGTAAATAATTATTACATTCCCATTTTTTTCCTTCAACAAAGTTTGTTACTGGTAATCTGAGCCATCCTATGGGGTGTACCTTCTGTGTACCATGTTGAGGAATTTACTCCAGCATGTGCTTCTGTACAGTTGGTGAGGAAATCAAAATTTTTAAAAAATCCTGAGATTCAGGAAACTATATCCAACAAATGAATGCAATGATTGGAAGTTCTGGTGTTACAGGAAAGGGGCCCCAATCCAGACCCCAAGAGAGGGTTCTTGGATCTATTGCAAGAAGTAATTCAGGGAGGGTCCTTAGTGCAAAGTAAAAGCAAGTTTATGAAGAGAGTAAAGTGGAGAAAGAACAGCTACTCCATAGACAGAGGGGGACATTCCTGAAGGTAAGAGGAGGCACGCGTTCACCCTGGGTACAATGCTTGTATATATGGGGAAATGTGCTCTGCTACAAGGATTTGTGATAAAGGATTAATTTTTTTACTTACTATATTTTGCAAGAATCAATATTATTATCTTTAAAGCAATATTAGGAATGCCTTTGTTCTCCAGATATTGTGATAGCTAGACACCCCCAAGTCTAAGTCTGTTTAGTAAACATTATTAATTTGTCCCCTTCACCTTAAACATCTAGAGGCTGAGGATACCTAACTTTCTGAGAATGCAGCCCAGCAAGTCCCAACCTCATTTTCCCAGCCCTCACTCAAAATGGAGTCACTCTGGTTCAAAAGCCTCTGACACTCAGATCATAGCTGCTACACAGCAAGCAAGAAAAATAGCCAGTGTGAGCTGGGGCAGGAGGCAGCTATCTGGCTGAGGCAAGATGTTATGGATTAGATATTATACCCAGGGTTTGATAATGGCAAAAGTATTATGCAGAGTAAATAAAGTCAGTAGAAACCAAATGTTTTGATGAAGATTCCTAAAGACCATCCGCTGAGATTGCGTTGGCAATGACTGGGTCATAAACTTTCACATGCCACAGGCAGGGAGACATCATTATTAAGTAAAAGGCCAACATCCTTTGAACTTATTGGGACTCTGTACACCCCAAAATAGATATCTTCTGTCATGAAGAAAGTAAGTGGGGAAATCAACACTTTCCACAGTAGCATTTCACCAACTCATGAGAAAAGACTGCAAACTTGGGCCCAGAGTCTCACCTTCCCACAATGCCAGGACAACAACATCCCCAAATCTTAGGTCACCCCAGGAGACAGGACAGAGAAGGGAAGCAGTAGACTCAGATCCAAGTGGAAATTACAAAATGCCTGAGGAAATTACATAGGTATATAAATTGTCTGCACTTGGCGGTGGGGGCTTAGTAAGTACAATTATTTGAATTAAATGGTTGTGTTTGCACACCAGAGTCTGTGACTGTAAAATTCACGCTACTTCTGTAATGAGCCTGAACTAATTTTATAATCAGAAAAAGGTCATGTTTTACAAGTAGTAAGAGGTAGCTGGGCACAGTGGCTCACATCTGTAATCCCAGCACTTTCGGAGGCTGAGGTGGGCGGGTAACCTGAGGTTGGGAGTTCAAGACTAACCTGGCCAACATGGTGAAACCTTGCCTCTACTAAAAATACAAAAATTAACTGGGCATGATGGCCTGCGTCTGTAATCCCAGCTACTTGGGAGGCTGAGGCCGGAGAATCTTTTAAACACGGGAGGTGGAGGTTGCAGTGAACCGAGATCGTTCCGCTACACTCCAGCCTGAGCAACAGAGCAAGACTCTCTCTCAAAAAAAATACAAAAATAAGAAATAAATAAGTAGCAAGAGGTATGCAGAAAGTAGAGCTAGTCATGGAACTGGAGAGAGATGTTGACTTTTTGCAGATGACGATGGTAAGCCATTATGTGCTTCTATTAAATGTGTTGTGGGAAGGCTTGATACCCATTTGATCAGTCATAGTAATTTCCTTGGCAGTAAGCTCTAGTTTGATTTTACAACAAATATTTCCATACCGAGATTGATTTTGTAGCTTTTCCTGTGACTATTACTGGTGTTGCTAGACTTGCAATGGCAGCTTCCACTTACATAGAAATTGATTGCATTAAAAGGGCTTTGCAAGGCAGAGAAATTCAATTTGCTAGCCATTTACTTCAAAGAGATTTTTCTGAGCAAGAAAAAAAGCAAAAGATTTCTCATCACTGAGAAGATTAAGAAAGTTTCAGAGCCTCAGGAGAAAATGTAAAAAGAGGCTGGTCAAACAGTCAGAAACTACATTATTGAAGAGCAATTCTGTAACAGTCATTGAGGCTTTTTCGTCTTCTAATGACCGTTGATTGTCTGACACTATTCAAGGCTTGGCAGGTTCTGGGAAAAAGAAATACCAGCATAACTGCTCACATACTTGTTTTGAGCTTCATTCATTTTTTGGAGATAATCGTTATGTAACATATATCCTCCTAAGTGTTTTAATTTTTCTAAAATATATATTATGTTTAAAATTAAAAGAGATTTAAAAAATTTTTGAAAGATATTTTCCTATAATCTCAATTCTGGTTTTTAAATTCATTTATAATTTATAGTCACTTTATGATTATGAAATGGTATATGAATTTGGACGCTACAAAAATTAACTCACTATTTCAATACTCAGTTATGCATTATTTAAAGTTCATTTATTTACTAAGCATACACAGGCAAGGTTTTGTATTAGGATGTCATTTAATATTACATTGTGAGCATTTTTTTTTCTTTTCTTTTCTTTTTTTTTTTTTTTTTGAGATGGAGTCTCGCTCTGTCACCCAGGCTGGAGTGCAGTGGCAGGATCTTGGCTCACAGCAAGCTCCACCTCCTAGGTTCACACCATTCTCCTGCCTCAGCCTCCCGAGTAGCTGGGACTACAGGCACCCGCCACAACACCCGGCTTATTTTTTAGTAGAGTCGGGGGTTTCACGTGTTAGCCAGGATGGTATCGATCTCCTGACCTCTTGATCCGCCCGCCTTGGCCTCCCAAAGTGCTGGAATTCCAGGTGTGAGCCACTGCGCCTGGCCTGTGTTTCCTTATATCATTAAAGATTATTGAAATAGATGATATGCCTGATTAATACTCCTTTAAAAGTCTGTTACCATATTTTATTGAATGATTTCTGTATTGTTGGACACATTCTGCTTCTAACAGTTTAGTAGTAAAATGTACTGAGAGAAATATCAGCTTTTTTATAATCAGCTTTTTGGCCATCAGCTTTTTTTATAATCAGAAATAAGCACATGTTATTTTCTACAGACATATTCCCACATTTGTAATTGTAAAAAAATTGTAAAAAATTGTAAAAAATTTTGTAAAAATTTTGTAAAACTTTTGTAAATTTTTGTAAAAAAAAAAAAGTACCCAGCTATTCATTGTTTAATTTTACTATACGTTAGTTTGAAGATATTAACAGTTTAAGACATTTACATGTCATTTGCTAATCTTAATAGTGCTTGGACTATGCAGGAAGTACCATGAGGATGTACACAAGGTTCATTGAAGAACATGCCAAGTATTTATTATGTTAAAATAAGAACTCCTATTCTTAGTTTATTAAAATTGTGTTTTAAAAAGAAAAGAAGTGTTGGTTTTTATTAAATATCACTTCTGCAGCTATTGATGGGGTGCCATAGCCTAGTACATTGGTTATTTTGAAGCAATGTGATATATTGTAAGATTTTTAAAATGGGAAAGAAAGTCATTCATTCCAGTAAGTACTATTTGGTTATTGAAAATTTTCTTTTAAAATTATTGTTGAGATTGATTTAATTCTTTATGGGATTTTTGTCCAGAGAAGCAAAAACATTGATAGCTTTTTCTTTGGAACTACACTAGGTTATTGTGTGTAACCTGTCTTAATATAGCGAGTTGATTAACCTTCTAATTTACTGCATGCTTTGAAACACAATATATAGTGTCCTAGAATCATTGCAAAAAGATTTCCCATGAAGTTTTCCACACCTAGAGCTTGTGGAAGGTAGTTTTCCGCCACGTTTGTTAACTTCAGGCTAACTTCAAGGTCATTGTGCCCTTTATTGCCTTTGCAAAGCCCTTCTTTCTTGACTTATATATATATATGGCATTTTGCTTTCTCTCTTTCATACCCTAATTCCATTCCCCTGCCATAGGCAGCCATTCAAACATCATTGATACATATTCTTTCATTTGTATTCGTTTTTTTTTGTTTTTGAGATGGAGTCTCGCTCTGTCGCCCAGGCTGGAGTGCAGTGGCGGGATCTCAGCTCACTGCAAGCTCCGCCTCCCGGGTTCCCGCCATTCTCCTGCCTCAGCCTCCGGAGTAGCTGGGACTACAGGCGCGGCCACCGCGCCTGGCTAATTTTTTTTTTGTATTTTTTTTTAGTAGAGACGGGGTTTCACCGTGTTAGCCAGGATGGTCTCGATCTCCTGACCTCGTGATCCACCCGTCTCGGCCTCCCAAAGTGCTGGGATTACAGGCGTGAGCCACCGCGCCCGGCCTGTATTCGTTCTTAAGGCAGTTCGTAATATTGCTTTCTTAACATGTACTTCTATATTAAATAAATAGCTTTTGATATAGACTTTAATCTATTTCTCATTTTCCACTCCAATCTATGTTTCTATTTTGTTTTGTTTTGTTTTTGAGACAGAATTTCGCTCTTGTCACCCAGGCTGGAGTGCAATGGTGCGATCTTGGCTCACTGCTACCTCTGCCTCCTGGGTTCAAGCAATTCTCCTGCCTCAGCCTCCTGAGTACCTGGGATTACAGGCATTCGCCACCTCGCCCAGCTAATTTTTTGTATTTTCAAAATCTATTTTCTATTTCAGTGCTTACAACTACTTTGTGACTTATTATTTTTACATTGTATTTTCAGTATGAATCCATTATGTCTTAAATTTCCCCAAGTTGGCCGGGCGCGGTGGCTCAGGCCTGTCATCCCAGCACTTTGGGAGGCCGAGGCGGGTGGATCACGAGGTCAGGAGATCGAGACCATCCTGGCTAACACGGTGAAATCCCGTCTCTACTAAAAATACAAAAACTTAGCTGGACGTGGTAGCGGGCACCTGTAGTCCCAGCTACCCGGGAGGCTGAGGCAGGAGAATGGCGTAAACCCGGGAGGCGGAGCTTGCAGTGAGCTAAGATCCGGCCACTGCACTCCAGCCTGGGGGACAGAGCGAGACTCCGTCTCTAAATAAATAAATAAATAAATAAATTTCCCCAAGTTATGGACAACTTGATTGTCTCTAACCACCACTCCCAAAGACAATGTTCTGAGGAATGTAATTGTACACATCCCATCATCAAATTGTGTGAAAACTGTTCTCTGTATGGTCACAGCAGCAGGACTGATGGTCACAACGTCTGGGCATATTTAACTGGACCGGGCCCCCAGGCTGTCTGCAGAACGGCTGCACCTGTGTGTCTGCTTATTGGCTGCAGATTAGGTTTCCTCTATCCGCAGAATTTTACTAGCACTGCATTACCCAGCTGTTTTTGCCAATCTCTTATGAGTAAAATGATATCCGATTATTGTTTTAATTTGCATTCCTTTAATTACTATAATGTTTGAACAACTCTCCAAATGCTCTTTTGCTTTCTGGCTTCTTTTCTGAATTACTTTATCTGTTCATATCCTTTGCTTAGTATTTCAACCGATGTGCCTACATTTCCTCTTGTTTATTTGAGGAGTCTTTGCATAATCTGGGTATGGATGCTTTTCAGTATTAGACTTGGAAAATAGTTCACCCCAATCTGTGATCTGTCAGTAAACTGCGTCATATTCCCTAAGGAACATAATTTTTTCTTTTGATATAATCACATATCAAATATAGCAATATTATATCTTGTGATTTGTGCTTTTGGCATTTAGGTTATGAAGACCATCCCTGCTTTTAGGTTACAATTGTATTTTCCTACATTGTCATCTATTCAATTCTTTTCCTTTCACATTTAGTTTTTCAGATACCTGGAATCAAATGCTACAGATAGGTTTATTAAAAGCAAAATCTATGTATTACTTTGTTTCTTTCAGACTACACTGTGTTATTATGTATAATATTTTGAAAAAGTGAATTGATCAGTTTTCCAACTTACCACGTTATTTGAAACACAACACATATTGTCTTAGAATAATGGCAAATAAACTACCCATAACGTTGCCCATATATGTAACTGTGTGTGTGTGTGTGTGTGTGTGTGTATCAGACTAACTTCAAGGCAATCATGAAATTGTATTTTTATATTTTTCTTTATGTAGTGATTCAGTTTTTCCAAAACCTTATGCTAAAATGTCCCTTTGGCCATTGGGTTTTAGTGCCAACTTTTCCAGATTTTATGAGCCTATCTAGGCTTAAATATGTTGTTGAGATCTCTGTTGGGTCACATTAGCCTTGCAGATTGTTGTTGAGCCAGCACCATACTGGTCTTATTTATTTATTTGTTTGTTTATTTATTTATTTTTTTTTTTGAGACGGAGTCTCGCTCTGTCGCCCAGGCTGGAGTGCAGTGGTGGGATCTCGGCTCACTGCAAGCTCCGCCTCCTGGGTTCACGCCATTCTCCTGCCTCAGCCTCCCAAGTAGCTGGGACTACAGGCGCCCGCCACCTCGCCCGGCTAGTTTTTTGTATTTTTTTAGTAGAGACGGGGTTTCACCATGTTAGCCAGGATGGTCTCGATCTCCTGACCTCCTGATCCGCCCGTCTCGGCCTCCCAAAGTGCTGGGATTACAGGCTTGAGCCACCGCACCCGGCCTACTGGTCTTATTTTTATAACTTTGTGGTATATCTAAGTATCTGATATGCTTAATCATTCTTCTTTGCTCTTTTTTTAAATAAAGAGTCTTAATTATTCAAAACACTCTGTATCTCATAAATTTTTGAATCAATGTATTGACTTTCTCAAAAACTCCAGTGGGAATTTTGATTGAAATGGCTTGAATCTATAGATTAATTTGGGAATAACTAACATGTTTATATTTTTAGCTCATCCTAATCATGTGCAAGAAATGTCGTTTGTTTTAGAAAACTGTAAGTCACTTTAAAAAGTTACTTTTAACAGTGATTGTGTGTTTATTTTTTCCCTGTTTGTAATAAAGTGTCTGACCCTAATTGCTTAATGGTTGACTCCTGAGACAGCTTTTTAAGCCTCATTCCTTCTTCTTACCCGTGTGCCTCATTTCTGGGCAAGCTGAGAAAAAAACTTGGTGCTCTGTCCTTTGTTACCAGTTGGGGTTTCAAACCATGCAACCACCCACTGATGTACACAATTCCTCACCCAGGCCCCACTGCCAATGTGCAATACAAAATCCTAGCCAAGCCAGGTGCAGTGAGTGGTGTGTGCCTGTTGTCCCAACTACTCAGCAGCTGAGGCAGGAGGATTCCATGAGCCCAGGAGTTCCAGGCTAGCCTGGGCAACATAGTGAGACCCTGTCGGTATTAAAACAAAACAAAACAACAACAACAAAAATAAGCTAGCCAGTCTCCTCCCTTTCCCCACTCTCTCAAGCAACTTTTAGTCCAGCTTGGGAAGCCTGCCACGCTCTCCCACAAGAGCCCTGCTATGCAAGCGATCAACATTTCACCCCTCTCAGTGTGAGTGTGGCAACAGCCAAACCAGATTTTGGATGAGGGTCCATCTTCTTTCTGCAGAGGAACAGCAACAATATTTAATTATATTTTATTTTTATGATGGTCTTATATTTTGTAAAGTATTATATTTTTTAGTAGTTTTACTTCTGTAGAGAAATATTTGGTTTTGGAAATTGACCAGAATCTGACATTTTGCCAACCTCTTGTTTTTTAATAATGTATTTGTTTATTCCCTTATTTTTTCTATTCAAATTATCATGTGATCTATACATAACAATAGATTTATCTGTTCCTTTCTAATCCTGACACCTGAATTCTATTCTTTTCCTAGATTATTATCTAAAAGCTCCAAAACAACGTTAAATTAATATGGCTCTAGTGGGGATTTTCACCTTATCCTGATCTTTTTTTTTTTTTTTTTCGGAGTCTCGCTCTGTCGCCCAGGCTGGAGTGCAGTGGCCGGATCTCTGCTCACTGCAAGTTCCATCTCCCAGGTTCACGCCATTCTCCTGCCTCAGCCTCCTGAGTAGCTGGGACTACAGGCGCCGCCACCTCGCCCGGCTAGTTTTTTGTATTTTTTATTAGAGACGGGGTTTCACCGTGTTCGCCAGGATGGTCTCGATCTCCTGACCTCGTGATTCACCAGCCTCGGCCTCCCAAAGTGCTGGGATGACAGGCGTGAGCCACCGCGCCCAGCCCTTATCCTGATCTTAAAGAGGAGGCATCTAAAGGTTATCTGTTAAGTGTGTGTATGCTGTAGATTTTACATGCTATATATATTTTTGGAATGTAACATCTTCCAAGATGAAGAAGTTTCCTTCTATTTCTAATTCACTGAGTTCCGTTTTAAATCTTCTTTTATGTTTAATTTTTGTGGATACATAGTAGGTGCATAAGATGTTTAGATAAAAGCATGCAATGTGAAGTGACCACATGGCGTGGAACAGGGTGTCCATCCCCTCAAGCGTTTATCCTTTGTGGTACAAAAACTCCAATTACATTCTATTAGTTATTTTAAGATGTACAATTAAGTTATTATTGACTATAGTCACCTTGTCGTGCTATCAAATAGTAGGTCTTGTTCGTTCTTTCTATTCTTTGTACCCATTAACCGTTTTTACCTCCCCCGCAACTCCCCACTCCTCTTCCCAGCTTTTGGTAACCATCTTCCACTCTACGTCCATGAGTTCAACTGTTTTGATGTTTAAATCCCACAAATAATTGAGAACATGTGATGTTTGTCTTGCTGCGCCTGGCTCATTTCACTTAGATCACGTAATGATCTCCAGTTCCATGCGTGTTGCTGCAGATAACAGAATCTCATTTGTTTTTATGGCTCTGTAGTATTCCATTGTATATATATGCCATGTTTTCTTTATCCATTAAGCTGTTGATGGACACTTAGGTTACCTACAAACCATAGCTATTGTGAACAGAGCTGTAACAAACATGGGGGTGCAGATATCTCTTCTGTATACTGATTTCCTTTCTTTTGGGAATGCCCAGCAGTGGGATTGCTGGATCATATGGCAGCTCTATTTTTAGTTGTTTGCGGGACCTCCAAACTGCTCTCCATAGTAGTTGAACTAATTTATATTCACTTCAACAATGCACAAGAGTCACCTTTTCTCCACATCCTTGCCAGCATTTGTTATTGACTGTCTTTTGGGTATAAGCCATTTTATCTGGGGTGAGATGATATCTCATTGTAGTTTTGATTTGCATTTCTCTGATGACTAGTGATGGGGAGCACGTTTTCATATACCCGTTTGACATTTGTATGTCTTCTTTTGGGAAATGTCTATTCAAACCTTTTGCCCATTTTTTGATTGGATTATTAGGTTTTTTTTTTTTTCCTATAGAATTGTTTGACCTTCTTGTATATTCCAGTTATTAATCTCTTGTCAGATGGGTAGTTTGCAAATATTTTCTCCCATTCTGTGGATTGTCTCTTCACTTTGTTGTCTGTGTCCTTGTTGTGCAGAGGCTCCTTTACTTAATGTGATCCATTTATCCATTTTTGCTTGGGTTGCCTGTGCTTGTGGGGTATTGCTCAATAAATTTTTGCCCAGACCAATGTCCTGGAGATTTTCCCCCAATTTTTTATGTAGTATTTTCATAGTTTAAGGTCTTAGACTGAAGTCTTTAATCCATTTTGATTTGATTTTTGTATGTGGTGAAGGATAGTTGTCTAGTTTTATTTTTCTGCATGTGGATATCCAGTTTTCCCAGCACCAGTTGAAGAGACTGTCTTTCCCCCCAGCGTATGCTCTAGGCACCTTTGTTGAAAGTGAGTTCACTATAGGTGTATGAATTTATTTCTGGGTTCTCTATCCTATTCCATTGGTCTATTTGTCTGTTTTTATGCCAGTACCATGCTATTTTGGTTACTATGACTCTGTAATATAATTTGAAGTCAGGTAATGTGATTCCTCTAGTTTTGTTCTTTTTGCTTAGGATAGCTTGGCTGTTCTGGGTCTTTGATTTCATATAAATTTTAGGTTTGTTTTTTCTATTTCTGTGAAGAATGTCATTGATATTTTAATAAGAATTGCACTGAATCTTTGCAATGGCTTTTGGTAGTATGGCCACTTTAAAAATATTGATTCTTTCAATCCATGGGCATGAAATATTTTCCATTTTTCTATTGTCTTCTTTAATTTATTTCCTTGGTGTTTTATGGTTTTCATTGTAGTTTTTTTTTTCACTTCTTTAATTAAGTTAATTCCTAGGTATTTAATTTTATTTGTGGCTATTGTAAATGGGATTACTTTTTAAATTTCTTTTCAGATTGCTTACTGTTGTCATTTAGAAAAGCTACTGATTTTTGCATGTAGATTTTGTATCCTGCAAATTTACTGAATTAGTTTATCCGTTCTAATAGTTGCTTTATGGAGTCTTTAGGTTTTCCAATAGTTGAGTTACTTTTTAATATCATAAAAATGTTTTGAACTTTTCGGAAGCTTTCTTTGAATCTGTTGAGATAAGCATTTATTTTTTTCTGCATTCCAACATGGTATGTTCCACTGACAGATTTTCTAATGTGAATTCTCCATGCAGTTCTTAGTTAAACGGAATTTTGTCCTGTAGTGTATTCATTGCCATCCATTTCTAAGTATTTATAATCCTCAGAATTATTTTAAATTTAAGGATCATTTTTCCAAAATATGTAAAATTTTAGCAGGAACATATTGTATTATATTTTAAAAACAGTCTGTATGATACTGGTTCGTTGGAATTGGTGGAATATTTTCCTTTGTGATGTAAATGATGCATATGTTACCAGATCATTTAATGTCTCTATCCAAGGTATAGTGTTCAGATTGGCTCAAGTTTTCATTTTAAGTGATGTTTTAATTTTAAATGCAACTCTTTGTATAGTTATTTTTGTGGTTGCTCTAAGGATTACAATATACATACTGAATCTTTAAAAGTCTATTTAGAATAAAAATTGTACCTGCCTAAGTGCAATATAGAAACCTTTATAGGTCCTTTTAAACTCGTTTTTTTTTTTTGGTATGTTAGCGCATATATTTTCTGTGTTGTACAGACTCATTTAATCTAAAATATTTCTTACCGAATTCTGGGAAATTTGTTCTAATTTTATCACAGAAGTTATTTCCTGGGACGTTTTCTTTTTTTGCACTTCTGTTACTTCCTATTTTCCAGATGTTGTCACTTATATATTTTCTCTCTCCTTGCTATTCCTAACTTCTGATTCTTCGGTGCTGCCTTTGAGACTCCAGTATGATCTTCCAGGCCACTCACTTGTTCTTCAGTCATTTACATTCTATTTATTCCTTTCCACATGTTCTTTCCTAAAACAGTTTCATATTTTATAACTGATATTTTATCATATTCTTTTTTATGTCGTTTCATCTCATGCTACTAATGTTCTCTTACTTCTTTGATATATTTATTTTGCCTCTTTTACTTTATTGCTCCATCTTTTTCAATAATTTCACTTCATGTCAAAAATGTCTGGTTTTTCCTTTTTAATTCTAGAAGTACTTTTTAGATGTCTGGTAATTCTGTGTGAGGCAGCAGCTGACTTGCCTGGGGACAGGTGTTGGAGGAAGGTTAAAGGCCAGGCCTCAGGTTGTGTCCTTCCACATCATTGGCACTTTTTTTTTTACTGTCAGTTATAGCTTTCTTACCTTCAGTTATGTATTTGTCTTTCACTTGTTTACTTGCATTATTTTTCTTATTTTAAATGACTCTTTCAGCATAATAAATACAGTGCCTTGTACGCAGTAATTGATACATAATTATGATTTCCATTGTTACCATTAACAATAAGGTTTAATTCTGCACATGAATATCCAGTTGTTCCAACACCATTTGCTGAAAAGCTTGTTCTTTGTCAAGAATCATTTGCTGACTTTCTGGAGTCACTGTTTTATTCAGTTGACCTGTATTCTTGCCCTTTCACCAATACCATACTGTCTAGGTTAGTTTGCTCTGGATTTATGGTAATTCTAAAAATGTAGTGGTTGGTCATCATTCACCATTGTATGATGATGGTGAAGGGTGAAGATTTTTTTCTCAGAACATACTTGATGCATTTATACCTTGGGAACTTTGAACTTTGTATTGCCTCTGTTTTCCTACAAATCTCATGGTTAACTTCTTCCATGACTCAGATTCCAACTGAAAATTTGTTTTCTAAGGAAACTTTTTTTTTTTTTTTTTTAAATACAGGGTCTTACAGTGTCACCAAGGCTAAAGTGCAGTGGCACAATCTTGGCTCACTGCAGCCTTGACCTTCTGGGCTCAAGCAATCCTCCCACCTCAGCCTTCTGAGTAGCTGGAACTACAGGCATATGCCACTATGCCCTATTCATTTTGTTTATTTTATTTTATTATTTTTTGAGACAGGATCTTACTCTGTTGCCTAGGCTGGAGTGCGGTGGTGCTATCTTGGCTTACTGCAGCCTCGGCCTCCTGGGCTCAAGTGATCCTCCCACCTCAGTCTCCCAAGTAGCTGGAACCAGACCTGCACTACCAAACCTAGCTAATTTTTGTATTTTTTGTAGAGACAGTATCTCACTATGTTGCCCAGGCTGGTCTCAGACTCCTGGACTCAAGCGATTTTCCCACCTAGGCCATTCTAAGTGCTGGGATTACAGGCATGAGCCACCGAGCCTAACCAACGAAACTTGTGTTTTTGCATCCTATTTAGTATGGCTTCTCTCATATAATTTTCTATTATAATATTTTATTTTAATTTTGTTACTGGATATACCACAATTAGAAATTATCTTTATTGTTTGTTTCCTGTCTCCTTCAGTAAAATTTAAACAGTGGTTCAGTAACCACGTTAGCTACTGTTGGAGCAAAAACCAGGGCCTAAGCTTATCTAACACAATGTGTATTACTTTTTAAAAATGTGTGTACATTTCTTTAAATGTTATTTCTTAATGTTCACAAAATGCTAATCAAGATATCTTCAATAGACAGTTTGGGAACATGCTTATTAAAGGACTTTTAGACCTTAGCAATAATCATTAAGATTACATTTTATCCTTTTTTGTGTGTTTTTTTTTCAGGAACGCAGTCAAAGAACACAGAACATTTTATGCCATTTATGAAACCAGGTACGTCCATTATACCTGCATTTTATCAGTGAAAGGTTTTCACTTCTTACCAATGCTATGAGTATTAGTAGTGATTGCAATATGAGTCTGTAACTTATTTTATGTATTTTGATTTTGAAATGCTTGTCTAAATTATGTTAAGGAATAGATAGAGAGAGACTAAAAGAATATAGTGATGAAATAGTATCACCTTAACTTGTGTAATGTTACTATAAGTTTAAATGAAAGTTTTGTTGAATTCCATCAGGGCAACTGATTCTAGGACTAGGTGTACGCAAGTTTAATACGGAATGATTTCGTGTAGGAAGGAGCTTCAGACATCCTCATTTGCCATGTTTGGAAAGGTAGCCCATGAAGTTTAGGCTTGCCCAAGATCACACAGCTACTCAGAATAGGAGTTAAAAAGAGAAAATATGTTCCTTACCTTTATCACCATGCTCTCACATTGCTCCACAATGACTGGCCAAAAAAAAAAAAGCCCATGTAATTATTTTGTGCATATAAAATCATGTTCTCCAACTGATACTCTCTTAGAAAGAAACAAACAGACAATAAAATCTTGCAGTAACTGTTTAGAAGTCATATATTTAAAGAAAACTAATCGTGTAATTCTTTTCTTTCATCTTTAAAGATTCATCTACACTACAGCTTCACAGTTAAGACTTCTCTAGATACCAACCCCTCCCAACCTCCAAACCGAATCAGCCAGCATTCCAGTCAAAGTTCATTCTCCTCTGGGTCCATTCTTTTTTAATGTTTAAAGCTTTTCTATGTAAAAATATAACCGCTCCTTCCTTCCTATTTTCTTTCCTTCCTTCCTTCCTTTCATATACCCAGTCTCAGTACTGCAATATGAACCACAGTAGTTGTTAAATATTATTGGTAGAATTCATAATTTATTATTAAACATAATTCTAATTTATCACTTTGCATGTATATAATTTTATTCACTCATCCACATGTGAGCATCAAGAAAGGCTCCAGTGGATATCTGAAAATCAAACACATTCCTATCTGTAATATTCCTCCAGATAAATGACGTGGGTCAACTCCCCTGACCATATGGCAACTGCAGTTTTAGCCATCAGGTTTCCTGGCGTGAGAAACCCAAAGTGACCAAGCAACAATAGCTTTACTGTTATTGAGGTTATTAATGTGCCAACTTGTGGGAGTGTCCTTTTTCTGAGAACCAGGACAAGTATACCCAAAATACTGATTTTTTTTATTATTCACTGTTAACATTAAGGTTCACACTTTGTGTTGCAAATTCTATGGCATTTGAAAAATGTACAATGACATATCTGTACTTGAGAACAAGTAGAGTATAGTAGTAACATACTCTGTGTGTATTATAGTATCATACAGAGTAGTTTCACTGCCCTAAACTCCTCCTGTTCTTAATCTATTCATGTCTCCTTCCCTCCCCGTGAAGTTTGAGAACCATTAATCTCTTCTTACTGTCTCCATCATTTTGCCTTTCCAGAATGTCATATAGTTGACATTCTGTACCCTGCCAAAACTGGGTTCTTGTGCTGAGCAGTATGCATTTAAGAACATTCCATGAATTTCTGTGACTTGATAGCTTATCCCTTTTTATCTCTGAATAATCTTTCATAGTATGAATGTGCCACAGTATGTTTAGACACTCAATTATTGAAGGATATCTTGGCTGCTTTCAAGTTTTGACAGTTATGGATATAGCTACTATAAACATTCGTGTGCAGATTTTTGTGTGGACATACATTTTCAACTCAAATTAATAAATACCAAGAAGCATGATTAAATGGTGTATTAGTCTGTTTTCATGCTGCTAATAAAGACATACCTGAGACCAGGTCATTTATAAAGGAAAGAGATTTCATTGACTCAGTTCCACATGGCTGGGTAGGGCTCATAATCATGGCGGAAGGCAAATAAGTAGCAAAGTCATGTCTTACATGGCAGCAGGCAAAAGAGCTTGTGCAGGGAAACTCCCATTTATAAAATCATCAGATCTCATGAGACTTATTCACTACCATGAGAACAGTATGGGGGAAACACCCCCATGATTCAATTATCTCCACCTGGCAAAATCCTTGGTACATGGGGATTACTACAGTTCAAGATGAGATTTGGATGGGAACACAGCCAAACCATATCAAATGGTAAGAGTATCTTCGGTTTTATAAGAAACTGCCAAACTGTCTTTCAAAGTGGCTGGACCACTTTGCCTCCCAGCCAGCAATGAATGAGAGTTTCTGTTGCTCTATATTTCAGTCAGCATTTGGTGTTGCCAGTGTTTTCAATGTAGCCAATCTCACAGGTGTGTAGGGGCATAGCATTGATGTTTTATTTGTGATTCCACGAGGACATGTGATGTTGAGCATCTTTTCATATGCTTATTTGCCATCTGTGTTTCTTCTTTGGTGAGGTGTCTATTCAGGTCTTTTGCCCAATTTTATTTATTTTTTATTTTTGTTTTATTTTAAATTCTGGGATACATGTGTAAGATGTCCACATGTGTTACAAAGGTGAATGTTAGCCATGGTGGTTTGCTGCACCTATCAACCCATCAACTAGCTATTTTTTATGCTGTCCCTCCTACCCCCTCCCCGAGATACTCCTCCCCAGTATGTGTTGTTCCCCTCTCCGTGTCTATGTGTTCACATTGTTCGCTCCCACTTACAAGTGAGAACATGCGGTGTTTGGTTTTCTGCTCCTGCATTAGTTTGCTGAGGATAGTGGCTTCCAGCTGATCTATGTCCCTGCAAAGGATGTAATCTCACTCCTTTTTATGGCTGCATAGGATTCTATGGTGTATATGTACCACATTTCCTTTATCCAGTCTATCGTTGATGAGCATTTGGGTTGATCTTATGTCTTTGTTATTGTGAATAGTGCTGCAGTGAACATACATGTGCGTGTATCTTTATAACGGAATAATTTGTATTCCTTTGGGTATATACAACAGAAAATGGGATTCTTGGGTCAAATGGTATTTCTTGTTCTAGGTCTTTGAGGAATTGCCAGACTGTCTTCCACAATGGTTTAACTAACTTACATTCCTACCAACAGTGTAAAATTGTTCCTATCTCTCCACAGCCTCATCAGCATCTGTTGTTTCTTGACTTTTTAATAATTGCCATTCTGCCTGGCATGAGATGGTATCTCATTGTGGTTTTAATTTACATTTCTCTAATGCTCAGTGATGTTGAGCTTTTTTTCATATGTTTGTTGGCCACATAAATGTCTTCTTTTGAGAAGTGTCTGTTCATGTCTTTTCCCCACTTTTTAATGGTGTCATTTGATTTTTTCCTGTAAATTTGTTTAAGTTCATTGTAGATTCTGGATATTAGATCTTTGTCAGACGGATAGATTGCAAAAGTTTTCTCCCATTCTGTAGGTTGTCTGTTCACTCTGATGATAGTTTCTTTTGCTGCGCATAAGCTCTTTAGTTTAAATAAATCCCATTTGTCAATTTTTGCTTTTACTTGCAATTGTTTTTTACATTTTCATTATGAAATCTTTGCCCATGCTTATATCTTCAATGGTATTGCCTAGATTTCCTCCTAGGATTTTACATTTAAGTCTTTAATCCACCTTCAGTTAATTTTTGTGCAAAGTGTAAGTAAGGGGTCCAGTTTCAATTCTCTGCATATGGCTAGCCAGTTCTCCCAATACCATTTATTAAATAAAAGACCCTTTCTCCATTGCTTGTTTTGTCAAGCTTGTCAAAGATCAGATGGTTGTAGGTGTGTGGTCTTATTTCTGAGCTCTCTATTCTGTTCCGTTGGTCTATGTGTCTGTTTTTGTACCAGCACCATGTTATTTTGCTTACTGTAGCCTTGTAGTATAGTTTTAAGTTGGGTAGCATGATGCCTCCAGCTTCGGTCTTTTTGCTTGTGAATGTCTACTTCTGGGAAGAATGTCAGTGGTAGTTTCATGGGAATAGCACTGAATCTATAAATTACTTTGGTTTTGTCCAATTTTTAATTGGGACATTTGTTTTTCTGTTGTTGAGTTTAAGGGGTTTTTTTGTTTATTTAATAGTTTGAAAATCAGTACTTCATCACATGTGTTTTGCAAAGATTTTCTGCCAGTCTGTGGCTTGTTTTTTCATTCTCTGAACAATGTCTTTCACAGGGCAGAAGTTTTTAATTTTAATGAAGTTCGACTTACCAATTTTTTGTCATTAATAGTGCTTTTTTTTGTTGTATCTAAAAAGTCAACACCAAACCTAAGGTTGCCTAGGTTTTCTCCTATGTTATCTTCTAAATGTTTATATTTTAGCATTTTACATTTAGGTGTATGATCCATTTTTAGTTAATTTTTATGAAGGTATGAGATCCCTCCCCCTCTCTCTCCATATCTACATCTATATCTATGAGGTATGCATATATACATATATATATGAGGCACGTATACATATGAGGCATATATATATACACACATATATTTGCATGTGGATGTCCAATTGTTTCAGCACCATTTGTTAAAAATTCTATCATTTCTGCATTGAATGGCCTTTGCTATTTCGTCAAATATCTGTCAACTCCACTTGTGTGAGTCTGTTTCTCAGCTCATTGTTCTGTTCCCTATATACATTTGTGTATTATTTCACCAATACCACACCCTCTTGATAATTGTAGCTTTATGGGAAGTCTTTTATTTTTAACTTTTATTTTAGGCTCAGAGGTACATGTGCAGGTTTGTTATAAAGGGAAACTTATGTCATGGAGTTTGTTGTACAGATTATTTCATCACCCAGGTGCTAAGCCTAGTACCCAGTAGTTGTTTTTCTTGGTCCTCTCTCCTCCCACCCTCCACTCTCAGGTAGGTGCCCACTGTCTCTTGTTCCTCTCTATGTGCCCACATGTTCTCATCATTTAGCTCCCACTTACAAGTGAGAACATGTGGTACCTGATTTTCGTTCCTGCATTAGTTTGCTAAGGATAATGACCTCCAGCTCTATCCATGTTCCTGCAAAGGGCACGCTCTTATGGTTGCATAGTATTCAGTGGTGTATGTATACCACATTTTTTTAATCCAAAAACTACCATTGATGAGTATTTAGATTGATTCCATGTTCTTTGTATTGTGAATAGTGCTACAGTGAATACACAAGTTCATGTGACTTTATGCTAGAATGATTTATAATGTAATGGGGTTACTGGGTCAAATAGTAGTTCTGTTTTTAGCTCATTGAGAAATCACCATACTGATTTCCACAATGGTTGAAGGAGTTTACACTCCCACCAACAGTGTATAAATAACCCCTTTTCTCTGCAACCTCACCACCATTATTTTTTGACTCAGAGCCATTCTGACTGGTGTGAGACAGTATCTCACTGTGGTTTTTATTTGCATTTCTCTAATGATCACTGATATTGAGCTTTTTATCATACGCTTGTTGGCTGCATGTATGTCTTCTTCTGAAAAGTGTCTATTCACGTGCTTTGCCCACTTTTTAATTTTTTTTTTTTTTTTTGGTCAGTTTGTTTAAGTTCCTTACAGATTCTGAATATTAGACCTTTATCAGATGCATAGTTCGCAAAATTTTTTCCTCTTCTGTAGGTTGTCTGTTTACTCTGTTAATAGTTCCTTTTGCTGTGCAGAAGCTCTTGAGTTTAATTAGATCCCATTTCTTAATTTTTGCTTTTGTGGTGATTGCTTTTGGTGCCTTTATCATGAAATCTGCTGATTCCTGTGTCAAGAATGACATTGCCTATGAGCTTCTGGGCTGAGACTATGGGGTTTCCTAGATATAGGATCATATCATCTGCAAAAGGGATAGTTTGACGTCCTCTCTTCTTATTTAGATGCGCCTGATTTCTTTCTCTTGCCTGATGGCCCTGGCCAGGACTTCGAATGCTGTGTTGAATAGGAGTGGTGAGAACGGACTTCCTTGTCTTGGGCTGGTTTTCAAGGGGAATGCTTTGTAAGAAGTCTTGAAGTTGGGTAGTGTCAGTCCTCAGTCCTCTGACTTTGTTTTTCTCCTTCAGCCTTTTGTTGGCTAGTTTGGCCCTCTTGCTGTTCCATATAAACTTTAGAATTAGTTAGTCAACATTTAGAGAACAATTTGCTGGAATTTTGACTGGTATTATGTTTAATCTATAGATCAAGTTAGAAAGAACTGACGTCTTGGCAGTGTTGAGTTTTCCTGTTCATGCACTGGAAATATCTCTCTATTTAGATCTTTGATTTATTTCATCGAGGTTGTAATTTTGTAGTTTTCCTCATATAGATCTTCTATAGGTTAGATTTATTCCTAAGTATTTCATTTTTATGCCAATGATCGAATAGCTTTAAGTTATATTATTCTTTTATTGTTTACCATAGATATTATAGTAGGCATTCTTTTAGTAGAGTCTAATATGTATTATAATTGTCCTACTTCATAATTATCATGAATTTTAACTCTACATACATTTAAAACTCTATAAGTTGTTATAATTAGCGTAGAAGTATGTTTTACACATTCAATATTCATTTAGATTTACTGACATATTTACCACTCATGTAGTTCTTAATTTTTTATACACTACCATGTTTCTCTTAGCAATTATGTTATCTATGGGAAGGACTCCTTTCAGTATCTCTTAGTGCAAGTGTACTGACAGCAATTTCTCTAAGGTTTTTGTCTGATATGTCTTTATTTTTCCTTCAAAAGTGAAGTATGTTTTCACTGAGAATAGAATTATTTGTTGGCATGTACTTTCTTTCATCACTTTAAAGATCAGATTCCAGGGCTGCCTTTGTTGTCCTTTTTCTGTTAGGAAGTCAATCACCGTCAGTGTTATTGCTGCTCTTTGAAGTTAATTTGTGCATTTTGGGGATGTGTGTACAATTTTTCCTTTGATTCTGGATTTCCAAAACTTTTACTATGGTGTCATTTTCTTTTTTATCTTTTTTTTTTTTTTTTTTAAGATGCTTTGGTTTCATAGTGCCTGTGAATTTGTGGCTTAATCTCTTTTTACCAATTTTAGAAATGCCTTCTTAGCCATTATCACTTCAAATATTGCTTCCGCACCATTCGATCTCTTCTCTCCTTCTGGAAATTTAACTAGAACTATGTTATACCTATTTCACCATAGTCTTAGGTCTTTTATTCTCTTTTCTCTGTTTCTGCACTTCATTTTTTCCCATGCTTCTGTCTGGTTATTTCTTACTGACCTATCTTCCACGTAACCATTTCTCTCTTCACTGTATCCGATCTGCCATTTGGCCCATAGTTTGCATTCTTTATTTGCCATTGAATTTTTTATTTTCCATTTAATTAGCTCATACACATTTTCATTCTCTGAAGTCTTTTTCTATCTTGTCATCTATGTCAAGTATATTAATCAAAGTTTTGTTAAAGTCTGCATATGATAACTCTAATATCTGGATCACCATCGTTATGATTTTATCACTAGTTTTTTAGGTTCCAGGTCCTGGTATTTTTTTAAATTTGATTTAATGCCAGAGATGTGCTTTAAAATACAAAAATCCTAGATCAATACTATAGAATAGAACTTTCTATGAAGATGGAAATGTTCTATGTGTATGCCGTCTGATATGGTAACTATTAGCCACACAGAGCATTTGAACAGTTGAATTGTGATTAGTATGATGGAGGAAGTACTTTTTAATTTTATTTACTTTTAGTAAATTTAAATGTAAATAGCCACATGTGGCTTGGGGCTGACGTTGGTCAGCATGGTTCTAGATGAAGTTTCTTGCCTGGCACTGTGTAGTAAATGTTGCACATGCTCTGGTTGATATTTCTTCTACCAGAGAGCATAGTGTTTAGCTCCCAGCAGGAGGTAGAGCAGGAGAAGATCACTTGAATGTGATCAGGCGCCGAGCTGCGGTCCAGCATGTCTTTGCTCTCTCTCCAGTTACCCTGCCTCTTAGTTTGTGGTTCCCCAGGGTCATGCATGAAAGCCCAGTGTGAGAACCTGGGCCTCTCCACTTTGCCCAGTTCCGAATCCCAGTTTTTGTTTCCTGGAATAATGGGAACCCTGGTGGCTCTCCTCAGCCTTCCAGCCTGTCACGACCTGCCGGCTGCTCAGCTTCTCTGCCTCTTGGCCTGTGCTGCTCAGGAACCAGCAAAGGGCTTAGGAGAGTAACGTGTCAAACTCTTGAAATCACTTTTCTGCACTTCTTTTTTCCAGGATCTTGGCCTCGCAGGCCCTGGCTGTGCGGCCGCCCTGATCCTCCATTTTCATCTCATTAGGTCTGCCAGCCTAATGAAAGCTCTTCTCAGCCTCGAGCCCTCCACAGCTGCTTTCTGTTCAGCTTCACAGCCTCTGCCCCACACAGCTCAGGAATCATCAACTGGCTGCCTTAGTGCAGACCCTGAGATAAATGTTACAGTAAAAGTCATTTATTTGGAGGCTGCAAGGGACACTGGTCATGGCATGGGGAAGTGATAGAGATGGGAGGGCAGCTAATAAATTTCCTTTATTAAGCCAGTTACCACAGGAAGCAACTGGGGCTGAGCCCTTCAGGAAAACTCTGGAAAATGGCTCAAAACACCTGTCTCACATTTGTCATACTTCATTTTTGAGGGATCTAGGGGGTTTTTGCACCGACTCCCAAGGGCTGCATTGGGAGGGAGGTGGTGTCTGTATCCCCTACCCTACCTCCACCTCAGGTCCAGCCTGCCACCACTTAGAAGAGCCTTCTGAGCTTCCTCAAACCCCAAATTGTCAGGCACTGAGATGCACACACAGACATTGGAGGTCTGCTGGAGCATACCCAAAGGCTGCCAGCTGCAGCAGAGCAAACGTGACATGGAAGGTCGGGTTCACCTCAATGAATTTGTTTTCCTTCCAGGATTTCAGTCCCTTCAGTCCTGCATACTTTAAGAGCTCTAAAACGCCCTCATACACATATAGTTTTTTTTTTTTGTTGTTCTATTTTTATCCATTTATTTTCTGCTTGTTCTAAGTGGGAAGATGGGTCTCCTGAAAGCTAGTCAGTCATAGCTGACAAGTGGAAAGCTACGTTGTTATATTTTGGACACTAAAAGTATTTTACTGAATGATTTATGGGCCTGAACACTAAAATATCTTTTTATTGATTTGGAATTTGGATAACTGTTATCCAATTTGTACCACTGAAATGAGAGTATTTTAAAGACCACCAAGCAATTCTCAACAAACACGGACCCACTGGAGACCCACTTCCTCATTTCAGTGACCTACTGATGTACGTCCCTTCCAATTAAATGTGTCTCCTACTGTATTTGTTATTTTTTCATATGTGATTGTCTATGAAAAATTAAAGAAACAGAGTGAAATCCTCCAATATCATCCTTCCACACAGTTCATTGATGGAATCACTTTGAGAACAAAATGGCAAGTGCTAAGTGCGGGGAGAGTCCTCCCTGATGTGTGGTGTTTATGCTTGCACAGTTGTAATGGTCCTGGGCTTGCTGCCAGGCCACAATCAGGCCCTGTTGCTGAGAGAGCCTGGCCTCTAACTTGCTGAGAGCTCAGTTTCCCTTTTGGGTACTGCTGTTGCTGTCAGTTCTCCTGCTCTCTGAAGCATCTACCACATCTTGGCTGTGTTTTACTCCTGACTGACAACTGCCAATGTCCATCTTCTCTTGGCGTCCCTGGAACTCCCCACTTTGGTACTTCCTTGTTCCCCAGATGGGCTGCCCCCACCTCCCGCCCCATGCTCTGTGCACAATTCTATCAGCACAGACCATGCTGAGCAGCAGGATGTGCATCAAGGACCATAAGTAGAGAGTTTCTGTGGACTGTCAGAGGCCACTGGGCAACAGGCAAGCAGCCGCCTTCATAGCAAGTTCAGGGAATTGGATTAAGGAAGGAGGAATTTGGAGGAACAGCGTCCACCAAGCATTTTTGGTTATACATACTAACAGTAAAATAGAATTCAATTCTACCCATAGATACATTATGCTTTTTATAAAATACACTAATGCAAATGAGTTTTTTTAATGTTCAAAAAAAAAAAAAAGCTCTCAGTTCCTACTTCCGGTGGACCATTTTGATGACCTCTTGGGGAAACCATTAACGTAGACAAGAAGAAAGCCAGGTACCAGGAAACCCAAAGGCACTGCAACTGGAAAAGTGCCATTGTAAGGAAGCCCAAGGTCAGTCCTTGGGGTAGAAGTGACAACGAGCTGAGAGACCAATGTGTGCCAAGTTCCATAGGATGCAATCACTGAACTAGCTTCCCCCAGGACAGAATCCAATTTCAGACGAGCTTAACTAAGCCCTGTAAGCAGAATGGTTAATGAGCAGCTTCCAATGGAAGTGCAATGTGTCGAGAATCAGTGTTGTTTCCAGTGAGCAAAACCAAAGAGATCCTGAGCTTGCCCTGAGTTCGTTTCTTTGCCCTCAAAACCTTACATTCAATGCAATATATATTCCACTGGGCGGATATATTTGTATGTGTTTTCCAACATGGAACATCAGGGTGGATTTTCTATCTATTGGGGTGCAATTCAATCTGAAATTACTTACAGCAGAAGGAAGTGTAGCATAACTTTTATGTCCCATTGTTTAAATTGAATGAGTCAAAATTCGATATTGGCTTTTGCAGTTAATGTTGAATTGGGAAAGAAAATGAAGCCACGGATGGTACTTGTAAATGCTGGCATAGGTTTGCAGGGGAGCCTTGCATTGATGCCTCTGCCGTCCAGTGTTTCTCACATCATCTATATTTGGCAGCAGTAGTAAAATGTGACTAGTACTGTGAAGGTACCGGCAATATTTGTGTTCCTTTTGACCAAAGTCAGAACCCAGTGCAGGATCCCCTGTAGGAGGAGATGTTACAAGGCTCCTTGTCAATCTTCGTGCAGATGGGAGGCACCGTGATGCATGCTGCCACCTGACCCTCCTTCTCATCAAATGGAGAACACCAGGTAGCTTCTAACTTATGTATCTTTATTGCTGGTGCTTATCTGTTAATACCATACACCTGACAGGTTGACATCCCCGAGCTCCTGGAGTGTGAACACCTGCAATTATTCTCCAACCAGGGCACTGGAGCCAACAGAAAGTGGCCTCTGCTCCATTCACAGTCGTGTGTGTCTGACCCATCGTGACAAGATTCGAGAGAAAGTCTGTCTCAACCTTAGGAGAGGATGTTTTGTCCTAGGAGTGTCTGCTTTCCTTTCCTTGGATGCTTGTATGCAAATATGTTATGAATATTAGGCAAAAAAATGTGATTATCATCATTTTTGTATCTGGCTTTTTTCCACTTTCTGTCCACCTATAAATTTGGCACCAATAAGTTTGAAAATAAGCGTTCTGGCAGGGTGCAGTGGCCCATGCCTGTAATTCCAGCACTTTAGGGTCCATGCAGGAGGATCAATTGAGGCCAGTAATTTGAGACCACCCTGAGCAACCTAGTGAGACCCTCAACTGTGCAAACATTTTTTTGTAAATTAGCCAGGTGTGGTAGTACACACCTGTGGTGATAGCTGGTGGGAAAGCTGAGGCAGGAGGATCGCCTGAGCCCAGGCTGCTATGAGCTATGATCACGCCACAGCCCTCCAGCCTGGATGACAGAGCAAGACCCTGTGGGAAGGGAAGGGAAGGGGAGGGGGAGGGGAGGGGAGGGGAGGGGAGGGGAGGGGGAGGGGGAGGGGAGGGGGGAGGGGAGGGGAGGGGGGAGGGGAGGGGAGGGGGAGGGGAGAGGGGAGGAGGGGAGGGGGAGGGGAGGGGAGGGAAGGGGAGGGGAGGGAAGGGGAGGGGAGGGGAGGGGAGGGAAGAGGAGGGGAGGGAAGAGGAGGGGAGGGGGAGGGGAGGGGGGAGGGGAGGGGAGGGAAGGGGAGGGGAGGGGAGGGGAGGGGAGGGAAGGGGAGGGGAGGGGAGGGGAGGGAAGGTGAGGGGAGAGGGGGGAGGGGAGGGAAGGGGAGGGGAGGCAAGAAAGATAACAGGAAAGAAGAAAAAGGAAGGAAAGAAGGAAAAAAGCTCCACATGGACAGGCAAAGAAAAATGTGCAGGAAAGACTACTGGGAAATCAAAATTAAAAAAGAAAAAAAATCCTCAGAGATCACAGAGGGCCAAGAATCATTTGAATTCCCCAAATCCAGAGTGGAGAAAATTTGAATACCTGAGATTTTCAGTAGGCCCCAGAAAGATGTCTTAGTAATGAGGCTAAACTAGACCTACAGGAATATCCGCCTGAATCCATCATGAATAAAGCTTAAAAGCCAGTCTTGAAAACATCAAACTTATCCACTGAGGCCAGCCAGAACAGTCACAGGAACCTTTGTAGGCATAGAGCAAAGCCCAAACTAAAACATGTAACGTTCACAATACGTGGCATTTCACTGTATGTAAATTATCCTCCATAAAAGTTGACTTTAAAGAAATCAAATATTTTCATCTCAACAGACACATTAAAAAATTAGTAAAACTTAATACCAGCTCATTATAAAGCAAAAAATCATTTAGCAAGCTAGCAATAGGAGACAGCATCTTAAAGGCTATGATGGGGTATAAGGCTCTATTAACATCACAGTTAATAAGGAAGCATTAAGCACAACCCCTTTCAATCTTTAACATCTGCTATCAGCATTTGTATTTATCAGAATACTGGAGGTGCTGACCAGCAAAATAAGGTAATAGAACAAAATTAAAGATAGAGGGAAATAAGATAAAGAATTAGAACTTCTTACATAGTTACTGGCTGCATATAAAGTCATATATATAACAGCGAAACTAATTAGAAAATTGACTTTTTAAGAAAAGCTACCCTTTATAGTAACCAAGAACTCCAACTTTTACAATTGAGTTGTATATCATTCCTAAGCATATATGAAGGCCTAGGGGAGAAGATTAAAATTTTATTGAAAGGCACAGAGAAGACCTAAATAAATGCAGAAATATGTTATGTTCATGGATGGCATTATTGTAAAGGTGGCATTTCTTCTCAAAGTGATAGTAAATTCAACATAATTCTAATTATTCAACAGGGCTCTTTCTAAAACCTGACCTGGTGATATTAAAATTCAAGGGCAGGTAAGACAACTGAAGAAGAGAAGTAGGTAGGGACCCTTTCGACCACATTTTGTATGTTACAGCAAAACTATGGTAAAGAAAATGTGATTCCGGGAAGGTCACTAGGTAATGGACTAGACCAGAAATCCCCAAAATAAAGCAACAGAAGCACATGAGTATGGAGTGTGAGAGAGGTGGTGTCATAAATCAGAGAGGAAAGTGTGGATTTACTCATTCATGACACTAGGATAACGGGCCGTGCATGCAAAAGCAATAAAGCCAGGTTCGTATCTCGTCCCTTACACAGAATTGGCACCACATAGGTAAAGCCAGGTCCGTACCTCATCCCTTACACAGAATTAGCACCACATAGGTAAAGCCAGGTCTGTGCCTCATCCTTTACACAGAATTGGCACCAGATGGACAAAAGGCAAAAAATGAGGAAATAAATTGTAAAACTTGAATAGAACGAAACATGAGAGAGTATCTCGATGATAGTGGTAGAAGAGATGCCTTTCTTGAACTACACACACACACACACACACACACACAAGCACATATTACAAAACAGAAGACTGATAAACTGACTTTGCCAAAAATTACAACTTCTGTAGGAAAAATGTGAAAATATAAGCCCAAAATTCAAATATGTGTGCAACCTTCAGTAAGTCATAAATATTATCCAGAATATATATATATATATACTATATTTAGTTTTCCTTTCTCCTAGTGATTTAATTTTTAGGTGAAGAGATATTTTGGCTATCCTTTAGTTGTTAATATGGAATTGTATTACATTGGTTAGAGCACATTGATCTCTGCTTAAAAAATTTGTAGACATTTGCTTTTGCATAATACATGGTCAATTCCTGTGACTGGTCTGTGTGTGTTTACAAAATTTCTGTTGGTTATATATACGTACAGTATCATATTAGTTTTTTTCTCCAAGCTAGTTAAACTTGTTATATACATCTCTTATATTCTTATTTATTCTGAAAAAGTCGTATTAATGTCTCTCACTAATTTTGTGGGTTTGTCAATTTCTCCTTACATTACTATTTATCTTTATCATTTACTTTATACACAATATTAACATCATTAGAGAAATAAAAGAGGAAATAGAACCCGCATTACAAGAGTATGTTGCAGATTACCCATTTCCAAGATGTATGGCTTATGTTTTAGAAAGACCATTAGTGATCTTGGAAATAAGGCATAAAATTATCCAAATTTAAAAGTAATAAAAGTGGCTGGGCACAGTGGCTCATGCCTGTAATCCTAGCACTTTGGGAGGCCAAAGTGGGAGGATGGCTTGAGCCCAGGGGTTCGAGATCTGCCTGGGCAACATAGTGAGATCCCGTCTGTACATCTCTACAGATAATTTTTAGAATGAGCTTGGTGTGTGTGGTGGCGTGTGCCTGTAATACCAACTACCTAGGCGGCTGAGATGGGAGGATTCCCCGAGCCCAGGAGTTCCAGGTTGCAGCCAGCTGTGATTTTGCCAGTGCACTCTGGCCTGGGCGCCCGAGCAAGGCCTCATCTCCAGAAAAAAATAAAAATAAAAATAAAAAAAGAATAATTTGTATATCAACAGTGCACATTGAAAAAATCAAGAATATATACTAAAATGATAATGATATTATTTTGTGTTGGGAACAAGAGCAATTTTATATTCTTTTTTATTTTCCAAAATGATACATATTATTGTCATACTTTTAAAAAGACTAAATAAGGGCAAGGTTATGTAAAATGATAGGGGAACTATATGCATTGTTAATAATTAGTTTTAATGGATAATATTTTGCATTTCATTTCTTGTCTTTGAATTATAAATAAAGTGATATATATTTTAATATTTGATCATGCTTAGGGTACTGGCATGAACTACATGAAGAAACTACAGTAATACTAAACAGTCATATTGATAGCCAATAATTTGAAAGCTCATTATTTTTATCATACCCCAGCACATAATACCTGTTATCGGTTAATGCCTTATATGAAAAAATTAATTTCATGAGCTCACCTGGGGATTATACTCAGAAACAAAAATGTAAGTAGGCTATTGTACACGAGTATAAGCCAATTTGTCAATTGCTTTTAATTAAACAATATATTTAAGGCTTCGGATTTCATCCTTACCGTGTAAGGGAACTTGGAGTAGTCACTGCCGTCCTTACAACAAGAAAAGTCCCAACAAATTGAAAATGAACAGCTTTTCTCGGCTATCAGAGCACTGGAGTCACAAGGCAAATCGCCTCCCAGAGATCTAGAGACACAGGGCAATTCAGAGGGGCAGAGCAGAGAGCCGGGGGTGCCGTGGGGGCTGCTGGAGCCCACCCTAGAAAGATTCCTCATGGACAGCCTAAGATGTACTTCAGTTTTCATGCAAGGGTATAAAAACACTTTATCCTCTACTTCTAGGAATTAATTTTAAGATCTTAAAGTTAACATCCATGGGTGGGAACACTTACAGGGTGATTCTGATGACCTGATGGAGGCTGAGCACTGATGAGGCAGGGTGTGAAAATCCTGGGGGGTGCAGTCTTGGGACGTGGCCCACACTTGTGTGGATTTTACCTGGAAAAATGCCGCCAGGTTCTCATGGGGAAGATCTGAGAAACAGTCCCTAGTGTTCTGGCAGGAGAAGGGGGGAATTAATTATTATTTTCTCTGCCACAAAAGCCTACACTCCAGGGAAAAGAATTCCCCGAGCTCTATCCCAGCTGGTGAAAGATATTCTGCCCACGCCAGACACCTCCAGCCTACCTGCCTCACGATGAGGGCTTTCTTAAAAAAATTGTTAAAGGGTTTTACTACTTTGGAGAAAAAAGTGCAATTGTGAAGGTCATAGCCTTTACACAGGCTGGTAAAATGCTGAGATTTAAGTATTTTATATATACTTAATGTATGTATATATATGCATACACATACATATACATATATAGGAAATATATACATAAAGGAAAGGAAATGAAACGTGTGTGTGTGTGTGTGTGTGTGTATAGCAAAATGTTCAGGAACCATGGCACAATTTTATTTACTTGAGGCAGGGTCTTTGTCACCCAGTGCACTTGTGTGATCGGGACTCACTGCAGCCTCGACTTCCTGGGCTCAATGGATCCTCCTATCTCAGCCTCCTGAGTAGCTGGGACTGCAGGCACACGCCACCATGCATAACTAATTTTTTGTTTTTGTAGAGATGGGGTTCCACATTTTGCCAGGCTTGTCTTGAACTCCTGGGCTCCAGCGATCCTCCTGCCTTGGCATTCCAAAGCTCTGAGATTACAGGCATGAGCTGCCGCGTCCAGCCTTAATGATAACATTGTAGACTATTCTCCTTTCCCATACCTGGCCCTACGCTAGCAGAGGTTCTGTAGAATAACAAGGAATTGCAATGGAAAAATATAAAAGCACAGAGTCTCTCTAAGAAAGAGTAATTAGGGAGCCCAAAAGCAAGAGAGGAGACAAAAACACGAACACTGGAGGAATTGGAAACCCCTGGCAACTAAAGCCACCGCACACATTCAGTAAAGGCCAACTCCTGCCCAGGTTCACACAAACACTCACACTAAAGGCCTCTTTACCACAGCCCCCATTACCTGATACGAGTTTGACTTTCAACAAAAAACTACAAAGAATGCCAAAAGGGAAGAGTAACAGAATAGTCTGAAGTAAACAACAAAACTAGCCACAGACAGGACACAGATGTTGGCATTATCAGAGAGGGACTTTAAATCACTGTGATTAATGTGTTTCCATTAGAGCCCTCATGGGAAAGGTAGAAACATGCCTGGACAGATGGATCATCTAAGCAGAGAGATGGAAACTCTAAGAAAAATTCATAAGGAAATGCTAGAACTCAAAACGGCAAGAACAGAATTGAAAATCAAACAACCTCGAGCATGCTTTCGATGGGTTTCTCAGGAACCTGGGCATGGGCAGGGAAGAGTCAGCAGAGGGAGGGCATAGAAGCTTCTCAAGCTGAAATGCAAAGAGAACGAAAATCGGCAGAACGTTCAGGAACTATGGCACAATTTTCTTTCTTTCTTTCTTTATTATTTTTTAAGAGGCAAGGTCTCGCTCTGTTGCCCAGGCTGGAGTGCAGTGGCGCAATCACACCTCACTACAGCCTCTGACTTCTGGGCTCAAGTGATTCTCCCGCCTTAGCCTCCAGGCTAGCTGGGTCTACAGGCTCACACCATCATGCCCAGCTAATTTTAAAACATTTTTGTCAAGATGCTGTCTCACTGTGTTGCTCATGCTGGTCTCCAGCTCCTGGCCTCAAATGATCCTCCTGCCTCAGACTCCCGAGGTGCTGCAGTTAGTCATGAGCCACCGTACCTGGCCACGGGGACAATTCTAAAAGATGTACATTCACATAATTAGCATACCAAAAACAGAAGAAAGAGAAAGCAGAGGCAGGAGAAATATTTGAACTGAGAGTGTCTGAGAATTTCCCTAAATTAATGGCAAACACCAAACAACAGATGCAGGAAGTTCAGAGAACACCAAGAAGAATGACTACCAAAACGAAACGCCAGCAACAACAGAACCAACAGACGACACCCAGGCGTATCCTATTTAAACTTCAGGGGACAAAAAACAAAGAGAAACTTGAAAGAAGCTGGCAGTGTGGAGCTGGGGAGAGCTCTACCTCTAGAGAAATAAGGATAAGGGTTACAGTGTACTGCTGTTCAGAAACCATGCAAGCAAAAGGCGTGAAATAAAATATTGAACGTATTGAACAAACAAACAAAAACCAACCCACGATTCTACATCCACTGAAATTGTCCTTCCAATGTGAAGCAGAGATAACTTCTTTTAAGACAAACAAAAACAAGAAATTCAAAATCAGTAGATCTGACTTGCAAGAAATATGAAAAGACTTTCTTCACTGAGGAGGAAAATTTTATAGGTCAGATTTAGAGTGACAGGAAGAGATCAGAGAAGTTAGGATGTAGATTAAATGAATCTAAAATATAATTATTTCTTTAAAGTAGGTGTCGTCACCATGTATTGAGTGATTATAGCACACAGATCATTGAAATGAATGACAGCAATGTCATAAGGGAACTGGAAATAGTCAGTTTTAAGGTCCTTGCATTATGTGTAATGAAGTGTATTGTTTTAAGGTGAATTTGGATTTATTAAAATATATATTGTAAACTCTAGGGAAACCCTTAAAAAATTAAAAAATAAATAACTTATTATATTTATAATAAAAATAATATGTCAATAAAGGCAACAAATCAAACCACATAAAATGCTCAATTAAAGCACAAAAGAGAGAAGAAAAAAACAAAGAACTAATGCAATGAAAAGAAAATAGTTACCAAGATGATGGAGATTAATTTAACTACTGTAGATTAATAATTACTTTAAATGAAATGGTAAAAGTACAACAATTAAAACACAGAGAACAAGACTAGATCAAAAACCCATACCCAAATAAATGTTTTCTAAAAGAAACCCATGATAAAGATAAAAATCACAGGTTAAAAAAATAAGGATGTGACACCAAGTGTGGTGGCATACACCTGAAATTCCAGCTACTCAAGAGGCTGATGAGGGAGGATTGCTTGAGCCCAGGAGTTCGAGGCCACAATATGCTTAGATCAGGTCACTGCACTGCAGCCTGGACAACATAGTGAGACCCCATCTCTTTTTTTTAAAAAAAGTGGGAAAAAACGTAGTGATGTTGTGCTGGGTTGAGTAGTGTCCTCCCTAAATCATGTCTGCATGGAACCTCAGAACCAGAACCTCAGAATGTGGCCTTGCTTGGAAATGGGGTCTTTGCAGATGGAATTAGTCAAGATGGATTCGAGTGGTTCTAAATCGAAAGACTGGTATCCTTATGAGAAAGAACGTGGATGCACAGGACACAGAGACACTCAGGAAGAACAGCAGGTGACGATGAAGGCAGAGGCTGAAGTCACTCAGCTGATAGGGAAGGAGTGCCACGGATTCCAGCCACCACCAGAAGCCAGGGCGAGGCAAGGAAGGATTCTTCTCAAGAGCCTTCAGAGGGAGCATGGCCCTGCCTGCATGTTGATTTCAGATTTCCAGCCCCAGAACCATGAAATAATCCACTTCTGTTGATTTTAACAACCCAGCTGGTGGTTTATGACCACAGCCCTGGAAAACTGGTACTGTGTTGACACTATGAAAGCAAAGCTAGAGTTGCCACAGTCGTTTCAGACACAGTAGACTTTACAAGAAGGAAGACTGTCAGAGTAAAGAGGGAAACTGTGGCTGGATGCGGTGACTCATACCTTTGATCTCAGCACTTTGGGAAGCCGAGGCAGGTGGATCACAAGGTCAGGAGTTCGAGACTAGACCAACATGGTGAAACCCTGTCTCTACTAAAAATACAAAAATTAGCTGGGTGTGGTGGCGGGCCCCTGTAATCCCAGCTACTTGGGAGGCTGAGGCAGGAGAATCACTTAAAACCAGAAGGTGGAGGTTGCAGTGAGCCGAGATCGTGCCACTGTACTCCAGCCTGGGCAACAACAGCGAAATTGAAAAAAAAAAAAAAAAAGAAAAGAGAAAAAAGAGGGAGACTGCATGATGATAAAGGGGTCAGCCTTCCAAGAAGACATTACAATCCTCACTACCAAGAGTAGCCTAAGAAGACACGACTACTCAAAATAACAGGGTATCCTGAGTAGCATTCTGGAACAGGAAAAGGACATTAGATAAAAGGAAGAAAACCTAGATAAAGGATAAACTTTATTTATGTAAGGTATCAGTGTTGGTTAATTAGTTGTAACAAATATTCCTGTTATGTTAGCTGTTAGTAACAGGGGAAACTGAGTGTGGTTTACACATTAACTTTCTGTACTTTTTCTGCAATTTCTCTGTAAATCTAAAACTGTTTTAAAATAAATTGTGTGTGTGTGTCTGTGTGTATCCCCTTAGAGAAATGCATGACTACACAATTTAAGAAAAAGTAAAAATGTCTCATGTGTTTAAAACATTTTACCCTAATAATAAAAGTACTGTATTAAACACCTTGAGTTGCTATTTTTCACTCATCATCAAATGCTCACAGATTAGAAGATGAAACTAACATCTAGGTGGGTATTCTGAATTAATGAGTGTCATACTCCTCACGTGAATTCAACTTATAAACTTTGGGAAAAATAATTGAAAATATTACAATATCCTTTTTATAAAGTCCACACCATTTGACTAAATTATTCATTTCTTGAAATGTTTTAGAAGGCAAGTGTCAAAATGGAAGCAAAGGTTTTGGCCTCAAGATGTCAGAAAGGACACTGACTTATAATATTGCATATTAAATAGAGTGTGTCTTGGATAATGTCTATACAGCTGACAGTTTCCTAGGAGAAGGCCACTTCGTTCTTCATATTCTAAGAGCTGAGCTGGAGAGCTGAGCTGCCAGTTGTTGGAAGTCGTTGATTAAGACAAGCCAAAATGAAGGTAATGGCCAAGCCTTGGGTCACCAACTGTGAGAGTATAAGCAAGAGGCTACTCAGGACAAAGTGCCAGTCCTAACCATCACCCCCCAGCCCAGTTCCATTTTCCCTACAGAACAGTGTGAGGTGTGGGGCAGGTGGATCAGCTCAGAGGTAGGGATCATAGCTCTTCTCCAAAGAAAGGCTGCTTACATTTATGAACCTGAGGGCTATGAGGAGGGGTCAGGGCAAAGGCTAGGAGTGGAAAAGTACTAAACCCTGAGTCACAGGGGAGAACGTGCCTTCAAAGTCACCTATGCCTGATAAGAAGGGAGGCTCCAAGGGGAGCTCTCAGCTGAGGGTCCCCAGCCAACAGGCCTGGGAGATAGGAATGGAGAGGTGCCTAACAGCATGGCTGGCCGGCACCTGGTAGTTGCAGCAGCTCCCATGAGAGACTTCAGTGTGCTGACTGTGCACCAGGTCTGGTGTGGGGAGAGCAGCTTTCCCCATGAGGCCTGCCAGATAAAGCATCTGTAATTGTCTGTGGTTGGCCTGAAAAATCACACACAAGATTTTGGCCAGGAGCTGGATGCAACATGCTCATCTGTTGAAAGAATGCTTTTCTGTTGCTGTTTGCATAAGGGGAAATAGACTCATATTTCCAAGAGCTGTATATTTTTAAATGAAATGATGTGTGGTAAAATTATTAAGTGATATTTCTGTTACAATAGACAGAATGCTAGAATCATACACAGATGTTTCGAAAGAGTGTCAGGAATAAAAAACCAGCCAGGCACGGTGGTACCCATCTGTATAGTTCCAGCTTATCAGGAGGCTGAGATGGGAGGATGGTTTGAGCCAAAAGTTCAAGTCCAGGCTGGACAGCACAGCAAGACTCACATCCCTTTAATAAATAATTTTTAAAATTATTATTTAAAAAAGAAAAAAAAGGAATATCAGAGAGATATCATGTTGCTGAGTGCAAAGTAGCTGTTAGTTAAAAACTATTACTTCTTGTTTGGTACTCAGGAAGTGATGTGATACAAATTCTACAGCCTGGAACAAAATTAATGATAATGTAATAGCAATGAAAATGTTTAACAAATGTTTCTCATATCTTTGCAAAACAAGGTGGCAAAAATAAAGATTTCTAAAATATATATCTGAATCATATAATCAATGGCTTTTTGTCTAAACTTACCAACATTGATAATAGAGAAGCACTACAAACTCCTCTCTAAATGCTTATGAGGCACTTACAACAATTGTTTATATATTGCAACACACCAATAAACTAAAAATAACAGAAAAATATTGACCAGTGTTTTGATTACACTGCAAAACTCTGGAAATAATCACAACATCATATTTTTAAAAATTAAAACAAAAAATAAAGTAAAAACCTTATTACTTGGAAACTTTAAAAAGTATTTTGGGTCAAAGATGAAATAAAATTGGCAATCATAGAGTATCATTGTATACTGAAATCCACTACTGTAGCCAAAGCTGATTCAGAAGAAAATTTATAGCCTTAAGCAAACAAACAAACAAACAAGAAATAAAAAATTTCATGATTTTAACATTTAAGTCAGGAAGGGAGATGAAATGTAATAACAAATACACACAAATACAGAAGAAATTAATGAAAATATGTATCAGTAATTTAGAAAGCAAATAAAGAACAGAAATGATGTATGAATCCAATATCCCTTTTTGGGAAAAAGAGTAAAAGGCAATGATGATATTCTAATTTTAAGAAAAGAAAAGGCAAAAAATCCATGAAATTGCATATAGAAACACTGCCGATGGGGTTTTTAGACAGAAATCTGTAAATTCATAAATCAGTGAAGATACATAGTATGTATACAATCTCAAAACTGTAATTCAAGATTCGTTATCAAAGACTTAAAAAAGAAAATTCATAGTGATGAGTAGACTAATACTCCTTAGTATGTCAAAAAATACCCATTTTTACTTATTATATGATAACTAATCTTAATAGGAAGAATAATATATTTTCTGTGTCATATTTCATTGTGAACAAGTAATCATCAAGGAGCTATTAAAGTGAGATGACAAGAATATCTACAATAATCAATGTTTAACATTGTTTTGTATATTAGAGGCAATGCAATAATGGCTAAATTAATGTGTTATTAGCAATTGAGAAGAGAACACACATTCGTCTTATTTCAGATGTCATAAATATTCACCTAAAATACCAGGAAAATAAAAGTTTCAAGTATTTAGAACCAAAAGAAAAATATTCAGTGAGTCTTGCACCTCAAAATTAGCATAAAGTTAGTAGTTTTCCTGCATGTTTCTTTTTTTTTTTTTTTTTTGAGATGGAGTCTCTCTCTGTCGCCCAGGCTGGAGTGCAGTGACATCATCTCGGCTCACTGCAAGCTCCGCCTCCCAGGTTCACGCCATTCTCCCGCCTCCGCCTCCTGAGTAGCTGGAATTACAGGCGCCCCCACCACGCCTGGCTAATTTTTTTTTTTTTTTTGTATTTTTAGTAGAGACGGGGTTTCAACGTGTTAGCCAGGATGGTCTCCGTATGTTTCTAATAGTCATTTAAAAATACAATGAGGAGGCCGGGCGCGGTGGCTCACGCCTGTAATCCCAGCACTTTGGGAGGCCGAGACGGGCGGATCACGAGGTCAGGAGATCGAGACCATCCTGGCTAACATGGTGAAACCCCGTCTCTACTAAAAATACAAAAAATTAGCCGGGCGTGGTGGCGGCGCCTGTAGTCCCAGCTACTCGGGAGGCTGAGGCAGGAGAATGGCGGAACCCGGGAGGCGGAGCTTGCAGTGAGCTGAGATCCGGCCACTGCACTCCAGCCTGGGCGACAGAGCGAGACTCCGTCTCAAAAAAAACAAAACAAAACAAAACAAAAAAAAAATGAGGAGCTGGGCGCAATGACTCACGCCTATAATCCCATAATTTTGGGATTACTTGAACCCAGGAGTTCCAGACCAGCCTGGCAAACAGGTGAAACCTGATTCTACAAAAAAAAAAAAAAATTAGCCAGTCAAGGTGGCGTGTGCCTGTTGCTCCAGCTGAGGTGAGGTGAGGGAGACTGAGGTGGGAAGATTACCTGAGCCTGGGATGCAGAGGTTGCTGTGAGCCATGATGGCGTCACTGCACTCCAGCCTGGGCAACAGAGCAGACTCTGTTTCAAAAATAGTAAATAAAAAATAAAATAAAAATAGGTCAAAAATACAATGAGAAGCTTCGGGCTGAGGAAGGTTGGTGTGGGAGCAGTGGGTAGTGAGGCTGGGTTTGATTGCTAATGGTTACAGGGCTTTTTTT
Source organism: Trachypithecus francoisi (assembly GCF_009764315.1). Taxonomy (NCBI): domain Eukaryota; kingdom Metazoa; phylum Chordata; class Mammalia; order Primates; family Cercopithecidae; genus Trachypithecus; species Trachypithecus francoisi. The sequence goes on along the minus strand of NW_022681468.1, from coordinate 163,520,895 downwards.
AGATGGATGAAACAGTTATAAAAAAGGATCGTGGTGTTGGTTGCAAAATCCTGTGAATATACAAAATTCAAAGGAGTTGACATTCTTAGCATGTGAAGCACTTATACAAAAAATTAGCATGTGACAATCCATAACCTATGATTCAGTAAGAAAAATAAAGTTTGTCTGAGGTACAAGCAAATATAAATGGTCAGAAAATTTGAAAAGATTTCTAAAGTTACAAATAAACAGGGAACTGCAAGTTATCACCACACTGCTATTTCATTTTAGAACAAATTGACAAAAATGTAAGTCTTGGTATTACAGAGAATTATTGAATACATAGATCAAAGAGAAGTTTCAAGCTCTGCTATTATAACTGTAAATTGATAGAGCCAATTTGGAAAAGAATTGTTGTCAATATTTAGTAAATACAAAGATGTGTGTATCCTTTGATAACACGTATTTATATGTGTTTGTGCAAATTTACTGGAGCCACATTTATTAATAGGAATAAATCTAAAAATCACAATCTTAAGGAATAAAAGCTAGTTACATCACAAGAGTGGCAAGTCTACTGATATGCACAAGCATTTAGGTATCTGGGGGCCATCCACACACATTATTATGTCAGTGGAAGTCCTTTGCACAAGGAGAGTAGAGTCTTCCCTCCTCCACTTCCTTCGCTCTTGGTGGTGTTACGAATCATTTAACTAGCATATTGCACGTGTCTTCAGCTGATAACTGAAGCTACTATTTAACAAGTGGACTTTTGTGGCTCTATGAACCTCTCCAAATGATAGTCAAAGAACACAATTCAAGTCGTATGGATAGCTGAGATGTTTGCTATTCTAGCACTGTGCAGGCTAAATTCAGCTGATCTGATAGAATACAGTTTGTATCTTCTGCTTCTGTCACCACTCCATGACTTTCCTTAGCAGATAAGCAATTGTCTTTAGTAATGAGAGGTGAACCTGGCAGGGCTCCTGCGTAGGATGGGGACTTGGAGAACTTTTCTGTCTAGCTAAAGGATTGTAAACACACCAATCAGCGCTCTGTGTCTAGCTAAAGGTTTGTAAACACACCAATCAGCACTCTGTAAAAACGGACCAATCAGCACTCTGTAAAATGGACCAATCAGTGCTCAGTAAAATGGACCAATGAGCACTCTGTAAAATGGACCAATCAGCACTCTGTAAAATGGACCAATCAGTGCTCTGTAAAGTGGACCAATCAGCACTCTGTAAAATGGACCAATCAGCACTCTGTAAAATGGAACAATCAGCGCTCTGTAAAATGGACCAATCAGCGCTCTGTAAAATGGACCAATCAGCACTCTGTAAAATGGAACAATCAGCGCTCTGTAAAATGGACCAATCAGCACTCTGTAAAATGGACCAATCAGCGCTCAGTAAAATGGACCAATGAGCACTCTGTAAAATGGACCAATCAGCACTCTGTAAAGTGGACCAATCAGTGCTCTGTAAAGTGGACCAATCAGCACTCTGTAAAATGGACCAATCAGCGCTCTGTAAAATGGACCAATCAGCGCTCTGTAAAATGGACCAATCAGCACTCTGTAAAGTGGACCAATCAGCAGGACATGGGCGGGACCAAAAAAGGGAATGAGAGCTGGCCATCCAGACAAGCAGTGGCTACTTGCGGGGGTCCGCTTGCAAGTCGGCGGGGGTGTGTTCTTTGGCTCTTCACAGTAAATCTTGCTGCTGTTCGCTCTTTGGGTCCCCACTACGTTTATGAGCTGTAACCCTCACTGTGGAGGTCTGCAGTTTCACTCCTGAAGTCAGAAAGACCACGGATCCACCGGGAGAAACAAACAACTCCGGAGGCGCCACCTTTAAAAGCTGTGACACTCGCTGTGAAGGTCTGTGGTTTCCCTCGTGGAGTCAAGCCAGACCATGAGCCCACCGGAGGAAAGAAACTCCAGACACAGCTGAACATCTGAAGGAACAGACTCCAGAGACACCATCCTTAAGTCCTGTGACACTCGCTGGGAGGGTCCGCGGCTTCATTCTTGAAGTCAGCGAGACCTAGAACCCGCCGGAAGGAATACATTCCGGACAAAATAATAGGTATGGGCGTTCTCAAGTTCTTCTTATTTGTTCTACCTGCCAAGTCCTCCTTTTGTCTTCCTTAGTAAGGTCCTAGTGTTAATGCTTCTCTAAAGGGACGCTCATTTCTTTCTCTAGGAAGCCTCACACTGTATCTGTCCCTTTGTTGTTAAATCTCATGGAAAGAAATGTATAATCTCTTAGAGTTCTTACATAGGCTTTGAAATTCTCCTATATGACAAGTTGCTAGAAGGCAAGAACTGTATTGCATTTATATTTTTGTCTGATTAATTTGTTAGCAAAATGTCTAGGATAAGGTAGTTCTCAAAAATTGTGTAACTTAAATGGATGCTTAAATATGAAAAGGAGACAACTCTGAAAACATTTTCAGACTTCCTTCTCAATAAACACTTGAGATGACATAAATAAACCTATTTGCTTAAATTACACATTATGTATTCCCACATTCTATATAGAGTAATGGTGAAGCTTAAATGTTCTTATGTAGTATATGTATGGTTAAGACATAATGTAGACTATAATTTAGACTACATTATTTTAAGTTGTACAATTTATTACTTTCACTGTATAATACATACAATGTTAAAAGCCATAGTTTATCATTTATATATTTATGATTTAAACTATTATGTACTTATATGTAATATAACAAAAACATATATTAACACATTAACAGATGTTAATGTGTTTTTTTAAAAAACTTTATTTTGAAATTACTTCAAACCTACAGAAAAGTTGCAAAAATCATACACAGAGCTACCATACATGTTAGTCAGATTTAGCAATGTCAAACATTGTTCCACATTGATTCTTCTCTTTTTTATGTATCTCAACAAATATAAACACACACAAATTATTTTTCCCAATCTATTTTGACTTAACTTGCATATATCATGTCTTTTACCTCTGATAATTCAGTGTGTACTTCCTAAAAGAAAGGACAAGGGTGTTTCTTCTCAAACTAAAGAGACTACCCAAAATTTCAGATGTATTGAAATGGTGCAAGATTTTTTCCTTTATTTTTAGCTGTGTTTTGATTTATAGTTTTCATTAAGATGCAGCCCTATGGTGGACTTTTAAGCTTGTGTCAATTTCCTATTTGTATGATCTTAAAACACGAAAACAGTGCTTAGTTTTATGTGTCTCTCGTTGCACCTTGCTTATACTTGTATTAGGCCATCTCTTCACTATTTCTGATCATCATTGCTATTTAGCTAGGTTAGGAAGGAGACCCACACAAAGAATGACTCAGGAGAAGAAGAAAAAGGGGACCATGGCATGAATCTTAAAATAAATTAATGATGTTTTGGAAAACACTGATTGGTAGACTTCTAAGTCCATTGTTATTGAATATCTTAGAATCTAGAGTAATATCTTGGAAATGCAAATTATATCATCATTGGATTAATATCTTTTCCTGTGGTGTTTCTGGTGTAAGAGTATCTCTGGAAACCTTGGGTAATAAAATGTTCCAGATGCAGGAAGACAACATAACTGTATGATTTATTATTGAAAAATACTTCGCGTTATCACTAGTAATCATTTTTTTCAGGGCAATTCTTGTCTTCTATTTCTTTGATTAGTTAAAAATTAACCAGGCAGGTCACATCTTTTCTCCTCTCCTCATTGGCATTTCAGCAACTACTATTCCTGGGACAAAGGTTTTAAATTAGCCTTTTGATTGGGATTTTGTCATAGGCATAAATATACTTAATAGGATGTATAAACATATTTTGCTAGTAGAGTTACGGGTTTAATGAGATACTGAGATAAGAACCTTTGCTGCTTTTAGATCACTGTTCTGAGAACAGTGACAGTTACTCTCAATAATTGCTCTTAGTAACATCAATAGTCATTTCTCTGTAATCAAAATCAGCTTATGAATTCTCCTCCCAGCAATAATGAAGTGAGTGTGACTAGACTTGCTTTTCTATCGTAAGTCACTAGAAAAGCTGAAGAAAACCTGTGAAACAACGGTGTGTAGTCGTTAAACAATCGGCCGTTTGGTACTGTGATCCCTCAGAGAAAGGAAACAAGAACCCCACAATGGACCTGGCTTGCCTAGAGACCATGGTGGACTACAGTGTAGTGAAAATAATCCTAAGCAGGACATGGCAGATCACTAGATTGGGAAGACAGAGATCAGTGTTCTGAGAAAATGCAGCAACTTAAATTTGCAGAATACAGAATGAGAGAGGAGGATGCTATGCAGAGAGAGCTCAAGACGTGGGTTCTCTTGCATTTGTTGATGAGTATTAAGCTGCACATGCATAGAGTGAGTCTCCACAGAGCTAAATAGACAATAAGCCGGGACCTACAACCTACATGATTTTCGGAGGTTACACAAGACTAGATGACTTTCTATTTCTAACCAGCAAGAATGGAGGATCTTTATCAAACATATAGAGACCATTAAATAGGACCATTAAATGGGCATATTAAGTAGGTATCCCAGAAGGGTAATGCTTTAGTAGTAGGACCAGAATAGCCTTAGGTTAAAGGCCACCTTAGACTTTCCCCTTGAAGAACTTTAAAACTACTCTTGAAAAGATCAAACTGATCAGTACGTAACTTTACTGCTGGAATAAAGACAAACACCCTTTAAAAGAAGATGGCAAAATACAGCACAGAACAACATAAAATTCACAATGTGCAGAGTCTGAAAAGAATTATTAGCATACCAAGATTCAGGAAGATGTAACTCACAACCCCAAAAAAAGTCACTCATTATAACAGCACAAGAAATGAGAGATGATTGAATAACCAGACAAGAAAATGATAAACTACCTTTGATGAGCTTAATGGTTTAAAGAAAAAATGAACACAATGAAGGCAATAATGGAATATATAAGAAGAACCAAATGAAATTATTAGAGCTCAAATACCATTTCTGAAAGACATGACTCAAAGCAAACTGGACAATGCAGAAGACAAGAGAAGTTGGGATGCCCACTGTCACCACTGTTATTCAGCACAGTACGTGAAAGTCCTACCTAGAGCAATCAGACAAGAGGAGGAGAGAAAGGGCATCCAAATCGGAAAGGAAGAAGTCAAATTGTCTTTGTCTGCAGTATTATATTTGGAAAAATCTTAGAGACTTCACAAAAAAAAAAATTAGGTTGGTGCAAATTGTGGTTTTTCTAACAATTACATATGTTGGAAAATTACACGATTACATAATTCTAACAAAATATAGTTAGAATGCAAAAGATTTAGTATTTGGTGGCACATTAGGATGACTACAATGAACAATGTATTGTACATTCAAAAATAACTGAAAGTATAACTGGAATGTTTGTGACACAAAGAAATGTTAAATGCTTGACAAGATGAATATCTCATTTACCTTGATGTAATCAATATGCGTTGTATGCCTGTACCAAAATATCTCATGTACCACATAAATATATAGACCTACTATGTAAATGTAAAAATATAAAGGTTTTAAAAAGAGAACTTGAAAACATAGTAATATGGTTATCTGAACTAAAGCACAGTGGAAAAACAGGCTGAAAAAAACAAAGTATTCAGAGGCCTGTGAGAGTATATCACAAAGTGTCACACATATGTGTAATTGGAGTTTCAGAAGAGGGGAGGAAAAATGTTTTTGAAAATATGAGCTGGAAATTATCCAAATGAGATGAAAGCTCTAAATACACAGACCTGAGAAGCTCAATGAATTCCAAGAAGGGTGAACAAAAAGAAAAGTACATCTAGGAACATCAAGATAAAATTGGTGATGAGTGGCCGGGCGCGGTGGCTCAAGCCTGTAATCCCAGCACTTTGGGAGGCCGAGACGGGCGGATCATGAGGTCAGGAGATCGAGACCATCCTGGCTAACACGGTGAAACCCCGTCTCTACTAAAAATACAAAAACTAGCCGGGCGAGGTGGCGGGCGCCTGTAGTCCCAGCTACTCGGGAGGCTGAGGCAGGAGAATGGCGTAAACCCGGGAGGCGGAGCTTGCAGTGAGCTGAGATCCGGCCACTGCACTCCAGTCCGGGCGACAGAGCGAGACTCCGCCTCAAAAAAAAAAAAAAAAAAAAAAAAAATTGGTGATGAGTATTGATAGACGGAAAAACTTAAAGGCAACCCAGATGGTGCATATTAAGATATTATGGGCTGGGTGCAGTGGCTCATGTCTATAATCCCAGCACTTTGGGAGGATCACTTGAAGCAAGGAGGTTGAAAGCAGCTTGAGCAACAAAGCGGTACCCCATCTCTACAAAAAAAAAAATTAAAAAGTAAAAAATAACTTAGCTGGTCTCGGTGGCATACACCTCTAAGTCCCAGCGACTAGGGAAGTTGAGCCAGGAGGATTGCTTGAGCCCAGGAGTTGGAGACTCTGATGAGCTATGATTGCACCACTGTATTCCATCCTGGGTGACAGAGCACGGCCCTGTCTCTGGAAAACAAAGTATGTACATGAGGACAGAGATAATATATTTTTAATTTTGTGTTGAAATACATAAGAAATTATTAATTTCTTATGAAATAACAAGGGATTACTATTTTTAAAGTGCTGAAGGAGAGCTTGTCAACTTTGACTTTTATATCTAGCAAAATAATCTCATGAAAATGTAGGCAAACAAGATTTTCAGTCAACAAAAGCTAGGAGAATTGTCACTAGCAGACGTGCTCTAGAATAATATAGTAAGTTCCTTCGACAGAATGAAAATATCAGATGAAAACTTATATATATAACTACAAAGTACTAAAAAGTGCTATAAACAGCAAATATGTAGAGAATTATTTTAAAATATTTATTGAAAGGTATTTATAGCAATATCAATGTGATGGTATTTTAACATAAATAAAAGTAAAATATAAGAAAATAGCACACAATTTGGGGGTGGTAGAATTGCACTGTGGTAAGGTTTTTGCATTAAACATTAAATAGAATTACAGTATTTGAGACTAGACTGTACTTAAAGATAAACATTGTAAACCTTAAACACCAGAAAAAAGGCATAGCTTATAACCCCACAGTAAATATGGAATTGAATGCTAAAAAATACAATGATTTGAGGGTTTTTTTGTTGTTGTTTGTTTGAGATGGAGTCTCACTCTGTCCTCACGCTGGAAGTGCAGTGGCGTGATCTCGGCTCATTGCAACCTCCGCCTGCCGGGTTCAAGTGATTCTCCTGTTTTAGCCTCCCAAGTAGCTGGGACTACAGGCATGTGACACCACGCCCGGCTAATTTTTGTATTTTTAGTAGAGACGGGGTTTCACCAAGTTGACCAGGATGGTCTAGATCTTTTGACCTCATGATCCGCCCGTCTGGGCCTCCCAAAGTGCTGGGATTACAGGTGTTAGCCACTGCACCCAGCCGAATTAAGTTTTTTAAAAGGCAGGAAAAGGTGGGAAGAGCAATGAACAGATAAGACAAACAGAAAACAAAACAAAAAAATGGTGTTTGGCTTAAACTCTACCACTTCAATAATGACATTAAATACAGGTAGTTTAGATTTGCATCGTGCAAAATGGTAGCTAGTAGCCACTTGCGACTATTGAGCACCCTAAATGGACCTATCCCAAATTAAGATGCACTGCAAGTGTCAAAAAAACACCAGATTTTGAATACTTAGTATGACACTTTTTCTCATTTATGTTTTTACATCGATTATAGGTTGACATATATTTTGGATATATTGGGTTAAATAAGATATATTACTAAAATTCCACTTATTTCCTCTTTTTAATATGGCTACAGAATTTTTTGAAAATTTCAACGTGTGGCTTACATTACATTTCTATTAAACAGCTGAACTGGACAGTCCAGCTACAAGGCGGGAATTATCAGACATGATAAAGAAGCTTGGCCTGACTAAATGAAGCCCATAAAAAAGAGATTTTAACTCTCAGCAAATAGGTTGCAATGAAAGGAAAAATTATAAAAGAGTTGGAGTAGTTGCTAAGATAAGACAGGCTCCAGGCAAAGAATACTACCAGCAACAAAGAGGATCATTTCAAATAATAAAAGAGACATTCATCGGGTGGATCACAAGCTTAGGAATTCGAGACCAGCCTGGTCAAGATGGTGAAACCCCATCTCTACTAAAAATACAAAAAACTAGCTGGGTGTGGTAGTGCGCACCTGTAGTCCCAGCTACTCAGGAGTCTGAGGCAGGAGAATCGCTTGAACCCTGGAGGCAGAGGTTGCAGTGGGCCAAGATCGTGCCACCGCTCTCTGGCCTGGGCAACAGAGCAAGAATCCGTCTCATAAAAGAAAAAAAGACATAAAATTCCTGCATGCTTATGCACCAAATAACAGTTTGAAAAGACAGGAAGACAGGTAGCAGAAACTCAAAAAATTGAAAGAAGTAATAGACAAAAATTATTTAAAGCCATCAACATTCCCCTCTCAGTAATTGACTGAACAAGTACACAGAAAATCAGTAAGGACATGTAAAACCTTCAAACATCACTGTCAGCTAAATTAACCTAATTGACATTTATACAGTACTCCATCCCCAAAGAACAGAATGCACTATCTGCTCAAGTGTGCATGGTATAATCACCGACCTAAACCATGCACAGGTCACAAATTTTATCACAGCAAATTTAAAAGAGCTGAATCTAGAGAAAATATATGCTCTGATTATAACAAAATTAAATTTAAAATAAAATCTAGTATATTTTAATGTTTTGAAATAAGAGAACATACTTCTAAATACCTATGGCTAATAAAATCAAAATAAATGAGAAAATACTATGAAGTAAATTAAAATTAAAATATAGCATAGTAAAACTTTTGGAATACCTCTGAAGCTTAGAAATATATAGCTTTAAATGCCCATATTAGAAAAGTCCTAAAAATCATTAATCTAAGCTTCAATCCTAAGAAACTAGAAAAGGAGAAAGCAAAGTAAGCCCAAAGAAAGTAGAAGAAAGGAAATAGTAAAAACAAAAGCAGAAATCAGTAAGATACGAAACAGGCGAATAATAGAGCAAAGTGGTTCAACCAAAAACAGATTGTTTGAAACGATGAATGAAAGTAAGCAACTTTAAGCCAGAATCATCAATATACAAAAGAGGACACAAACTACTAATATCAGAAAAGAAAGTGGGAGCATAACTACATGCACTACAAACTTCAAAAATTAGAAGGGAGTGTTGTAAATATGTTTCATTAATAAATTTGACAACTTAGATGAAATAAACTTCAATTATGTAACAAAACGATCACAAGAAGAAATAGAAATCTAAATAGCCTATGTCTGCGGAAGATACTGTATTTATTATTTAAAAATTAAGGAAATCTTCAAACTTCATTGGCTTCATTGGCAAATTCTAGGAGCTATTCAAGGAAGATACAATGACAATCCTAAAGAAAAATATTTCGAAACTTACTGCAGAAAGGAACACATACGGAACCTTGCTTTCTGAGGGCAGCATCGCACTAACACAAAAACCAGGCAAGAAAAGGCAAACATACACCAAAATACTCATGACCATAGGCACACATGTTTTTAATAATATTGGGCAATCAAATGCAGCAACAGGTAAAAAGTATAAGCAGAATGACCAAGCAATGTTTATCCTAGGAATACAAATATTGCTTAACATTTGAAAAATCAATGTCATTTATCATGTTAAAAGAATAAAGGAGAAAATTAATGATTATCCCACAGATACAAAAAAAAAAAAAAGCATCTGATGAAATTCCATACCTTTCTTGATAAAAACTCTCCATTAAACTAGGAATAGCAGGCAATTTCCTTAATCTGCTGAAGGGCATCTGCAGAACTTCTTACACCTTTTTTTTTTTTTTTAGTTTGAAGTCATCGTAACATTACGGAAGACTTTTCTCACATATCTTAGTGTGGTTTCATACATACAAAAAGCCCTTCAGTGTTATTACAATACAACCATCAAAATATCAGGAAATAGATACTGTTAAATTATTGCCATTCAATCTTTACACCTCAGTTAAGATCAACCAATTGCCTCATTAAAATATTTCACAGCAAAACGATGGCGTCCAGAATTATGCATGCATTAATAATTCCTGTCTCTTTGGTTTACTTTAGTTTGGAGTAGTTTCAGTCTTTTGTGGACTTTGATGGCATTTGCAGTTTTGAATTATTATAGGGATATTATGCTGTAGGAACTCTCTTAATTTAGGTTTGTCTGATGTTTCCTCATGATTGGATTTAGCTTGTGTATTTTTGTGGAAATGACATAAGCTGATATAATCTCACTGCATTATATCATGGGATGCATACTTTTGAGATATCTCATTCTCTAAATTTGTTCATATTGATCTTTTGATTAAGGTAGTATCTGCCCAGCTAAATTATAAATTTACTACTTTCACTTCATAGTTAATTTTGTAATTAATTTTGTGAAACACATACTTAAAAGCTATGTAATATATTACCATGAATGATCAAAATACATCATTCATGATCAGACAATGTGTATGAACTCTAATTTTCCTATTTTATCCTTTGGGTTGTAATTATTATCATTTTTTATTTTTATTCAAATCATCCCAGAAAATAGGCAGTATAAAAACATTAAGGCTGGATTTTGTGTCTTTTTGACATGTTCTCATCATTCTTTGAACACCTCATTGCTCTGTCACAAATGTTCCAATCCCATCTTATACTTTCCCTGTCTGTCTCTAGAAGTATCCGTTTTCCCAAGTAGCTCTGGTTCCTTTCTGTAGAAAATAGTATGGAGAAGCCAAGATCTGGGTGCAGAGGGTGCTCATTGCTATTGTGCTGTCACTGTTCCCAGGACCTCTTGGTGGGTAGAAGCAGAGAATACATATATATATAAATGTGTGTATATGTATGTATACAGTAAGTACATATATACATGTCTATATGTTTATGTATATATTTGTAGTTGTATTTATAGAAAACCAGTAGTTCACTAATACATTCAATTGCACTCACACCACAGGGATTGTTTCTCCCTTTTTTTGTATTCGTAACTCTTATCTCCAACAGAGAGAAACTTGGCTTCCATTACTCTTGGTGTATGTACTTATTGGATTAAGTCCCCACTATGTCTCCCATTGCTGCCACTGCTTCCATTCCTGGTGGCATTCTCCTCTTCCTTTTCGGGTTCTGACTCCCCATTTTGGGCCATCCCAGTACATGGATGCCTTCCTGACCTTGCTTGGGCTGGTTTTCCATGACAGGTCACCTTATCAAATGAATGACCCCCTCATCTGCACCTTGTGCATGCCTTCCTGTGGAGGAACCCTCCTAGCACTGTGTGAGCTCGAACTCTGTATGCCAGGCTGGCCCACCCAGTGCATGCCCTCCTCCTGCGTGGGCTTAGACCCTCATGCAAGGCAGTTTTCATGTGTGGACACTCTCCTCACCCTCTGAAACAGACTGCCAAACCAGACCAGGCTTCAATGGGGATGTTCTCTTAGCTTTGCTTTGGCTATAATTTCAAACACAGGCTACTTTGCCCACCTTCTATGATCTGATAACTATGGCTGGCTCTCCCTCTCCAGGCCTTCCTTCCTTTGCTTTGGCTGTGATTTTCAAACTAAGCCTTCCATGTGAAATGGTGCTTTTCTCAGTTTCTCGAGCCAAGAAGCTTCGTGGCCTCCTCACACTGCCTGGACTCTGGCCTGAGAGCTTCCTACTCCATACCAGGTGCACACCATGTACTTTTCTACTCTTAGGACTAAACTTTTCCAGGAGATGAAAGAAAAGGAAGAGAGGGTAGGAGAGGGAGAATAGAAGAAAAATAAGAGGAAGATGCCAACACCGTACTTAATGGTAAACAAAAAACAACAAAAATCCCTAACAGCAACGACAAAACCCTAATATTGGAACAAGGCAAGGGTGTCCACTCTTACCACTTCCTTTCCACATTGTACTGGAAGCTCCAGCCAGTACTGTAAGGCAGAAAAAAGAAATTAAAAACATCTACATCTAGGACAGGAAGAAATAAACTGTATTCACAGATGATGTAATTATCTCTTGGATATAATCCTAAGGAATCTACAAAACTATTAATAAGTACATTGAGTTGTAGGCTGTAATGATAATATAGAAAAGTTAATCATATTTATATGTGCTAGCAATACGCACTTGGCAATTAAATATTTAAAAATCACTTATAATAGCATAAAAATATGAAATAGTGATAAATTTAATGAATCAAACACAGAACCTCTACACTAAAATATACAAAGTACTTACAAAAAGAAGTTAGAGATGATCTACATACAGTTTTCATAAACTGAAAGATAGTTTTCAATGTTAAGATGTCAATTTTCCCTAGATTCATCTACAGATTTTATGTAATACAAATTAAAATCCCATCAGGCTAGAAATTGAAAAGATCATTCTAAAATATTTATGAAATGCAAAGACGTCACATAGTTAAAACAATTTTGGTGAAGAACAAAATCGGATGGATTATGCTACATTATTTCAATATTAACTTTATAGCCACCTTAGTCGAAACAGTATGGATTAGTATACAGATATATAGATAAATTAATGGAAAAGGGTAAACAAAATAGAGTAAAAAAACACAGCCACACATATAAGATCCATTGATTCTCAACAAACATATAAAGGTAACCAGATTGAAGGAAAGAATATTTCCAACAAATCATGGCTCATGATATGGTTTGAATCTATGTCCCTGCCTAAATCTCATGTTAAATTATAATCCCCAATGTTGGAGGTGGGGCCTGGTGGGAGGTGACTAGATCATGGGGGCGGTTTCTCCTGGTTTAACACCATCGCCTTGGTGTTGTCGTGACAATAGCGAGTTATTGTGAGATATGATTGTTTAAAAGTGTGTAGCACCTCCCCTCCTCTCTCTCCTCCTCCTGCTCTGGCCATGTGACATGCCTGCTTCCCCTTTGACTTCCGCTGTGATTATAAGTTTCCTGAGGCCTCCCCAGATGCTTTCCACACAGCCTGCAGAACTGTGAACCAGTTAACCATTTTTTTCTTTACAGATTGCCCAGTTTCAGGTATTTCTTTATAGCAGTGTGAGAACTGACTAGTACACTTCATTTGGAAGAACCTTGATCCTTACATCATCCACAAAATTAACAAGTAACAGGTCTAAATATTGCTAATTTTTAAATAACATGCAGAAAATCTTAACTTTTAATTAGGCAATGACTTCTAAAGTAGAATATCAAAAGTCTGAACCTTAGAAGAAAAAAATGAATAAGTTGCATTTCATCTAAATTAAATTCTTCTTTTCTTTCAAAGATACTATTAAAGAAATGAGACAACAAGGCTGTAGACTGGGAGAAAACATTTACATTACATATATCTGACAAAGGATTTATATCCAGAATATATAAAGAACTCTAGCTGGGCGTGGTGGCTCACGCCTGTAATCCCAGCACTTTGGGAGGCCAAGGCTGGCAGATCACAAGGTCAGGAGTTCAAGACCAGCCTGGCTAACATAGTGAAACTCTGTCTCTACTAAATACAAAAAATTAGCCAGGCATGGTAATCCTAGCTACTTGGGAGGCTGAGGCAAGAGAATCACTTGAACCTGGGAGGTGGAAGTTGCAGGGAGATGAGATTGAGCCACTGCTCCCCACCCAGGATGACAGTGGGAGACTCCATCTCAATTAAAAAAAAAAAAAAAACCTCTCACATCTCAAAAAGACAGAGAATGCAATTAAAATGGGCAAAAATCTTGTATCTTCAAAAAGAAAACAAGTGGCCAATATGTAAATGAAATATGCTTACTTATATATCACCAGACAAATGCAAATTAAAACCACAATGGGTTGCCACTATACACCCACCGAGGTGTGGAGCAGCTCCATTTCTCTTGCATTGCGGGTGAGATGCAAAATCCTCCAAGCACTTTGGGGACTGTTTTGGCAGTTCCTTATAAAACTAAACATACACTCACCACATGATTTAGCCATTTTACTCCTAGGTATTTGTCCAAGAGAAATGAAACCTCATGTCCATATAAAGACCTCTATATGAATTGTTACTCATAATCACTAAAATTAGAAAGGCTCATCAGCAGGTGAATGGAATACTACTTGGCAATACAAAGGAATAAACTATGGATCTGCAACAACATGAATAGATCTCAGAAACATTATACCCAGTGAAAGACGCCAGACGTGAAACAACGTGTAGTGCATCATTCTACTTACATAGAATGCTTGAAACAGGCAAGAAAAAAAGTAACAAGTATAATGACAGAATGTATGCTGTTCAGAGCTTGTCTGGAACCTTCAGTGGCACATGTGTCAAAGGGTCACAAGAGAACTTTGGGAATGATGAAAATGTACACTAGTTTATACATTTGTTGAGACTTAGCTAACTATACATGCAACATTTTAGTTCATGTGTTATGTTATTTGTTTTTGAACAGCCTTAAAATGTAGTGCCAAAAAACTTTGATACTGTTTAAAAAAACAAGTTTTCTATAAGAAAGAAAAGTGACTGAACAAAACAGTTTGGGTAAAAGGCATTTGGGTCAATCAAAACGCACAGACATGGATGACATAACGTGATCACCTGATGCCTCCCAGCTCTCTGCTTCCCTTCCTTCTTTCTACCTTGAGTGTCTCCAAATATTCTTCTAGACCATTTAAAACCACCTTCCTATGAACAAAACGGCATTCACTTCCTTTTCCTACTACCATGAAAAATGGACTCCTGGAGCCTTTTTTTCTTCCAGTCTAAAATGAATGCAAGAACTGAATTAATGATTTTCTGCTGATTTGGCTAATACGTAATTACTATTTAAGCCAAGAGAGCACAAGGATTTGGGCTGGTGTTCAGTGCTTATCCACCCCTCCCAGATGGCTGCCTATGTTGGAGGGAGCTGAGAAAGGAGGAAGGGTGGCGGGCTGCATGTCCACCCTTTGTTGTGGGTGTAGGTGCAAGCTGAGCAGTGGCTGTGATGTGCAGTAGTGTGTGGGTGTGTAAGAACCCTATAGCCCATGCATCCTGATCGCACCTCTGCAGTCTTTCTCTTTGATTTTGCCTTTTGAAAGAGACTGCATTTTAGATGACACTTCTAATGACTTGCGGATTAATTCACAACTCAGCCTAGGTTCCCCAGAAAACATATCCTGAGGCAAAATTCAGTTGGTGATATGTTACTGGGGTGTTTGATTCCAACGAAAACAGGAGCAAAGGGAAAGGGAATTAGGCAATGGAAAGAGACGGAGCAGATAGGAGGGAGGGCTCATTACCAGGCAGACCACCCACTGCTGAGTACGAAGGACAAAAGATGGATCCATCTCACAAGATCATCTTTGAGAGGCCAACAGCAACTGCATCTCAGGACATTTCTTAGGAGGCAATAAAGGGAGACGCTTTGATCCATGGATATGTGTTCGTTAGCCAAAGGTCTGCCCCATAGATTTTTAACTTGCCAGAAATTTCAGATTGCATATATGTGAGTACCTAGCAAATCCCGTGGCATCTTAGACCTTGTGATATGAGGATATGAGCATATCCCATGTGGGCTTGTTCCCATGTAAAGCTGATCAGACTTCTTGCAGAAGTGGGTGCTGAGGCAGCAGCTGGGGTGTTAAAGCCAAAAGCTCCAGAGACGGGGTGAAGCCAAGAAGATCTGATACGATGCCCGGTTGGATAATAATGTAATGTGGTTCTGCAAGTCTTAGAACATATAAACTGGTAGTAAGGGGGCTAATTCTTGCTATGTTGTTGGTTTTATTCAAACAATTTCTTTTCATTGTTTACTTTTTATAGCCACGATCCCCAGCAGGGCATTTCTCTAAAAGAACTGCATGGAAAAAGGAGAAATAAACTGAACTATGAATGTGTGTCTGATACAACAGATACAATTTTCCATATAATTCCATTGTGCATTAACAGGACATTGAATGCAAAGCAGTGGTGAATAGACTTTTCCAGAAAATAATTAGGGAGCTATATTTATCTCTGAATCTTTCAGGTACTGCGGTCACATTTTCTGTTCCAAAAATAAAATAGCTGATTTTTAGAAAAGGCAGTGATATTTAAAATTAATGCACGGAAACATGCCAACGTGAGATTTAGGACCTATATTTAGATATTTACTAATATAAAGTCTCAACGATGTTAAAGAAAAGCTTAAGTTTCATAGAAGAAAAAATGAGTCAATAAAGTAGTTACCTATTATTAACCATTAAGTCCTGGAATAATTTGAAGAGGTCTACAGAACACAAAAATGAGTTTGATGTGTAGGTTGTGTTAGTTGGCTACAAGTAGGACTGTGTAACCATCTTTTTCAATATTAGAAATCCGAGGTACAGAGACACTTCATTGGGGATCATTCACTAAAATATAAAACCTGTGGCTGTGGGTGAGCGGCCCCTGGGGTGTGCGGTGGTGGTCCAGAGGGCGGGGCGCACCCGCTGTGCACTGGTACACCAGGGTCCTTGCGCCAGTGGCCTAATGACAGCCGAAGGAGGCCTGTCACAGGGAAGCAAGGATCCTTGCCTTATATTAAGGATCACGGATAGCTCTGGACGGCACCAAAAGAGGCAGATATTTTACCATCCCTGGAATGACAATCCAGTCTCCAAGTCTGGCTGGGATTCTAGTTTGCTGGTAACAAAACACATATTCAGGCCTCTCTTAACCATCCATGACATACGTGTATATGTGAGCAGACAGCGCTCAGTGCTCCTAAGAAAGGTTCAGGAGTGAGGGTAAGAGGTGCAGTTTAAGGAGCAGCTTTTAAAAATATGGTCCAATTTTATAAATGAAGAATCGGGCCGCCACACCAGGGGCTGGAAGACCGGTCAGGCGGGAAAGCCTGAGGGTGGGGGTAGGGGCGGGGATCCCCGCGTCGCCGTGTGGATGCTCGGAGACGGTGGGGGAGAGCGGATCCCAGCAGGTTAGGCCGGAGGAACAGCGCCATGTGCTCCGGGCTCCTGGCGCTCCTGCTGCCCATCTGGCTCTCCTGGACCCTGGGGACCCGAGGCTCTGAGCCCCGCAGGTGAGGCGGGGCTTCCGCAGGCACCGTCGGGAGGCGGCGGCGCGCGGTCCGGCGGGCAGAGGCGCGGCCCCGGGGGCTCTGGGGCTGCGCCGCAGCGGGCGGGGGTCGTCGTGCGGGGCCAACTTCGGGGGCCGGGGTAGGCGGGCAGCGTTTCCGCCGCCGCTTATACCCGCGTCGGGGCTGCGGACAGTCCCCGCACTCGCCCGGCCGCCGAGAGCCCAGAGGAGCCGGCTCCGTGGCCGCCCCCCAGCCCCGCCCGACTCCGCGCAGCCGCGGCTCCGCTCGCAGCGTCCGGCCCGGGCCGCCCCCGCACTCCGCGGCCCCGGAGCTCCGAGTCCCGTGCGGAGGCCGCCGAAGCGGGAGGGAGCGCCCAGGGCCCCGGCCTCGGGCCGCGGCGAGCGAGGGGGAGGGCAGGGTGCGCGGCGCGGCGGCTCCGCCTCCGACTCTCCGGCCTCCTCCCCCGCCCCGCGCCCGCGCGCGCTCCTCTCCGCTCGCCGCTCCTCCCTCCCCTCCCAGCGCCCGCTCCTCCCCCTCCTCCCCTCCCCCTCCGCCCTCCTCCGCTCCGGGCCAGCGCGGCGGCGGCGGCGGCAGCAGCAGGAGCAGCCCCGGCTGCGGGTCGCGACGGCGGCGGGGCGCCCCCTCCCCCGTGCCGGGGCGCGGCGGAGGGATGTGGGGCCTTGCGGGAGGAAGGCTTTTCGGCATCTTCTCGGCCCCGGTGCTGGTGGCTGTGGTGTGCTGCGCCCAGAGGTAGGGTCCGGGGTGGGCCGGCGGGCGGCGGGCAGGGCGCGGGGGGCGCGGGGCGCTGGCGGCTGAGCCGCCCCTGACCCCGCTCTCGGTGCTCCCCGCCCCTCCCCAGTGTGAACGATCCCGGGAACATGTCCTTTGTGAAGGAGACGGTGGACAAGCTGTTGAAAGGCTACGACATTCGCCTGAGACCCGACTTCGGAGGTAAGTGGGCTGCGCGCGGCCGCTGCGGGAAGCGCGACCCACGGCGGCGGCGGCCTGGGCGGAGGGAGGCGGGGGCCGCATCCGCGGAGCCGCGGCGGGTGGGGGTGGAGGCCCTTCGCCCGCGCCCCTCCCGGGGTAGCCCCCAGTCCTCAGAGCCGCCCGCGCCCCGCGTCGGAGCTGGGCTGATCGCCCTGTCCTGCGCTTCCCGCAGGTCCCCCGGTCTGCGTGGGGATGAACATTGACATCGCCAGCATCGACATGGTTTCCGAAGTCAACATGGTGAGTGCCCGCCCTCCCAGGGCGGTCCCCGAGCCCCCGGCCCGCTGTCTGGGATCACAGGCGTCCACAGGGCTGGGCCGGAGGCCTCTTCGGCCGGGGCCGAGTTTCCCCGGCCCGCAGAGGGAGCCGCGCTGCCGGGCGCCGGCCCCTCGCTCGCCCCGCTCCCTGCACCCGCCGGGGCGCTCGGGGGCCTGGCTGGCTTCGGAGCCGCGAGGGCGCAGCCTTCCTGCCGAGGGGTCCTGGCCGGCCTGGTGCTCCCGTCCGCCGCTGCAGCTGCTCCAGCGCTCTGCTGCCGGGTCCCGAGGCTTCCCGAGCGCTGTCTCGCCTCCTTAGCAACAGGCGCTGTGGACCCGGGAGAGGCGAGACGTGGGGGTGGCTCCTGTGTTCTAGGTAAGATAGTTAAGGTTTCCTTTGTTGTCGTTTGGAAAGAGATGCTGGCTGCCGAAAAGGGGAACGAAGACGGTGGTCTGTGCGTTCCGGGAGTGGTCTCTGCGGTTCTTCCAAGGCTGCCTCCTGGACTGGCTGACCCGGGCCCGGCACCGCCAGTCTCTGTCCGAGGTGCTGACGGAGAGCGGGAGGCCGCGCCTGGGCTCTCGGAGGAGCCGCTCTGCCGGGAGAGTGGGAGGCTGGTGAGCCAGGGTCCCTTAGGTCTTGTGGGAATGCAGACTGGATTCAGTATTCTGACCTGTGGGAAGCGGAGGTCAGTACCCAGAGGTGCGACGCGGGCTTTTGCCAGGAGCGCTTTAGGACGCCAGGGAATCAGGAGAAGGATGGCTCTTTCGTTTGTTAATTCAGCTGAAACGCCGTGGGATTTGAAAACTAGTTTAGTTTTCTGCTGAGGGACACTCTAGAAGGAGCATTTATAGACAATATATGCATATATATATTTTGGAAGGAATCGTTTGCAACTTTTCTTTCGGACATACAACATTGAGAATACAGTGAGACATGGTTTTAGATCCACTCGGTAGGCTGCTTAACTCTGGTGTGCGTCGCAATCACGTGGGCAAACTTGCTTTAAATGCATGCTTGCTAGTTCCTCACGCCAAGGGATTCTGATCAAGGTAGGCTGGAGTCTTGGGGTCTCTGCATTTAAAACTACTTCTTCAAATATTTTGAAGCGGGTATTTTGTGGACAATATTTTGAGAAATATTTCAGTAAGTCACAGATACATGAACATACACAAAGTAAAACTATTTTTAAAAATAGGTGTTAGTGAGGTACTTTTAAAATACCTACTTCTAAGGATCTTGTAGGAAGAAACTTAACCACGCCAAGGTGTTGTCATTAATTTTTCACTCTTAATCTAAAGCTTTTAAATTTATAATATGTATTTTAAAATGTACCTTTTTTCAAAGTATATCACCTAGGACGTTTGTAAGTCAAATATTATATCAGTAATTAGCAAGAAACACAGAAGGAATGTGAGTCATAAATTACCTTACAATAAAAATTAACATTATGTGTATTTTACTTTTTATGTAATACTATAAAAATGATTTTACTCAATATGTTTGTTTTGTGCTTTTAAGGGAAACAAGTTAATACATTTAAGATCCACACTCTGTGATCTGTGATTTTCTCAACTGGGGACTTCACATTCTCTAGAGAAGACAATTTAGTACAGAAGTTAAATGATTATTTAGTGGATTATTATGTCAAAAACCATTATATCGGAGGGTGGCAGGTGGAAGAGAACATGTATTGATTTGGCCCTTCAAGAGCTCTACACAATAGTAAAATAATTCGGGGAGTGAGGAGAGTGTGCTGTTGCACACCATCACATATTTGTTTGAGTTATTTTTTAAACTTAGTTTTCCAGTTGTTCTGGCATCATGCTGTCACTTGATACCTTTAAAAACTTCATCAATGTTTGCCTAATTCGTAAGCTGTGGCTTGAAGTGTCTCAATTTTCTCCAAACCCAGTAACAGAAAGACAAATGGAAGATACAAGCCATTGTACTGAACAATCTTTAAGTCTATATTCCATAGCCAGTAGGTATGTGTAGCATGCCAAAATATACTGGTATGCATTTTTTTTTGCATTCTTAGGACAGTAGTTTTTCTGGCTCTGTAAACACACACTTATTATAAACAAATATTGAGGATCAGTAGAATTGGAGACTGAAGGCTATTGGGTTGGTGTGAATGTCAGCCATTGAAAAGATCTTCCTCCCACAAGCAGATTGGTCACATCATGTTCTAGAAAAATCTGATTTTCCTTAAAATATTTGTGCATGATAATTATGGTATTTCACCTGTTCCTAAAGAAACCTCAAATAGAGCAATGGTTAAATATCATTTAGGGACTCACGTTTTAGAGGGAAAGAACAGACAATATGTGAGCATAGGATTAGAGCTGCCACTCAGTTATGTTGTTTGAAAACAGTAAAATCTATTTATGAGCTTTATTAATCATGTTACTGGTCACACAAAACTAAGTGTGGTAAGTTATGAAACTAAGTAAGAAATGGTCTCACTTTGAGCGTGTTGTAACTCTTAGAGCAGATATGACAAACGGTTGTTCACAGGTAGGATGTGGCAAGTCCCATTAGAGGAACAAGTGACAGAGGCACACAGAAGAGAGAGGGCGGGAGGAGGAGGGACGAGAGAAGCTGGCTGGGAGAAGGAGATATTTGGTGTGGAAACTTTCATGAAATAAATTATATTTAAATTGTGTGAGGGATATGAATAGAATTCTGACTGGTTTACTTGAAGGAGGATATTCTGGGTTAGGAAAGAAAATGGCAGCGTTACGAATGGATGGATGAACAGGATCAGAGATTTAGAAGGGGAGATTCGAGAGACAAAGTTGGAAAAGCAAGACAAACCCCCTGTGTACCTAGGCTGTTCTGCAAGAGGCCAAGGACATCACATGAGAATTTCAGGAAATAAGGAGCCTAAAAGTTTTAAAGCAGGTAATTGACATGATTTGAGATGTGGCATAAGATGATTATTTTGGCCAAAATGTTAATTTAGTAGAGGATTAGGGATGGTGAGGTAGAATGAATGAGGGATAAATGATCTTGGAAGAGTCTTTCTTGAAAATTTCCCCTCAGGTTTTGATAGATACATTTGTGAAAACGTGTATTTAGTGAAGTAAATACAAATTCACCAAAGTTCAAAACAAAGACTTTGAAAAACACGTGTATCTGAAAATGGGGAGAGATGTGTATGCATTTCTTCATGAGTTTTTTAGGGTCATTGCAGAGAACAGTAACAGATACTACACAAGAATGATTCTGTTGTTGCTTTTTGCTTTAAACAATTGTAGATTCCAGTCCTTATCTACTGGTAGCGTGTGTCAATGATGCATCCAAAAAATGTCTCCGACCTCAAATAAACACATGCACAGATTAGTTATGCATGTAAATGCGTATCTCATCATTCATTTTGGTGTTTTGTGGAAACAATCTAGGAAAGGATTTGAATGTTTTCATATTTAGCATTGGTTTTGCCGTAGCTTGCTTCATGGATAGTGGAGTTCTACTTTTCCAGTTTTTCCTAAATCTTTTAATGTTTCTTTTCATACACTCTTTTTTTTAATTAGCTGACCTGATACTCATCAAGTAACATTTTGCTTTGTGTAACTTGCCTCTTGTTTCTCTTAGCCCTTGTTTAAAATTTTAGATAATCTATAAAAATTATGCATGGCTAGATAATTATTGAGATTTAGTTTGTATATTTCTTTAAGTGAGATTGCGTATGTCCAAGAACACTGTCTGCTGAAAATTACGGTGTGTGTTATCGTTTTGGTGCTTACCAGTGGTTCTAGTGAACAATAAATGTGTTGAGTAGATACATGAAGAGATCAACAAATGGGAAAAATTATTGCAAGTATAGGAAACATAAAATATTGAAAAATAAAACTAGGGATTTTAAATTTAAAAACTGTTTTAAAATAAGAGTTTTAAAAAACTTATTAAAATGAGCCAATCTTTTGATCTGTTAATTTGGAGAAGTCACATGTACTTACTTTTTACTTCATTAGCTATGTGGTATTAGGGACATAAAACTAGATTCAGACTCTAGTGATAGTGATGATAATTCCTGTAATTTAACTTCCACTTTGTTATCACTTCATCCTTAACTAATCCATTAAAATTAACTCAATCTTAATGAAAGTGTAACTACAGGACATTTTTTCTCATTTCGTGCATATAAATAATAAATTATTGTTTTTTTTTAAATTAGAGTTCCTCTTGGGTAATGTATAATGTATATTTTTAGTTATGAGACATACACATTCATTATGCTAGCTGTTTTGTGTTCATTTCTCACTTGTTGCATTTTCTTCTCATAAAATCCATTTTTTAATGTCTAGGTGTGAAATAAGTGTGGTGCATATGAACATAATTTTAAGCACATTTCAAGAAGCAGCTTTGGAGCTATATCACTACTAAATGGATGCAGTCTGACCCGTGTACAAAAATCACACACACACATGCACATTTGCACTATTATTTTATGTTTTTCTTTCTTCTTTTTAGAAGAGAGGCAAAGAGGAGAGGCAGATTCAGGCTAGAGTGAGCTAGGATTAGAGGTTTGGAAAATGCAGCTTTTAGACATCTTTTGTCCAAATTTATGTTAATCAGTCTCCTTCCCCCCATTTCAGGGTCTAGAAGCTGCTTTGCCATCAGAGTGCTGAATGAGAACACAGCATGTCCAGTCCCTGGCCAGGTTCTCAGGCAGGAGGAGCTGAATCCCAGGGGTCCATCTAGTGTGTTTAACAAGAGCCTTATAGCATTGGGAGCTACGGGTTCTGTTTCCAAGTCCATGGGACCATCTAGCCTCAGGCAAGTCACTTAATCCTCAGGAATTCAGTCGGAGGTTTCCAGATGCCTATTGTGTGGGGACACAGTTGATACCAAAGTGATATCATAAGGGGCTGAGCTCTAGAGAGAAAAGCTCAGTGAGGACACCCACACGATCACATGTTAGCAGGCTGTCCTTTACTCTCTGCTTCTGGAGAGGCCTGGGCCATTTTCAGAGTTTGCATATGAATTGCCATTAGCAGTTTAAAGGTAGGAAATGCGCTAATGCTCTTATTACAAAGCACGCTGGGGGATGACTCAGCAGAACGGAAGACTGTTTCCCTGACCCAGTTGGGGTTGGAAAACTGCTTACATGGAAGGCACTTCAGGAGTAAGGTCCAGGGTGTGTGTGTCTGTGTGTGGCTCTAGGTTACTCCATTTGGGAGGTGAGGGTGTTTATTGAGCACATTACTTTTCACTGACAGTATGTTTCATGCATAAGTTATGATCATACATCAATGCTGGGGCACTGATAAGATAGCATATAATGGGCCGGGCGCGGTGGCTCAAGCCTGTCATCCCAGCACTTTGGGAGGCCGAGACGGGCGGATCACGAGGTCAGGAGATCGAGACCATCCTGGCTAACACGGTGAAACCCCGTCTCTACTAAAAAATACAAAAACTAGCCTGGCGAGGTGGCAGGCGCCTGTAGTCCCACTACTCCGGAGGCTGAGGCAGGAGAATGGCGTGAACCCGGGAGGCGGGAGGCGGAGCTTGCAGTGAGCTGAGATCTGGCCACTGCACTCCAGCCCGGGCGACAGAGTGAGACTCCGTCTCAAAAAAAAAAAAAAAAAAAAAAAAGAAAGCATATAATGAACTTCGGAGATGGTTGGCAATAATACCTTACATAATATGCTCTTTAGTAAGAGAGGCTTGTGTTTAATATTAAAACGTATAGTATAGAGAGCAAAAAGAGAATGCTTTTTGCCTTTCCCCTCAGGGAGGTTGTAAAGCTTCTGTTACATCTCTTTAAATAAATGGATCTTACATGCATCGTCCTGGTACGGATGACCTCTTGCTTGAGCCTGTGCTGGGCTCTAGGATCTTATGGCATATTGTCTTTAGTTTGAAGTGATGGGGCAAATCTGCTTATTTACATGTAGTTAAAGAATTACGTCTGGTAGGTAATTGAGTTGTAGTTGACAAATTACAACTGGTGTCTGTCTTTGACTCCAACATCTGGTTTTTCCAAAGATAAAATATTCTGCTTATATTTCCTTGGATAATGGTAAATAAAATGAGTTCAAAAAGATAGCTGTTGCTTCTTGGACTACTTGCCAAATGAGGGTGTCTTGTAGATTTGGTCTTCGTTTAAATGAAGAATGGAATAGATGTTAATGAGGAGGGCAGTGTTCTTTTAATGAAATGCATGCAAGCACAAAAGAAATGGAGAAGTGTTAATAGGAGGTGTAGAGTTCTCCTAGAATGTCAGATCTCTTGGAAAGAAGGACTCATGTTTGGGACTGCAGGCTTCTTGATTTTCACAAGGAAAACCATCTGAATTCATCAACTGACTTTTCACAATCTAATATGGGTGACAGCTGTTCTTTTTCTTCTATGGGTAGCTGAACCTTTCTTTCTCACAGGGGTCTGTGTCTTATGCATGCTGATGATTGCATTTTGGTGACTACCAAACATTTGGAATAAATGAATGAAGCCTATCAAACATTTGAAATCTTTTGTCATTCATGTTGAGGTGTGACATAGGGAATTGGTAACTAACAGTTTTACACCATTCGGCAGTTTATAAAATGCTCCAGGTATTATGTCACATTTGATTATCCAATTTGATCCAGCAGCTGGTGAGGTAGGTAATAGAGGTGTTAACCTCATCTCCGTTTTTTAGATGAGGAAATAGGCTCAGAAATAGCACTGACTTTCTCACTCTTACTGCACGGCAAAGCTGGGACCTGGTTCTGCTCCTTTGGTCTTTCTACCTCCTCATGCTACAGGACAACAAAAGATGTTCCATTAGGGGCTCATGGGACTTTATCTTCTTCCATAACCTTCACTGCTGTCTAAATTAGACATTGCCCATTCTGCATTTCTGTGAAAACTTATTCTTTCCTGCAACGCTTATTATAGTGTTAAATATTCTTTTGGTGTGTTTGTTTGCTTATTCTGTCTCCTCCATCTCTCTCCATTAGACCATACACTCCGTGAGGCAGGGCTGTTTCTATGAGCCGTTCTTTGCATAGGATCCAATATCTGATAGGTGCCTTTTCAATATTTGTGGAAAGGAATATATGAATGAAGAATAAACAAATGAATAAATACGTAAGTGCATGAAGAAACTGATATGTAAATTTCCAATGAAATACTTTTATATCTCGGAATTTGGGCTCAGGACAGGAAGAATCTTGCAGGCTAAATGTGATGTATACAGTGTTTACCTTAGAGGACATAATTGAACCATAATTTGTGTCATTGCACCCAATTGTAATACCACTAACCAAAGATCATCAAGTCTGTAAAGTATTCTGTGGTTGGTACCCCTTTCACTGGGGGAACTTTTATGCTGATTTCAGAGCAGAAAGAAGAGTAAAGGATTACAATGTTCTCTCAAAATTTAGCCTATGTAAGCACTGGTGAGGATATTCTAAGCACCCATCACAGATGCCTTTGTGCACTGAAAGTTTTGTGTCTCCTTATAAAGTATATGAGGGTGGTGCTTTCGTATATAATAGGGAAGTTTTGGATTCTTTGGGCTTTGTCTTCCCTTCCCCCTGACCACTCAGCAGTGCAGTGGAGCAGAAGTGGTTTTCATTTGTTTGCAAGTTTCCGGTGCAACTTACTTCTGGGCCATTTATGCCAGCCATTAAGAGGATTGTCTAGCTGCAAAATTTGGAAGAAGAGGACTAAGATAGATCTCATCGCTTGGCGATGTGCTCAGTGCCATTCAATCAAGACAGAGTGAGTCTCTTAATCCCTGTAGGTTGAAATGTAGATTGCCCCTCATTCCTTTGTAGTCAGGAGACCACATCCAGAATCAGAAGCCATGTGTCAACATTAACTAACGTATCTCTTTCTGCATTTTTCCACTGAACTTAAACATCACACAGAAGCATTTACTACAGATATCAAAAACTTTGGCTTGTGTGGTACTAACATTTCACATAAATAAGATCTGAGAACATCACAGTTCTTTAAGTGTCCTAATTTGTTTTTAAAAGAGGATATGAATTTTATTGATTACATCATCATCATGTTTTACCCCAGTTCTACAATAAAAGAATCCCTTTTATGTAACTGCTGAATCCACATGCCATGATTCATGACACTATATATATATACTTTTTTTTTTGAGACCAAGTCTCTCACTGTTGCCCAGGCTGGAGTGCAATGGTGCGATCTCTGCTCACTGCATCCTCTGACTCCTGGTTCAAGCGATTCTCCTGCCTCAGCCTCCCAAGTAGCTAGGATTACAGGCAACTGCCACCACGCCCGGCTAATTTTTTGTGTTTTTAGTAGAGATGGGGTTTCACTGTGTTGGCCAGGCTGGTCTTGAACTCCTGACCTCATGATCTGCCTGCCTCGGCCTCCCAAAGCGCTGGGATTACAGGCATGAGCCCAGTTTGTGTATATATATATATAAAGACTGAGTTTCCCTCTTGTCACCCAGGCTGGCATACAATGGTGTGATCTCAGCTCACTGCAACCACTGCCTCCTGGGTTCAAGCGATTCTCCTGCCTCAGCCTCTCGAATAGCTGGGATTACAGGCATATGCCACCACGCCCGGCTAATGTTTTAATTTTTATTTTTAGTAGAGACGGGGTTTCACCATGTTGGCCAGGCTGGTCTTGAACTCCTGACCTCAGGTGATCCACCCGCCTCAGCCTCCCAAAGTGCTGGGATGACAGATGTGAGCCACTGTGCCTGGCCCATTTATTTTATGTTATTTTGTATTAACTTTAAAGATTACAAAATCTGCTACTCTAAAATGATATAACCCTGACTGTGTTTGCTATATATGTGTAAAATATTTGTCAGTTAATTCAACAGCACATCACTGTTCTTTTAAATTTTATTGTTTTGAATAAGACTTTACAATAATTAATTTTAATGAGTAGAAGGAACAAATTTTCTGGGTCATCCATTATTCCATGGTGTGTGTGTGTGCGTTATCTATGCAGACCCAGAATGGTTGTGAAAGAACAAAGCCAGTTTGGATAATTTATTGTAATATTACCAATTTTTGCCAATTATGCTGACTGTAATGCTCTGTGTGAGAGATAAGGCCATATATCAGGTCAAAAATATACTAGAATAGCCACCGAGCACAGTTCTTGCCATGTAGGATATGCTTGGTAAATATTTGTAGAGTGAATTCTTGGAGTCAGTGGCCCTTGCAGTAAAGGTGTATCTTTGAACTGTTTTATTGCAGAGATTCTCTTTTTTGGGTGCTTAGCCCATAAAATTAACTGTAACTTTAAACATGAAGATCCCTGTGAACTTATCCCAGAAAAAATATCCGAGTTATGGAAAACAGTGCCACCCCTATGGCCCAGACCAGTGGTTCCAAAGCTGTGGGCCAAGAACCCTTGGGAGGCGTTGGAGTTACTGCCAGGTGCCCTCCAGGCATAATTTCTCACCATTGGTATACGCTGAAGGCGCAGAGTTCACAATTAGGGCAGGGCCTGCAAAATGTCTTGCCTTTTCAAGGCAGTAGGCATGCTAGAAAGAGGGCGGGGATACCCGTCTGAAGACCTGGATTGATTGTGCGATAGTCTCTGTTGAGGCTGCTAAACATTCTGCGGTGAACTCATTGGTATGAGGGTATATTGGATTGTGCTGTTGAATTAGTTTTCGTTTCTGAATCTTTCTTTTGATTTGGCCCTGGGCACCAAAATTCCCTGTGAGATGTCATTCCTTGTGGCGTGGACTGAAACAACGGTTGCTTAGAGAACTCCTTCCGGTAGAATGTTAATGTGTGTCCTGTAATCACAGTGTTTCTGCTCAAATAATATTGGAAATCATGGCAAACACATAAAATAGGTTTCTTTGCTGCAGGAATTGTCAGGTTCTTTAATACACTAATGATTTTGTAAATCTTCATGCAGGGTGAAGAATTCAACATTTTCCAGATACTTGACTGGAATGTTTTTCTTTGTGAAGGGATGAGGGCCCCTATTAGCACTTATTCACAAAGTTTTTGGTAGGACACAGTTTAAGAAGTAGGGGCTAAAGGACTGAATCAGAATGGTCTTCCATATTGATGACGATAGCAGAGAAGGTGACGGTATTAACAAAGCCTCTTCTAGTGACAGGCCCACATTGTGGAAGACACAATGTTGACAAATAATCTACCGGTTTACAAAGAGATGAGTGATAGTTTCCAGAAATGAAGATTAAAGCACTTGTTATAATTAATTGATTTTAAAAAATAAGATTTTTTGTTTTACAATAACAGTCTCTGTGACATTGAGAGGAGGTTTGTATGTATTAAGCCTTCTTATTTTCTTGTACCTACTGTAAGAATAAATGATAAAGAGGGCTGGGCATGGGGTTTTATGTTGGTAATCCCAACACTTTGGGAGGCCAAGGGGGGCGGATCACCTGAACTCAGAAGTTCAAGACCAGCCTGGCCAACATGGCAAAAACCCATTTCTACTAAAAATACAAAAATTAGCCGGGCGTGATTGCTCTCTCCTGTAATCCCAGCTGCTCAGGAGGCTGAGTCACAAGAATCTTGAACCCGGGAGGCAGAGGCTGCAGTGAGCTGAGATCACGCCACTGCACTCCAGCCTGGGTGACAGAGAGAGACCCTCAAAATAAATAAATAAATAAATAAGAGAGATAGAGGTGTGTGTTGAAGAGGAGAAAGTGCAAGAGGCATCAACAATGGTAGCTTAATTTGGAGAACAAAAGACGGCTTCCTGAGGCTATTGGGCGTGGCTACAGTTGGTAGCCTTGGATACCTGGAGATTCCTCCTGGGGGCTGTAGCAGCAGGGGAAACAGGCAGTGCTCTGACGCTGCATCCCGCTAGGGAGAGCCCCCTTCCATCTCCGAATATATTCTGGTACATACACAGATATTGTGACATGTAATTTATATTATATACAATGAGAATATATTTTATAATATATAATTCATATGTCAGTTATATTTCCATATAAAATGAAATTCTGTTTGGATGAAAGATTCTAGTGATGAAAGTATTTGGCCTCCTCTGGAGGAAGTCATCTCTAAAATTTCTCTTATGACTAATATTGAATTTTTTTTTTTTTTTTTTTTGAGATGGAGTCTTGCTTTGTCACCCAGGCTGGAGTGCCGTGGCATGGTCTTGGCTCACTGCAACCTCCGACTCCCGGGTTCAAGTGATTCTCTTGCCTCAGTCTCTCAAGTAGCTGGGTCTGCAGGCGTGTGCCACCACATCTGGCTACTTTTTTTTGTATTTTTAGTAGAGACGGGGTTTCACTATGTTGACCAGGCTGGTCTCGAACTTCTGACCTGGTGGTCCGCCCACCTTGGCCTTCCAAAGTGCTAGGATTATAGGTGTGAGCCACTGCACCTGGCCTGATTTTGTATCATTCTACGAAGAGTGTATACCTGTTCAGGAATAGTCACTAACAGTAGCTTGGGGACAGATGCATTTTCTGGACTGTTCTGTAAAGCACAGTACTCTCATAAGAGGACAATATTGATTAACCACCACTGCAGAAGCCTCTCTGGGACCTGACCTGTACTTGGCTCAGGGATTGTAAAAGACTGGTGATCATGGGTGAGTAAATGAAAGCAGATCCAGAAATTCAAAGAGATTCAAAAATGTTAATTGATTGTGGTGGGTTTTTGTTTGCTTGTGTGTGTGTGTGTGTTGGCATTTAGAATCAGAGAAAACCGGTTTTTAAAAGAAGCATTCTTGTTTTGGAAATGCAGTGCTTATGTATCTATATCTATATCTATATCAATCAGTCAATCAATTATCCATTCCTCTTTTTCTCCTTATGCCTGGAGAACCACTTTTCAATCATAAAATAAAGATAGAGTTTGAAGCAATACTAAATATGCTAAATAAAACATGGTTCTCCAGGCTTAAGATTTTACTTTATTATCGTAAACTGTTTGGAATGTTAATTATCTAGGCAATTTCTTCCCTACTTCAGGGTAATTTGCCTTTAGAGAACATAGGGGGTTTAGCTTTCAAGCTCACCCTCTGCAGTGGAAAATCTGAGGTGTAAGAATGCTTAGATCCCAAGAAAGGGTTCATGTGAACTCTGGCAAGTCATTCAGACTCAATTTGATCATCTTTCTGATGAGGGTACTGGAATGGATGCTCTCTGAGTTGCCTCGCAGCTCTGATTTCCGTGTTTCTTGGAGTCCGTGAGCTGTTTGAAACATAAGGGGACCTTCTGTTTGCTTTACACAGACCGCAGCCTCTTGTCATTTGATACCGTATGTGGTCTAATTGGTTGTCCACGTGGTGGTCAGTGGCACTGAGCCCGTCTCCTCTGGCAGCTCGCAACTGTGTTGTCAAAGCGTGGTGTGTGTAGAACCCGGAAACTCTTTTTCAGGTTCCCTTTGCTGTATGCTGAGCCTCGGGTACTTTGTCCATAAACAGCTGGGATTTAACATCCGAATCCATGCTCAGTAATTTTCAGGTCTCGAACATAGCTGCATGAGTGTTTTTGGTCTGAGTTTAGAATTATTAGTTTGTGAATAAAACGTTCAGTGAGCTCTTAAAATGTTTCTCTTGTATCCAAAGCATATTTCCCTTAATACTAAGAAGAACCATCTGGTAGAGAAATACCTTAGTTTTTGTTGTTGGGTTCCAAATTGTCCGTATTCAGATTTTTAAGAACATCTTACATACATTTAATTCATGCACCATTTTTGAATCTTTTGTGGTGTTTTAGTAACAATCTTAACATTCTTTGAGTTCATAATCCAGACCAAAAGGGAGAGGACAGGGGTGTGGTATCGTCTGCAGTGCTGCACTCAGCCAGTGTGGGGCATGGAACCAGCATTTAATGCAGATAATTTTAAGCTTGGACCTCAATTATGGCATCTCTACGAAAAATAATGTTTGAGCTGGGCGCAGTGTCTCACCCCTGTAATCGCAGCACTTTGGGAGGCTGAGGCGGGTGGATCACGAGGTCAGGAGTTTAAAACCAGCCTGGTCAACATTGTGAAACCTCGTCTCTACTAAAAATACAAAACTTAACTGGGCATGGTGACGCGTGCCTGTAATCCTAGCTACTCAGGAGGCTGAGGCAGAAGAATTGCTTGAACAGGCACCTGGGAGGCGGAGGTTGCAGTGAGCCAAGATTACGCTGCTGCACTGCAGCCTGGCCTACAGAGTGAGACTCCATCCCCCAAAAAAAAAAAAAAAAAAAATTGGTATATTCTACTTGTTTTGATTCCTAGTCTTATTAATAAAAAAATTTTATATACGTAAAGTCCAAGCAAGGAAACCACTGCAGGTGTAGAGATGAAGACTTTGGTCTGCCTATACCAGAGATGTGCAAAGAGACCAGGAAAATTGCTTGATTTTATTCTGTCATAGGAAAAAGGTGGATGTGCAAATTACTAAGTTTTAGGAAACTACCTAGTCAGGATTAGGATTATATCGATCCAAATGTGGAGTGCCTCCCAAACTTGGAAGTAGCCCGCGACCCCCCACAAAAAATTTCCAAGTGTTCAACTTAGGTTTTTCCGCTGTAGATGAAATCCTGTTGGTAATGGATTTAGTGTTTGTGTGGAGGAAATTACAATGTAAAGAGAGTAAATAAGTGATTGACGCTAATTTACTACCTTGACATAATTTGTCTACAGTGGTGGTGTCACATATGTTACTTAAGGTTGGTTTTTTTTTCTTTTTTTCTTTTTCTCTTTTAAAAGTATGGCTACTTCTTGCAAAGTTCAGATGCTTACAAGGGGAATGCACTTTGTTCCAAATGTAAGCTAATTAGCACACCTGGGGTAGAATCAACGCTGAGAATTGGTGGGTGCGTACAGATCGTGGGCCTTGGTTGTTTTGTTGAGATTAAGAAGAAAAGGTCAATTAATGGGGCAGATTGTCCTGCACTGGTTCTCAGCTGCCTGCCTGAATGACATTTACCTCTCCTTAGGAGATAAGCAGTGATGGCTTTACCTGCTGCTTTCTCTCTCCAAGTTTGGATGCCTCATGAGTCTGTTTGACTCAGTATTTTTTCTCCTTTTATCACATCTCTGAGTTTCTAAAATAATTAAGGAAAATTCTCTTCTGCAACATCCTTCAGAGGAAAGCAGATGGAATTTGTTAAACAAAGGCTGACAGGAAAGCAAGCCTCTGTTAATTGACATCTGATTTCCTGATATGCCACCCTTTGCCCAAGACTCTATTTGATTATGCAATAGTGTGCAAACAGAAAACTCAGAACCTGCTCATGCTGCCGTGTTACTAGGAACTGTCAGTCAGCTGGAGGAGGGACTCAACATCAGACTTACATATGATTAAACCATTTTCTGTGTATTACCACAAAAGCGTGAGTGTGTCTAGATTGCACCGCTATGGAGGTTTTTTTCCTGTATGGCTACTTGCATTATAAAGGAAACTGTGAAAACAACAACCATCAGAACAAAACCCTGAAATGTAAGACAAAACGTGTTAGAATTCCATTACACTGATGGTGGAGCCTGTTGCGATGGTAGAGAAGAGGATTTGTAAGGGGCTGGTTTTGTGAATATGTATGGCAAAATACTAGTTCTGATGCTTCACAGTGAAGCGCTGTTAACTAATTTACTTACACTCTAACAGGTTAGTGCAAAGTGAGCTGTAGAGAGAGAGAGACTTTTAAAATTCTAGGCTGCTCAAAGCACTTTGCATTTTGCAGGTTAACAGTGGGAACTAGCTGGGAGGAGGCAAAACAGTGAACTTTGCCATTTTTAATTTTCCAAATACATAATATCACTGAATAATGACCTCTTGTATTCTCTGCCATGACTTGACTTTTTAGTTCGATTGCTCCATGTTGATTAGTGTGTTCTTGTACTGTCTCCTTCCTTCTAAATACTGTAGCTTTAAGAGGCGGCTTGACTCTATTACAACCCCTCTTGTAACTAAATGAAACGTCCAGCGACGTAAATCCAGATGATGGTAGTTTGGGATTTTCCACTTTTTTAGTTCAAGCTTTGCAAGTTTGACTTGTGACACTCATAAGTCCTTACGGCCACGTTAAAGTTATTGAAGAAACTTATGAAGAGCATGTTTGATTTGAGCCCAGGAGTGAGTGAGCAATTGAGCATGCTGGGCAAGGAATGTGTGAGGAATGAGTAATTACAGCTCCCAGGGACGCTGTTGGGCTGTGGTTGCAGGGCAGGAATGAAGAAGGGGATGAGTTTCTGGGCACTTGGCCTGGGGAGCTGACACTCAGTCCACAGCAGACTAGAAGGCATGGAGAGAGCCAAGGTAACCATGGTGGGATACGAATAGCAAAAAATGGTAAAATTGGTATAAGAAACAGGAGTTTTCTTTCTTTAAATACTTGGGACACTGGGATATCTTGCTATGTTTCATCAGAAGGTAGATATATACCAGTTGCTACTGTGCCCAAAATTAAATTCTATTTAGTTTAGCTCTTAGAATGTTTACCCCTGATATAAGTGAAATCGCTGGGGTTTTGACTACCTGAAATGTTTCTACCATCATCCTTCTGGTGGCAGCCACATTGGGTACAGCCTGCAAGGAACTGGTGCAGAAGAATCTCCAGGGGTTTCCAGAGCTGCAAACGTATGGGATGCTTAGATACCTGCTCTGTTCAGATGTGATGAAAGGGAGGAAAGTAGGTAGGAGGATAGTTAAGTGGAAAGCAGTGAGGTAGACATTCTCCTTTACTTAGCTGTAAACTCTATAAATGATCTGTACACCCATGGGTTTTTATACATGGCACATATGTGACTTTATACATAACACATATGTGAGATTACATTTTTATATTTTTTTAACATCATGTCAGGTGCAGGAACTTTTTACCCGTGTGGAGTGTTCTGTACTTAAAAAAAATTTTTTTGAGACGGGATCTCGCTCTGTCATCCAGGCTGGAGTGCAGTGGTGTGATCTTGGCTTACTGCAACCTCTGCCTCCTGGGCTCAAGTGACCCTCCCTCCTCAAGCTCCTGAGTAGCTGTGACTACAGGTGCAGGTGTACACCACCACACCTGGCCAATTTTTCTTTTTTTTTTTTAGTAGAGAAGGAGTTTCACCATGTTGCCTGGGGTGGTCTTGAACTCCTGGGCTCAGGTATTTTGCCCACCTTGGTTTCCCAAAGTGCTGGGGTTACAGGTGTGAGCCACCATGCCCAGCCTGTTCTGTATATTTAAGTTGTGAAATAAAGATCCATGTGGAGTTGATAAGACCATTATTTAGGAAATTTGATACTCATTACACTTTTACTGCTTCTACAAAATAATACCTGTTATTTTCCAAAATTAAAAAAAAATCCTCATGAAGAAAACTATAGTATGTGAATACATTTGGATGTATTTCTTTTAGCTTTTCATGCACATTTCATATGTATGCGCTATTATTTACACACTGTACATACAAGTTACTATCATACTTTTATATGTAACTTTATATAGATACTCTTGTGCCATTAAATATGTTTCACATTTATTTTAAGGGCTGTATAGTATTCCCTTGACTGGCTGAATAATATATTTTACTTAGTAGTTTTCTATTGTTGGACATTTAGATTAACTGCTCTGATTTGGTTGACTAAATAATGCTTTGATGAATATCTTTGTGCCTAAGTTACTGTATGTGTTATGGATTATTTCTTTGAGATATATTTCATTAAATAAGATTACTGAGTCAAATGGTATGAATATTGTTTTAATGTTTTTTATCCACATAACCAAGTAGCTTTCACGAAAAGATCTTTCACTCTGGGCTTCTATTGCAATGTCCAAGAATGTCCTATAGCTATCCTTCTAGAATCAATTTCTATCAGTAAATGGGAAGACAACCGCAGCCCACAAAACATTACAATGCAAAGTAAAGTTGAGTTAAATCCCCAAATATTCTTAATATTGCCAGTATTCCAACATGATCTCATATAATAGTAAAAAATAACACATAATTTGGCTTTACACTAAAATTGACTTTAATTATATATTTGGTATTCTGATAGGTGAACAATAGAATTTTCACACATGTTCAAGTCATTGTTTTGTTTTAGTCATTAAGACTAATTCTAATTTCCACAGTAAATCTTACACAAGAAAATAAAAAGTTTCTCAGAAGTCAGGCCTAAGAAGTTGGGAAAAAAACTGTTAGGAGTGGCCGGGCACGGCGGCTCAGGCCTGTAATCCCAGCACTTTGGGAGGCCGAGGTGGGTGGGTCACAAGGTCAGGAGATCGAGACCATCCTGGCTAACATGGTGAAACCCCGTCTCTACTAATAATACAAAAAAAATGAGCCGGGCGTGGTGGCGGGTGCCTGTAATCCCAGCTACTTGGGAGGCTGAGGCAGGAGAATCGCTTGAACCAGGGAGTTGGAGTTTGTAGTGAGCTGAGATTGCACCACTGCACTCCAGTCTGGAGACAGAGTGAGACTCCGTCTCAAAAAAAAAAAATTGTTAGCGTCTCTAACGATTTTTATCTGGAGGTCCATATGGTCAGATTCCACCAAGGGATTTAAATCTCCATTTAATCCTGTGTTTAATCTCCACGACTGAGCCGAGCCTCCACCCCTCGGGTGTTTGAGTGCCTGGCACAGTGGCAAAATAAAGCGTGGGGAAACTGAGGTCTCAGGCCTGGCACTGGGAGGAGCCCGTCATCCCTGCACACACCTCTGGGGCAAGGAGTCCTCCTCTGTGTTGTTGTTGACTTGGTCTTTGTCGGAGCGCGATGAGGGTGTGCCAAGCGAGCTCTGATTCGTTGGAGGTGTTGTTTAGTGAACCAGTAGTTTACTTTGCCTACATGAGTAACATTTTCGGGGACTGTTTTCCATGTAGTTAATGAGAAAAAAAAGTCAGACATCGTTTAATATGATTCAAAGTTTGGTCTACTGATGCAGAGACAAAATGTTAAGTGGCTATTAACATGTAATTGGGAAGAGCATTTGGACTAATTCGGATTTTTCCACATTGATTGTGAAATGAATCAGTAACTGTTTTTCCTCCCTACCCTAATTCTTACTCCTTCCAGCATGCCCAGAAAAGCAGCATCTTTGTGAAATCTACTCAGAAGGGACTTCACGTTTCTCCAGGTTTCTCAGCTGCTTCTGATCTCTCTCTTTTCTTGTTTTACATTGTCAGGCATTTGAGCAAAGGTGCTCTTCTGCTTTTGAGAGACCCTTGTTGCTGGTCGTCTTGTCTCCCTCTCTCCCATTCTTCCTCTTCTGCTCCATCAGAAATTTTAGTTCGACTCATCCTTAATTGCCTGGTTCTGCCTCCCATCTTAGGCAGCAAAGAAATCTGTTTCAAGGCTCTCTAGCTCCTTTAAATCATGGGTTTATGTTGCTTTTTCCCAGCCTTCGAAAAGATGTTGGGGAAGATGTCCGAAGCAAGCCCACCCACTGGGAGAAAATTGTCTCTGATGACAAAATGTCTCCTAGTAAATACATTTGTTATTTTGTTTTCATCGTCTTCACCACCCAGAACATTCTCTGTCCTCAAGGCCTTCATCCTAACATCCCATCTTTGCTGATAGTTGTGGAAATCAAGTTTTGTTTCTGTCAGAAGAGCAACAGTATTGGTGTATCTGTAGCCTGCCCTCGCCCCAGACTAGTGTATTTCTTGAAGAGATGCTGCTCCCTGCGGAGTTCACCTCTCCACCCACGTTCTGTGTTGGGCTTTTCTTGTACCGACATTCACTGTCTTCTTTCCAAAATAAGAGCTTCCTCTCCGTTAGGTTCTTTCCGTTAATCGTCATATGGGAAATAGAAAGTATCTGTATTTAAAAGAGACCGGCCAATCCCTTTGCTTGACTACACTGCCTCTAACAGTTGAGTTCTTTTTTACAACACCTCCCACCGTGTATTTCTGGACAGTTTCTGGGACCAACGTCAACCTGTGTCCTTGCCCATGCCCTGGTGATTGGCCAGGCCTCCTGAATTGTGCTTCACTTGTCACTCGGTCCCAAAGATCATCTTTATCTCTTTCTTCTTTCTCCAGTATGTAATTGTTCACCCCGTCTTGCCCAGTACTTTTGGTAATATAGTGAAGACCGCTCATTTTTTCCCAGTGCCTTAGTGTGGAGCCCTCAACTGCAGCGGTCTCTGATCTGTGTTTCATCTGTAAATCTCCCGTGGTCTGGTTCCTCTTACACAGTATTGTGAGTCGGTTCTTCCTGCCACTCCCAGCGTAGGCAGCCTTCACACCTCTAGAGTGCCCGCTTGATGTGTGTAGTGAAGGGGTAACTGGAGCCAGTGACTGCAGTGACGGGACACTAAGAATAAGGACCAGCTCCACCATCTGGGGAGAGTGCCTGTGGACTGTGGCCGTGGACATCCGGGCAGCCCTCAGTGCCTGCGGCAGCTCAGAAGTTAGCAAAGAGTAGAGCAGGGAGTTCTGAGGCTGTCAAGAGGTATCAGAGCCTGCACTATTTGGTCAGTACAAGAAGCAAGATTTAGCTCTCTTTCTGAGAAAATGCTGGAACAATAGAAGAACAATAGACACTTTAAGCGCATGTACTGGTAGTGATGTTATTTTGATTGAGGAGGTAACCAGAGGCAGAAGAGGACCTAATGTTCAAGGAAAGCATTGCCCAGAGAAAGAGTGCAGCAGGGCAGACAGAGCCAGATGTTGTCCTGGCGTGCAGTGTCCCTCGGAAGGAGGATGCTCTGGAGAGCTACTGTACAGTGCATTGACTGTAGTTAATAATAACGGACACGTGAAAATTGCCGGGGGGGGATTTTAAATATTCTCACCACAAAAAGTGCTAAGGATGTGAGATGATGGATATGTTCATTTGCTTGATTGAATCATTTCACAGCGTGTACACACATCAAGGCCTGATGTGGTACATCATAAGTATGTACAATTTTATTCATAAATTAAGAATACAAATGAAAAAACACTTATTAAAGAGAGGGGCTGGGCACGGTGGCTCACGCCTGTAATCCCAACACTTTGGGAGGCTGAGGCGAGCGGATCACGAGGTCAGGAGATCGAGACCATCCTGGCTAACATGGTGAAACCCCGTCTCTACTAAATATATAAAAAATTAACTGGGCGTGGTTGTGCACACCTGTAGTCCCAGCTACTGGGGAGGCTGAGGCAGGAGAATCTCTTGAACCCAGGAGGCGGAGGTTGTAGTCAGCCGAGATTGCACCATTGCACTCCAGCCTGGGCGACGGAGTGAGACTCCATCTCTAAATAAATAAATAAATAAATACAGCAAGTGATCAGTTCTGAAAGTTTGAGAGTCTGCAGGAAGTCTGTCCGTGTCTGCTAATTGCTAATCACCCTTCCCTTAGGTACTACAGTTGCAAGGAGAACCAGAAAGAAAAGACAGACAGAAGGTGTGCATGAGGAGGCTCTCAGTGCGCTAGTTAAATAACACTAGGTTGTTGATGTTTTAAAAATGTTTTAAATCATGTTTTTTATATAGAACAATGTATTTCTTGGGAGAGGCAGACATGCCACCTCAGATAAATTTATATTTTTCATTTATTAGCCTATGTTTCCTCCTTGCCATGCACCCATTGAAAGCCATGTTACATAGTTTGTCTGAAAATCAGCAATGCATATAACGTTTCTAGTTTACTAGTGTGGTGCAAGAACATGGCTTTTATTCCTAAAAAATAAAAATCTGAAATTAGCTAGGAAAGGAGCAGATCGGACAAAATGAAATCTAGAGAAACGAAGGCATGATTTAATACTTGGAGCAAAATTTATTTACTGGAATGCTGAATCAACAGTCGCATAAGGGACCCCCTTGCGAGGGGTCCCCCAACATAAAGGACCCCTCATTACCAAAAATAGTAATGAATTAGATATATTATTGATTTTTTAAAGGGTGCTTTGGAAATAATAGGCTATGATGAAAATCAGGAGTCTAACATCAAATTCTGAATCAGGAGGAGGCAGTGGAGGTGGTTACTTTCAGATCCTTTATCTCATGACCTTCTGTGTCTAGAGAGCCCTTTTTTAATGGAAGGAAATCTGATCACTGCTCTGTTATTACTGTTGGGCTGTTTTCCAGGAGCTGGAAATCGTAGCCTTTGGAACAATGCAGCTTTCCCTCTGCAATTGTTCTGGACACATTCCTGAGCATCTCTGGTTTGAATTTCCACAATGTAATTGTTGCCAGTTGATGTTTAAAAGGTTAGTATTTTAAATATTTGATTAACATGAATTGTAAAACATGCTTTGTTAAAGAAAGGAGGGACTCCTGTAAATTCTAGATAGCCTTATCATCGGAAACCATTTTTTCCCCAAGTTGATTAAAATGGAAAATACAAAAGCTCAGATTCTGAAGAACTTTTGTAAAAACGCATCACATACGTTTCAGCATTAGCAGTTCTTCAGTCTTTTGTTTTCTGGAAAGATTATGAAAATCTAGAGATTTCACTATTCCTAAATGTGAATTGTATTTTATAATACATAATTTTAGAGAAAAAAAAGGGCCAAATACGGATTTGTTACTTGAGGGACTTAAGAATAAACACATCTCGTTATATCATAATGAAATCTGAAAATAAATAAGTTTGGCAAAATGTCTCTAATTCATGATATTTCTGAGTTTCAATAAGTAATTAGCAAAAAAAATGTACTTGTTAAATGTAACAGCATTACTTTGACCTCTTCACTTTCTAGCCTGCATCACAGGTTTTTACAGGCTTTCATATCTCTGGCAGTTTTCTACCATTTATGAGTTCAGCATTTTATGAAATTCTGTTTTTTTTTTTTCAGTTTAATAATAAAGCCATTTTATTCTAAAGCACCTTCTTGCATTAACTTGTCTCTTCATAATCAGCTTAAATTTTATGTGAACACATTTTAGTTGATCCTAACTCACTTGTCTCTGTGTATTCTGCCTTGTTCTTATTATTTAACTGAGCACACCTCGAAGATAGGCACCACGTCAGCTGGCCCGGTGCTTGACATGCAACAAAGAAATTTTTTAAAGCATAATTTATACTTTCCTAACAAAAAAATTTACATTTCCATTATATCATACAGTTTCTCATGAGTAGAGAATATCTTATCCTCTGAGCAGTTCATCTGGAAAGCAACGAAAGGACAGTATCTTGGTAGTGAATGGGGTCTAAGCCTTCCTATTCCACTACTGCTAATTGAGGTCTTGGGTTGAATGGATAATTAACACCCACAGTTTATTGAAAACCTCATTTTAGTAAGTAGTTTTAACTTCTTCCTTCACTGAACCTCTCCTAGAGTTGCTAATGAGTAGCAACATGGACTGATTTGAATTCCAACTCCTTTAATTTCCCAGCCTTCTTTCTGTTGGAGGTGCTTAGAAGCAGGGATACAATCAAAAGGTGTGAAGACACAGGGGAAGAAGAAATGGAAGACAGAATAGAAACAGTTAAAAAATTTTTCTAAACAGATTTCCAATTCTGGCCAAGATGGAGCAGTGTCATTCCTCCCAGGTCCTTCCTCCTGGAACACAAAACTCTGGCCATTACACAGCAAATACACACAGGAAGAATCTGAAGGTTGAAAGAGAAAGGCCGCTTGCCTGAGAACCTCAGGACTCAAGGAATGATGCTGCGTTGAGTTCCTTAGGTTTTCTTTTTGCCTTTCCCGTATCCCAGACACTGCTCTGGGAAGGCTGCAACCTGACACTGCTGACAAGCACACACAAACACACCAACAAAAAAGCCCCCACCAAAGGACCAGGAAAAAGATGGCCTAAGAGCACAAAAAACTGATAATGCCTACCCTACTCCAGCCAAACGCCAACTAAAAGCTTCATGCACTTCCTCCTCGTGGTTTCAGCAGTCAAGCTGGGAGCTAATCTTTCACCCACCACTGAGTGGAAACAGGAGGATGTGCTCCCAACATACAGAAGAACCAAACAACACCATCAGTCAACAGGATTTGATTGACATTTATAGAATATTTAAACAACAAAAGCAGAATGAACATTCTTTTCATCTGCCCAGAGAGCATTTCCCAAGATAAACCATACCGAGTCTTAAACAAACCCTACTACATTTAAAATATTAGGATTATACAGTTTGTGTTTTCTAAGTATAGTGAAGTCAAACTAGAAATCAATGATGGAAAGAAAACACTAAATCAGTAAACACTTGGAAGTTAAACAATAAACTTTTAAATATCTGTAAGTCGAAGAGAAAATCTCAAAGAAAATAAAATGATACATAGTACTGAATGAGAATGAAAATGCAGCATATCAAAATTTGGAGTACACAGTTACACCAGTACTGATGGGGAAATTGTAGCACTGGACACTTAAGGAGGGAAGGAAGGAAGGAAGGAACTTCTCAAATTTAAGGGGAAATTGTAGCACTGAACACGAAAGAAAGGAAGGAAGGAAGGAAGGAAGGAAGGAACTTCTCAAGTCCTCAAAAACTTGTGAAGGAAGATCAAAACAAACCCAAACCAAGCAGATGATTTTGTCTTATTTTTATTTGTTTATTTATTTATTTTGAGATGGAGTCTCACTCTGTTGCCCAGGCTGGAGTGCAGTGACGTTATCTCTGCTCATTCAACCTCCACCACCTGGGTTCAAGTGATTCTCCTGCCTCAGGCTCCCAAGTAACTGGGACTCCGGGTGCACACCACCATGCCAGGCTGACTTTTGTATTTTTGGTAGAGACTGGGTTTCACTATGTTGGCCAGGCTGGTCTCAAACTCCTGGTCTCAAGTGATCTGCCCACCTTGGCCTCCCAAAGTACTGGGATTACAGGCATGAGCCACTGTGCCCGGCCCAAACTAAGCAGATGTAAGAACATTATAAAGATAAGAGAAGAAATAAATGAAATTGAAAACAAAAACCAATAGAGAAAGTTAATCAAATAAAAATTTTTATCTTGCCCTCCACAATCAATTAATTTGATAAACGGACAAAAATAAAAAGAGAAAGACATCAATGTCAGGAATGAAACAGAAGCTATCACTACGCATCCCACATACACTTAAAATAAAATAAGGGAATACCATGAACAATTTTATACATGTAAATTCAACACTTTAGAAAAAATAGACCAATCCTTAAAAAACAGAAGTTACTAAAATATACCCAAGATGAAGTAGAGGATCTGAATAATCCATTAATGACTAAAGAAATTGAATTTGTAATTAGAAGTTCCCAAAAAAGAAATCTCTGGACCCAGATAATTTCGCTGGAGAATTCTATGGTACATTTAAAGAGGAATTATTACTAGCTGTATGCAGTCTCCTCTAGACAATGGAAGAGGAGGGAACCATTCCCAACTAATTTTATGAAACAAGTATTACACTGAGACCAGGAAGAAAGGTAGTGTACAGAGGAAATCAGGGAACAAAATCTCTCAAGAACAATGGCACAAAAATTCTGAGCAAAATACTGACAAATCAAAGCTAGCAATATCTCAAAGGAATTATATGCCATGAGCAAGTGTGATTTATTCCAGGTGTGTAAGGCTGGTTCAAGAGTTGA
The DNA here is from genome assembly GCF_009764315.1 of Trachypithecus francoisi. Taxonomy (NCBI): domain Eukaryota; kingdom Metazoa; phylum Chordata; class Mammalia; order Primates; family Cercopithecidae; genus Trachypithecus; species Trachypithecus francoisi. Next base: position 163,478,298 of record NW_022681468.1, on the reverse strand, counting down.
AAATCAACCAGTGTATCCACAATATTGATAGGCTAAAGAAGAAAATTTGTAGATGAAAAAAACATTTGAAAAATACAGTACCCATTCATGATAGCAAATTAGGAATAGGGGAGTATTTCCTTAATTTTTAAAGAGAATCTACAAAAATCCTACAGCTGTCATTATAGCTAAAGGTGAATGACTGGATGCTTTCCCCCGATTGTTAACAAGGCAAAGATGTCCACTTTCACTTCTCTTATTTTAGCTACTTAAGTAAAGCACAGATGATAAATAGAAAGCACACAGATTGGAAAGGAAAAAATATAACAGTCTTTGATTGACATGGTTATCTACATAAAAAATGCCAAAGAATTTATATAAAAACTTCTGGAACTGATAAGTGAATTAAACAAGATTACAGGATACAGGATCAACACAAAATCAATCATATCTATATACTAAAAACAAACGTGGGAACTGAGATTAAAATAAAGACATAACATTCAGAATCACTGTAAGAAAATGAAGTACTTAGGTATAAACTTAATAAAACAAGTGTAGAAACTGTATGCTGAAAATTGCAAAATGCTGTTAAAAGAAATGAAAGAAGAGCTAACTAAATGGAGACACTTCCCATTTTCATGAATGGGAAGACTCACCGTAGCAAAATGTCAGTTCTCCTCAAATCTCTAGCTTCTGTGCAATCCCTATCAAAGTCCTAGCAAGGGTTTTTGTGCACATAGACAAACATACTCTAAAATTTATATTGAAGTCTGGGAGAAGGGGATTTATATTGAAGTCTGAAGACGGGGATTGCATAAAAGCTATAGATCAATTTGAGGAGAATCCCAGTCTGGGAGGACAGTGTGGGGGAACATTCCACACAATGGTTATGCTTGCTCTATAACCACAGTCATCAATGGAATAGAATAGTCCGTTCAGAAATAGACCCGCACAAATATGCCCAACTGATTGTTTATTTATTTATTTATTTATTACTTATTTTGAGACGGAGTCTCGCTCTGTCGCCCAGGCTGGAGTGCAATAGTGTGATCTCAGCTCACTGCAAGCTCCGCCTCCTGGGTTCATGCCATTCTCCTGCCTCAGCCTCCTGAGTTAGCTGGACTACAGGCACCCGCCACCACACCTGGCTAATTTTTTGTATTTTTAGTAGAGACGGGGTTTCACTGTGTTAGCCAGGATGGTCTTGATCTCGTGACCTCGTGATCCACCTGCCTTAGCCTCCCAAAGTGCTGAGATTATAGACGTGAACCACCCTGCCAGGGTGCCCAACTGATTTTTAACAAAGATTCCAAAACACTTCAGCAGAGTGACTTTATAACAATGGTGATGGGCAAATGACTTTGACCTAAACCATGGACTTACACAAAATCTACACAAAAAATGGACTTAAATGTAAAATGTAAAACTTCAGAAAAAAACATAAAAACATCTTTAGGACATGGAGCTAGGAGAATTCTTAAATTTAACACCAGAAGCATGATTCATAAAAGGAAAAATTGGTAGACTGGACCTCATCAAATTAAAACATTTGTTCTGCAAAAGACTCTGAAGACTCTGTACACTTAGAAAAAATATCTCCAAACCATGCATTTGACAAAGAACTTGGAGTGTATAAAAAGTTGTCAAAATTCAGCAGTAACAAACAATCCAGTCAGAAAATGGGCAAAATATATGCGCTGAGATTTCAGGAAAGAGTATATACAGATGGCTAATAAGCGCATGCAAAAATGTCCAATATCATTAGTCATTAGCAAGATGCAAAAAAAAAAAAGCCACAATGAGATATTCCTAAACACCTATCAGAATGGCTGTAAGAATAATAAAAAAAAAAATGTGGCACTGTTTAAGGCTGGCTAAAACGTAGAGAAACTGGATCGATCACTCCTACATTGCTGGTGGAAATTAGAAAATCATACAGCCACTCTGGAAAATAAGTTGGCAGTTTCTTATAAAATTAAATATGCAGTTACCTTACAACCCAGCAATTGCACTCTTTGGCATTCATCCCAGGGTAATGAAAACCAATAGTCACACAAAAACCCATAAACAAATGTTCACAGCATCTTTAATAGCCAAAAACTGGAAACAAGCTAACGTTGTGAATCATTTAACAAACTGTGGTGCATTCACACCGTGGAATTCTATTCAGCTATCAAAAGAAACTATTGATACAGGCACACCTTGGATGGAGCTCATGGAATTATGCTTATTAAGTGTAAAGGTTACACACTGTATTTTATTTACATAATTATTATGAAATAATACAATTAGAGACAAGGAGGACACATTAGTGGTTGCCAGTGATTAGAGATGGTGGAGGCTAGTGGAGGAGAGGTGTGGGTGAAGAAGGTGGCACTGGGAGCCTTGTGGTGTGAGAAAAATACTCAGCCCAGGAGGTCAAGGCTGCAGGGAGTCTACGCCGACGATAAAATTGCATAGACCTATAGCTATTCCTGCCCCCATATGCATACGCTCCCATGAGCGCGTGAAATACTGGTGATATCTGAATGAGGTCGTAGATTGTACCGTATCACTTTCCTGGTTTTGATATTGTACTATAGTTATACACGATGTAAACACTGAGAAAACTGGGTATGGAACCTCCCCGTACAATTGTTTTTTACAACATCTTATGGATTTATTTTTTTTCAAAATTAAACAAATGTTCAACTTTCTGAAAACCTATTGATATAGTTTGAATACATGTTTCTGCCAAATCTCACATGGAATTGTAATCCCTAGTGTTGAGGTGGGGCCTGGCGGGAGGTGTTTGGGTTACGGGGACGAATTCCCTCATGACTTGGTGCTGTCCTCATGGCCGTGAGTGAGTGAGATCTCAGAGATCTGGTTGTTTACACGAAGCGTGTGGCACCTCCCCCTGCCATTCACTCTCTTGCTCCTGTTCTTGCCGTGGGATGTGCTGCTCCCACTTCAGCATCCACCATGCGTAAAAGTTCCCTCAGGCCTCTGTAGCACCATGCTTCTTGCATAGACTGTGGAACTGTGAGCCAATTAAGCTTCTTTTCCTGAGAAATTATCCAGTTTCAGGTATTTCTTAATAACAATGCAAGAATGGTTTAATACACAAACACACACATGTATACACTTATATAAATAAATGTCACTAAATAAAAATTTTCTTGATGATATAACTTGAAAATTGAAAATATGATTTTTGATGTCATGAGTTTGATACTGATTATTCAAGTTTTAATGAAAGTTTCTGTTATTGGCTGGGCGCAGTGGCTCACGCCTGTAATCCCAGCACTTTGGGAGGCCAAGGTGGGCAGATTACCTGAGGTCAGGAGTTCGAGACCAGCCTGACCAGCGTGGTGAAACCTCGTCTCTACTAAAATTACAAAAATTAGCTGGGCATGGTGGCAGGTGCCTGTAATCCCGGCTACTTGGGAAGCTGAAGCAGGAGAATCGCTTGAACCCAGGAGGCCAAGTTTGCAGTGGGCTGAGATCGCACCACTGCACTCCAGCCTGGGCAACAGAGCAAGACTCTGTCTCAGAAAAAAAAGAAAAAGTTTCTGTTACTGCTGATGAGTTAAGTGAAAACTATTGCTGCTGTAGTTAATAACTCTTTATTTCAATAAGGAAACATAGTTTAAATTTTTAAAAATTACAAAACCAAAAGGCATGGTAGTTACAAAATTAGTTAAATGTTTATACAGCCTATCTAATTTTGTAAGTGAAATATCTGAGAATTTTCATGCTTGATTTTAATATCAAATGCAATTACTCAACTGCTGTGTCCTGAACCATGCTGAATTGCATGGATAAGAGCATGTAGATTGTGCTATTTTTATATGCCTCACTCAGAAAACCTCAACCTGTGTAAAATTCCTTCTCTTTAGTTTGTGTGAAGCTTGGTTGGTGTTTTAGTGGGAGACACGATGTTGGTCACGCTGGGAAGGGAATTAAGTACGTAAGATTTTGTTTTGGGGTGACTGGTCCCCTTCTTTTTCCCTAGCTTCCTTCCCCATCTGTAAATACATTCTTCTTTCTACTTAGTGGGAAGAGTTGAGAAAGAAATTTGACGGGTGGATCACGAGGTCAGGAGATCGAGACCATCCTGGCTAACACGGTGAAACCCCCGTCTCTACTAAAAATACAAAAAACTAGCCGGGCGAGGTGGCGGGCGCCTGTAGTCCCAGCTACTCGGGAGGCTGAGGCAGGAGAATGGCGTGAACCCGGGAGGCGGAGCTTGCAGTGAGCCGAGATCCGGCCACTGCACTCCAGCCTGGGCGACAGAACAAGACTCCGTCTCAAAAAAAAAAAAAAAAAAAAAAAAAAAAAAGAAATCTGAAGTGAATTTCTTGGAGACGAGTGCTCAAAGCATACAAAGTGCTGTTGATGTTTGTGTGCGTATGCATTCATCTCTGGTGACCAGTCTAATCACAGCTTGGAGTCAGTTCCTCTGTAGGAATGTCACTGGTGCAAGGTCAGTGTTCATAAAGAGAGGTGATCAGCAGATGGGGAAGACAATCACTGCAATGACAGAAAATGGCCTTTTCCTATTAAGGCTGTCGGATTACATTTTGCTCAGTAACAAAACATACAGAAAAACTAATGATGTTCACTTTCCGCACAGTGTTGGATTTTCTTCACTCCGCCTTAGACTGTCCATTGATCTAACGAAACCTTTATGTGAACACTTAGCTGTACTCTGGCACCATTCTGACTTGAAAAATATTTATAATAATATATACCAATATCCAAACGCCTACAATTTATGTCGAGTAAAAGATTATATGGTTAAATAACAACAGCCATCTGTCACAGTAGAACACTCAGAGACTAAGTCAATTGCTCCAAGCCATGTCGCCTTTGTGGAACTGGGATTCAACTCCTACCTGAAATCTTTCTCCTGCAGAGCTGAGGGGTGTGTTAGGGGCTGTGGGAAGAGTACAGATGGGAGGCAGAAGAAAAGAGTATTGTCCATTTCATGTGTGCCGCGTTCATGGAGAAAGATAAATTCCAACTGGGTGTGGTGGCTCATGCCTGTAATCCCAGCGCTTTGGGAGGCCAAGGCGGGCGGATCATGAGGTCAGGAGTTCGAGACCAGCCTGACCAACATGGTGAAACCCCATCTCTAATGAAAATACAAAAATTCGCTGGGCATGGTGGCACATGCCTGTAATCCCAGCTACTCAGGAGGCTGAGGCAGGAGACTCACTTGAACCCAGGAGGTGGAGGTTGCAGTGAGCCGAGATCCTGCCACTGCACTCCCGCCTGGGTGACAGAGCGAGAGACTGTCTCAAAAAAAAAAAAAAAAAAGTAAAGAAACTCTAATGTCTAACGATAAGGTGGTGAGGAGGCTTGTTGTATAGATCCTAATCATTGCAAATTAACGTGTAAGATAAAATTACAATTGGAATTATAACTTTTGGCAAGAACTTGATAAATTGATAAAGTTCATGGGACAGAATACATGGGTGAGAATAACAGAGTTTGGGAGAACAAGATGAATTACGGGGCTTTCCTTAAGCATTGAAAAAGCAGTCGGAGATGAGGGCAGGTCAGTCGCAGCAGGATGATGCAGTGAATCACTGGAAAAGAAAAGACAGTCCTATAGCAGACACATTCGTACGTGGGAATTTCGACAGGTAACAAAGATGGTGCTTCAAGCTTTGGCAAAGGGATAGTCTCCTTAAGGTGTTGGGTGAAAACGTTAGACATGATTTTCTATCTCATGCCATGTATAAAATATCTGAGGGAGCAAAAGCTTGCACATTTAAAAGGACTTGGGAGAAAACATAAATGAATATTTGGACCACATCTTGAATATAAGTTATAATCGTAGAGTAGGAGAGGCTTTTTATTTTATTTTTGTTTTTTCAGTACATCGTAGACCAGAAACTAAGGAAGAACAGAGTTGAAACTAAAAATTGGGTAAAGAATGGGTGGGACAATATTCACGCCAAAGGGTGAAGATCCAATATGGTAAAAGGACTCCCAGGCTTCAGAGACATCAGAGAGCCAGTCCTGGGAAGGACCCAAAAGGCAAACTCTAGGAGAAACATGGCTAGTGGTAATGGGGAGGCAGGCAGTATCGATGATATGCTTAGAGAGACATAAGAATAAGTCACGTTTCACGCAGCATTACTAAGGATATGAGAAAATGTGCTTCTGAAAAATGTCATGTAGGAGTGCATAAGGGGCCAGTATAAAAAAACCTCATACTTTTAACCCAGAAATTGCACTGTGAGGATTTTCCTCCAAAAATATTTACATGATTGTTACAGGGATTCTAATTGTGTCCTTTAGAACTGCAAATACTCATAGTAGGAAAGGCTGGTTAAATTAGCATAAATACTCTCAGACAGTTGGGTAAAACTCTCCAAAGAGTGAGGAGGATCAAGGCAGGAGCATCTCTTGAGACCAGGCGTTTGAGACCAGCCAGGGCAACATAGCAAGACCCCCATCTCTACAAAAAATTAAAAAGATTAGCAGACATGGTGGTGCATGCCTGTAGGCTCACCTACTCGGGAGGCTGAGGCGGGAGGATTGCCTGAGCCCAGGAGTTTGAGACTGCAGTGAGCTAGGATCCTACCAGGGCACTCCAGCGTGGGTGACAGAGTGAGACCTTAGCTCCAAAAAACAGACAAACAAAAATGAGGTTATACACCCACATGGTGCTGCAGTCATAAATAATCAAAACCAGTGAACGTAGGATGGACGTGAATTTAGAAATCAATGTATGTAAACCGGAAATGGCCAAGAAGGATTATGCGTTTAGCTCTTTTAGGAGGTGTCAGGGAGATGAAGTTACAGGTTGCTTACATGTGTATGTGTGTAAGATCCTTTTTTTAAAATGGAGATAGAGATACTGGCCCAGCAGACTGTGATGAGTCTTGTGTCATTGGTAATGTCACTGTACCCAATGGAAAGGCTACCATATTTATTTTCCTTTTTTCTTTGTGGAGAATGTGTAGAAATCGCTGAAAGCAACTCTTCATCCTATAATGGGGAACTCACTTCATACAAGGCTTGTACATTTTCCACTCTGACCCTAACCTTGGTACTTCAAGAAATGAGAGATTAAAAAGAGAAGGAAGTAACCCAAGATAAAGTCCATATAGGACTTTTTTTGCTATGTGCTTGTATAAAGTACTGGTGTCAACACACACACAAACACACACACTCATTCCTCCCTCGCCCATCCTGCCATTCTACAGGTGAGGAAACCGAGGCACTCTGTGAGTTCTCCTGGCCCATCTGAAATTCTGACCCCGAGTCAGCTCCGTAACTTGGCTGTGTGCCGCTCCCGCCGTCTCCCCCTCCAAGTACTTCCAGGAGTGCTTGTGTGTGTTGGGGAACCTGGGAGGAGTCTTCCAGCATATTGTGCACACCAGCAGACTGTGAGAGTGAAAGAGTAGTTCTTAGTACTCTGCTGGGACAAGCAGGAGTGGCCGGGGCTGTCCTGGACAACGTGGGGCCACCAAAACTGGCCATCACATTAGATGTGGCTCCTATTGCCTGATACTGTTAATGTGCTTCACAGCACAGATTAGGAAAAGTCCTGTGAGGATTCCAAGGAGGGAGAGCCAAGCCCCAGCTGTGGAGAGAAGGAGGCTTCCTGGGGTGCCCACGGGACAGAGGGAGGTTGTCCTGGTCCCTTGGGTGCTCCAGAGGAGGAGGAGAAGACAGACCCAGTGAGGGGACCAGGTGCTTTTGGGCCACCATGGACGTCAGATGCAGGTGATCCTTGAGCCATTTCTCCTGCCAGGAACACAGCCCAGTCCCCAGGTCCTCACTGCAGCGTGCTTGTCATCTGCTTGGCGGTATCCTTTGATCCTTGAAGAGCCAGCCTGTCTTCTCCCTCATAGTAAACCCCCTCTCCCAGTCAGCCAGGGTGAATTGATCACTACTCCTACCCACTTGGACCCGTGAGCCCTGCATTCACTTCAGCTGCACTTTTCACAGTTTATCCTGAATGTTGGCTCATTGGAGTGTGTCGCCTGTGGGCTTCCAGTTCCTGCAGAACAGAGACTGCAGCCTAGCTCCGCTGCCTGCTCACCAAGCCTGGCGCCTGGCACGCTGAGGATGGGGATGTGGGGGGGTCTCCAGTCACTTGATCAGCCCTGGGAAGCTGCCGATTGTTGCGATTTCAGCAAGAGAGTGGTGATACCCACACCAGCTTGGAGGAAGATTATTTTGTTGACAAGTTTATTTTAAAAGCAAGGAAGTCTTGGAGACAGAGACAAATGAGCGACTCCTGCAGGTGTCACGGCAGGAAGTGGAAAGGTCTCTGGTAAGAGGCGGGCTCCAGCAAATCTCTTGTGTGCAGCGCCTTTCGTTTTCTGAAGATAAGAATGGATTTTATCTTAACCCCATTATCCCGTTTTCTATTTTATAAATTCTTTTCCTAGCATAAAGGAAAGATAAACGATGGATAGTCCAATTAAGAAAAGTGATGAATATTCCAGTTATCCTGATTTGATCTGTACACATTATGTGAACATATCAAAATATCACATATACCCCCCAAATATGCACAGCTATTGTGTATCAATAAAAATCTTTTTCTAATAAGTTTTCAAACTTCGTTTTTCCAAATTTGTAGTCTAGGCACACCACGTATTTGTTATTCAGAAATACCTGGACAATGAGAAAAGGAACACTCATCCTGCCTGCCACATTGGCCCCTCCTTGCATCCTGAATATTTGGTATAGAAAGGTGAATTAATTAATGCATTAATTCACTCAGCAAATATTTATTGAATCTGATCCCTTCATAGATTTCTATTTCCCAGCAACCCTATCAGACCAACCATATGCCATAAACAAGTAATTTTTGTCAATAAGGATAAAGCTGTCTGGATTTTTAAGAAAGTGAACTATTCCTTCTACTCGGCGCTTCTGACACAAGCAGAAACGGGAATAAGGTGCACAGAGTGGTATCTACTTGGCCAAACGTCACTGTTGATTGAGAACAAGCTGGTGTGGGTTTCTGTAGACACTGACCTTACTGAGTGTGATGTAGGACGGCCAAGTGGAGCAGACAGGGCTGGGCTGGGGGAGGCTGGACAGAGGTGCCCTATCCGCCTCCAGCGTCCGCTGTGCTAGGACTCCATGGAGCATCAGCACCAGGCAGTGATGAGCTGGGTCCCCGTGGGCCACGGTGAACCTTCTCTAAGCCCACATTCACCTTATCTGTCACGGTTGTTGTTGGAATTAAATTAGACATATTGTTAGGAGAGAAAACTGCACATGCTGAACACATCCTCGGTCCTTCTTCCCCCTTTTTTCTGTTTACCTCATCAAATGTGAAAAACTCACTTTCTCTTCCTCTGTTATGTAATTGTTTCTGTTTTATTAAGATATATGGCTAATTTCTCTTGGATAAATCCGTCTAACCCTCAGGCTGAGATAGCTCAGGGAGCCAGGAAGTGTGGATGGAGAGCGAGCCCTGGACCTCCTGGAAATGAGACTTAGCCTCTCTTCTGATTGCAGCAAAGTTACATGTTGTCTGGGAGGGAATTCCAAGGTAGAATGGGCGTGTTGTGCCCGAAGTCGCGAGACCCCAGCAAGTGACCGCCAGAGACCAGAGTCAAAGCCAAATAGCCGGGGTCGCTTTCTTACGAGTTCGAACCCGGACCTCTCCGCTTTATACAATGGCAGGTAAAGAGAGAGGCCCCGGCTGCTGTTTTAGGGTTTCTTTTATAGCGAGGTACAAACAAGTCACAGAGAAACAGTAGTTACAAGCTTATTATTGGTTAACATTTAAAGTTGAACATTTGGCAGTTTCTGGCTGGTTCCCGCCTTTTTCACAACCTCAAACGGCTGGGGGATTTCCAGATAAGTTGTTTGTGTAAGCCCGGGGGGTGGTCACATGCACGTATGTTGCAACCTCAAAGGGCTAGGGGTTTTCTAGATAAGTTGTTTGTGTAAGCCCGGGGGGTGGTCACATGCATGTATGTTTAGAATTTTTCCCTTAGGGGGTTTCTATCTCAGGCGGTGGTGACAATAGGTGCAGTTACAGAAGGAGGATAAGTACAAAGAAGGGGGCGAACAGGCAGGGGCACTGTGGGAGCCAGTCCTTGCGGTTTGCAGTCTCAGTGTGTGAGAGCATCCACCACAAGCTTAGCTTTCCTGCCAATATTTTGTGTTGTTTATTGAGGTCCTTTTAGATAGTTTCAGCCATAAAAGGAATTAGAATTCTCAGAGAAGACAAGGAGACAGGGACAAAGGTTGTCTCAGGTGCAGCTGGTAGAAAGAGAAATCTGTCCTTTTTGTCAGTAAGCCCAAGACTGGCCAGGTGCTGTGGCTCATGCCTGTACTCCCAGCATTTTGGGAGGCTGAGGCAGGTGGATCACCTGAGGCCAGGAGTTCTAGACCAACCTGGCCAACATTGTGAAACCCCATCTCTACCAAAACTACGAAAATTAGGCAACCATATTGGCGGGTGCCTGTAATTCCGGCTACTTGGGAGGCTGAGGCAGGAGAATTGCTGGATCCTGGGAGGCAGAGGTTGCAGTGAGCTGAGATGGCGCCATTGCACTCCAGCCCAGGAGACAACTCCATCTCAAAAAACAAAACAACAACAAGAACAACAACATCAAAAAAATGAAACATAAGCCGAAGACTCTTCAAAAAGTTGGTAACGTTTGCCTAGTAATTTATCTTCCAGCAATCAACCACACAGAAACATTCAGGAACTTAGGCAAAGGCTCATGCCACATTGTAGTTTTAGTAGCAAGAAAGGAGAAACAAACTCGATGTCCAATAAGTAATTGTATATTGAAATGATGGAATATTACACACCAATAAAAATTCCTGTCTTCAGAACTATTCCCTTATGGGAGAATGTTTATGTAACATTCAGTAAAAAAGTATGATATGAAATGTATGAACAGAATGATCTTCTAGTGTGTGTATTTATAAAAACTAGGCTGGACGGTGGTGCCCTGTCCACATCCCAGGGTCAGCTCTTGTATATGTAAAAGTCGATTTTATTGTAACCCCATTTTCCCCTTTTGTACACAAACACACACACACACACACTGTAGTAAATTAAAATGCTGACTTTCCACCTGGATAGATAACAGGAAGTTCTTTTGGTTTATTTTGTGTACTTCTTTATTATTTTTCAAATGTTCTGTCTTCTACATTCTGTTTTTCCAGCCCCCGTCCTGAAGACGTTCAGTGAGCACACACAGCAGGGATCTGAGAACGGACCAGAGGAGTCTCTTTCCGTTGTCCTGGAACATTCCTCTTTAGTTTCAGTTTTTACCTTGGTGAAAGTATTTTCATTTATGTAGTCAAAGAAACAAAACACACCCGATTTCAAATCACTTTAGTGGTTGACTGTGCAGTGCTCTTGTTTTCCATGCTCGGTCTTGTTTTGCGCAGCGAGTTCTTCCTTCCCTGGGCTGTCGAGTCATTGCTGCGTGTGAGGTCCCAGCCTTTTGAAGCGTGCACCAGAATCACACAGACAGGGTCTGCTTTTCCAGTCAGTATCTCACTCACAAATCACGGAGGGGAGGCTCCAGTGGCCTTGGCTGTGTTCTCTGGAACAGACCGAGAGCGTTTCTCTCATTGCGACAGCACTTCAGAGGGCCGCGGTGTCCCTGGAGGCCTGATGGTGCCACAGGAGGCGAAGAGGGAAAATCAAGGAAGTTAAACCCAAAGGGACAAGGCTGTGCTTTGCCAGCCGCCCTCCTTATTGGCAAATGCACTCTTTGCAGACCTAACCTGGGAAGTGCTGGTGACTTTTGCCTCTAAGGATGTTCCCATTCACCCAGTAACTTTGGACCCCTTCGGCCCCTCTCCCTGTCCAGGCCTGTGGCCATTGAGTTATGGATGCATTCAGTCAGTGTTCCTTGAGGACTTGCTACCTGCTCATCCTCACAAGAACCCCCATTGTGTGACGTGGAAGTGGAACACATTCTAGTGAATTCCTTTCTTAGGTCGCAAAGCTACCCTATGCTCCCCATCCACAGCCCTGCAGCGCCCCACCCCGGGGAATCTGGAATGCCGGCCTCTCCTGCAGGAGCTGGACCTCCTCCACGCTGCCGGCTCCCTGTGCCGAGGGGCGGCCCGCAGAGTGACATTGCAATATGCTTTCCTCAAACTCCGGGTTAAAGTTGCCTGATACAAACATTTAGCTAACAGTTTCGGAAGGAGGAGTCCTCAAGACAGCAATTTCTGTCATGTTTTATTATTTCCTTCCCTGTAAACTGTTAACCATTTTACCTCAGGTTAAAAGGAAGCACAAGTTATAATTTTATGATGTTATTGAATAGTGTATTTCTTGTCTGCTTTATACTAATGGGAAAATAACTTTATGTAACTCTGCCGTGATGGTACCTTATGTAAGTAACTTATTTTAAAAAATTATTATTTACGTTTATTGAGGTAAAACACATAAAATTTACCATCTTGACCATGTTAAAGTGTACAGTTTAGTTGCATTAAATGCATTTGTGTTTTTGTGGAATAATTACCACTATCCTTCTCTATCATGCTTTTCAGCTTGTAAAACTGAAACTGCGTATATTAAATAATAACTCCACACACCTCTCCCCTCAGTCCCTAGCAGCCATCACCCAACTTTGTCTCTGTGATTTTTACTGTCTAGGATCTCATATAAATGGAATTATATAGGATATGTCTTTTTGTAACTAGCTTTTTTTTTTTTATTTGATACAAGATCTCTCTCTGTTGCCCAGGCTGGAGTGCAGTGGTACGGTCATAGCTCACTGCAGCCTCAACCTCCTGGGCTCAGGTGATCCTCCTGCCTCAGCCTCCTGAGTAGTTGGGACTACAGTCATGTGCCACCATCCCCCACTAATTTTTTATTTTTATTTTTTTGTGGAAATGGAGTCTCCCTATATTGCCCAGGCTGGTCTCAAACTTTTGGGCTCAAGTGATCCTTTAGCCTTGACCTCCCAAAGTGCTGGTGTTAAACAGACATGAGCCACTGGGCCTAGTATGACTGCCTTCTTTCACCTAGAATGACGGCCTCAAGGTTTATCCACGTTGTAGCTTGTGCCAGAATTTCCTTCCAGCTTAAGGCTGACTAATATTCCCTTCTGTAGATATATTACAATTTGTTTATCCATTCATCCGTGGATGGATTCCTGGGTCCCTTCTACATTTTAGCTATTGTAAATAGTGCTGCTATGAACATGGGTGTACAACTATCTTTTTGCAACCTTGCTTTCAGTTCTTTTGGGTGGGATTCCCAGAAGTGGAGTTGCTGGAATTCTATCCAGAAGTGGAATTGCTACGTCATATGATAATGCAACTTTTAATTTTTTTATAAAGGCCACACTGTTTTCCATAGCGGCTGTACCATTTTACGTTCCCACCAACAGTGCATAAGCATTCCAATTTCTTCACATCCTGATCAACACTTGTTATTTTCTCTTTGTCTGTTAGTAGTCGTTCTGTTAGGTGTGAGGTAGTGTTTCATTGCGGTTTTGATTTGTGGTCCCCTAATGATGAATGACGTTGAGCATCTTTCATGTGCTCATTGGCCATTTGTGTATCTTCTTTGGAAAAATGCTTGTTTGGGTGCGTTGTTCATTTTTGAAATGGGTTGTTTTTTGTTGTTGAGTTTTAGGAGTTTTCTATATATTGTGGATATCAATCCTTTATCAGATATATGACTTGCAAACATTTTCTCCCATTTTTGGGTTGCCTTATTACTCTACTGATAGGGTTTTGTTTTGTTTTGTTTTGAGACAGGTTCTTCCTCTGTCATACAGGCTGGAGTGCAGTGGCACAATCACAGCTCAGCTGTGTTCTCTGGAACAGACCTAGAGAGTTTCTCTCATTGCGACAGCACTTTAGAGGGCCGTGCTGTCCCTGGAGGCCTGATGGTGCCACACCACAGGAGGCTAAGAGGGAAAATCAAGGAGGTTAAACCCAAAGGGATAAGGCTGTGCTTTGCCAGCCACCGCAACCTCCCAGGCTCAAGCCATCCTCCCCAGTAGCTGGGACCACAGGTACACACCACCACTCCTAGATAATTTTTTGTAGAGATGGGGTCTTGCTATGTTGTCCAGGCTGGTTCTGAACTCCTGGATTCAAGCAATCCGCCTCTCTTGGCTTCCCAAAGTGTTGGGATTACTGATATGAGCCACTACACCAGGCTTTTTGTTTGTTTTGTTTTTTGGTTTTTTGTTATTGAGGCAGAGTCTCACTCTGTTGCCCAGGCTGGAGTGCAGTGGTGTGACCATAGTTCATTGTATCCTTAAACTCCTAGACTCAAGTGGTCCTCCAGCCCCAGCCTCCCAAAGTCCTGAGATTGCAGGCATGAGCCACCTCACCCAGCCAGATAGTGTTTTTTGACGTGCAGTGTTTTAAAAGTTTGATTACATTCAGTTTGTCTGTTTTTTTCTTTTGTTGCCTGCGCCTTTGATGTCATATTCAGGAAGTCACTGCTAAATACGATGTTGGGAAGATTTTGCCGTGGGTTTTCTTCTAAGAGTCCTGTAGTTTTGGCCGGGCCCGGCAGCTCACACCTGTAATCCCAGCACTTTGGGACGCTGAGGCAGGCAGATCACTTGAGGTCGGGAGTTCGAGACCAGCCTGACCAACGTGGAGAAACCCCGTCTCTACTAAAAACACAAAAAATTAGCTGGGTGTGGTGGTGCGTGCCTGTAATCCCAGCTACTCGAGATGCTGAGGTAGGAGAATTGCTTGAACCCAGGAGGTGGAGGTTGTGTTATGCTGAGCCGAGATCGCACCATTGCACTCCAGCCTGGGCAACAAGATCAAAACTCTGTCTCAAAAAAAAAAAAAAAAAAAGAAAGAAAGAAAGAAAGAAAAAGGATCCTATAGTTTTAGGGCTTATATTTAGGTTTTTGACCTATTTTGAGTTAATTTTTGTATATGGTGTTAGGTAAAGGTCTACCTTCAGTCTTTTGCATGTAGATATCTGGCTTATCCAGTACCATTTGTTCAAAAGACTGTCCTTTCCCTATTGAGCAGTCTTGACTCCCTTGTCAAAAGTCATTTGTTCATATATTCCAGCATTTAGTTCTAAGGCCTCTATTCTATTCCATTGGTCTGTGTGTCTGTGTTTGCATCAATACCATATTGTTTAGGTTACTATTGCTTTGTAGTAAGTTTTGAAATCAGGAAGTGTAAGTACTCCAGCTTTGTTCTTTTTCAAGATTGTTTTGGCTATTAGGGGTCCCTAGAGGTTCCATGTGAATTTTATGATGGGCCTTTCTTTTTCTGCATAAAACGTCATTGGGATTTAGAATTGAATTTAATCTGTAGATCACTTTGTAGTATTGACATCTTAATAATGTTAAGTCTTCAAATTCATGGACTTTGTTTTTATTTATTTATGTCTTTAGAGTCTTGCAGCAGTGTTTCATAGTTTTTATTATACATGTCTTTCACCTCCTTAGTTAATGTGCAAGTATTATTCTTTTTTATTATATCATAAATAAAATTAGTTTTGTAACTTTCTTTTCAGGTTACTCATTGTTACAATATAGAAATGCAGGTAATTTTTGTGTATTGACTTTGTATCCTGCTACTTTACTTAATGTATATCTTTTAGTTCTAACAATTGTGTGTGTGTGTGTGTGTGTGTGTGTGTGTAGTCTTCAGTGTTTTCTACATAAAAGATCATATCATCCATAAAGGGAGAGAATTTTACTTCCTTCTTTCCAATTTGAAAGCCCTTTATTTTTCTTGCCTAATTGTTGTGGCTAGAACTTCCAGTACCATGTTGAATAGAAGTGGTGAAAGCAGGCCCTCTTGCCTCATTCCTGATCTTAGAAGAAAAATTCAATTTTTTCAGCATGGAGTGTGATGTTCACTGTGAGTTTTTCATATATGGCTTTTTTTTTTCTATTAGAGACAGGGTCTTACTCTGTCACTCAGCCTGAGGGCTGGAGTGCAGTGGCACAATCATAGCTCAGTGAGGCCTCCAACTCCTGGGCTCAGGCAATCCTCCTATCTTAGCCTCCAGAGTAGCAGGGATGACAGGCACAATACCACCTCTCCCAGCTAATTAAAAAAAAATTGTCTTTTAGTAGAGACAGGGTTTCATCATGTTGGCCAGGATGGTCTCGGTTTCCTGATCTTGTGATCCACCTGCCTCGGCCTCCTAAAGTGCCAAAGATTACAGCCAGCCATGGTGGCATGTGCCTGTTGTCTCAGCTACTCAGGAGGCTGAGGCAGGGGAATTGCTTGAACCCGGGAGGTGGAGGTTGCTGTGAGCCAAGATCGCACTACTGCACTCCAGCCTGGCAACAGAGCAAGACTCGATCTCAAAACACAAACAAACAAAAAAAAATTTTTTTTTTTTGGTAGAAAGGGGTCTCACTATGTTGCTCAGGCTGGTCTTGAAATCCTGGCCTCAAGCAGTTTTCCCATCTCTGCCTCCCAAAATGTTGTTCCCTGCCCATGTATGGCGTTTACTATTAGGTAACTTCTGTTTTTTAAGAATCTTTAAACATGATGGAAGTCTTTGTGTTAATGAATAATCATACTGGTAATTGGACTATAAGACGTGTGACTCATAGATGTGCTATTTAGCTATCTCACCATCTGCTCATCCATCCGTCCCTCCCTCCCTCCATCCATCCATTAATCCATCCATCCATCCATCCTTCCATTCATCCATCCATCATCTATCCGTCCATCCACCCATCTGTCCATCCGTCTGCCTGTCCTTCTGTCCATCCATCTGCCTTTTGTCGGTTGATCTGTGAGAAGTTGGTCTTGTCTAACCAAATTTTATATCGACTTTGTTACCAGGAAATAAACATAATCGATACCCAAATGTCATTAAATCTTCATTTTTAGCCACATTTACCTTGTTGAAGAGGCAAAGGTTGTTTTGTTATCTTTTTAAAAACACTGCTAAATGGTATGCAGGGTCTCCTTTTTCCTGTTCACAACTCTTCTGTGCATCTCTGCTGTGTTTGTTTATTTACTAAATTTTGGCATAAACCGTTTGCAGTTAGTATCAGTGTGTGCAACATTACATGCAGAAACAAAAATGCAGAGTGTGAGAACACGAATATGGCAGGGAGGGAAGGCCATTATCTTATAAACTCCAGTCTCCTGGTTGAGCTGAATTTTAAAGGAGGGAGCAAAAATAGGTCTCCTGCTGGCCTGCATCCCCCACTGGCATATCTGTGTGGGTGTGTGTCTACTCTACTTTCCATGTGGGTACCAGAAAGAACCACTGAGGTGCAGCCTCTGCGTGGACTCCAAAGTGAGGTCCATGGAGCTGGCAAAGCCTCAAAAAGGTTTTGCTCAACTCAAGAATTCAACAAGGCCGGGCGCGGTGGCTCAAGCCTGTAATCCCAGCACTTTGGGAGGCCGAGACGGGCGGATCACGAGGTCAGGAGATCGAGACCATCCTGGCTAACACAGTGAAACCCCGTCTCTACTAAAAATACAAAAACTAGCCGGGCGAGGTGGCGGGCGCCTGTAGTCCCAGCTACTCGGGAGGCTGAGGCAGGAGAATGGCGTAAACCCGGAAGGCGGAGCTTGCAGTGAGCTGAGATCCGGCCACTGCACTCCAGTCCGGGCGACAGAGCGAGACTCCGCCTCAAAAAAAAAAAAAAGAATTCAACAAGGATCTGATTCTGGCAAGAATTGTATACAATGGAAAGTAGCTGCCTCCCTGATGGGAAGCAGTCTTTTGAAAACGTCAGTTAAAATGCCCATTGTAGTAAGTATGTGTGTCTGCTGGTTTTCTTCATGTTGTTTATTTTTGTTATACTGTTGTTTGGTGATTTCTTTCATTATTTTATTTAATAGGTCACGTGTTCTATAAAATGATCTCATTTTTAAAACAGAACTCTGAGATCAATGTCAATTATAATCTTTGTATGAAAGTAGTCATTGATTTGTTGAAAAGATTAATAGAGAGAGCGAGTGAGAGAGCCTGCGTCATTAATACTGGTGTTGCTGAAAATAAGACTTTGCAGCAGTGGCTGAAAAGACCACACCTGTGAGGTGAAATGTTGAACCCCAATTGTATTCATTATTGCTTGATAAAAGTAACCTGTTAGCTTCTATTATAAGGGCTGCATATGTGTGAGTTCATTTGCTGCTTACAATGCTCCTATGAGGAAAGTATTCACTCTTAACCCTGTTTCACATATGAGGAAACTGAAGTGTATTTGGATTGAGCAGTTCGTGCGATATGGCATAACCAGCAAAAAATAGATGGAGGATTTCAGCTTGGACATCTGGCGCCGACTTTCGTTCTGATCTTCTCTATTATACTGCTTTTCATTAGGTAATTCATTAATATATGTACCAAACCTAGAGAACAATCCAAAATGGTAAAATGACTTTAAAATGTAAAGGAGAAATTATGGTCCTAAGGACCCAGCGCCACCCTGGCCTTTCGCTCTGTGGCCCTGGGCTGAAGGCTCTGACCTCTTCAGCTCCTCTTCTTTCCCTCCGCAGTGGGATGTGGCCGCGTTCATCCGCAGGGCAGGAGGAGGTGCCTGTGCACCGGGAAACTGTCGTTCTGTCCTGTAGGTCTCATTGCCCTGGTCTTATCAATTAATCCAGGGGCAACAGGGCTTCAGGAAATGGGATATAACCAACAGAAGAATGATACATTTTCTCTACTTGAACTGTAAACACAAATATTTGCTAGATGTCTTAGGAATTTAGAATATTTGAAAGCCAGGTTTCTTCTAAATTTCTTTTGTCTATATTGGTGTTCTTCCTATAAGTATAGAGACGATACTGCTTCTGCCTGACATGGCCAGGCCATTGATGTGTTCAGCATTCATTTGACAATATTGAGTGCATACCTCTTATGCACCTAACTTGGTTCTAGGTACTGAGGTTCTAGGTACTGACGTTACGTCAGGGAATAGAAGGAAGCCTCTGCCATGCTGGAGCAGGTGTTCTGTAGAGAGACAGACTACAAACAAACATGCCAGTAAACATCTGTTGTGTTGGATGGTACCACGTGCTGCTGGGCATGGCAGAGCCTGGCAGGTAGGGAGTGCAGGGCCGGTGGTCATCAGGGAAGGCTCTGCTGCTTGGGTGGAATCTGAGCATGCACCTGGAGGAAGTGAAGGAGGCTGCTGGGGGCACAGGGAACAGACGGTGTGAACCTTTCTGCCCTGAAAAAGGAAAGCATGAATGATCTGTTTTTGACTCAAAGGGCTATAGGGAGAAGTGAGATTTTGTTCCCCACCTTCCACATCCACAGAGAATTTGGGGGCCTGATCCATGGAGGCTTTAGAAACACCCAGATTAACTTAAAGGCTGCTTCTGCAGGGGTTGTGTGCAAAGTCTGCAGGCCTTCTAAAAGGCTAGCCATTAGCTTGGCGCTTTTGTCCAGTGTACTGTGCGGAGGATGATGGAGAGGTGGCAGTCAGTGAATAGATCGATACGGGCACCACCGTCCTCCCCAGCCTTGTTGAGTTCATGAGCCTCTGAGGAGTGGAAGGTGGAGGGGACAGCTTCTGGGGAAGGATGGCGGACCGGTCTGCCAGACTAAAATTCTAAGCTTGTCACCTACATGTCGCTCCCGAGGGCCAGTCGGAGGCAGTGCTGCTCAGTGGTCTCCAGGGCGGGGAGCTGAGCAGTCTGAATACACCGTGCAGCCAGGACCACTGAGAACCCAGAGGCCCCCGGCCCCTTGCCCAGACCTCTTTCCTGATGCAAGATCAGCAGACACCAACTTGCAGAGGCATGGGGGAAAGCAAGCGGATCTGAATGATACATATATTTTTAACACAGTTGAAGCATCTATCTTACAAGTTACTAAGTCAGACTTGACTCATGTTTACTCAGTATAGGGGTGTTTCTGTTATACCACCAAAACCAGGACCTTCTTGAGGAAAATTGCATCAGGAAGCTACATTTTCATTGCGCATTTTAGTGTTGTGTGAACAAATTTATGTAACCATATGCATTTAAATTGCTTAGCACAAAGCCTTGCCTATATAAGGGAGGGATGAAATAAAAGCCAGCTGCTGGTATATGAGCTGAAATATCTAGAGAAGACCAGAGATCTTTTGGAAAATAACATACAGGTAACAACATGAGAGTCCTTTGAGTTTGAAAGTCCGAGAAGAGTCCTAGAACAAATATGTCATGAAAGATGAAATACGTTAGTGGTGACTGCATAGAATACCACTATCAGAGCTTTTCGAAAAGGCACTTTTAAGTGTATCTCTCCATTATGAATGTTCTGTGTTGGCAGCGTGTGTCCTGTGGCCAGCTCACCTCATCCATGGTGTCTTCTCCCTTGGGCCTGGAGCCAGCCCACCCTTCCCAGTCTCTGTTGTAGTTAGGTGAGACCTTGGGCTTGAATTTCAGCAGAAGTGATGTGTGTCGTTAGAGTCACTGCCTCCACTCCAGCACACAGTCTTTATTTTCCATAAAGACTCTGTGCGTGCTGGACTGGGGCAGTCCTAGGCCAACCATGGAGGGCAGGTGCTGTAGATGACGGAGTCTCCATATGCCTGCATGGAGGGGACACTTTGGTCATTTGTTTCCCCTATCTAGTGCTGTTACAGAGGGAAGATTTAAAATTTGATGGTGTTTGGGGTTTTGGTCTCATTGATACAGTTGTGAGCCTCACCTCGTAAAGCGAGGTATCATAAGCCATATGACAGAGAATCCCTCAGTTGTTCCCCTGGAGGAATGTCTCGCCTTCTGGTTTAAATGTTACCTTTAGATGTAGTATATCTGGATGGGCTGGGATGGGAGAATCAAGAATCAATGTCGGTAACTTTGTAAAACCGTCTTTTGACCATTGACTAGAAGGGAATAACAGCTCCTCTCAAGTATTGTATTCTAGTTAGTAAGGATTTTAGTTTCTCACAGGGGTATGTGATAGAGTTTCTGAAATTATCTGTATTCTAGATGTGAGTAAATAAGTGAGTGTATTCAATAATAAAAGCAAGTTTCTCCTTGTCTAAGAAAAGAGTGATAAACAAGGAAATAAGTAAGGCTCATATGAACCTTGTGATGTTGAGTTGGAAGCAGTGGTATTGGTGTGAACACATGAGGTTATGATATACATGCAGAGAGAGAGAGAGAAGTGGATGTGGCTGTGCGTAAATGGACTCGGGGGTCCCAGCTCCGGCTACGGCGTGTTATTTGAGCAGTAATGAGCACACCTGGCTTCCTGATCTTGGTTTCTAATATCCTCCAATAAAATGAATCAGGGCTTCTAGGAGCAATCCCTGATTTCAAGGCTGGGTTAGGGAAAGTGCTAGGTAAGCTTAGGAAATTCTTTAGTATCAGAAAGTAAGAAAGTGCTTAGAAATGTTGGGAGTCCATTGAAACAGCATAGAACAGAGTTGAAAGGTCTCCTGATGGCTAAATATGGGGCAATTTGAGCAACAAAATAATGACTTCATTTTGTACTAAAACCTATAGAACAAAAGTATCCCATAGAATAAACTGTGAGTCCACACTGATACAAATACATAATTAAATAGATAAATACGTAATAAGTAAATAAGGAAGGAGGGTCGTCTCTTCCTTACTGTAGAGGATGATGGAATTAGAAAGTCATCATTTGATGGGAATCATAATAACCAAAATTTCAGGTGAGAGTCACTAGTACTTGCTAAAACTGGTGAGTGATTTTTTTTTTTTTTCCTGAGATGGAGTCTTGCTCTGTCGCCCAGGCTGGAATACAGTGGCATGATCTCAACTCACTGCAACCTCCACCTCCCAGGTTCAAGCATTTCTCCTGCCTCAACCTCCCTAGTAGCTGGGATTACATGCGCGTGTGACCACACCCAGCTAATATTTGTATCTTTAGCAGAGACGAGGTTTCACCATGTTGATCAGGCTGGTCTCGAACTCCTGACCTCATGGTCCACCCGCCTCGGCCTCCCAAAGTGCTGGGACTACAGGTGTGAGCCACCACTCCCAGGTGTGAAATTTTAATTAGAAATAAAATATTTGCACAATCTCAAGATATCTCCCCACATGATGCCTCTTCATTGCGAAAGGAGAAGCAAAATAGTGACTTTGCAGTGTAAAAACCCAGCAGATACCAGCTTGACCAAGTGGTAAAAGTTAACCTTGCTGATAGTGGCACAAAGAGACATTGTGTCCCTACTTGTATGATCACCAAGAAGGGCACAGCATCACCACTGTGACATATTTGCCAAAAATACGTAACTTGAATTGAGTCATGAGGAAACATCAGGCTATCCTAAACTGCAGACATTCTGTAGGATACCTTGTCAGAAGTCCTCAATAGTGTTAAGATCATGAAAGACAAAGATAGACTGAGGAAGTGTCCAAGCTTCAAGAAGACTGCTAAATGCAGTATGCATCCTTGTTTGGAACCTGGTCCAGAAAGGGACTAATGTGGAACTATCAGTGACATTCGAATAAGACTTGTGAATTAGTTAATATGAGACCATCGTTGATGTCCTAGTTTTGGTCCTTGTACTGCAGTTATGTAAGATGTTAACATTTGAAGAAGCTAGACTCATGGTGTATGGGAAATCTTTACACAGGTTGAGCATCCTTAATCCCAAAATCCAAAATTTGAAATGTTCCAAAATCTGAAACATTTTTAGTGCTGACATGGTACCAACCAGCGGAAAATTTCACATCTGACCTCCTGTGATGGGTCGCAGTCAAAATGCAGGCGCACAACATACGGTTCATTCAGTATCCCCCAAGGGAAAAAGTGACCCTCCCAGCTCCCTCCAGCTGTGATATGTCTTTTCTGTGCATGCGCAGCACACCCAGATTCATCCATACTAGCACACCCGCAGTGAGGAGTAAAATGACACACGTGCGGGCTGGACGCGCCAAAGCAGGCTCCCGCGCGGGACCAAGACTCATGAGCACTACTCGTTGTGTTTTTTGATGGTGATGCCGAACAACCACAGATTGTCCTGTCTACATGGGTGGCTGGGATAGTGACACCTTTGATTTTTGATGGTTCAGCGTATGCAAACTTTGTTTCATGGACAAAATTATTAAAAATATTATACAGGCCGGGCGCGGTGGCTCAAGTCTGTAATCCCAGCACTTTGGGAGGCCGAGACGGGCGGATCACGAGGTCAGGAGATCGAGACCATCCTGGCTAACACGGTGAAACCCCGTCTCTACTAAAAATACAAAAAACTAGCCAGGCGAGGTGGCGGGCGCCTGTAGTCCCAGCTACTCGGGAGGCTGAGGCAGGAGAATGGCGTAAACCCGGGAGGCGGAGCTTGCAGTGAGCTGAGATCTGGCCACTGCACTCCAGCCTGGGTGACAGAGCGAGACTCTGTCTCAAAAAAAAAAAAAAAAAAAAAATTATACAAAGTGGCCTTCAGGCTATGTGTCTAAGTTGTATATGAAACAAAAATGAATTTCGTGTTTAGACTTGGGGTCCCATCCCCAGGATATCTCATTATATATTTACAGATATCCTCAAATACGAAAAAACTCCAAATCTGAAACACTTATGGTCCCAAGCATTTTGAATAAGGGATAGTCAACTTGTTCTAGGTTTGCAACATTTTCAAAAGTTTGAAATCATTTCAAAATACAGAATTAAAAATTAAAGAATTTAGAAGTAATTTGCATGTAAGCATCATTGCCAGTTACTTGCTATGAGGTCAAGGTTCATAGCAAGTAACATTGGTGCTTTTGTCCTGTGTGGTGTGTGGAGGATGATGGAGAGGTGGCAGGCAGTGGGTGGATCAATAAGGGCACCACAGTCCTCCTCAGCCTTCTTAGGTCATGTGCCTCTGAGGAGCGGAAGGTGGAGGGGACAGCTTCTGGGGAGGGATGGTGGAATTATAAACTTACTTTAAGACTGTGCATCAGCCTGAAAAGACAGCTGAAGTTATAGCTGCTTAGTACCTTCCCGGAAGAATATTCAGTCAGTTGAAACTCCTCACAAGGCTATGAAAATCCAGACTTTTGTGTGTGTGTTTGAGGGATAGGGCACGTTTTCCTAAGAACCAATTCATTCTACAGATACCTGTTGAATGCACTAGGTACAAGGAGGGGCACTGTGACGGAAGGACAGCAGTTAATTAGAAATGGCATCTGTCTTCAAGAAAGTGACACTATACCAATTGCTTTGACAAGTCTTGGCCAACATTCACATAGTGTATTGTGAGCTCCATGGGCTCTGTCAACTGAAGAATGTCAAGGGGCATACATTTGGAAAGGAGAGCTTTATTTCTTATAAAGGGTTGCAGCCTGCATGGCCATTCTGACAGGCTGGGAAGTGTAGCCTCCCATCAGAAGCTGGAAACAAAACACTTTGAGGGAGGGGCAAAGGGAGCAGGAATTTATGCAGACTGGGATGGCTGAATATGCATATTTAATACACTGTAGGAGGAGTCATTAATATTTACAAAAGAAGAAAACAGAACTGTGCACATATGCAGTTAGCCTCATGCCTCTCCATGGGACCTATGTTCAACAATCGGTGTGTTATCATCATCCCAGGGGAGTTTTCAGCCCTCTGACATCAAAAGGTGAAGCAGAGGATGCAGTTCCCCTCACTGTACACCTGCTGCAGACTGGCCCCAACCACTCCATGGTTGGTGGTCTTTGTCAGGAAAGAATGCTGGTTGGTTGTTTTGCTGAAATTGTACGAGGGAGAGGCAGCCTCAGGCAGTTGGTTGCTGTCAGTGGTGGAGACTTTCAGAAGGGCTGGTTTCTGTGTAGCCCCTGGGAAGAAAGGTGCTTAGCAAGGGAAAGGGTGTATCATGAGACATTTCTGACCTTGCATCTCATAATGGCCAAGAACTCAGCTTCCACAATTTCTCTAGGGGACCCTTGGCCAAGAGCGGGTACATTCAGTTGGTTGGGGGTTTTAGGGTTTCATTTTTATTTCTCAGCTGTGGTGGCCCAGGAGGAGAGAGGATCCACTGATACTGTTAGATTTCTGTTACATGGAGGAGAAAAGAAGGGTTTCGGAACAAGTGACATTTCTAGAAGATGGGCAGAATGTTCCCTGGCAGAAGGGTGTTGTGGGTGAAGAGCTCTGCATAAGTAACAAGAAATGAAGATGAAAAGCTTGGCTGAACCAGGAGAGCAGAGTGATGTACACATGGATTGTAGCAGCCAATGAAATGTGGGAAACAACACCAAAAAGGAATCTGCCCAAATTGTGAGATGCCCTGCTCAGGAATGTGCCCGTTCCTTGGGGCTAACCAATTACCATTCTTGTTTATGACCTTTTTTTTCTCACAGAAAAGGAACTCAGGGAACACTGGTACAGTTGTTTTACATCACGTGTCTGATACGTTTTTCTTTGTGAAAAAACAGTGGTGCATAGGAATTGTGGGC
Organism: Trachypithecus francoisi; assembly: GCF_009764315.1. Taxonomy (NCBI): domain Eukaryota; kingdom Metazoa; phylum Chordata; class Mammalia; order Primates; family Cercopithecidae; genus Trachypithecus; species Trachypithecus francoisi. The sequence goes on along the minus strand of NW_022681468.1, from coordinate 163,453,056 downwards.
TTGGTTTGCCTCATGGATAATCAAAGAGAGATGTTGTAGGCAGTGATATCCTCATTCACAAAACAAGCATTTCTGTTTACCTGTGTATTCTTCACGTTCCTGGTGACCTATATGATTTTCTGAGTTAAATCATACAGGTTTCCAACTGACAGTCGGTGAACTAGAACTTCTAGGAGAATTCATCGGGACAATGACCATGGCCGTGAGGCCAGGTATGTCCCCTCCAGAGGCTGCAGTTCCCACCCATGAGTGCTCAACTCTGTGTCTGCAGGCACAGGCACATTCTATCTTCATATTTGTGAAGATAATTATTTGCTTAAATTAAATGTGGGTAGCTCATTCTTTGCAAAATTATAGCTGATGAATGCCAAAATGTAGGATTTCTTAGTGTGAAAATAACTACCCTAGGTAGGGAGGGGTTATATTCCAAGATAGTTCCACACTTACCAGGATGTGGAATTAGAAAGAATGCCTTCAACTAAGCAGAATACAACCTTCAAAAGACTCAAATTATTTTCACATAGGAAAAGTTAAAAGATGTGTATAACTTGTTCAAACACACATAATTTTATATTGTGCCCTTGTAAAGACTCTAATGATAAAATTAGTTTGACAGATATCTTCTGCAAATTGAGTGGAATGTTTCTATGAATTTTTTTCCTCTGATTTGTGTAAACTTCAGGACCTCTACCCTCTACCCCTTTATTAATGTGCTTACCATGATTGCAGAACTTGGAATCTTGTCAGTGGAAGAAAAGAGACCCTTTTGAGTGACATTTTGGAAGCTACTTGAAATGTCTTAAGGTTGAGTGCTTTCGTATTATTATTAAAATGAAGTCACCCTCTTGGGAAATGAATGATACAATCCAACGTAGTGTGAAGCTGATAGGTCCCTGAGGCAAAGCAGTGGGCAGGGAGAGGCAGTCACAGTTGCAGCTGAGCAGAGGCACCCAAAGGGAGAGCAGGGCTGGCTAGGGCACCGGGAGCCAGAACAAGGATGCCCAGCCCTCAGATCCAGTGACTCACATCTGAAGGAACAGAAAGAGCGTTATGGGAGGAGTCAGAAAACCCTGATTTCTATGACTGCTTCCTGGGCCAGCCGTGGTATCCTTGAATGAATGTCTTTGCCTTGGGCCTTGGTTTCCCTATCTATAAAATCAAAAGTGTTGCCAAGAAGATACTTAAAGACGAGGATGCTGCCAAGCTTGAAATTCTGTCAGATTACGAGGACTGAATATTAATGTAAAGCTCAGTGAATAAATTGCCTTAGAATTTCCCCCTTCAACTGCAGCCACCAAGAAGAAATGAAGGTGAGAAGCCAGTTTTGATTGTCACAGCATGTCATGTGGTTTGTTTTCCATCTGAGTGCCTATGTCACTAAGACCCTAATTGGCCCAGAAGAATAACCAACTGGAGGGCCTCAGTGTTTGTGAGATGGTTTAGTCCTGCATTCTCAACTTCTCTCTTTTATACACAAGCAACCCAAACAGCCATCCAGAGATCCTGGTGGTGTGGTGCTCAGGTCTCCCTTTCGTGAGATAGTTTGGCAATTCCTGAAACCATCTTAGAATGAATCCTGATAACCCATGCTGCACCCCAGCCCAACTGAAGCTCTCCAGATTGTTGTAATGAGCCACCCTTGGTGAGGACCTAGATGGGGCAAACTGTATCTGAGCAAAGAGAAAAAAAGGAAATTAGGTGAGGTAAGCCAAGATTTATTGCATGGAACCTGCATATACTGGGGGCTCATTAAAAAAATGGATTGCATTTCAATTTAAAGAATGTAAAACTTTTTTCTCAGCAATATTGAGTAGATGGAAAACTGAGCTTGGTGTGGAGCTACAGTTAGAAAAGTAACCTGTGACCACATCGGGAAGCTTTAATTGAACTATTATGGACGCTGGTCTTTCTTTGATGTTCTCAGATGCCACTACATCCTCTGGGAGCAGTGAAGGTGCAGCTAAAATCTGCTGGTCCTGGCTCTTTCTTGGTGTCTCCACTGACTCACCAGGGAGCCCTGTCTCATCAGATTTATGATGCCTGTCAGGGAGCACTGTGGACATTTGAGGTGGGCTCTATATTTTGTGGTGCAGGCTCTTTCCCTTTTACCCTTTACAGTTCTTAGTTGAGACAGAGCTCTGTAACAAAAGACAGATCAACAAGAGAAAAACAAGCAGAAGATTAATGCGTGCCCGTGTGCAGCTGGGAGATACCCAGAGAAATGAGTACATCTCAAAGAGGTGGCTTTGAATTCAGGCTTAACTATCATCCTCTGCTGAAAGAAGGGAGTGGGGAGGCCTGGCTTAGGGAGGTGACCGGGAGAAGCAAGAATAAGGCTTGTTATGCAGATTTCAGCGGGTGCCTCTCCGTTGATGAGTGATTTAGAGTCCTCCTCTTCCTGGTACCCACAGGGAGACACCCTTCCAAATGGAGATTTCCTTCTTAGATGCAAGTTCGCCTTCCAAAGGGCCACTTCTACTCTGTTTTCAGAGCTTCTCCTGCCTGCAGTTTCTCAAAATTATCAGCTTAAAATTATCATTATGCCAAAGAAGCATATTTTGGGGTGGCGTATTCTGGACTCTTAAAGGAGGTTCAGCTTCTCTGTCCCTACCTACTGCACCTAGCAGCACTGCCTGCATTCCCACAGCTGGAGCAGCAACATATTTTCAGGTCCCCGCAGGAGAGCTGGTCGGGACCCCTGGGTGGATGGAGGAGAATGAACGCCTTGCAGAATGAAGTATTTACTGACATTTGAAGTGTTGGAGCGTTCTCCCCCTACACACCCCCTGCAGGATCTTGTTTGCGTCCCCTTTGAGTGCCTTATTTTTGGGACAATGATAATATTAACTTTTTTTTTTAAACACATTCTGATAAAATAAACAGAATCTTGGGAATATCCGCATAATGCACTTCACTAGAATATAGGCTCCATGTTGCAGAAGTAAGGTGTTTCTGTTGCTCAGCAGTTCATCCTTCAACCTCGATTCTGGGTTCCCTTTTGAGGAATCTTCCTCCCTTTTGAAGTAGCTAGAAAATCCTCAGGGATTGCATATATGTAAAGGCCCTGTACATATATAAAGAAGATTTAAAGAGAAATAATGTAACAGCTCATGAATCAGAGAACTCTTGGTATTCCTAAGAGAAGATATTTGTGGTCTAAGTAAAATCTAATTCCTTTCGGTGGGGAGTGGGGAAGAGATTGTACAACTGCCAATTTGTAAAAACCTGACTGTCTGGGTCCCTGGATACCCTGAAATGATGCCTGCTTGCCCCAATCTCATCTTCCTACGTCACAGCCCCTTTGAGTCTTCGTCACATGGATGTTTCAGACACTAAGTTCTACAATGCTGTGCGATTGAGCCAGGGATCAGAGAGCCAGGAGAAAAATGATGACTGACAGCAGCTGATAGAAGTGACAGGTAAGACAGGTTCTAATGACCAGTCAGGTTTGGGAATTGCCAGTTTTGGGTTATGATATCAGTTACTGGGTGAATTTTTGGATTTAACTCTTTCTCGTCTTTTTCTTGTTGTCCTGGTTTCTTGAACTGGCTTGTGAAGTAAATATTCAGAGCTGACCATTCTTAGCATAGCTGTGTCCAAACTGATGATCTGACCTGTTTCACGACAGAAACAGTGGTCAATACAGCTACAATGCAGGGATCAATGTGTTCACACCTCGAGGCATTTTAAAACACTGTGCTGGAATGATGATAAATATCTGCTAAGTAGTGCTGTCAGTCATTCAAAGCTGAATATTTAAAACTTAGCTGTTACCCATGGATATTGCAAAATTGAGCCTATTAAAGTGTGAATAAAATTTGAATAAGAACAATTTTAGGAACGATCGACAATTGTTTGAATCATTGTGCCATGGATTTTCATATAATGATTTTATGCCTGATTTGAAGTGTGAAATTGAAACCAGCACATTCCATTCGTGGAGAGTGCCAACCTGAGTTCCTGGAAAGAAAGGCACACCTGTCAGTGTGTGTGCGGAGTCCTGGAATGGTCCGTACTGAGCAGCGTCGTTCCTTCGCTCTTTAGTGGGTCCCACATCTGTGCAGCAAACACTCATGAGCACCTGTCGTGTGCCTCGCGCTGTGCCAAATGCTTCGCATGCAGATCTAAGACCAGGAGCTTGCTGTGCTGTTGTGGACATGGCAGGAATAATTACAATTCAGACCGATGTGCATGTGCGCGCCCAGAGGTCAGTGTGGTGCATGCAGGCAGCCTGTAGGAAGCACCACTTGCCAGGTGGTAGTGGGGACCACGAGGAGATGCACAGAGGGGCCTGGGGAAGGGCAGTGGAGGAGGCATTGCAGCGGAGGAAGAGCTCGTCCAGGCCACCAGAGGGTGAAGTGGCCCCACAGGATGTCAGCAGCGAGTGTGGGGAGAGGCAGGCTGAAGAGGGGTTGGATCTGATCACGTCAGGCTTGTGAGCTGAGCCCAGGAGGGCCACAGTTCAGCAGTGTGAAAGCACTGGGGTGTCCAGCTTCAGGAGTAACAGGATTAAGTTGGCACGTTCGAAGAATCATTCTGGCCACCTTGTGGAGGAGGATGGATGATGGATGGTGGGTGGTGTTCTGAATATCTGAGACAGCCACAGCCATCCAAAGCTGCTGCTAAGGAGGAAACGTGGATTATCTGGATCAGCTGGGGAATAGAGGAGAGTACCAATAAGAAAAAAAGCCACATTGAGCATCATATTAATCTCAAGATTGTATGCAAAATGTTTTGCAGTGTTAGTATGGATTCTTTATAAGTATTAACAGAGATAAGCTATTAAATTGCACAAGTTGTCGTTTGCCAATTCTGATCTTTGACTAGGCCTTTGGGGAAGTTTCTTTTTTGTTTTCAGGTGTGGGTAGGACCAACAGCTCCCAGAAAAGAACACTAAACACAATGCTGCTACAGACAGGTTATTACATGACATTTTTTTTTTTTGGTTGTTTTACTTTGCCAAAGTGGGCACAAGAGAAAGAATGAGACAGAATGGGAGATAAACTGATTGTGGAAATACTTGGGCTATGCAGAAGTGAGAACTCTTCTGCCTTTAAAATGATCAACAGAGGATAATATCATTTACAAGGATCAAGGGATCTCTACCCTTGGCCTAAGAGGCAAATGTCTTTGGAATGCTTGGATTTGTCACAGCTATCCAGTAAATATCTGTTGAGTTCTGTTGGTTAACGCCAAATACCAGACTGACAAGACGAAGATCCAGCTCAGCTTATAAAGAGGTTGCAGAGAAGAAAAATATGGAGCAAGGGAAAACAAAATCAGTACACCCAAGAGAAGCATGAAGCATTACATGTGATGCGTGAGGGAGGGAGCCAGGAGGAGAGAGAGATCCCATTCAATTATCAGATCTGAAGGGCTGTCTTTAAAAAATGTGGAGTTCTAGTTCTGGATGAGCCTTTTTGAGTAGGCATAATTTGGACAAGGGGAGAATTCAGGGTAGCATCTTCCCTGGAACCCACAGCATGTTACTGTTTTGGTGATGGGTAAGTAATCTAAGTGCTAGGATATGTGGTCTTAGCTTTACACATGGCCCACATTATCCAGTCCCTGGGAGCTTCAGAGCTGGAGAGCAGTGTCATTAGAGCTGGGCTGTTGTTGGGTGGATATCAGAGCTGGGCTGTTATTGGATGGATGTCCCCAGAGCTGGGCTGTCATAGGGTGGAGGTCTCCAAAGCTGGGCTGTCATAGGGTGGAGGTCCCCAGAGCTGAGCTGTCATAGGGTGGATGTCATCAGAGCTGGGCTGTCATTGGGTGGAGGTCCCCAGAGATGGGCTGTCACTGAATGGATGTCCCCAGAGCTGGATTTTTATTGGGTGGAGGTCCTCAGAGCTGGGCTGTCATTGGGTGGAGGTCCCCAGAGCTGGGCTATCATCGGGTGGAGGTCCCCAGAGCTGGACTGTCATTGGGTGGAGGGCCCAAGAGCTGGGCTGTTTGTCATTGGGTGGATGTCCCCAGAGCTGGGCTGTCATTGGGTGGAGGTCCTCAGAGCTGGGCTGTCATTGGGTGGAGGTCCTCAGAGCTGGACTGTCATTGGGTGGAGGGCCCAAGAGCTGGGCTGTTTGTCATTGGGTGGATGTCCCCAGAGCTGGGCTGTCATTGGGTGGATGTCCCCAGAGCTGGGCTGTCATTGGGTGGAGGTCCTCAGAGCTGGGCTGTGGTTGGGTGGATGTCATCAGAGCTGAGCTGTCATTTGGTAGAGGTCCTTAGAGCTGGGCTGTCACTGGATATATGCCATGTGAGCTGGATGGACTGTGAAAGAGAAAGGGAGTTGGTGATAAAAATAATTGGATGATTCTTAAAGAAATAGAAGAGACTTGCTGATGGCAGTGAGAACCCACAGGAGGCCTCTAAGGAGATGTCAGTGGGATTCGCAAGTTGATGTGAGGCAGGCTGTGAGAAGCTGGTGAAGATGGTTTATGGATTTGACCTGTTTGGGGAACTTGCACACATTGCTTAAACCCCCCATGACATCATTTCTTCATGGCAATTGTGAGGATGGGTTAGGTACTGGATGGTGAAATACAGAGGGGAGATCTTACCTCTGAGCGACTTGGATATGATGTGGTATGACTCCAAAGGGCTGAGATAGGGGTTTTAGGAGCCTGTGGTTCTCTATAAATATGAATGCAGCATCATCAGCCACATTGGGAGCATTATCCTACCTCTTTGCTGGATGTGCTTCCACCTCCACTCCTAGCACACACCCGTCACACACAGAACCACGTTCAGTGGGAAGAGGATCAGCATCTAGCATTCAGTTGCTGAGAGCTGTTTTGCAGTTTGTACCCTCTGGGCCTGTAGGAGAAAAAAAATCAATACAGTCTTACATTTTGAAGATGAGACTTTTCTGTTTCTTTCCCTTGAGTCAGGATATTGATCAGCTCATGTATAGTTTGAGTTGGATGCACTTGCTTTAGAAGGTGTGGCAAATTCCTGCATGGCTCAGATTTCCATTCTAATTGCAAACCAGCGCTGAGTTCACAACAGTGTGTGTTCTCACCGTGGCTTGTTCTCTGTGTATTTTGCTTTTGGTGTTTGGAAGATGTAGCAAGTCTGGAAATTTTAGAGCAATCTATGAAATGTTGAGGTCACATTCTATACATTATAAATGAGTTGCAATAAAGAAGGCCCATAAATGCCAGACCATGGATGTTTTTAATACTTTACTAACAAAAGAATGGATTTTGCACACAAGGCAACTGATGATTCAGGCATTGGATGCATCAGAGTAATCTGCCTGTCATTAGTATATTACACATCACAAGGCAACCAACCCCATGCACCTTAGCAACATTTTCTAGCATTTCATTATCTATTATTTTTGTCTGAAAACATATTCTCTGTGCTCAGGACTAGTAAGAGAATCAGTTTATAAATAGTTATTATTTCATAATTTGTTCAACATAATTACCAAATGCTAAGTCATGTCCTTCTCGTCCCTGCCTTGGTGCTTAAGGACTTATTGTCATAATGTGGCATTTTTGTGCAAGTCTTATTACATCGTGTGGGTTTTCTCTCCTCTCTCTTCTGGGATGTAGCACATCCCACACACAGCTGCAGGGAAAAATTCTCTGTCACCATCATATCTGTTGCTCTGTTTCCTGCTCAGTTCTTAGAGAGGCTTCTGAGGACCCTCCAGACCCAAAGTTAACTTTGCTGGCTGGAAATGGTAGCTTCGAATACTTGGTTTTTCTGCTGATTCTCAGATTTTTCTGACCTCTTCAGTCACCAGCCGGAGTCTCCCATGTGTGTTCCTGCCTAGTTCCAAGGCCTTGATGGTTAGCAAAGCTCGCTGGTCCTTGTGAGGAAGGCTCTCTCCTTGCTCACTCCTGCCTACTGCTTCAAGCTCAGACCCCCCAGGTCCTCCAGGAGCTGCCCGTGAACCTCTTTTGCCTTCTTGTCTGCGTGCCCTCAGCACGGATGCATTTACCTGGCACCTTGTTTTTTGTGCCTGACTGCCATGTGGCTTTGTAATGTTTTTTTTTGCACGTGGCTTTTTGGGATGTGCTTTATCTCCCCTTGAGGCAGGGGATGGTTGTGTTTCTCTGTTTTTGGCGTGTCCTGTGAGAACTTGGTGTTCTCCACAGACTTCAGATTTGTCTTTCACTCCTATTTCTTGAACTCCTCCTGTTCCCTGAGACAGTCCTGAGTGATTTGCCATGCACCTTTAAGAATTACTAACAGTGACCATGAAAATAATAATAGAGAGTGTGAAAGGAAAAGAAAAGTTGGGACCCCTAAATCCCTAAGCTAAAGGGAAAAAGGCAAACTGGGAACTGCTTAGGGCCAACCCGCCTCCCATTCTATTCAGAGTCGCCCCTCTGCTCACTGAGATAAAAGTATATCTGATTGCCTCCTTTGGAAAGGCTAGTTAGAAACTCAAAAGAATGCAGCCATTTGTCTCTTACCTACCTATGACCTGGAAGCGTCACCCCACTTCCAGTCTTCCTGCCTTTGCTCTGAGTGGTCCCGCCTTTCCAGACCAAACCAGTGCTCATCTTACATATGTTGATTCATGTCTCATGTCTCGCTTGAATGTATAAAATCAAACTGTGCTCTGACCACCTTGGACACATGTCATCAGGACCTCACGAGACGGTGTCAGGGACGTGCAGCCTCAACCTTGGCAAATAAACTTCCTAAATTAACTGAAACCTGTCTCAGATTTTTGGGGTTCACAGTAGTTTATGGGGACGTTGTTGTATTTTAGGCACTGTGTCAGGCAGTTTCCGCGTATCGTCTCACTTCATCCTCACACCGACCCCAGTGCAGGGGCACTTACGAAGCTCTTTTTGCAAGGGAAGAAACGGAGGCTTAGGGAAACTAGGTGAATTGTCGTAGCTCAGGTGTCTAAATATTCTGCACACCTTCTTCGGCTGTTTTCCGTGTGTTTGAATGCAATGACAAACACATTCTCCTTATTATTGTCCTCGTTGCTGGCACGTGTTAGAGATTCCTTCTGGGTCAGAGTCTCTGCCACGGTGGTCACCTCAGCCCCACCATGGCAAATGTGCCTGGGGAAGGCACGTCGGACGCACACAACATGTGGCCGCTCAGCCTCCACCTGCTGTCTCTGATCCCTGGTTCCTCTGCCGGCTTCATTTCCTTCTTGCGTCTCCTCCCCTGAGGGCGTGTGGTGTGCTGAGGTACAGCACACCCGCAGTAAGGAGGCAGAAGCGGGCACAGGAGTGTGCAGCCTGATGAATGCTCACTTGCACATAAGCTCATGCAACCAGTGCCCAGATGGAAACAGGGAGCGTGCTGTCTCCCACCCACAACATCTTATGGAAACAGCATGTTGCGGCCGCCAGTTCTCCCTCCTTCCTGTGCCAGCATTGCCTGTCCACAGCATTCATTCTTCCCACCCTATTGGCCCCTCTTGGAGAATCTTTTTGATGCATATCTCTGACGTTTTTCCAGCCTGTACCCTACAGATCTCCAGGCTGGATCATCCTGGTGGCCTCATCCTCTCTCCTTGCTCCTGAGCCCAGCACTGCATTTCGGGGCACTCAGAGATGACTGATGGCACCAGGCGACTGAGCTGCCAGTGTTGCTGATCGGGCCTGGGTCTCCTGTCTCCTGTGCCTCCACTCTCTGCCTGTCCATCCTCTGCCATTGGGCCTGGGTCTCCTCTCTCCTGTGCGTCCACTCTCTGCATGTCCATCCTTTGCCTCTGCTACCATTCTCTCTACCCGCCACATTCTCAGCAGGGGGCCTCACACCATGAAAAAATAATAAAAAGGAGGCCAGGCGCAGTGGCTCAAGCCTATAATCCCAGCACTTTGGGAGGCTGAGACGGGTGGATCACGAGGTCAGGAGATCGAGACCATCCTGGCTAACATGGTGAAACCCCGTCTCTACTAAAAAATACAAAAAACTAGCTGAGCGACGAGGCAGGCGCCTGTAGTCCCAGCTACTTGGGAGGCTGAGGCAGGAGAATGGCATAAACCCGGGAGGTGGAGCTTGCAGTGAGCTGAGATCCAGCCACTGCACTCCAGCCTGGGCGACAGAGCTAGACTCCGTCTCAAAAAAAAAAATTAATAATAATAAAAAGGTTATCAAGAGGAAGCTCCTTTGGCTGTCCTCCGACTACCGCTGCCCCTTCCACTACAGTCACGGCCTCCTGTGACACCTTTCCCACTGCCGCACCCTGCCTCAGCCACTCTCAGGAGCTGAGCGCCGCCCGATTGCCCAAACCAGAGTCAGGAGGACCCTGACCCTTTCCTCATCCTTGCCCTCATGGGCCCCTTAACCAGCAGAGTCTGGTTCTCCCACTTCTTAAAAAGCTGTCCTTTCTTCTACCCATGCCTGACCCTGGAACTCCCCTGTGGTGGCACGCTGCATCTGACCAGCAACCTCGCCCCTCCGTCTGCTTTCCCTGTGCAGCCAGCATGATGCGGAGTTTCCGAAGCCTGCAGCCCAGCGTGCTGCCTCCTGTGGCTGGCTTTGGGGTTCCCAGCCCACGGGGTTCCTTGAAGCTCCCCTGCGCATCTCCTCAGCCTCTGCTCTGGCCTCTCAGCTGTTTGCTGTGGTCTCCTCGGGGGCATCTTCTCTCCACCTTCCTGAGGTAGTCCTGGGCACAGGGTCCTAACTTCCACTTTCTCTCCACCTCCTCGCCTTTCCAGTGCCATCCGCATACTGCAACAGCACTGACATGTAATACAAGCTGTCACTTCTCCCAAGGGCCAGACTCACATCCTAAATGACCACTTGGAGGTTTCAGCATCGCAGATATAAAATGTCCACAACAGGGTTCTGGAGTCACGGGCTCTCGGCTTCCCCACACACTCGTCCTTGTTCGTCAGCGAATCCTGTCGTGTGCTGCCTGCAACAGCTGCGTGGACTGAACCCCCCCACACCACTCCTGCCCGCCCCTGCTTTCCCACAGCTTCAGCATCTCCATCTGGATGCTTCTCCCTGCCTCCTTGGCTGCTCTTCTGGTTCCCCTGCTTCTTACATAGTAGCCAGAGTAACCAGAGAAAACCACACCTTCTGTTCCCTTAAACAACCCACTGATATGGGCAGGCATGGTGGCTCATGTCTGTAATCCCAGCGTTTTGGAAGGCTGAGGCAAGAGAATTGCCTGAGGCCAGGAGTTCAAGACCAGCCTGGGCAACATAAAGAGATACTGTCTGTATAACAAAACAAAAATCAACAAACAAAAAGAAAAGGAAGAGTTCACTGATGTGAGCGTTCTCCTTCACATCCTCCCCGGTCTGCCCTCTGCCCACCTCCCTGGCCTCCTGCTTAGGCCCTGTGCTCCAACCCGCCGTCTCACCAGTGCATGACGTCTGTGCCCACCCAGGGTCCTTGCCCTTGCGTCTAAGCTGCTCAGCATGCTGTGCTCATGATCCACCCCGAGCCCTCTTCTTCTCGGTACTCAGATCGGTACTAAAATGCCTTCTCCTCAAAGAGCCCTTCCTGTTTCCAAAGCAGCTTCTCTTCTCCATGCAGTCCCTCTCTCTCTCCTTACTTGTTTTACTTTTCTCGCATTGACAAGTGTTAAGATTGCAATTTTAAATCGTTAGTTTATTTCATTATGTTCGCGACTTCATTACAATACCAAGACAGGTGGTTTATGCTGCTGGCTGCTGCTGTAAGAAAGGAAAAACTTCTCCTTTGCTAGCTGCAGCCAGAGCCGTTCCAGGGACGAGCTCAGGTTGGTTCCACACGTTTCCGGGTTCACTCTGATGTGTCCTGCTGTGATCATGGGCTTTGTACACTAAGGCTGAGAAGGGTGGGGGACGGGGAGCCTGGGGCGGGGGAGGTACTGTTGACAAATGTAGACAAGAGCCAGTTAAAATCACTCTCGTGCAAACACAATAGAATACATTCATAAAATGAATATGAAGCAGATGGAAAAGAGGCCGAGTGGAGCAGTGTATTTAGAACATGCCACGTCCGTCACAATGTATTATGTGTGATCCACAAGTTATCATCCAAGGGGGTCAGAGGGCCAGTTTCCCAGAAGGAGAAACTTACTGTTATGTGGTGGTGTCTACAGGGCAGTCAAACCTATTGCTTAGGGAATGCAGTCATTTCTGTCTTCAAGACCAGCCAACATCCTCCTAGAAAAGGAGTTCTTTGCCATATGACAATGTCCTCAAAAACATCTTTAAAATAAACACAGTGATACATTTTGCTGGCCTTTCCTCATTAATAGAGGCCAATGATATAATTCCAAAGGGAAGATGGTGGAATCCATTTGCCAGAGGAATTGGCTGTAGAATGATCTATCTAGATTTGTTCTGGAATAGATGGTGTTGAACTTGACAGAAAATACCAAAAAATTATAAGGTATTGTCAGACTACCTCCGAGCTCATGAGGCATAGTACATGCTCAGATTAAAGGAGATGTCAAAAACAGTCTCCCAAGAGAACTGAGAGATGCAAAAAATAAAAATAAACAATAAAATAAAAAAATAAAAAACCACAAATCAAAGTGTTATTCATTCAGAAAATGAAAAGACAGCCCACTGACTGGGAGAAAATATTTTTAAAGTACCTATCTGTCCGGTGTATAGAAAGAACACTTACAATCAATAAGAAGAAGACACGACCCAGTTGAAAAATGGCCACAGTCTTTGTATCGGTATTTCCCTTGAAGATCGACAATATGAAGTATTAGGAAGCATTTGGAGAAATTGGAGTCTTTATACATTGCTGGTGGGAATGTAAAGTGGTAGACACTCTGCAAAACTGTTTGAAGGTTTCTTAAGAACTTAAACATAGAGTTACCGTATGGCCCAGCAATTCTACCTCTTAAGTATCTACCCAACAGAAATGAAAATATAGGCCATCCCAGCACTTCGGGAGGCCAAGGCAGGTGGATCACTTGAGGTCAGGAGTTCGAGACCAGCCTGGCCAACATGGAGAAACCCCCGTCTCTACTAAAAACACAAAAATTAGTCGGGCGTGGTGGCAGCTGCCTGTAATCCCAGCTACTGGAGAGGTTGAGGCAGGAGAATCATTTGAACCTGGGAGGCAGAGGTTGCAATGAGCTGCGACTGCACCACTGCACTCCAGCCTGAGCAACAAGAGTGAGACTCCATCTAAAAAAAAAGGAAGAAAGAAAGAAAATATATGCTACACAACTTCTGTGCATTCTGTGCAGGGCATTCAAAACAGCCCCAAACTAAAAACAACCCCAGTGTTCATACACTGTTGAATGAATAAACAAAATATGGCCTATCTGTACCATGTAATACTATTTGGCAATACACAGAAGGTAAATGCAGCCACATTGATGAACCTCAAGGAACATTATGTTAATTGAAATAAGCCAGACACCAAAGACTACATAGTCTATGATTCCATTTATATAAGAAAGGCAAACCTATATTTAGAGAGAGTAGATCAGTACTTGCCTGGGGGTGAAAGTAGAGAATGACTGCAAAAATGCATGAGGAAACTTCTTGGGGCGATGGAAATTTTCTAAAACTGGATTGTGGTTGCCTTAGTCTGTTTGTGTTGCTATAAAGGAACACTGGAGGCTGGGTAATTATTTATAAAGAAAAGAGGTTTATGGCTGGGCGCGGTGGCTCACGCCTGTAATCCCAACGCTTTGGGAGGCTGAGGCTGGCAGATCACAAGGTCAGGAGATTGAGACCATCCTGGCTAACACGGTGAAACTCCGTCTCTACTAAAAATACAAATAATTAGCCGGGCGAGGTGGCGGGCATCTGTAGTCCCAGCTATTCAGGAGGCTGAGGCGGGAGAATGGCGTGAACCTGGGAGGCGGGGCTTGCAGTGAGCTGAGATCGCGCCACTGCACTCCAGCCTGGGCGACAGAGCAAGACTCTGTCTCAAAAAAAAAAAACAAAGAAAAGAAAAGAGGTTTACTTGGCTCATGTTCTGCAGGCTATGCAAGGCCTCAGGAAGCTTCCAATCGTGGCAGAAGTGGAAGGAGGATCAGCATGTCCTATGGAGAGAGAGGGAACGAGAGAGAGGAGGGAGAGGGTACAGGCCTTTTAACAACTCTCCTGTGAACAAATAGAGTGAGAACTCAGTCTTTGCTTAGAGGCGGTCACCAAGCCATTCATGAAGTCTCCACTTGCATGACCCAGACAGCTCCCGCCAGGCCCCACTTCCAACATTGGGAATCAAAGTTCAACGTCAGATTTGGAGGGGACACATATCCAAACTGTATCAGTGGTGATGATTGCTTGACCATAAAACATTTGGTAAAAATTATTGAGCAGCACTCTTAGAATGGATGATTGTTTTATCTATAAACTATACCTCAATAAGTTGCTTTATAAAAGTAAAAAATATATCCATATGATCTCTTAGCAGAAAAGATAATAATCAGTATTTAAATTTTCTTAGAAACCGAGTACAAAATAAGATATGCAATACTGATAGTAATAGCTAACACTTACCAGTTATGTGCTTCTGTGTGACAGCTCTCCGGATCCTTCCGAACGGCCTGCGTAAATGATCCCCATTTTACAGACAAGGGAGCCGAGGAAGGGAAAAGCTCGTTACATACCTTGCTTAAGGTCACACAACTTTTAACTGGTGGAACCAGGGTTGAAACTCCAACAGCCTTGGAGTTTGGCTAGCAATCAGGGACAAGCTGATCCCACGGATGTGGCATATGCTGTCTTCCCCTTCAGGTCTTTTCACATGCTGATTCCTCTGCGGAAACACTCGCGAACCTTCTCTTCCCTGTATTGACTCCTACTCTTTTTGGAGTTGAGTTTCATTGCCTGTTCTCTGGAGGTATTCTTTGACGCCCTCCCGTATAGGACAGCTCCTTTCCTCATGCAGTGCCCTAGTACCCAGGACTCTTCTTCTGGAAGCAGCAGTCACTTTTGCCTGTGCCCTCATTCCCTCATTGACTGCCTGTCCCTAGAGTGCCTAGTACACTGCCTAGTACAGTGCCTGCACCTGTCTTGGCACTGTCTCATCTACACCTGTATTGAGCAAGAGTTAGTCAACAAGTGAGCTGAGCAGTAGTTGGTAAACGCCATCTGTGGATCTGTTCTCACTTCCTGCACCATCATTTCTTAGGGAGCCAACTGGGACATAGCACACATTTCTTGAGGGTGACTGTCATGTAGAACAATCAATTGTACTCATCCTTTTAAAGATTCACATTCTAGAAGAACATGAACATTTTTATTTCTCATAGAACATCTCTAGGAAGACTAGCATTTCCAGAATTTTCTTGAAAGTTCTGATTTGGTCATGTATTGTAGGCCGAGTATTTTTAATCTGAAAGCCTGAAAGCTGAAATGCTCCAAAATTTGAAATTTTTTCTGTGCTGACATGATGCTCAAAGGAAAATGCTCACTGGAGCATTTAAGATTTTGAAATTTGGGATTAGGGTTGATCAATTGGCATAATGCAAATATTCTAAAATACAAAATATTTGAAATCTGAAACACTTCTGGTCCCAAGTATTTCTGATAAGAGATTCTCACCTGTGAATCATTTTGGGAGACATTCTCTCGCTCCTCTCCTCTGCAGTCTTCCCATTTCATGTAACTTCTGCCCCATCCTTATGCTGAAACACTTCATGTTTACAAGGCCTATGTCCACCTGCTTGCCAAGTCTAAGTGACACTGTTCACACTTACAAGATTGGGTCCTCTTGCAGCATTTGACAACTTAGCCTGGGGCAGTGAACCCTAAAATTACCTCTGCAGCTAGGAAATGTGTCTTGCTCCATGTGGCAATGCCTTCCACAACGCAAATGCACCATTGCCAATAATGAATGCATCCTCTTCTCCCTGGACCATATTCTCTCTTTTCCATGACGTATGGCGGAAACTCAGTTTCACATGTGACCCTTTCTTGCCCTAAGCCTGTACTTCTAATTAGACATTCACTCCGAATATCCTAGATATTTCTCAAGTCTCTGCTGTCTTTTCCATCCTAAATGCCACTGTTTTCTTTCAACATCTTGCCATTTCTTGCCTGGACTTTGTAGACATTTCCCAACTGGTTCCCCTGCCACTGGTTTTGCTCTCCATCCCCTGCACTGACAACACGATAGTCCTTTAATATCGGTCTTACCTCATAACTTTCATACAAAAAAGTTGCTGGGAACATGCCTGTCCTTCTCTTCTCACTGGGAAGCTTATCTACAGTGCTCAGTGCAATTCTTCCTTCTCTGTGAAGCCTTTCTGGCCTCCAAAGATACTTTCTCTTTTATGATCCTGTAGCGTCTGGTGCATTTTGTTAGAATATTTATCATGTGTTTGCAGTCGTGTATTTCCCTGATTCTTTCCCGTTGATTGTGTGAGTGCCTCCAAGGTGGAAACCACAGTTTCGTCCTTCCTGGCATTCTGACCCCTAGCACATTGGCTAGCCCAGAGTCACAGCTTCAGCACCGCTTCTCAGGTACAAACCCTCCTTCCTGTCCGAACTTCCATCTCCACCTTTACTCCTCACAGAAGCACTGAGGGTAAAGGAAGATGGCTGGGTGGCTGAGACTCCCTTTTATTTTCATGCAGAATATCTGTGTGCACCAATTTAGGGCAAAATGGCTTAAAGAATTTTTGTTGAATGAATGAATACATGAACACATGGATAAACGAATGAAAAAACACACCCTTGCTCCCAGAAAACCCTTGTTGATGACTCTGCTTCACTCGTTCCTCTTTTACTTTGAGGTCTTTTTTACTCTATTCATGCATTTACCCCATTTTCTCTTTTTTTTTTTTTTTTTGAGACGGAGTCTTGCTCTGTCACCCAGGCTGGAGTGCAGTGGCGTGATCTCGGCTCACTGCAAGCTCCGCCTCCCGGGTTCACGCCATTCTCCTGCCTCAGCCTCCCGAGTAGCTGGGACTACAGGCGCCGCCACCACGTCCGGCTAATTTTTTTGTATTTTTAGTAGAGACGGGGTTTCACCGTGTTATCCAGGATGGTCTCGATCTCCTGACCTCGTGATCCGCCCGCCTCGGCCTCCCAAAGTGCTGGGATTACAGGTGTGAGCCACTGCGCCCGGCCTATTTTCTCATTTTTTAAACCTAAATTGTTTTAAAACAAATTAGTGCAGTTTTTATCAGAAAAGGAAGCAAACCTTTTTTCTCCTTAACTGTAGTCAGTCCATTTCTTTGTGCACATTAGGTGCTAAATAAATGTTTGATGAAGCAATGAATACATTAACAAAGCATAACATGCCATAACATGAAAAGGATCAGAAAAAAAAAAACCCTCAATTTGGTTCCAAAGCCCTAAGTGACTGTTACGTAGGGTTTTGAAAATAACAGGTAAGTGTGAGTTTCCAAGGAAGGATTTCTAGGCTCCTATAACACTTCCATATGAACTCTTTTGTGGGAAGATTTTATGGGTAGTGGATTTGTCATGCCTGGTTGTTTGGATGCATGAGGCGGGTATTGCCTCCGGCGCTGCGCCAGGTTCCGTGTTTGCGCTGGGACCCGTGTGAGTTTTGAAGGTGGGTAGAGCCTGAAGCACCTTCTGATTGAAGTCAACAAACATTGAGTGGAGTGGGATAGTCTTTGTTTTGTTTAGTTTTTTGAGGCACAATCAACATCTATGCACTGCACATATTTTTATCTAGTTGTTTATTGTTTTTTTAATTTTAACTTTAGAGTCAGAGGAAGCGTGTGCAGGTTTGTTACAAGGGCATATTGCCTGAGGTGGAGGCTGAGGCTGGGGCTTCCGTGGATCCTGGAACCCAGATAGTGAATATGGTACCCAATAGGAAGTTTTTCAGCCCTTGCCTGCCTCCTTATCTCCCTCCTTTCAGAGTTTGTAGTATCTATTGTTCCCATCTTTATGTCCGTGAACTGCACGTTTAAATATACCCTGTGGTGAACTGTGAAAAGCCAGGAACCCATCGCCACGATCAAGGGAATGAACATTTTCATGCCCCCCCACATGTTTCCTGCCTCTCCTTCATGATTCCTTCCTCTCTCGTGTCCACCCTCATCTTTTGTCTGCACTGATTGATGTCTCCCAGAATGTTCTATACATCTAATTGTATAGAGTGTACTCTTGTTTGTCTGAGTTTTTTGTTAGTTTGTGTTGTTTTGCTTTTTGCTCAGCGTAGGTTTTTGAGATTTATCCATGTTTGAGTTGTATCAACACTTGACCTGTTTTATTGGTGAATGGCGTTTCATTTTATATATATATATATGCCAGAGTGTGTTACCCATTCGTCTGTTGATGGTCATTTGGGCTGGACTGTGTTTATGTCTCCCAAAATTTACATGTTGAAATTCTAACCCCCAATCTGATGGTGCTGTGGTTTGAATGTTTCCTTTTCAAAATTCAGGTGTGCCGGTGTGATAGTATTGAGAGGTGGAGCCTTTAAGAGGTGGTGAGGCTCCTTCCCTGCGAGTGAGATCAGACGTCTTTATAAAGGTGCTTGATAAAGGGAGTTGGTTCCCTCTTACCCTTCTGCCTTTTGCAATGTGAGGACATCGTCGGAAAGCCCTTACCAGATGCTGGCACCTTGATCTTGTGCTTTCCAGCTTCCAGAAATGTGAAGGAATAAATTTCTGTTCTTTATAAATCACCTAGTCTCAGGCATTCTGTTATAGCAGCACAACTGAACTAGGGCAGAACTTGATAGGGTAAGTCAGAGGAGGACAGTGTTGCTATAACAAATATCAAAAAATGTAGAAGCGGGATTCGAACTGGGCAGTGGTTAGTGCTTGGGACAGTTCTGAAGAGAATGCTGGAAAAAAGCCTATATTGCAGTGAATGAAGCATTCAGAGTGATTCTGGTGAGAGCTCAGAAGAAGAGAGGTGCAGGGTAAGCCTCATTCTCCTTAGAGATTACCTAAGTGGTCTTGGCAGTGATGATCATTTTGATGAAGTCTCAGAGGGAAATGAGGAACAAGGTATTGAAAACTGGAGGAAAGGTCACCCTTCTTATAAGGCGTCTAAGGATTATATACATGCTGTAGGACTTTCTGGAAGGCAGAAATGAAAAGCAATGGCTAGGATATTTAGCAGATGAAATCTCAAAGCAGCAAGGTGTTCAGGATCCTACGTGGCTTCTCTTACATGCTTACAGTAAAATATGAGAAGAGAGAAATATTTAAAGACGATTTATAATGAAAAGGGAAGGAAAATGTAAAGATTTGCAAAATTCTCAGCCTGGCCATTTAAAGACTAAAAAAAAAAATGTGTTGAGAAGAGAAAACCAAGGGTGTGGCCAAATGACTGTTTGGTAAGGAGATTAGTGTGGATAAAAGGAAGCCAAGGGCTATACACATCAAGACAATGGGAGGATGACCTCAAAGACACTTCAGAGAGGTTCAAGGCCTTCCCACTGCAGACCCCAAATGCTACAACCTGGAAGGCAGAATGGATGCAGGGTGCCTGTGGGACCTCAGGACTTACTTCCCAAGGCTACTTGAAGTCTTCTTCCCACATTCTGGCGCAGCATTCCCCAAACACCCTGGCTGTTGCTGAAGCAGGCTGCACTGGGGCTCCGGCAGTGGCTCTAGGCCTTGGCAGCGTACACTTCGTACTGATTCTGTGGGCGCACAGAATGCAAGACCTGTGGCAGCATGCCTTCCTCCTCCCAGATGCCAAAGCATGTCTCAGAGAAGGCCCAGGCAGAGAACTGCCACGGGGTGGAGCCATCACAGACAGCCTCCATAGGGCATTACCTAGTGGAGTCTTGGGGCCTGGCTGCCCCCAGGACCCCAGAATGTAGAGCCATCAGTATGCAACGCCAGCCTGGCAGAGCCACAGGCATGCGACTTGAATGTGTGAGAGCTGAGGTGTGGGTCTTGCAAAGCCAGCAAAGTGGGGCTGCCCAGGGCTTTGGGGGTTCATCCTCTACCCCAGTGTGTCCAGGAGGTGGTGTATAGAGTCAAAGATAGTTCTTCAGTCTTAGGATGTAATGCTTGCCGCCTCTGGGTTTTGGACTTACCTGGAACCTGTTACCCTGTTCTTTCCTCTCTATCTCTATCTCTATCTCTATCTCTATCTCTATCTCTATCTCTATCTCTATCTCTATCATCTCTATCTCTATCTCTATCTCTACCTCTACCTCTACCTCTACCTCTACCTCTACCTCTACCCCTATCCCTATCCCTATCCCTATCTCTATCTCTATCTCTATCTCTATCTATCCCTCGGCACTATCCTACGCCTGGCCCTCCGTTGAATTTTGAAAGTATATAACTTGTTTGATTTCACAGACTCACAGCTGGAGGGAAATTTGCCTTGGGGTGAATTACACCTTGAATGTCACTCATGCAATGTTTGGATGAGATTTGGGACTTTAGACTTTAAAGTTGATGCTGAGATGAGTTAATACTTTTGGGCTATTGGCATGGAGTGAATGTATTCCGGAGGTGAAAAGGACAGAGTTTGCGAGGCCAGAATCAGATTGTTGTGGTTTGAATGCGTCCTCAGGTGCTGCCAATGGATAGGATTAAGAAGTGGAGCTTTTAAGGGATAATTCGACCATGAGAGCTCCTCCTTTGCAAATGGGATCAGGTGTCCTTGCACAGGGCCTTGACTGAGAGATTGGTTTTCTCTTGCCTTTCTGCCTTCCACTGTGTGAAGATGCAGCAAAAAGGCCCCCACCAGATGCCGGTGCCTGAGAATTTCCAGCCTCTAGAACTGTGAGGAAATTAATTCCTGTTCTTTATACATTCCCCAGTCTTAGGCATTCTGTTACGGCAGTACAAAATGGAGTAAAATCATGCTTATTAGGAGGTGGGGCATTTGGGAGGTGATTAGGTCCTGATGTCAGCCTTCCTGAATGGTGTTAATGTCCTTATGGAAGAGACTGGAGAAAGATTTCTTGCCCCTTCCACCATGTGAGATTAAAGCAAAACAGCCATTTATGAACCAGGAAGAAGGCCCTTAACCAGACACTAGATCTGCCGGAGACTTGATTTTGGACTTTCCAGCCTCCAAAAGGCTGTAAACAACAGAAATGTATTCCTCACATCTATTCCAGAGATGGCATTTATGGTATTTTGTTACAGCTATTTCGTGATAGCTGCCTGAATGGATTAAGACAGGCCGTCTCCAGGTTTGACTATGAAATTAAAAAGGCTGCTATGAACTTTCATGTACAAGCCTTTGTGGAGACATGTGCTTTCATTTCTCTTGCGTTAACACTCAGGAGTGTATTGGTTGGATCATATGGTAAGTGTTCATTTAACGTTTTCTGAAATAACCCACACATTTTCCACTGGGATAGTATCATTGTATGTTCTCATCAGCAGTGGGTGAATGTTTCAGGGTCTCCTTATTTCTTGCAACACTTGATACGGTCAGTCTCTTTAACATTAGCTACTCGACTGTATGTGTAGTGCTCCTGATTTGTATGTCCCTAAGGACAAGTGATGTTGAACATTGTTCATGTGATTAGTCGCTGAATATTTTCTTAGGCAAAGTGTCTGTTCCACTCTTTTACCCATTATCTTGTGGAGTTGTTTATTTCCTTCCTGTTGAATTTGGAGAGTTCCTTACCTATCTGGATATAAGCTGTTTATCAGATACATGCTACACAAATATTGTTTCCCAGTCTGTCTTTTCATCCTCTTACCAGTGTACTGTATGTTTCAAAAGACAAAAGTTTTTCAGTGTGGTGAAGTGTTTTTTACAAATTGTGCTTTTGGTATGGAATCAAAGAAATGCTTTCCCAATATAAGGTCATAAAGATTTCCTCCTATGTTTATTTCTCGACGTTTATAGTTTTAGGTTTTACATTTAGGTCCATGATTCTTTTCCACTTGATTTTTATGTATAGTAGAAGGTATGGGTTGAAGTTATTTTCTGGGGTATGGATGTTTTCGCCTGTGGATATATAGATGTCAAATTAGCAGTATTTGTGGATGTTTCTTTTTCATTGAACTAACTACCTTTGTCAGAATCTGTTGTTCGGGTATATTTCAGTCTATTTCTGGACATTATATTCAGTTTCATTGATCTCTCTGTGTATATTTATACCAATACCACACTATCATAATCACTGTAGCTTTAAAATAACTCTTTAAATAAGGTGATGTTCGTTGTATCATTTTCTAAAATGTTGTTTTGGCTATGCTTGGTTCTTTGCATTTACACGTGAGTTTTGCAATGTTTGTCAGTTTCTACATTAAAAAGCCTGTTAAGGTTTTGATTAAAATTGATTTGAATATACGGGTAACTTGGGGGAGAATTGACGCCTTAACAATATGAGTTTTCTAACCCGTGAACATGGCATATCTCTCCATTTATTTAGGTCTATTAAAATTTCTCTGAAATATTTGCTGGTTTCCATTGCAGAGGTCATTCACGTCTTTTGTCATATTCATCTCTCTTTCTTATTTTTGTAGGCTATCATATAAGGAGTATTTAATGTAAAATTTCAATTGTTTATTGCTAATATACAGAAATAAAATTGGTTTCGTGCATTGACTTGATATCCCACAATCTTGTTAAACTTGTTTATTAATTTCAGTAGCTTTTCTGTAGATCCCACTGGATTTTCATGTCATCTGTGAATAAGGACAGTGTTACCTTATCCTTTCCAATCTAGATGGCTTTCATCTCTGTTTTTTTCCCCCCCAACTTATCACACTGGCTGGATCTCTCAAGTGTTGAAAAGAAGTGGCAAGAGCAATATCCTTGTCTTGTTCCTGATGTAGAAGGAAAGCAGGCAGTCTTTTTACCGTTAAGTATGTTTGTAATAGTTGTTTCAGATGCTCTTTCTCAAGTTGAGAAAGTCCTCTTCTCTTCCTAGTGTGCAGAATTTTATAAAACAAGGGAACGATGTTGACTTTTGTCAAATGTTTTGCCCATGCCTATTGGGATGAACCAAATTTTTTTTCTTAGCATGTTGACTTACACTGATGTACTTAAAAAAAGTTAAACTTTCCTTGAATTGTTGGAAACTTGGACAAGATGTATTATCCTTTTATATGTAGTTAGATTTGATTTACAAAATTCTTTTGAAAACTTCTGCTAAAATGTTGATGAGGAATACTGATCGGCAGTTTTCCTTCTTTGAAATTTACTTGTGAGTCAGGGGTCACGGTAATTTTGACCTGAGAATAAACTGGGAGGTGTTCTCTACTTGTCAGTATTCTGGAAGAATTTACATAGAATTGATATTAATTCTTCCTTATATGCTAGGTAGAATTTATCCTTGAAGTCATGTTTGGGGGAAGGTTTTTATCTAAAAATTAAATTTCTTGGATAGATATAGGGTGATTCACGTTATCTATTGTTTCTTGAGTTTGCTTCAGTCGTTCGTCTTTGAAGAATTTGTCTGTTGCATCTGCATTTTAGAAGGTATCAGCATAAAGTTGTTCATAACATTCCCTTAGTTTTCTTTTTGGCATCTGTAGGCCCTGAAATGATGTCGTTTCGTTTATTTCCCATGTTAGTAATTTTGTTTGTTCTCTGTTTTGTTTGCTTTTTTCCTTATCAGTCTGGTCAAGGTTTATTGATTTTTTTGAAGAACTAACTTTTTGTTTCACTGACTTTTCTGTATTGTTTTTGTTTTCTCTCTTATTGACTTCTAATCTGATCTTTATTGTTTTCTTTCCTCTACTAACTTTGGGTTTAATATTATCTAATTTTTCCAGTTTTACAAAGTGGAAGCTAAGGACATTGGTTTGAAACTTTCTTTTTTAAAAATAGACTTTCAGTGGTTGTACATTTTCTTAAATATTCTTATTTAAGCAGCCCATGATGTTGTGTTTCCGTTTTTATTCAATTCAAATATCTCACTTACGCTTTTTTAGTTTTTTCTTTCCTTTTCTCTCTGTATTGTGTTTTGAGTTGTTTCTAATGCAGTGTCCTCAAATACACTCACATTTTCTCCTGCAAGGTCTGGTGTATAGCTACTTCTGTCTTCCATTTCATGTCAAATATTATTGATTTTATTTCTAGAAGCTCAATTTTAGTCTTTTATATTATCTTTCATGGATCTAGTTAACTTTTGAGTATCGAGAATAGACTTATAGTAACTTTTAAAATGTCTTTGCTAATCCTGACATTTTAAAAAGTTTTGAGTTTTTTTTTGGATTCATCGATGTACTTCTGTATTATTGGTTATATTTTCATGCTTCCTTACATGTCTGGTAATCTCTGTTTGGATGCCAGACATTGTGAATTTTAACTTGCTGAGTGCTGGATATTTTTGCCTTCCTAGAAATATTCTTGTGCTTTGTTCTTGGACGCAGTTAAGTTACTTGGAAACATTTTATCCTTTTGGGTCTTGCTAATATTGGTTAAGCCTTATGAATGCTGCTCTTGTGGGAACAGATACTGTTCCCCATTCTGGAAACTCTGACAAATTTTCCTCTAATATTTATATACCTGCTTCTCGATGCACTTTTGTGTCTGTTTTTCCTTTTTTTCACTGTTCTCATAACATTAGCTTAATGTGAACTCAAGCACTCATCACACCATATCTAGAAAGTTGTGGGCCGGGCGCGGTGGCTCACGCCTGTAATCCCAGCACTTTGGGAGGCCGAGGCGGGCGGATCACAAGGTCAGGAGATCGAGACCATGGTGAAACCCCGTCTCTACTAAAAATACAAAAAAATTAGCCGGGCGCGGTGGCGGGCGCCTGTAGTCCCAGCTACTCAGGAGGCTGAGGCAGGAGAATGGCGGGAACCCGGGAGGCGGAGCTTGCAGTGAGCCGAGATCCGGCCACTGCACTCCAGCCTGGGCGACAGAGAAAGACTCCGTCTCAAAAAAAAAAAAAAAAAAAAAAAAGAAAGTTGTGTGGGGTTTTCTTAGTTTTATTAAAATTCTACTCATTTAATCTAAAATGGGCAATTTTGTCACTATTATAGAGGTTCGACATAGCTCACTCAAAAATAAATGTTATGTTTTTGTCATTGTGTTGTGGTTGATGAATTAGATTTACTATATTAGCTTTCTTTTTCACAGTCTTTGAAACTAACATTTTAACAGATACAGTTTCTGACAGCTGAGTGCAGGGAGAATAAACATGGCGGGAGCCTTTGGGGAGTGACAGGGGAAAGGCAATAATGAGCCCGGAAGAGGGAGGATTAGCCCCATAAATATCACTCGTCTCCCATCAACTCTCCTAACATTGCCCCTTCCCTCCCTCTTCATTCTATTTGATCATTTGTTTTCTCTCTTGGATGTATACTTTTTGTCATTAATTTTTATTCTCTTTTCTGTTTTTATCCTTTTGAACATTTAAAGACTCTCTTCCTTTTTTTCTTGTTGCAGGTCCCTTGTCACAATGTTGTTTACGTTTGCAGAGCACTACCCTATAAATATGTATATAATTGTGATTCCCTGAGTGTGGTCACACAATGATCCATTGAATTCTAATAGATTTCACTTTGGAAATCTGTCCCCTTTCCTCCTGGGATATAATCAGTTGACATTTCTTTGGCAGTCTGGGAGGCTAACCTGGCAGCTTCCTTTGCATCTGTCTTTTGTGCAGATTGCACGGGAGCTGTTGTGTCTCTTTTGCTGGGCATGATTCACAGAGCCTTGCTTAGTTGATGCGCTAGGACTCCTTTGATCAGCTCTAAGGTGATGAGGGAGGTGGGGTCAGTTGAAATGCCAGATGAGTTCTAAATTATTTCAAAGATATGTAATTCAATGGAAAAATGAAAGTATTTGGTGGCATCTCTTTTGATAAGAGCCCTGAGTTCTGCTGGGAGAAACAGTGAATGTGGAGAAACGAATGAGAGCAGAGCATGGTTGCTGGTCCTCAAGAAGCTTGTATTTAAGACCAATTGTCTTCAGTGAGGGCTTGCAGGATTTACCAGCTCAGTGACCTCAAAAATGTTTGGATTGGAGGTGGGGGATATAAAGAGATATCGCAGTCCCTTTTTTCAACCCCAGGGGACAGAGAACAGGTTGGACTTTTTGCACACCCTTTCCGAAGCCATGGGCTGAGAATTGAAAAGCAGCTTTTAAGGGAGAATGTGGGTATGGATTGGTGTATGTGCTCCCTCTTCCTGCGTTATCTGAGGTCCTGCTTTCCGGGAGGACTTGAGAAGGACCTGAGAGAGTGTGCCAGGGTGGAGGGAAGGAGAGAGGCCACTCTCAGCAGGGGTAGGAGGTTTACCGTTGGTGGTCAGGGATTGAGACATTCATTGGTCATTGAACAGATTGTGCTGATAGACTTTGCTTCTCTCCAGAAAATGTTCTTTCTCAAGCAGAAATCTAGTAATTTACTTTTTAAAAGAAAAGCACATATAGGTTATGTTTATTTCCAAGACATTCAAAGGAAAATCATATTATTTTAATAATAAGGGAAAGCTTACACTTTAAGAATAGATCATTACTTAGGGTACCGTGTTTCTTAAGAAACATTTTTCATAACCTTGTGCTTAAAAATAATTGAAATCTTAGAATTACACTTTCCATGCATTTAGCACTCTAAGGAATCTGTGTGGATCTGAAATTGCAAGGCCACCAGTAGGTGGAAGCAGCCAGAAGAGACTTGTATGTTGCAAGGATTCTTAACAGCTGTGTGGGCTTGGATATAGATGTGTTTAAAGCCCAAGTTTTGATGTATCATCTGTTTTAAAAAATTCCCCACATTTTTGATTTTATCATTTGTTGACATTCCCTCAAAGTCACTGCATGTTGGCCATTATCAAGGTGCAATATTGCAATGTCAGAAGTAGCCCAGTGTTGCAGTGCCAGGGGTCACAGAGCGTAGATGCTTCACATGCGAGCTTTTTGTGGGAGCATATTGGCATCAAAGTCTCTCACCCGCACTGGTGTTCAGGTACTCTCAATTGTACTGTGGCTCCCTGAGGCCTCTGCAGGTTCCAGACTGGGTGTGGTGAATGGGTCCATGTGGCAAAAGGCAGTGTGGCTGCTGGTTGCTGGGGAGACAAGAGTCAGATTGCTTGGGACCCTGAGAAGGCAAACCCCTGTCTAGATTCAGGTAACTGTTGATCCAGTGCCAAGCTAAGAGTGTATACAGGTTTGCTGTATGGAAAATCCATTCTGACTGAGTACATGGGGTTACACCAGGGATAGTATGTCTCTGTTCCCAAGGAAAGATGATTATCTGTATATGGGAGGTAAGATTGCAGGTCCCAGAGTTTGGAGTGCAATCCTGCACCTTTCTGCTCTACGTAATTGGGCCTCATTTTATTCATTATTTGAATGATAATAATAATAAGATAGTAATCATAATAGTAATAGCAGTAGTGCCTATCTTAAAAAGGTGTGTGGGGTTTACATGAGAAAATGTATACAAAATGCTAAACACCATGCCTAGTCACAGGAGGCACTAAAAACAGGTGGCTATTATTAAAATAAAAAAAAAAGTGAAGTATGTGACAGAGTGACAGAGACTGCACTGTTTACTTTATCAGTATGTGTGCGCCTATGGGAATAAGCTGGAGGAGGATGTTTATAACCTAGATTCCTGTAAGTTCAATATGGGAAGAGACCTCAAAGAGTATAAAATTTCCATCTTAGGGAGAAATAATTTCAGCTTCAAACACTGTTGCTTTTTGTTTCTGGTTTTGCTTTGTATTATTTCATGGTTCCCCATGTAGAGTTTATACTGATTTCTTATTTAAACCTACACCATGGAAGAAAAGACTTTTGGGAGTTTTCATAGGCAGAAAGAAAAGTCACATTGCTTCTCCATGACTGAAGATACAGTTTCCCTGGATTTTACCCTCTGTGATCAAGGAAAAGCATCTCTGTTGTTTGTTTCGGCTTCCAGGATCTGGGAAGAACTTCCAGGATGTTTTGCTTATTTCACTTATCGAGAAGCTGTATCGAGAAGGTGACTACCAAACCCATTGTTGCTATTACCATTTTGAACAGTTATTTGTTAGATCAATTAAGAATTAGGAAAATACAATATTTTACTTTACCATCACTTATTTTTATCTTTAATGCTTTCCCTTTCTTTATACAGATCTGCGTTCCTGACCTATGTAAATTTTTTTCTCGCTGAAGAACTTCTTTTAACATTTCTTGCAAAGCAGAACTACTGTCAACACATTGCCTCAATTTCTGTTTGTCTGAGAAACTCTATTTATCCTTTGCATTACAGGGATAATTTTGCTGAATAAAAGATTCCAGGTTGTTAGTTTTCTTCTTTCAACAATTTGAATACGTTACTCTATGTTTCCGTGGTTTCTGAAAGAAAATTTGATGTAGTTCTTATCCTTTTTCCTCTGACTTTTTTTCAGCTCTTCCCTCTACTGTATGTTTGTTCTCATGGTTTCTGGAAGCAAGTCTGGTATAAATCTTATCCTTGTTCTTCTATAAACAAAGTGTTTTTTCCTTTTGACTTTCTTGAAGATCTTCTCTCGGTCCTTGGTTTTCTGCAGTCTGAATATGATATGCCTAAGTGTACATTTTTGGGGGGTCATTTATTCTGTTGAGTCTGTCATTAATTTTGGAAAATTCTTAGCCATTGTTACATTGACTGTTTCTTAAGTTCCTGTCTCTCTTCTGTTATTACCATTCCATATATGTTTGTTATACCTTTTATAACTGCCCCATGATTCTCGGATATTCTGTCAATGTCTTTTTTTCTCTTTATTTTTCCGTTTGGAAGGTCTCTATTGACATATTTGTGAGCACGCTGATTCTTTCCCCAGCTATGTCTGATCCACTGAGGGGTCCATCAAAGGCATTCTTCATTGCTGTTACAGCGTTTTTAGTTTCTAGCATTTTCTTTCAATCCTTAGTTAGTGTTTCTATCCCTCTGCTTACATAACCCATCTGTTCTTGCATACTGTGCACATTTTTTCTGTTAGAGCCCTAAGCATATTAGTCATAGCTATTTTTTATTTTTTGTCTGATAATTACAAAATCTCTGCTGTATCTGAATCTGACTCTGATGCTGGCTCTGTCTCCAGACGGTGTTTTTTGCCTTTTAGTGTCTCTTGTAATTTTTTTGTTGAAAACCAGACATGATGTATTGGATAAAGAGAACAAAGTTACATCAGTCTTTAGAGTGAGGCTTTATATTTATCTGGCTCGGAGTTCAAGTATATTTACTCTTTGCTGTAGCTGCGGATGTTAGAGGTTCAAGTTTCATGTAGTGTTCTTATTTTTGTCTTCTCTTTTGTCTTTGGGTTTCTCTAGACATTCCTTCTTAAATAGAATCTGAGCCTTTCCATTCTTCAGTGGTGATTCCTTGTTACTATACAAGAGCCCTGTTGGGGTCATGATGAGGTATTGGGGAGAAGTATTTTATATTTCTGTGATTGGGTCACAGTTTTTAATAAGTCTGTGCCCCTGGCCTGTGACCTTCACAAGTGCTTCTCAGCTCTTTTTCTCCCCCTTAAGTGAGACAAGAAGAATAGATTCGTCTGGAATCAGGTATTTTCCTTCCCCCATATTGGTTAGGCTCTGGTAAAGTAGTTATCCTTGCAGATAGGCCTTTGTTAAGGGAAGGAGGCTCTATGGGTAAATCTTAAGATGATTTCTTTTATAAAATTTTTTTTTAAGAGACAAGATCTCACTATGTTGGCCAGGCTGTTCTCAAACTCCTGGCCTCAAATGATCCTCCTACGTCAGCCTCCTGAGTAGCTGGGAGAACAGGTGTGAGCCCCTGAGCCCAGTGTAAGATGGTTTCTTTTCCCGTCTTTCTGCTGGAAGGACAAGGGGATTTTTCTGTAGTCTTCATCTGAGAACTTGGTCGGCCTATTGGTGGGAAAAACTAGTATAGGGCTCTCTTAAGACTGGGCCCCGGGAATTTCTAGGCCTCAAGGTAGACTGTGCTCCATCTCCAATCTCAGCGAGTATTCGGAATATGCCCCCTGTGTTTTCCCAGCAATTGGGGGCTACAGCGGCAGTTTCTCCCCTTAACGAGCTGTGATTCTGTGTATCTATCTGTCTCTCTCTCTCTCTCTCCAGTTTTCAGGGCTTTGTCCTATGGATTCTGTTCTTGGATGGATGGATCTAAGAGTTGTTTTGTTTTGTTTTGTTTGTTCAGCTTTTTTTTTCGTTGTGGTGAGAACAGGAATGATGAACTTCAGGCTCTTTACATGTTGGAGGGGGAAGCAGATATCTGCCAGAGGTTTCAAGATCACCTCCTCTGGGAGTGTGAAGTGTAGCTGTCATGTGCTAGAAATACCGCTTTGGTGGAACTCCTCGTACCAGGCCAACAAGGGCACAGGAAGTGCCCGTGTATTTAGCATGATCTCATCGGAGAAATTCCTTTCCATTTCTTCTCTTATGTTTCCTCTTGCTGTTTCATTTTTCTGGAAACGTTTGGAGACTGCGCTAGGAACACTGAGCCAGCTTGGGGCTCTGCCATTCATCAGCTGAGTGAATTCAGGCGACTCAATAATCTTTCTGTGCTTTGGATTTTCTCACTTGTGAAAATATTTACTGGTACGTGTATTCTTCACCTGATTCTTGTCAGAGTCAAGTAAAACAATGTACTAAGGCTCTTTAGAATGAGCAGTCCCTGTTCCTGGATTATCGGTGTGGATTTATTTTGGCCAGCTGGAACTGTTTTGACATTAGATCCTTAACATTTGAAAGACGTCTGAGCCTGGGAGCGGGAGAGATCTTCCCATGCAGTTCTGGTCTTCATGGACTCCAATTTTTGCATACATTCTCCCTCAATCCTTTGTGTAACCTATAGTTGTCTTAAAGTTCGGATCTAAATCCTTTGCTCTTTAGGGAAAATTTTTGTCCCATAGAAAAGAAATGAACTTTACTCAAAATTGAAAACATTAGAACTAGGCTAAGTAACACGAGATTTCTTACTCTGATTGTGTGTAGTTGTGATTCACAAAGCACCCTAGTTTACATGCATTTATACTATACCATTATCAAAACAGTATAAATAATATGAAAAAGATTTTTTTCTCTGCCTTCATTGCAAAAGCTATTGGGATTATCGCATGTAGACTTGTGACTAAAGTAAATATGCATGTATCCTTATCAGCTACCTCCAAATAGTAGTCAGCCATGCATGATGCAGAACATAAGCCTTTGAGTGCAAAACTTAGGGAATTAATAATCACAATTTAATGCCATCTCTAGCTTCCAAGCTAGAGTCAAAATACTTGCTTTTTTGAGTTGATTACAGTCTTGGAGAGATATAAAATTATTTTGGCTTATAACTGATTGTTTTACCAAATACTGTTACCTAAAGATTTCACAGAAATAGAAAAGGGAGTTTTGTGATGTTCAAACATGGGAACTTTTGTATCTGAAAAGGTTTCTGCTGCCACCAAGAAAAGGTAATTGAGCTGTTACTACCTTCCTCTGGCATGCAATCTGTTTGGCCTCTTATTTCCGTGTAATGTTAAAGTGTACGTCAGTTGGATAGTCTCTCTCTTAGACAACCACAAACCAGAAAAGGGACAGTTTCTGTGAGAGAAAGATCACCTCCGTGAGATTAATTCATGTTTGGATGGCAGAGACGACACTTGGCTTGAAGCCAGTCAATATTGAGTTGATCAATGCGGGAGGTATTCAAGCAGAGGTTGATATGTTCTTTTGGGTTATTTTCAATTCTAATTTTTTTATAATTATGTTCTCTTCAGTCTAATTTACTATACACTGATTTGTGGCAAGCTACTGAGAGGAATCAGTAAATTCTAATCACAGCCACTTAGACCAACACATGACCCTGGTGTTCGTCTCCAGTGAGCAGGTTGGTTTTAATAGACGCAATATAAATAATGCATTTTGATTAAGGATGCTAACACTGGAAGATACACCAGTGTATTTGTAGGATCCATGAGCTGCACACAAGGAATGGGGTGTGGGACAGGTTATTGGGTCACTAGCAAGGCCTTTCTTTCTTTCTTTGTTTTTCAACTTGTTGAGAATTTTTGAAATGACCTACAAATTGGGTTTTGATACCAGTAGGTAGGAAGTTAATTAAGTATAGGAGAAGAACCCCAAGGGAAGGAACAGATAAGTAACCTTATTTCTTGTAATTCCTTTTTCATGAGATTAGGTCATTAAACAAATTGTGGTTCAATTTTTTTTCTTCCTCCCCTTCCCCGAAGAACCTGCTTGCAAATTCCCTCCGCCATGGATCATTTACCTCCTATCTATCCTCCTCACTCTGAGAGGCTGCGGGCTCAGCTGAGGTAGCTGCCCGGAAGCAGTGGATGTAATGAATGGAAGGGATGCTAATAGGGCCAGAGGCTCCCTGGGGTGGCCTTTTTGGGATTCACCCATGTGAAGTCCTCTAATCTTTTTTCCCTTCTATTGTTCAGGCTTCTTTTTCCTGCCCCATCTTTGCGTCTTGATGGTTCTTTCCTTCCCTACTAGGAAATTTATAAAGAAATCATTTCTTTGCTTCACGTTACCATAAAAACTCATATATTAAAAAGGGGAAAAGAGGGAAAAAACAAGAGGAACCTAAGGGATGTCTGAGAAGACAGAATTGAAAGACAGAGCAGGGAGAGTAAGACGGTCTCAGTACCAGCTGAGAAGGTATTTGCTGTCCAACCTGTGCTAAAGGAATCCTGAAAAAAATAAAAGAAGGGGAGGGAGAGGAGGGAATAAGCACTAGGAATGGGGAAGATGCATTGCTAACAGGAGGAGAGGGAGTGAGCGAGGAGGGGAGAAGAGGGCTGGATGGTGCTGGGGTTTGAAAGAAGAGATCTGTAGAGCAAATGTGAATGGCAGAAATCTTGCATTGCCACCGATGTAATCATGCATCTAATGATGACAGATTTTGCATAATTCCTTGCACCAGAGATCAGACAGAACAAGACTTTTGATCTCTGGTGCAAGGAATTATGCAAAACCTGTCATTAATTACCATAAACATGGCATGGTTTGGAGTCAATGGCAAGTATATCCCATACCTTTTTCTCCCTCCGAGTCGTGGTTACTGGATGGACGACTGTGCTGGGCACAGCACAAACACCAAGTGGGAACATCAGCCCCGCGATCACTGGGACAGGATGAGCAAATGCCAGCCGTGTGCCCTGGAATGACCAGAGGGTGCCCACTACCCATCGCCAGCTCTGTGACCCCGCCTGATCTACGGTTTGTCCTAATGTTCATGCCGACACCAACATGCCAGGGCTGAGTAATAATTTGACGTGGCTCAGGATTAATCTTATTGTTAGTCAAGAAACCATTTCTTTCTTATTTGCCTAGAAATGGTTAGTGCCTCCAATTTATTTGTCCCCAAGTCTTTGTAACTGCTTTTGTGTAAGAATTTCAGTCCTGGCTTGGTGACTTGTGTCTGTAATCCCA
Source organism: Trachypithecus francoisi (assembly GCF_009764315.1). NCBI lineage: Eukaryota > Metazoa > Chordata > Mammalia > Primates > Cercopithecidae > Trachypithecus > Trachypithecus francoisi. Next base: position 163,419,931 of record NW_022681468.1, on the reverse strand, counting down.
GCACTTTGGGAAGCCTAGGTGGGCGTGTCACTTGAGGCCAGGAGTTGAAGATCAGCCTGGGCAACCTAGTGAGACCCTGTCACTACAAAAAGTTAAAAAAAAAATAGCTGGGTGTCGTGGCATGCACCTGTATTCCCAGTTACTCAGAATGCTGTGGCAGGAGGATCACTGAGCTATGATTGTACCACTGCACTCCAGCCTGGGTGACAGAGTGAGACCTTGTCTCAAAAAAAAAAAAAAAAATTCCGTGTACCTTCTCATTCTCCAGATTGGTAAAAATAAGAGCTGCATCTAGTAGGGTATGGCTAACACCCTGTTTTAGACATCTTTTAGAGCTGTCAGTTTAGGTTAGAGAAGTAAAAATGCAATTCTAAGCCCTCCAGCGGACTGAACGGACACTCTCTTGGCCCAGAGGATCCTAGAGCCACCTTGAAAACTGTGTTTCCAGCCACGACAGGAGGGGAGATGAGGCACGCCTCCTTATCACGCCTCCCTTGCTAACCATGATCAGGCTTCTATCCTAAGAGTTAAACAGACCATCCCTTTGGAAAGGCTGGCTTCAGCGCTGGGGGCCGACAGCCTCCCCAGGCGGCCTCTCTCTTCTGCCGTTTCAGCAGAACAACCGGCCAGCATTCCTTCCTGACTGGGCACCACCCAGCACAGAGTGGTTCTGGTTGGTCAGCACGGATGCACAGAGAGGGGTTTCGTGTCCTCTGCCTCACCTTGTGATGCCAGAGGGCTGAAAACTCCACTCTCGGATCATGCTAACACCACCGTTTTTTGAACATAGGTCCCAAGAAGAGGCATGAAGTGTAATGTGTCTCCTTGCATAAATATTCGTGACTCCTCATAGCTTAATAAACATGTTTACTCACCCACCTCACTCTGGATAAATTCCAGTTCCCTTTGCCCCTTCCTGGAAGTGTCTGTTTCCAGCCTCTGGTGGGTGGCCAAGCTTCCCAGCCTGTCAGAATGGCCATGCAGGCTGTGACCCTTTATGAGAACTAAAGCTGTCTCTTTCAGGTTTATGAACCTCGTCATTCTCCAGGTGACAGGTGTGACTGAGGGCACGTTTGGCCTCCTTTTCCTGTGGGCGTGTATAGAAGCATCTGAGTCACCAGGGCAAGTCTGCGATGGAGGTCTCAGGAAGCCAGGTGCAGGAGACCACGACAGTCGCAGGCGGGGCGCTGGGGGACCTGGGACTAACCCCGGCCATCCTGGGTCAGTCCTGAAATTACAAACCGCTGAACTCACTTCATAAAGAGGCCTTGTGATTCCACCACCCCATCTCTATTCTGCAGGAACGTGGTGAGGACAAATGTGAGTTGAAATCTCTGTGAACCTTTTAAAAGAAAGGCAGTTCCAGGAGTGTTATTCCTGCTTTAGGATCTGCATAAGAAAATGAGGCTTAAACAAACCAGAATAAAGAGGAGCTGAAGTTTTATCACAGGTTTGTGCTTTACAGTCCTGTCAACAGCTCAGCCACTCCTAAGACAGCTGAAGTCATCTTTGGAAAGCTTTGTAGAATTCTTTGAATTTATTAAAGTGTTCAGCCTGGGTAGCCAGCTGTCAGTGGCTAGCTTTACGTAGCATCAGAATTTCTCAGCTACTCCTCAAAAGTGACTTCTATGATTCCTGTCACATAGAACCAGTGCAGTGAATGTGGATCACAGAAGCCGCTAATCAGTATGCTTGAACTCTAGATGGACATAAGCAATAACTTAGGAGCTGGATCACAGAAACTCCACAAACAGCATCGGTGACACACCTGTGGCTCTCATTTTTATTGATTCCTTCAGAGCATGTTCGAAGAGTCCTCTGCTTCTCTGATTTCCTTATGCCCCACCCCCAAAGAAACACAAAACAAACCACCACAAAACCAGTATTGGCACAGAGTCCTGGAAGCTGACTCCATGGATAGATAACTGTAAAGTGCTGGTTCAGCCTCAAGTCAGCCATCGCCCCTGCTGAGGTTTAGAGTGGGAAGGGCTAGCTGGGGTCATAGAACTGGCGATGGGTAGTGGGCACCCTCTGGTCATTCCAGGGCACACAGCTGGCATTTGCTCATCCTGTCCCATTGATCGCGGGCTGATGTTCCCACTTGGTGTTTGTGCTGTGCCCAGCACAGTCGTCCATCCAGTAACCAGGACTTGGAGAGAGAAAAAAGTATTGGATATACTTGCCGTTGACTCCAAACCATGCCATGTTTATGGTAATTAATGACTGATTTGGAGCTTTCCACTCAAATGACCAGTCTTGTGGTCGTTATGAAGTGGAGAAAACTTTCTAATTTTAGTTTCTTACACTTTGTGGCTGAAGGTGATATATCATAAAGTCAGAGTGTCTTCCTCAGTAATGGGTTGTCCACTGGGCTCAAAAAGCATATGCTCTGGAAACGGTAAAAGTTACTAAAATTCAGTAACTGTAACCTACTAAAAATGAAAATAATAGGTGTTTGTTCTAGGTAATTATTTGGTTTGAAGCCAGGCTTCTTTTTAAATACACATTTTCTAATGATGTGAAAAGAACATTCGTCACAGAAGTACTTATTAAAACTCTCAGTCAGCAGGTGTAATTAAACAGGGCTAGATATGCTACAGGGTAGCAGAAGCAATCGGTATGGAAAATGCAAGACCTGCCCCATTTTGCTCTTGTCAGTCAAACTTTTCTCAATTAAGTGAAAAACAAAAGGATGTGATGGTTGTAAATATTTTATATTATGCTATTGTTCATCATTCTGAGAAATGACTGAGAAGGAAGGAAGGGAGAGAGAGAAAAGGGAAGAGAAGGAATGAAGAAAAGAGAGAAGGGAGGGGATGGGAGAGGTAGGCAGGCAGAGGAAAAGAGGAAGAGAAAGAGAAGCATGATGTCGAGATGTGTCAGGTCCCGCTGATTTAGGGCACTGCACGGAAACGTCTCCTGTTAGCATCGCCTCCTCTTTTGTATCTAGGCAGTTGCTCGTATGAGTGAACTTATGATTTAATAAAGCTCTTTGAAATTTTAAAATCTTCACCAGATTCTAAATCTCACATATACATATATAATCTTGGTCTTTGAAAAGATGGCATTGATAAATTTCTTGTGAAATATCCTTAAAATAAATTATGAAACTGCAAGAGAAAGCTGAATATGTAAGTGTTCAATCCAGCCCCCTGGAGCGCAGTGGAGAGTCATCTGACAGTAGGATGAGGAGGAAGACACGGGTCAGGAGGAGGTTGAGAACCCCCAGAGACTCCTCCCTGCACCCTCACTTCCCAGAGTGGCAGGGGAAGGCCCTAGGTCCCAGAGCCAGCTCGCCATCCCTCTGCGCCTCTTGGCATGGAGCCCCATGGTGCGCCAGAGCTGGCGGGTGCCTGCATGGTCATCTGGCTTATGCCTGTTTTGCTCAGCTTCTCAGTTTCACCCTGGCACTTCCCCAGATGCGGCTGCTATTAATACAAGAAGTTCCGTTTTGTGGAGAACCATCACACTCTAGGTAGAGCTTCTGTTAAATATATTCCTTCCAAAGCAGACTTTGTGCAAGTTGGCCATTCACAGCGACTCCTGGATGGCATCCCACGCCGGGCGCCCTGTGGCCCGATAGTGTCACTGTGTCAGCATCCTAAGGAGGCTGTGCTCATGCTGTCTCAGCACTTCCCTGGGACACTGTCAGGGCAAGGCAAGGCAACACTGCTGGCCTGTTACCTTAACTTTGTGAAAACCATTTGATCTGGGGTATATTTCCATGAGCTATGACACTGTTATCAAATTAACTGTTACAGCCACACAGTATGACCATCAAAATGTCTCTGAGTTGTCAACACCTATTCTTGCCTTCTGATAGGAGTTGCGTGATTTTTGGAGCTTTGCGTGTAGTAATGGATCTCATACTGTTGTTTATATCACTTAGTTATTTATCAGTATCACTTTCTGAGGGTACTGAATATTCTCAGCAACAGCAAAGAGGTGGGAATGCCCCCTGGAAACTTCAGTGACATCTCTTCTTCATTTGTTGAAAATCTATTTTTATATCCAGTCCTTTTTCAAAATAGTTCACAGTCATTTTTATAGCAGTCATTCATATTTTAGGAACATGGGAACCATCCGAGAGCTGGGTGCAGTGGCTCACGCCTGTAATCCCAGCAACTTGGGAGGTGGAGTCAGGAAGATCCCTTGAGGCCAGGAGTTCAAGACTAGCCTGGGAAACGCAGCAAGACCCCATGTTTCTATGAAAAATAAAAAATTAGTCAGGTGTGGTGGCACACACTTGTAGTCCCAGCTACTCAGGAGGCTAAGGGAAGATAGCCTGAGGCCAGGAATTCGAGACCTGCCTAAGCAACATAGAGAGATCCCACTGTACAAAAAATTAAATTTAAAAAAATTAGCCAGGCATGGTGGTGCACACCTTTTATCTCAGCTACTTGGGAGGCTGAAGCAGGAGGAACGCCTGAACCCAAGAGTCTCAGGCTGCAGTGCGCTATGATGGCACCACTGTACTCCAGCGTGGGTGACAGAGTGAGACCCCGTCTCTAGAAAAAAAGAAAAAAAAAAAGACCACCTTACCTACTGAGACCAGTCCGATATTCCTGCCATCGGCTGTACATTTGCGGGTCTTTCATAGCCATCATTTTGACAAGAGGCCCACTCCAACTATCACTAGATCCCTTTAATAATGTGTTTTGAATAAACTGTTGCATAATTGTATTGAAAGTATTCTTGAATCTCTATTTCTTTCATCCTGCATTACTTTTTGAGATAATCTTATCTGCCTGGTAGCTAAAACATTTTTTTTCTAAATTATATCTTTTTTATACTCATATATGGGGTAACACATAACACAAATACTTGAAGTATTTTCAGAAATATAGAAAACAAATCCAAATTCTCTTTTCCCTTGGAAATTGTGCTGTTATAGACTTGGATCCTATCTTTATGTCTTCCCATTCTCATCATCAGCCATTCGTGCCTCCATTCCTGTATCACCAGCTCCATCTCACAGGGGGATGCATTAGCCTCTGTGCTGCAAGATTCCTCAGCTCTGCTATGAATTGCCTTAGTTGGCTCCCCTGGCAGCAGACCCCGAGAAGACGAGCTGAGAGGAAGGGGCTTCATCTGAGAGGGTTGTGAATGTTGGTGGAGAAGTAGAGCAGTGACCCAGGTGGGAAGGCAGCCACAAAAGCCCCATGGTTAATTCACTTGTCACCGCCTGGAGCTTCATCCCACAGGGACCTGCAGGAAAAGGCTATGCTTCAGCATCATCTGACCCCTGAGAAAAGGAGGAGGCACAGTGCAGGCACATCTAACTTTATCACACTTTGCTGTAGATATTGTGTGAAACTGAGGGTTTGTGGCAATCTCGCATCGAGCGAGTCTGTTGGTGCCAGATTTTCAGTAGCATGTGCGCATTTAGTGTCTTCATGTTACATTTTGGTAATTCTTGCAATATTTGAAACTTCTCTGTTATTATTCTGTCTGTCATGGTGGCCTGTGATCAGCGATCCTCGATCTGACCACTGTGATTGTTTTGGGGTGCCAGGAACAGCACCCACAGAAGACAGCGAGCGGAATCGGTCAGTGTTGTGTGTGTTCTGACTGCTCCACCAGCCACCTCTCTCTTTCTCTCTCTCTCTTTCTTATCCTGTTTTTGGGCTTCCCTTTCCTATTCCCTGAGGCCCAGCACTATTGGAAATAGGCCAGTTAATAACCCTACCATGGCCTGTAAGTGTTCAAGTGCAAGGAGGAGTTGCACGTGCCTCACTGTAAATCAGAAGCTGGAAATGATTAAGCTTAGAAGAAAGGCATGCTGAAAGCCAAAACAGGCTGAAAGTTAGGCTTCTTGCACCGAACAGCCAAGCTGTGAGTGCAAAGGAAACGTTATTGAAAGAAATTGCAAGTGCTACACACTGGTGCACTCTGGGAATTTTTCTTCCCATATGTGAACATTTCTCTTGTGCTCCCCATCGTTTGTTCTCCTCCCCTGGACAGACTGCCTTCCACTGCATTTCTCCGTCCCTACCTGTGGCCACCAGGCCTCCGCCCTGCATCTGGGTGCAGGTGGCAATGTGGGGGTGTGTCTATTGTCTCTTCATTGTCAATTTCCATCCTCCTGGCTGGACCCAGCCTTGTGTGTACATTTCGGACTGAAGAAAACGTTAGGGTCTTCAGGGCACATCCTGAGAGTATTCCTCACCCCCCTTTCTCGGTTGCAAAATGAGAGCGTGGAGCTGTTCCTTTGGTAAGTCAGTCTATCAGCCTAACCATGCATACCCTGAAGTGCCACCTGCTGTCAGTCTTATGCCTAAATCTCACTCTCAAAACTTCCACTGTGATTTTTCCCATTGCTTGGATGAAGGGAACCTATTACTCTCCTTATAATAACTCAGCAGCATCTGAAAACCTGGAGGTGGATTTGTGCCCTCCTCCTTCTACGTCGGTTATGAAAACGTCACGGCGATCTCCACACCTCCCTAGAGAGGTCTCCAGTCCGCTGATTGGAGACATTCTTCATGCCATTCTTCCCTTTCCACAAGCCAGGTCCCCACTCACGAGGGTATAATCCTATGTAGTTTTAGAGTGGCGAACAGGTTGTTTGTGTCCTGTTCTCCCCCACTCCCCACACTCCGGGAGCATTTGGTGGAAAAGCCATAAAAGTGTTTTCAAGTCTACATTCATGATCTGTGTTGAGTTTCCTCCTGTCTTCCAGCTCCTAGAGAGGAGGGTGGCAGAACATCTCACACAGATCAGGTTCACTTAGGTCTTCTCTGCTACGGCCATCATGTCGGCACCTAGAGGTCAGTGGAACGTTTTCAGTCTCGTCCACTGATTTATTCATCACCCCTTTAAAGCATTTACCATATATCAGGGACTGGGCTAGGGCTGGTGATGGAGCAAAGAGCAGACAAACTGGGTAGCCCTCGTTCCTCACCCCACCTGGCAATGAGCCATTTCCTACCAGGAAACCCAGTGACGGAGAGCTCTGAAACTCCAGGTGGGTGCCTAGTCTTGAATTAAAATTGACCCTCAGACACCTAGAGGAAGTTCCAGCTCACATATGCTGGATTTTTAAAATTGTTTTGTAACCATACAATTTATTAATTTTATCAATTCTCTTAAACCTTGATTATAAATGTGTTTATTATTTTATATGAGAGGCCTGACAAAAGAGTGTTTAGAATCCATGTCACAGCACCCTCCAGCATTGGCAGCCAGCAGCTTTGTTGATGGAAGAGCTTTTGGGAGCAGCTCTCACCTGGCTGGCCTGGGGAGTCTGTTTTGAAGCAGAGGCAGAAGTGCAGGCCCTGAGTTTGTTCCTAGAACCCAGTGAGCCCGCTGCTGGGGGCAGTGGCGGGGGAAGCGCTCTAGTGGCCAACAGCCGTTCAGGCCGTAGCTGCAGGAGCTCCTGGCGCTGTGAGAGGAGCTGCTCTTTGGGCTCCAGGCTGGCTGGCCGGCTGTGTCCCCAGCTTGCCGAGCATTCTGGGAAGCTGATGGATATATTTGCAGGGCAGTGATGGCCCTGAACTGAGGGGCAGTGCCCCCTATGCATAGAGGACAAGGGATGTCTTTTCAGAGCCTCAAGTCCTCCCACCTCATTGTCTAACAATACTGGGCCTCTAGGCATGAGGGACTGTAATCCCTGAGTTGGTCAAATCCATCATTATGTCAAAGGACATTAAGGTGCAAGGGATGTGACCTACCCCAAGTCACCGTGCTAGTTAGGGGCAAAGCTGGGTCTCAGAACTCCAAACTCCCTTTCAGCATCAGGCTCCTTCCAGCACACGAGTGAGTTTTCTGTAACGTTGTGTTGAAGCTCTTTCATTTAAGTGAGCTCGGGGGCTGTCCTGTGCCGGGCTCCGTGTCTGCATACCCTGCGTGGGGTTAGGTCAGTACTGGTCTTTTCATGGGCCCTGCTCGGGTTTCATTTGGTTCTGTGATAAGGCTTTATGTGCTCTGTGCCAGCAAATACTGGGGAAGCTTATGGAAACCCGCTCGGGCATTTTCCTTCAATGTAACAGTGAAAAGGGCCAGTTGCACAGGAAGTGGGAGAGGGAGGAAGGTATTGAAGCGCTCACTCCAGGATTTCACGCAGCCTTTTTTGAGGACGTTGTGAACGTGAAGGTGAAAGTAGACCTGCCTGCGCTGTGGATGAGTCACCACTGCCCTCGCAGCACCGTTACTGGGTATATACCCAAAGGATTATAAATCATGCTACTATAAAGACGTATGTTTATTGCGGCACTGTTCACAATAGCAAAGACTTGGAATCAACCCAAATGTCCATCAGTGACAGACTGGATTAAGAAAATGTGGCACATATACACCATGGAATACTATGCAGCCATAAAAAAGTGTGGGTTTGTGTCCTTTGTAGGGACATGGATGCAGCTGGAAACCATTATTCTCAGCAAACTAAAGCAAGAACAGAAAACCAAACACCGCATGTTCTCACTCATAGGTGGGAATTGAACAATGAGATCACTTGGACTCGGGAAGGGGAACATCACACACCGGGGACTATCACGGGGAGGGGGGAGGGGGGAGGGAGTGCATTGGGAGTTATACCTGATGTAAAGGACGAGTTGATGGGTGCAGCACATCAACATGGCACAAGTATACATATGTAACAAACCTGCACATTATGCACATGTACCCTAGAACTTAAAGTATAATAAAAAATAAAAAGAGAAATGCAAGAAACTGACGGTCAGACATTAGCACCAGGCCTTATAAGGCCAAACCTAAGGGTAGATCATTTGAGTTAAAGATTTAGTAATCTTCCTCCAAAAAAAAAAAAAAATGAAAAGACTCAGAAAATATTCAGGGTAAAAAGAAGCAAGTAGTTAGCAATGCTGTGATAATGTTATGAAATAATGATTTTTTTTTTTTTTTTTTGAGACAGGGCCTCCCTCTGTCACCCAGGCTGGAGTGCAGTGGCTCAGTCACAGCCCACTGCATCCTCAAATGATCCTTCCATCCCTGCCTCCCAAATAGCTGGGACTAGAGGCCACCATGCCTGGCTAATATTTCTTACAAACCTGTTTTTTTTTTTTTTTTTTTGGTAGAGCCAGGATCTTACTATGTTTCCCAGGCTGGTCTCAAACTCCTAGCCTCAAGCTATGCGCCCACCTTGGCCTTCTGAAGTGCTGGGATTACAGGCACGAGCCACTGTGCCTGACCAAAGACATTCTTTTACATCACCAGAAATACATTTCCAAGCTGCAAGGCCTGGGAATGTCTGGCATTAATTAGAACCAAGATAAACTTACAGTTTCTGTTTTGTAACATGGAAAATTACATACATCTCAACTCTTGAAAACGTAGAGAAGGACAGGAATCCACAGCCCGTTGGAGGAGGGACAAAGGGACTTTTCCTGGGTGTTCTGACTTTGCATCCCTTAGCAGAGACACAGCGTGAAGCAGAACCACATCATGGTCAGGTGCAGCACCTGGGTTTTGACAGTGTTCCCTTTCCCATACCCGGGGGGGGCAGAATATCGGTTTGGATGTTATTTATGTTTTTAATAATCTGATTTTGAAGGAAAGTAATAGGTATTTAGAAACTTGCATTGATTTTCTCCCTGAGGAAGGAAATGGAAGGCAAATTATATCATCCTTTCACCTTAACTCATTTTGAGTCTAAGTTCTGAATGAAATGGGGAAGGAATCCAGGATGATCGCATCCATTTCTAATATTAGAAATGCCGCTGTTGGCTTGTTTATTTCACATTACATCCAAAAGATTGAAGGCAGCTTACAAAAATACATAATGAGCAATGCGATTTTTAAAAGGAAGAGATTTGAAATCAGGCCTAAAGGAAAACAAGGATTAGAACGAAGTAATGTAAAGCCATGAGGAGGGCTAATCTTAGAAAATGCATGCATTCATGGCTGCTACAATTTCAAGAGGGAGGACACATGCTTGCTTCCTTTTTTCTAGCAAGCAGCATAAAGGAGACAGGATAGTTATTCAAGAAGAATGTGGTGTTCCTTGACCTGAGTTTGACAACAAACTCCTCTATGGGGCCTCAGAAAGGAGCATGCTGTGTTCTCCACTCACTGCTGCCACCATTGAAAGCAGCGTATCTCAGCTGGGTGCGGTGGCTCAAGCCTGTAATCCCAGCACTTTGGGAGGCCGAGGCGGGTGGATCACGAGGTCAGGAGATCAAGACCATCCTGGCTAACATGGTGAAACCCCGTCTCTACTAAAAATACAAAAAACTAGCCGGGCGTGGCGGCGGGCACCTGTAGTCCCAGCTACTCGGAGGCGGAGGCAGGAGAATGGCGTGAACCCGGGAGGCAGAGATTGCAGTGAGCCGAGATCGCGCCACTGCACTCCAGCCTGGGCGACACAGCGAGACTCCGTCTCAAAAAAAAAAAAAAAAAGTAGTGTATCTCTTAATGATGATGTTGAATAACCATGCCTACTTATTGGATGTTTTTCATATCCATACTGTGGAGTCAGTAGCTACCAAAGATTAGCTGCCTAGTAAATGCTTAACACTGCAGTCAATCTGACCACCACACCTTTGCTTTTCATCATGCGGTAAATGAAGAGAAGAACAAGGGTGGGAATTTTTGCTCTGAAAGGTAAGCATCGTCTATGCTGGAAGACATGATGAAGAGTGTTCCCATGTGTCACTTTTGGCTACAATAGAACTTGACTGTTACACCAAGAAGAGTCAATTTCGTAACAAGGCTGTAGGGTGCCCATAGGGTAGGATATAGGGTGTGAGCAAGGGAGGACTAGGGGGCCAGTTCTTCCAAGGTGGGGACTCACTTCACGTGAAGTGTTAGGAAGGGAGTAGGAGTGATAAAGTGCCTGAAAACCACGTGTCAGGCTTCTCCAGATAAAGAGAACCAATAGGATGTGTATAGAGAGATACTCGTTGTAACGAGCTGGCTCACACAATGGGGAAGGCTGGCAGTGCCGAAATCTGCTGTGCAGGCTGGCAGGCTAGAGGCCCAGGAAAGAGGTGAGGCTGCAGCCCTAGCCTACAGGCAGTCTTCCTCCTGGGAGGACCTCAGGCTTCTTCAGGACCTTCGACTGATTGGATGAGGCCCACCTCCATCGTGGAGGGGTCTGCCTTACTCAAAGTCTATTGATTTAACTGTTACTCGCATCTGAAAAGTAGCTCCATAGCAACATCTAGACTTGTGTTTGAACAAACATCTGAGCACCATAGCCTGCCCAACAAAGTGAGTGACACGTGAAATTAACTACTACACCAGATTATGAAAGAAACAGAGGGAAGAGGCTAAGATAGTTCATCTGTAGAGTAACCTGGCCACAGATCAGGGCTAAGTCTCTCCACATGTGATCGACAGGCGCCTTAGCGAGGAGTTAGATTGATGCTGTGGATCCAGTGGGTGCCAGCCCCCGGATGCAGCTTTTTGTCTGATGCAGGGGAGAGCAGGTTGCCCTGCTCACCGGGACGGGCTGATTCCCCCCTCTCCGGAAGGTTTCTGGAAGCAGTGAGATCGGCTCTGGGCTTTTGTGGAGGGAACTGTTTCTGCCTCTGGGTGCTCCCAGATCCAGTTCTACTATTCTCTACTATTCTCTGTTAGAGAATATTTAACTTAAGATATTGTGATCATCAAAAATGATTTCTTTTCCAAAACAAATGGTCAGCCTGACCTTGAAAGTGGGAAGGTGGGGCGAGGTGGGGACAAGGGTCCGGGTTTGTGATGTGAATGTGTACTAGACACCCCGTCACAAAGCAGTGCGTATGACTGGATCAGAGCAAAGTGCCAGTACCTCTGTGCGACTTCTCAGGAGCAGGTGCGTGTGATTCTCACTGTTTTCTTCTGAAAGTTCAGAGAGGATATTTTAGAAAGGTAGACGCCAGCCTGTCCTTACCCTAAGGTCAGAAACAGATTTCAGTGGACAGTGTAGCCACATTGTTCAGTGAGTGAGGGGCTAAGAGGCAAGTAGCAGAGGGCAGGGGGACTTTCCCATACAAAGAGTTACTGTGTTTATTTTGATTTTACACCTTCAAATAAGAAAACAGCCCACACCTCATGCCCCATAAGGTATGACTGAAGTGTGGGTTCATCACCAATGAGGTAGACCTTGTTGGTGCCTCCAGGGCGGATGTTGGAGGTCTTCCTGCAGGTTCTGGGCCTCCTGTTCCATAGAGATCTACCTAGAGGGACCCTGCCCTGTGGGTCTCTGCAGAAAACAGCCTCCCTTGAGCTAGCCCACTCTGTCTCCATAGTTGAGGTTTGCCTCATTCTTCGTAGAAACGCACACTAACATTTCATGGGTTCCCACTTAATGAAAATTTTACAATGACTGGACTCCTCCGGGGTTCTTGAACTGAACCCTGCCCCAGTGAGGTGTGCTTTCATCTGGGACAGAGGAACACCAGACCCCAACTGTCTTTTTGCTCCTAGCAACCAGGGCTCCAGAAAAGCAGCTTCCCAGTGTGTACCTGGCCATCCTTCAGAACTCACCTTCCTGGGTGGGTTGAGAGCCATGGTCCTCTCAGAGTCCATCCATCCCTATTTCCTTTAGAATCTCTCTTGCTGTTGCTCTTTGTCTTGCTCTGGCTTTCTATCTGTTTTTCTTCCTCTCTGTATCTCTCTCTTCCCCTCTCTTTGCCTCTCTCTCACACTCTCATTCTCTGTCTCTCCCTGTGTTGCTGTCTTTCTCCCTCTGGCTTTCTTTCTCGTGCTTTCTCATACAATAAGGTTCACAGAGAAGCATGGAAGAGCACGGCACGGGGCCTGGGCAGGTTGTTGCCAGGATCTTCCCTGCACTGTGCAGTCAGATGCATTAGCAAGACTGTGCTTGCTGAAGGCCAGGAAAACAACATTGTCGGGAGCCTGAAGGAGGCACTAGAATGTGAACCAATTAATTTAGAATAAGAAATTGTCAGCGGCCAGCTCATTCTCTCCCTGCAGTCAGCCTCCTGAGAGGCCAAATCATAATGAGAATGTTGCTGTGGTCAGTGAAGACAGAAATCACAAAGGATTGAGTGGATCTTATGAAAACGTCTTAAGAGCAGTTGGGGGGCAGCCCTACCCCAGCCCTCACATGGTTCTGCTCTCACTCTTGTTTTGGGCTTTCCTTTCTTTAGTGTGACACCACTCTGTTTTATTCTCTGAATTTGTTACTGGCATGAGTCAAATTGCTAAAATGCCCACACAGCATAGTTTCAGATAGAGCTGGCCCCCAGTGCCTCATTGGAAGATAAATCCCTGACCTCTCTTTCACAGATGTAGTGGAGGCTGCTTCATGTGTTTCTGGAGGCCCTTATCGCCTCCTGTGTGCTGATCTGTGGGTGAAACTGGGAGGACAGTTTTAGTTCCCTGATTTACAAATTCTTATGGGAACTTCATGATAGCCCTAAACATGAACAAAACAGGAGCCCAAACTATTAAATAGTAAAGCATTTTCATGAGTCAACTTCAAAGTAAATAACCAGGAAGTCAGAGCAAAGAGATAGTAAAAGAAGTCTGATCCTCCACATCGCAATGTAGTATTGTAATTTTGGTTCCCTTTCCCGTAAATTGTCTTTCTTTTCCCTTCCTTGGAATGCATAGGAAGGCTGTTCCACCTTTGCTTTATTCTTCTGGATCCCTAGAAGTTGAGTGGGTGGTATTTTTTTCAAGCTTGAGCCCTAGAATTCTGTAAAGTGCATACGTGGTGTCTCCTGGGTGGCAAGGGATGGCCAAGAGGAGGCCAGAGCCCTTTGCTTCCTGTATTTTCTCTCCCTCGAATCCAGCTTTTAGGAAAGGCTGTGATAAACTCAATCTCTAAGATGTCCATGAATGAGAGGACTTTAAAAGTTATCATTGCAAATGAATGAACGTTTGATGACCTCTTCTGTGGATATTTACATTTAAACAGTCCGTGTTTGAAATCAGCGAAGGGAACGGTGTTCTAACTGGGAATTGGGGCACCTTTCATCTAACAGGGAACATATCTGGGGGGCAGAACAATCTTCCTATCTCTGAAATCGCAACTGTTTTCAGTTCTGCCCTTTTGATCTAAAAGACTTAAATTTCAGATGTTTTAGACGAGGCCAAAGAGTCAAAGTAATATAGAAGTTAAAAGAGGCAACCGGGATCCAACTAATCCGTGGTATTCCATGTGTGACCATTTCAATCATGGAAGAGTTCTTCCCAGCACAGGTCCTGGGCCTGTCATACCCAGGTCACTCAAAAGACAAGCCTAAAATGAGCAGGCATGAGCCACTTCTCTAGTTCATATTATTGCTAAAATCGATTTTTTAACCAAAGTCACTGTATAAATTTTTCAAAACCTAAGGGAGAAAAAATTTGTAGAAAGAAAATATATATAATAGCTGGTATCATGTGGAAATCGTAATCATTTGTTTTATCTTGAAAGTATTATTTGATTAACGTCATTCATGCTTAGGTCTGCTAGTGGGGGAGCGTAATGCAAATGATGGAATTAACAAGATTTATTTAAGACTGATCTATTTTAAGCCTGATGGAGACGTTTAAGCGTGGAGAATTTAGGAGTGTATGTATGCCTAAGAAACGGAAATCTAAGATAGCAAGATAGAATAGCTCACTAAGTTCTTTTCTTCTTGTGTTAGTAGCTTGAACTTGAGCCATTTCTGATAAGAAATTGAACACTTACAAAGAAATGGCCGTTCTGCCCCGTGCACGTGTGTGTGCGTGTGCACACATAAGTGCAGTGCCTTCAGTCTCTGTGGTCTTCCCAAGTGGTGGTTTTAGTCCTACCGGGTTCTGTTTTGTGTCTGGGAGCCTGTCCACTCCTTCTTGGTCTGTTCCCATCTCACAGATTGATGGGTGATGCCCTGAGCCAACCTTCCACCCCCAGGGACTTGGCAGGACCACGGTCAGAAATGAAGAGAGAAGAGGAAAACACCTGGGGTAGCCGCAGAAATTTGATTTTGTGTGACTTAATCAAGTACCAGTCACAAAGAGAAGTCTGTTGAAACAAAATAAGTAGTTGCAAGCAGGTGCTAAAGAATTCATTGCTTAACAACTCAGGTCCTTTGAAAGGTGTACTCTGTGCTTATGGAAGCGAAGATGAGGGTCTAGTGGTGACTCCTTAAGCACTGTGATTAATTAGCTCAGTTCCTTTCTTAAGAACACTTGCATACTGCATGAGGCCTGATGACAGAGTCTCTCCTTGACCAAACTCTCATCAGACCTTTCTGAACTCACTTCTCAACTGGGCCCTGAACTTTGGGTGTCAGTGTTCATCTCTGCATTGGAAACTTTTAGCAGGAACCCTGCAAAGTCATTTTGACCAGAATCCCCAAGGCTGGATATCTGACCCCTCGGTATGCGTTCAGTTTCCTCATTTACCATCTGTCTGGTAGTGTTTGATCACCCTGGCATGTCTTTAGCAAAAGCAAGGTTAGGTCAGTTTATCTAGGATCCTCCCTTACCCTTGATCTTACCTCCTAGTAATTTTGCTATTGACTGACCTCCCCTACCTCCAGCATAAACACACTCTGGTCTTTTCTCACCTTTCCTTGTTGTATTGGGAAGTGAGCCTGACCTTCATCCCCAACTGCAGGACCCACTGACACCAGCCTGGCCAATATGGTGAAACACCGTCTCCGCTAAAAATACAAAATTTGCCTGGTATGGTGGCGGGTTCCTATAATCCCAGCTTCTTGGGAGGCTAAGGTGGAAGAATCACTGGAACCCAGGTCCCTATAACTATCTCAATAGTCCCTATACCTATCTCAATGGTTCTGAATAAAGACTGCCTTATTTTCTTGAACAAATGTCATTAGTAATTTTTAACACTGCTTACCTCAACTCCCAAGATACACACATACACAGACGCATAAGTTAGGGGGCGTTCAGAGTCATCCAGTCTTTAAGTGGGGTCCCGGGTGGGTTAGGTCCCCTTGGAAGGGCCCGAGGGTGGAAGTGAAATGAACAGACGGTGGTGGAGCGCCCTCTTTCGAGCCAGTGCTCCACTCTTGAGTAGAACAGGGCACTGATTCCAAATCAAATCTTTGGTTTTATAAGCTGCAAAAGATCTTTAACATATTTTGTTGTTGTTCAGAAAATTGAGAAAAAGAAATAGCAGTGCTATGAGAAATCAGCTCCACAATCTCAACTGGACCCGGAGCTCTCGAGTGTAATTTAATATTCAGTTCCTCATTAAAAGACCCAGGGACTCCTGAGACTTTTGAAACCACAAGTAATTATTTCATAGGAAGGCCCGCTAGCTTGATCAGTTTGATCCTACCTTCTCAGGGAGAAGGAAGGCAGATACTTGGATTATATAAGGTTAACTCTTTGTGGCAACTTGGTTTTATTTTATATGTTATTCCCTTGACCTCAAGGAGAAAACAGTGCATCTAAAATCAAGCCATCCCTTCCATTTATGCAGGAGTGTCCTGTTGATCCTGTAAGCCTTGCTCTTCTCAAAACTGGTCATCTTCTGTTGAAATCTTTTCCCATAATGTTGCAGCCACTCTTCCTGGTTCGAATTTCACGATTTCAGATCTGCGTTTGGGCACATGCCCTCAGGGCTCTGCTCAAAGTGGGTCCCCAGAGGAGCCTTGTGGCATCACTTCCTGTCCCTTCTCATGGCTCTGTTTTTCCTCATGGATCTTATGCATCTCCCTCATTTCATTAAATGCATATGGATTTGTTATTTTTTTCTGGAATTTCAATGTCGCAAGTACAGGGTCTTATACTCCTCTCTGTCTGCGCATAGTTTCTTTTTTTTCCTTTTCTTTTTCTTGTCTTTTTTTTTTTTTTGAGTCTGAGTGTCGCTCTGTCACCTAGGCTGGAGTAGAGTGGCGCGATCTCGGCTCACTGCAGCCTTCGCCTCCTGGGTTCAAATGATTCTTCTGCCTCAGCCTCCCAAGAAGCTGGGATTACAGGGACCCGCCACCACGCCAGGCAAATTTTGTATTTTTAGTAGAGACGGGGTCTCATGGTGTTGGCCAGGCTTGTCTCGAACTGCTGACCTCAGGTGATCCGCCCACCTCGGCCTCCCAAAGTGCTGGGATTACAGGTGGGAGCCACCGCGCTTGGCCAGCTCTGCTCATAGTTTCTAAAACACCATCTCAGGAAATACTAAAAAAAAGGGGGGGGGAGGGTGAATAAGTGATTGATTGAGTGAATTAATACATTAACCTACCCACTCCTGAAACAGTTTGGCTTTTGCTGCCAGATAACGTGTTTTAAAGATTAACAATTTTAGGTGTATATATCTTTAAGAGATGACTTACATAACAATATTGCTAAGGTAAAAGATATAAATAGAAACAGAAATCTGCTTTAATGTGGAGTTTTCCCCATAATGGGTCATTAATTAACTTGTCACATTCTAGCTCTATTCCATTCTAAGAATAAAAGCTTTGGACAAAGTTTTTAACACTCTGGTACATTTCTAGATTTCTGTGTGGTGGGCATCTGCTGTGAGGAGTGGCGTTTGGGGCTGGCCTCTCCCTCCTGCCTGGGACCTTTGTCTTGTGATGCACGTAGCTGTCTGATTTGCTCTGAATGGAGGAGCTTCTGGTGGTTTCCACAGTCACTGCTTTCGCAGGCATGCTGGATAGGGTCTTTGCTCTATGTCTAAGAATGGAAGAGTAATTTCTATCACCAGTGTCATTATATAGCCAGGATTTTGAGGTTACTGTTCTATCTTATTACATACTCCAAGTGCCTTAGGGGATGAAGCAAAATATTGGGTGAACAGGTACAACTGCTGACATTGTCTGGTAAGTAATAGAGATAAATGCAGTAGCCACAAGAACTCACTTTCCAGAGAGAATGTGAAGAAAATGAATAGGCTGAAGTCTGAACTCAGCTACTCACTCATCTATGGTTTAAAACGGTGTGTTAAAATAAGCCTTGTTACTAAGTCACCTGCATCCACCCTCCAAGAAAGGAAGGAAGGAGGAAGGAAAGGAAGGAAAGAAGGAAAGAAGGAATTTACAATTGAAACTTTTTTCTAGCAGAATTAATGAATGCTGAGTTTCAGAAGTTACTTGAGTTTTAAGAAATGCCCACTTTCTGTGCCTGGCTTGTTTGGAATTTAGTCCCAGAAAGTGTGACCTCAGGAAAACACGATAAGAGGTCAATTTGTAGCTCCATTATGATATACTAATTTTTGCTTAAAATGTGTTTTGTACATGGGCTTTAGATAGCTAAATATGACATGCACTTGTAATGTTTTTATGAAATAGAGTTTGACTCCATGAAATAAGTAGCTACTGAACCCCAACAGGACTATGTATTCTTTTGCTGTCTCCCTTCTCTTGGCGTTTTTCTCTCTTTAATGGCATTTTATCATTCTTCCTCCATCACATTTTTCATCTGTCCTTATACACATCGTGCATCCACTCTGATCATGATATTTGAGGCCCACAGGCTTTCCCATAATCAAAACTTCAGTTTGTGTTTGTACTTGGAGAATTATGCCAATAAAATCAATCAATGACATTGGACACTGTAGGGAAGAAAATTTTTTTTCCCTCCACTCTCGTAGGTTCAGGGGCTGAGGGTGGAGGGCTGCGAATTAAAGCAACGTCAGACAGGTGAACAGAAGAAAAGGCCTCTACTAATTTATTACTGCTGAATTTTATGTGCATGGGGCATCATGGAAAGAAGTGAGTATGCAAAGGAGAGGTGAGATTTGAGAGCTTATACCAGTCTTCATGGGGGAAAGAGAGAGGGAAAAACGCCCTCAGAGAAGAGCAGATGATCGGTAGGAGCTGTAAGTGGGTCCTGGGAGGACAAATGGGGCATGTGGTGGCTGTGACCATGTCTGGGTGTGGTGCTGACTTCTCTGCTCTCCTGCGCTAAGGGTCAGTCTTCCCTGGTTGTGAAACGCCTGAGATGGGATTTATGACAGTGGAGCTCTTTTTGAAGGGGCCCTATTTTGGGGCAAAAATGAGAATTTAGAGAAAGCTTTTCCCGGCATTTCTTGATTCTCAAATGTCTTCAGCTCGAAATGACTCTATGTCACTGTGGCATGTTCTGGACCTTCCTACGGTTAGTAACGTTCTAAGCACCTAAAGAAAAGGAGGGAGGGGAAAGAAAACTGTAGGAAAAGAGAAAAACACTAAGAAAAAACAAGCAGGATACAGGGTAATTATTCCAGATTTTTCTCGATCAGACCCGTTGTTTCTATAGTGAAACCACTTGTTGGTATATATCAAAGTGAATTAGCAAACTTACAGATGTGAAAATGACAAGTAACTTTTTCCCTGGGATCAAATGAGCTCAAACTCTTTGAGACAGTGACTAGGAGAGAAAACAGAATTCCCTGTGTGTGGTCTGCTCGGCTGGCTCAGAGCCCTCACCACCTTGTCCCCATGGCACTGGGGAGGGGAGGAAAGGGTTGAGTATGTACTTCTAAAACTCATTTCAGTTTCTTAATAGTACAAAATACATTGAAAACATGTCAACCATAAAGTTGATGAAGCACAATGAAATCAGTCTGAGATTCTAGCAGGAAAGCCTACCCCAACTAATCAAATAAGAAATTTATAATTCTTTAATACAACTCATCCATAAAGCACTCCCAGCATTTATAAAGCACACAACTCTTACAGATTCTGTTGTTCTCTTGATGAATGTTTAAAGCACTCTTGAAACAGGAAGCCCCACCCAGAGATTCTCTTTTTAGTGGCACTGGTTTCATCTGGGAACTTGGAGGAATATGTCCCTGCTCCAGCCTTAGCTGGTCTTCTTGTCCTTTGGGCACAACTGTGGTACAACTAAGGCCATCTCTGGCACGTCTTCTTAGACGTATTTGAAAAATGAATTTGGAGTTTGCTACAAATTTGCCAGATACTTGTGTAGCATAATGAAATCTGTTTATTTCAAATCACTTAATGATGGAAGTTTCTCCTAATTTATTTTATTACGGGAAAAACTTTAAATCAATCAAGAACCTGAAAGGAAAATGACCAGTTATTCAGCTTCTGTTCTGAGGACATTTTTGGAAATAAAAGGCCTTATTTCTCTTCTTGATTGGCATAATGTTGGGGAGATTGTTATTGTCATTTCTTTATACATGACAGTATTTCTTACTTCCTTAAGTGGCCTGGGGCTTATCCTTCAGCAGTCAACTATCTCATAGATTAGCCAGGCATGGTGGTACACACCTGTGATCCCACCTACTTGGGAGACTGAGGCAGGAGGATCGAGACCGGGAGGTTGATGCCGTGATTGTGCCACTGCACTCCAACCTGAGCGACGTTTCTCTGAAGAAAATAAACAAAAATAAAATAAAATGATTTAAAAATAAATATCTCATAGAGTAGCTGCGTGATAAGGCTGTTTAGCTATGAATGGTCTTTGGAAAAGGCAAGGGCTTACAAGAAGAAAGAGGCATAGGAAAAGTGAGTTTTAAAATTTTTACAAGTTGTAGCTTTGTCTTGTGTGTGCATATGTGAATCTCATCGAATTGCTCAAAGTACAGTTACACTTCATAATTTTTTCCGTGTCAGTAGTATCATCCTCCTAAATCTCAGAATTGTAATTTTCCTATGTCAATATTTATGGGAAAAGCTGCAGCCAGGGTGTGGAAGGCCCAGCCGGAGTCGGCTCCTGTGACGGCCGCGCGGCTGGAGAGCTGGCGTGGAGCTGCAGGGACCTGGGCGCCTCTTCTCCTCCCTTCCTCCCTTCCCAGGCCGTGCTCCGAAGCCGCGCCTTGGCGGCCAACCTTGCGCCCAGCCTGCCGCGTCCCTCCGCAGCCAGCATGACCCTGCTGTCGTGAGACCTGCACCTGCCACCTCCCGGGCCCATGCTGCCGCCTAGACCGGTCTGTTCTGCGCCCTGCCCTGCCCTGCCCTGCTGCTGCAGACTGCGTCCCGGGCCCCTCTTCCCGCCCACCCTTACCTCTGCCGCCCCTCCGTGCCCACCTGGGGCGTCCTGGACGTCTCGGCCTGGCCTCCTTCCTGCTGCCGCCCCGCCCCGCTTCCCCGCTGGGCCCGAACCCTGCGTTGGGGCGCCGCGGTCTCCACGCTCAGCTCCCGCTCAGCTGCGCGCTCAGGCTCCCGCACGGGGACACCTGTTGCGCCGCCTCCCAGGTGAGGGTTCGGGCGCTCCGGCTGGGGCTGCTCTTCCAAGCAAGAGCGCTCCCGCTGCGGCCAGATGCGCAGAATGAACGAGAGAAGTGACATCGTCTCTTAAGGATTCTTTTAAAAAGTAAAAATAGCCATTCTTTTATGTATTTATCTAGAGACGGGGTCTCGCTGTGTCGCGCAGGCTGGAGTGCAGTGGTGCGGTCAGGGCTCACTGCAGCCTGGGACTCCTGGGCTCACGCAGTCCTCGCCTCTCAGCCTCTCCAGTAGCTGGGACTATGGCGTGTGCCGCCCTGCCGGCTAGGAGGGTCATTCCTGACTGAGCCTTCTTTTGGCTATTTGTTCTTGCAAGTGTTGTTCCCATATACCCAGCACTGGCGGTGTGTAAAGCGCCTGTTAAATAATAACCAGTAATGCTGAAGGAAGAGCAGATACGTCCCTCTCCAGGGGCGGTAGCATCAGCCTGGATCCTACTCAGTTGCACCAGAGCATTCAGGGACGTTTTATTTGTTTGTTCTGCTTTATTGATTTTTGTTTATTATTTTTAAATTTTTAAAAATTATACCTTAGGCTCTGGGATACACGTGCAGAACGTGCAGGTTTGTTACATAGGTTATACACGTGCCATGGTGGTTTGCTGAACCTATCACCCCGTCATCTACATTAGGTATTTCTCCTCATGCTATCCCTCCCCTAATCCCCCATCCCCCGACAGGCCCCAGTGTGTGATGTTCCCCTCCCTGTGTCCATGTGTTCTCATTGTTCAACTCCCACTTACGGGTGAGAACATGTGGTGGTTGGTTTTCTGTTCTTGTGTTAGTTTGCTGAGAATGGTGATTTCAAGCTTCATCCATGTCCCTACAAAGAACATGAACTCATCCTTTTTTTGTGGCTGCACAGTATTCCATGGTGTATATGTGCCACATTTTCTTTATCTGGTCTATCATTGATGGGCATTTGGGTTGGTTCCAAGTCTTTGCTATTGTGAACAGTACTGCAATAAACATATGTGTGCATGTGTCTTTATAGTAGAATGCTGATTTATAATCCTTTGGGTATATGCTGAGCAATGGGATTGCCAGGACAAATGGTATTTCTGGTTCTAGATCCTTCACTGGAGCTTTTCTTAATGTCTAGTATCACCAATAGCAACTACACACCATGTATATTAGAGGCGTCAGTGCTGGCAGGTGCAGATTGTTTTGAGTATCCCTTGCGTTTGCTTGTGTAATTAGCTCGCTTTGCTTTTTCTGTTTGCTTTAGAAGAAGTTTTCAAGCTCAACCTAGAAGTTTAGGTGGGTCAGTAGCATTATCTCAAATCTGTATGTGGAAAATCAACACAAATTTAATCTTTTGGCTCCAAATCAAATCTTGTCAGAAATATTAGGCATTGAAGACTAAGGTAACATTAGGTTGGAGACTTTTAAACTAGGTTTTATGATAAACTTGCAGAAGTCCACCTACATAGACTCAGTTTAAGTATCATTTGGAAGTACTTCAAACCTTTGTGCATCTCACCTAGGACTTCTCGTGAAGGGGGCTGTAGGCTACGATAATACAGTTTATGAAAGTGTAAACTTTACCTCACCTACCTTCCGAATATAATGTACAAACTCTAATAGCATATTGGATTGCAAAACTCAGTGTAGCGTTGCTTCAGTCCACTGTGTCTTCCTTTGAATAGAAAGTCTGTGCTCTTTCTCTTCTGTGCTGAACCTCACACCTGTAGTCAGCTGTGTGGCCTCAAGCAGGTCCCTTTGCATGGCTCTGTGCCCATGATCATGACTGTGACCTCCTGCACAGCATGAGGGGTGCCTTGGGGGATGGACAGGTCCTCTCTGGAAGTGACACTGGATTCAGACACACATACTGCAGGTGCAGTGCAGCATCAGGAGAATGGCCAAAGGACAGTGGCACTCAATCCTGAGAAAGGGAATCACAGGAAAGGTTAATTTGACCCAAAGGAGAGAAAGGATGAGAGTCAAAAGGAGAATCGTGGAACAACTCAGAGCTCTTAGAGGGAGTGGGTGATGGTGGTTGTAGAAGATGGAAAGAAATGAAAAGGTAGCAAAGGAAAGACAGCAGAAACAGAACGGAAGTCTTGGACCAGTATGTAAGTAGCCAAGAGAAAAGGTCAAAGAGAAGGACATGTTTATGTCACAATAGGAGGACTATTGACGGAGTGCAAGTTAATGGAGAGGGGAAGCGGGGGCGCAGGGGGAGAGAGAGTCTTGGAAAGAGGCCACAGGTGATGAGAATATCACAAGATTTCACAAGATGACAGGCCACTGCCTCTTGGAGGGAAAAGCAGGTTGTGGTGTGAACTATCAATAATTAAGGAAGTGAAATGATAATGTTAACGTGTTGAACACCTACCCCATGGCAGACAATGTGCCAGGTGCTTTGGACAGATTATACGATTCACTGCTCACAGCACACCAATGAGGAAGATACCAGCATAATCCCCAGTAAGCAAATGAGGAAAGTGCAGCTTTGGGATGCCACACACTTAGCAGACATGCAGCCAGGGCTTAATCCAAGCTGTCTAAATTTTGGAGATACTTCCCTAAGTAGGAAGATACTTCCCTAAGTAGGAAGGACATCATTGAAACTAAAGAGAGAAAATTCCTGTGGTAAGGAGAGGGCAGGATCCTGTTGGGGGGGTCACAGAGCAGATACACCAGGGGTTTGAGAGGTGGGAAAAGAGATAAACCAAGAAAGGAGACAGAACAAGAAGAAGAAGACAGACAGACAGACAGACAGACCGTGGGGCTGTTTATGGAAGAGCGGTGAGCCTTGCTGTGGGGAGTTGGATAGTTTGACACCAGGACTTTCCAGCTGCCGTCACGGAGGGGCAGGTGCAGTAGTTATCTGGATGCATAGTCATCCTCGTTGTGTTCGACATGGTGTGATTAATCTCCTTAGCCTTGCTCTTCACCCAAGGGTACTCTGCAGGGAATATGTTCATTTATGAATCAATCACCCATGCTTTCATCTAAACTTTATGTTTCTTAAATCATAGTCCTCTACAACCTTTGGGAGTAATGGACTTGATATTTTGAGTGCCTAATGTGTATAGTTTTTGCGTAAAGAGGTTTTGCTGCTCACTTCCTCAGATGTTATGGTCATACAATTTACTGCCCTTGATTAGGGAACTCTATTTACATATGAGTTAATCTTAGCTGTGTATTATTTTGCCAAGTACACATTGATTCTTCAACAGCACTGATTAAATAACTTTCTCAAGAAAAGACAGAAAAGAGGGAGTATTTAGGGACTACGTGCTCTTAGGAAGAGCTGACATGCCAATTGATAAAAAAAAACACACAAACAACATCCAAGATATAGGGAAAACCATATGTATGAGGCTGAGGGTTCTGAAAAGAAGAGTGAGCCTTGGTGTGATTGAGTCAGTTCGGCCCTAGGCTGGGGCTGCAGGCATTCCCAGCCTCATGTAAGAGCTTCTACAAATTATAGTCGTAGAATATTTGCTTTCTGCCAATCATAGTATCAAATATTATTTTCATATTTTTAAGAGCATATCAGACACTAAAATAGCTAACACCATTTACCTTAAAATATCTTAATGCCAATTTACTTTGCTAAGTTAAGTAAATTGCATTCCTTTGAATAGGCATATTCCTTGTTTCCTTGCTTGCAAAGAAACCTGCGAGGTAGGTCCTGTTACTGTTCCCTTTCTACAGGGAAGATAATCGAGGTTCATGGAGAATGGCCTGCATTATAACGCTGAGACTCTGACTCTTGTCTGGGTGACTCCAGACACTGTGGTCTTAAATCCGCTGTTATGCCGGGTGTTACGCAGGGAATCTTGTTTCCTGTTTCTGGAATTATCTTTTTCAAACCTCGTTTTGATTGTTCCATTTCTCTGGCCACCCTCCCTACAGTGCATTAAATGCAAGTCCTTGGCCTGCTGCCCCTGAGCTTGCATCTGGACTTCCTACTTCACATGGGATTTGCAGACCCAAGGTTCTCATGCTTGAGCATGCCTCTGAGTCACGTGGAGGGCTTGTTTCCACACAGCTGGCTGCATCCCACCCCCAGAGTTTCTGAATAAACTGGTCTGGGATGAGGCCCAAGAATGTGCATTTCTAACAAGTGACCAGGTGACGCTGATACTGCGGTCTGGAGACCCTACTCTGGGAATGAGTGCCTGAGACCACAGCGGAAGGAATTACCATTAGATTGTTTTAACTCAGTGCTTAGCGGAGGTCACCTTTTAATACAGAGAACATATTATGATTGTAAGAATTTAAAATAAACTTGATTAAACCACATCTTTGATAGGGGCTGATGCATTTTCAAACAGCCAGTGCAAGCACCCTGCCTTTGGAGTCCACATGCTCCAGGTGGGACTGTGTCACACTTCAAGAGTTTACCATCCTGAACTGGTTCTTCTTGTGCACTGCATCCTGTGACCGCCTTAGTCAGAGCAGTTAAGATGAAAGGGGGCGGGTGAAAATGTCCTGGGCTTTGTCACTCCTAGATCCTACTAGAAATAAGAAAACTCCACTGCCAACACCTGTGGTCCGCACAAGTCCTGGAAGGCTCCACTGTTTGGCGGTTCACTCCGCGGGCTCTGGCATTGGAGACTTTGACTGGAATCTGGCTGCCCCATAACCCAGCTGTAAAACCTGCAACCGTGACCCTCCGTTTTCCTTCACTGTAGAACAGAGACAGTAATACAGGATGCGTTCGGGGCCGAAGTGAGGTGATATTCACGTATTATGGAGTGGTGTGCTCTCAGTCAATCCCTGTCCTGTTACTTTCACACCAAAAACACCTAACCCCTGCAATTGGTGTGCACTGGGATGGGCACCAGTTCCTGTGCTGGCTGAGATCATTTTCAGAAAGGATGGATAACCCCTTGCCTCCCTGGAAGAAGGTAGAGATGAGTGTTCAGATCTAGAGGTGGCTGTAGTGGAAATAGAGAGCCCTGTTCCTTCTTGCTCAATGCTTCCTGGGCTGTGAAGTGACTGGCTTCATGATTCTTCTTCCTGACACGTCTTCTTCCCTTTTGAGAGCAACTCTGGCTGTCTAAATGTGTCCTAGGACCATGGAACGTTGCTTCTGCACAAATCCTTCCTCTTTCAAGGCAGGAGGCTCCTCAGACCTCCATTCCCGTAGATACCCTGAGTCCTATGGGTGACATAGGAATCCCTGAAGAGGCAAGAGGCACTAGATTGCCTTCCTACTTCCTGCCCTACCCTGCATTTGACATGCACTCATGATTAACAAGACAAGTAATGACTGTCAGGTTCTCAGCGGCTTGCAGACCATTTCGTATCCTTCCATGTTCGCCTTTAGTTTCTGAACTGCTTCACATAGGCGGCCAATGGCTCGTGACAAGCCTGGCAGGGTCACTGAAGCCCTCGGCCTCCCCCTACTTCACCACCCTGAGTGACTTCAGTGCGTACAAGAAGCTGGGTATGCTGCTGGTGAGTGGAAAGTACATTACCTCTGACAAATGACTTTTCAGAAAGAGTCGCAATAAAAATATTCTGTTCTTGCTTCCCATCTGCCAAGTAATAGAAATGCACTACTCAGTTGGTGCCTTAAAAATTGTTTGACCATAAGTAATATGGTACTTGGGTAGAATGAAGGAGTAATGCTTTCATCTGAACAATTCATTTCCCCTGAAACCTAAAAATAGCATCACACTTGGCTGGATTATTGAGGAGTTTCACAGAGGCCGTTTTTTCGGTTCTGGTGTGCTTATGTAAGCATGCTTTCCTTTAGACAGTGCTTCAGGCTAAAAAGCAGGTCTGTGTGTGCGTGTGTTTGTGTGTGTGCTTGGTAAAATAACAGTCTAAGGTCAGAGGGTTTCTACTGTGAATTATCTGAGGTTGAGAAAGGTTTTATACTTATGAACCTACTTGTCTCAGTGGCTCACCACATGTGCCGTTTCAACACAAATGCATGCTTTTTATTATCATCCATTATAAATAGCCAGGTTTATACTTTTTCTTCCATATAACTTTATAGTTTTTCCTATTGCTGTCATATGAAGTAGCTCATTAGCAACTTTAAAAGAAAAAAAAAAGAACACATAAGCCTGTACGGCAGTTAGATGAGGTTTTATCATTTCCATTTTGAAGATTAGGGAATGGTGCCCCAGTAAGATGAAATGACTTGTCAGGAGCGCCCAGCCCTTCCAACGTGAGTGCCCACATCAGCATTGATGGTCTCCTTTTACCTGACACGAGCTCCTTCTTCTCCTTTATTTCCTATTCCTCCTCTTGTCATGCTTGGGAAACGGAATGTCACTTTAGGTGGAACAGAGGGTAAATATCAAAAAGAAAACGTTCATTTGCTATTATTACTGTCATTACTACGGCTGTTTAAAAGATACTTTTAGTTTTTAAATCTTGATTCTTTAGTTTTATGTTTACATCCAGCCTTACAAATAGCAGTTTGGTAGTCTCTGCTACCTTTGCAATTTTGCGGGATGATTTTGTTTTACATGTGTTAAATGAGAGGATTTAATTCTGTGATCTTGAAGATTTCTTCCTTCGAAATGGAACTCATGGAGAGAGAGAGAAGAATGGTGAGGCTGGGAAGAGTGATGGGGAGTGAGGGATAAAGTGGGCATGGTTAACATACAGATGGATACATTGAAGAAGATCTAGTGACAGGTGGCACAGTAGGGTGACTATAGTTTAGAATAACATATAAATAATAAAATGCTAAAATATAAAATAAATGTAAAAAATATACTATATATATAATGTTTTTAAAAAAGTAACTAAAACAGTAGAATTGGAATGTTCCTAGAGTTCTTAACACAAAGAAATGATAAGGGCACTCACGCCTGTAATCCCAACACTTTGGGAGGCCAAGATGGGTGGATCACCCGAGGTTGGGAGTTCAAGACCAGCCTGACCAACATGGAGAAACCCCGTCTCTACTAAAAATACAAAATTAGCTGGGCGTGGTGTTACACGCCTGTAACCCCAGCTACTTGGGAGGCTGAGGCAGAAAAATTGCTTGAACCCAGAAGGTCGAGGTACGGAGGTCGTGGTGAGCTGAGATTGCGCCATCACACTCCAGCCTGGGCAGCAAGAGCAAAACTCCATCTAAAAAAAAAAAACAAAAAACAAAAACAACACCAAAGAAATGATAAGGGCTTAAGGTGATGGGTACCCCATTACTCTGGTTTCATCGTTACACACAGTATGACTGTATCAGAACATCACATGTACCCCATAAATATATGCAACTATGAGGTACCCATAATCATTAAAAATAAATACTAAAAAAATGGATTTTAATATACAAAAAAATGATTTCTTCCCACCACAAAACATACACACTCAAGATTGATTGAAATTGTAAATGAAGATGAGACTTACAGTTCTGGCCAACATGGCGTATTCTTCTTCTTGCCATGCCCCTTCCACAGCTGAAACACCCTGAACGTGGTGCAACAAAACGTGGGAGGATTCTGCAGGTGGAAGAATGAGACCTGGCACAACAAAGCATGGGAGGATTCTGCAGGTGGAAGAATAAGACCTGGCACAACAAAGCATGGGAAGGTTCTGACAGGTGGAAGAAGAAGACCTGGCACAACAAAGCATGGGAGGATTCTGCAGGTGGAAGAATAAGACCTGGCACAACAAAACATGGGAGGATTCTGCAGGTGGAAGAATGAGACCTCAGAACAGAAGACCACCATGGTGGTGGTTTCCCGGGATTTTTGTTGTCTCCTGTGTTTTCCAGACGTGGTGCTAGCGAAGGCTACATCCTGGAAGCACTGATGGAGAACTCCAACTAAAGCCCAGCTCCCAGGCAACACCCAAAAGAGCGCCCCAACAGAACGGAAGACATTCTTGACAACACCTGCCCTGGTCCAGCCAAACACCAACAGAAGCATTGCATCTCCCTCCCACTCCCATAGTTCCCTGGGGTTGAAGCGGGAACTAATCATCCACCTGTCACTAGCACAGCAGAAACAGTAGCAAAATTCAGATTCCCCTGTCAGGCGGTGTTGACCAGCTGACCAGGGAGCTGATCCTCCATCCCTCTCCTGTCAAGCACATGCTGACAGGCCTTAGTAGAAATTGATCTTCCATCCAATTCTCCCAGTGGGGTAGTGTCGGTAAAGTCCAGTCGGGAGCTAAACTCCACCTTGACCTAGAAACAAAGAAAGTAATCACAAAAGATCTAACATCTGTATCACCAGACACCTAGAAGAAAGGAGTATGGGCCTGAAAAAAAAATCCAAGGTATAATAGCTGGAAATTTCCCCAAATTTGGCAAGTGTTGAAAGGAAAGAAATATCAACTGTGAATTTTATAGCCAGCAAAAATATCTTTTGGGATATTCTAAGGATATTCCCTTCAAGGTATTCTAAGATGAAGGGAAATGTAAGAGAATGTGTCCTCAGTAGACCTACCTGGAAAGCATGTCTAAAATAAGTTCTCTTAGACATGAAGGAAATGCTGACAAAAGAGGGTTGACAACCATGAAGGAAGACAGAACAATGGGATGAGTACATGAGTGATAAATACAATAGGCTGCCCCTCTCCTCAAGAGTTTTAAAAACTTCTGTTTGAAGATTGAAACAAAAATTAACGTTACTATCTGATGTAGTGCTCAGTGAATGTAGAGGAGACCTGGGCAACATAGCAAGACCCCATGTCTACAAAATTTAAAAAACAATGAGCTGGGTATGGTGGCACATGCCTGTAATCAGTCCCCAGCTACTCAGGAGGCTGAGGTGAGGGTCGTTTGAGTCCCGGAGTCCGAGGTTACAGGGAGCTATGATCACCACTGCACTCCCACCTGGGCAATAGAGTGAGACCCTGTCTCTATTAAAAACATGTAAAGGAAATTCTGAAGTCATTTCTATTTTAAAAGATGGGAGAATAAAGACTTAATAGAGGACAAGTTTTTAAATTTTGCTCAAAGTGTTAAAATGCTGATACCAATAGGCTCTGATGTATGACTTACATATACGTTAAAACTTAAAATAATCGCTAAAAATCATACAAAAATATACATTGGAAAACACTATAGATAAATTAAAATGGACTTCCAAAAGATGTTCATGTGATCTATAAGAATGCAAGAGGAAAAACGAACAGAGGTATAGAAAACAGAACAAACAGAAAACAAGAAATAAATTGGCAGGCTTTAGCCTTGACCTGTCAATATCTATTTTAAATATAAAAGGTCTAAACATAGCAATTTAAAGACAGGGATTTTCAGAATGAATAAAAACTAGGATGCAAATTCATTGCATGCTTTCCGATAAACTCACATTAAACATGACAGCACGGGTAAGTTGAAAGTCAGGTGATGAAAAAAGATATGTTATACAGGCACTAACTTTTAAAAAAGCAGGCATGACTATGTCACATGATGGAGATTAAAGAGCAATGAAAAGAAGGACATCGCATCACAATTTAAAACATCAGTGTAGCAGTTAGACATAGCAGTCCCGAATACGCATGCACCAAAACCATGAACTTCGTGACACCAAAACTAATAGCTTAAAGGAGAAACAAATTCACCATTAGAGGTGGAGATTTCAGCACCCCACGTTTAGTAATTTCTAGAGCTATTAGATAGAAAATCATATAATGTTCATAAAAATAGCACAATTGAAAAGCTGAATACATCAGTCATTGCCAGGGTTGGGATTAGAGAGGAGGGAGGCTGATGTGGCCCTGAAGGGGGTCACGAGGGAGACCTGTCACAGTGAACGATTCTGATTGGTTCTGTATCTCAATTGTGGTGGTTGCACAAACCTGTACATGTGATAGGATTGCACAGAACTACACACACACACACACACACACATATGTAAAGCTACTGAAACCTGAATGTGGTCTGTGGAATGTACCAATGACTGTCTCTTGGTTTTTGATCTTGTACTAGAATTATGCCAGATGACAGCCGTGGGGGACACTGGGCATGGGGTGTGTGGGACCATCCTGGGCTTTCGAACGTTTGCAACATCTTGTAAAGCTATAATTACTTTAAAACAACTGTAAGGGCCAGGCGCGGTGGCTCAAGCCTGTAATCCTGGCACTTTGGGAGGCCGAGATGGGTGGATCACGAGGTCACGAGATCGAGACCATCCTGGCTAACACGGTGAAACCCCGTCTCTACTGAAAAATACAAAAAAACTAGCCGGGCGAGGTGGCGGGCACCTGTAGTCCCAGATACTCGGGAGGCTGAGGCAGGAGAATGGCATGAACCTGGGAGGCGGAGCTTGCAGTGAGCTGAGATCTGGCCACTGCACTCCAGCCTGGGCGACAGAGTGAGACTTCGTCTCAAAAAAAAAAAAAAAAACACGACTGTAAAGCAAATGAAGAATGCTAACACTAAACGATGTGCTGGGTCTGTTGGAGTTGCCTCTGTGTTCCTGGTAATGCTTTTCCTGTCCTCATGTCAATGTGCTTTCCTTTCCTGACCTGATTTGGGTTGGAGTTATAATGACACTGCCCTGAAACATACTCCTGTGCACTGTGCACTAGAAGGGCCTTTCTCTTGTGATTGCTGGGGCGAGCTGTGCGTGCGAGGATGGGGGTTGTGGGCACCTTTTTTCTAAAGCCAAGGCTCTCCCTGTTCATCTGTGCAGGGACACCTCGGCATGGATCCGCACACAATAATGAGGCCTAATTGTTGTGGGGTTTTACGCAAACCATTGAAAGCTAAAAATAAGGCCGTTTGTTTCCTGATGCAGGTGTAACAGCTGTGGAAATGCCCCTGGCTGTGAACCGGGCAGTGTAACCCAGTGAGGAAGTCGTGGTTGGCTGTGTCTATGGATGGGGGGGAGGATGACTGAGCTTACTTACTCCTTGGATAAATCTTCTTTTCTGCCCAACCCAGTAGAGAGTTAACACTTTATATCCTGTCAGGGTTCTTTTAGAGCTATCTTTGAAAGCACAGAATCTTTGAAAATTGTAACATTCATGCTTTTCTATGGTAACAGCAATGCCTATTTTCTTTGTATGAAATGTGGATAAAGATGAAAGAGGATAAGTATAGATCAGCTGGGAAGATATATTTCTGGTAAACATCCTTCCTTTGTATGCACTGCACAGGTTCTAAAGCCTCCGTTCATTCAGAGGGATTGTGTTTTGATGATTATTAAAGATGGCATCTGAGGAAAGTTAGGAAGTACAGTGGAGATGAGTCATCTGTGGGTTATATTTTAATGTGACTATCTCGGCTGAGTTTAATTGAATACTCAGTGTCTGTTATATAATACAACATTTTTTTCATGTGGTTTGTGGCAGTCAGAGCTACACGTCAGGCATAACAACCATATTAAGAGCTTAGCAATCATATAGCCAAATTCCTTCCTAGGCAGTACTTCGGCCTGAGAACTGGAAGGATGCTGGTCCATGCAGGTCTAGGTTCACATCGTGGCTTGCTTTCCCCCTGCTTAGCCAGGCTGTTTCTGGTGGGATGAGCTCCTGCATCTCCTTGGGTATCCCCTCTCTTCATTGCGAGACCCCCTCCCATCCCCACTCTCGTCTTCTCTGCGTCCCATATGCATTTCCCTCGCCATACCTGAAACCCCGTCTTGCTCTTGTGCGTGTAAGCCTTTCCCTGCACACTACTGTGCTCCACTCCAGAGGCCAGAGGTGCTGCTTTTGTCTGCGTTCCCCAAGCACCTCGTAAATGTTCCCTGGCTGACGAGTGAATATGATGATGAAAAGGGACGCCCGTGCAGACATCTCCCAGGGGTCTTGCATACAGGTGCTGAGAATTAAAGGAAACTTTAATTTGACTTAGCTCTTAGATGCCAAGTGTGTTAGATACTGAAGAGTTTGCAAATAATTAAGGGGAGGCAAAGAATTGTGTGTGTGTGTGTGTGTGCATGTACATGTGCTTTGCGTGTGGGTTTGTATGTATGTGTATGAGTAGGCATGTGCATGTATGTGGGTATGTGCTTTGCGTGTGGGTTTGTATGTATGTGTATGTGTAGGCATGTGCAGGTGTGTGGGTATGTCATAGTTTTCTCTTGAGCATATCAGTGTTGAGAATTCAGCTGGTGATCAGGAATCATGAGTCTCCTTCTCTGTGACTATCTCAGACTACTCAATTTGCCTGTTTTTACCTACACTAATTGTCAGTGAGGAAATATTTTAATTTTTTTTTTATTCTTGGGTGGGCACAGTGGCTCAAACCTGTCATCCCAACATTTTGGGAGTCCAAAGTGGGAGGATCACTTGAGTCCAGGAGTTCGGGACCAGACTGGGCAGCATAAGGAGACCCCCACACCTCTACAAATAATTTAAAAATTAGCCAGGCATACTGATGCAAGCCTGTGGTCCCAGCTACTTGGGAGTCTGAGGTAGGAGGATCGTTTGAGCCTAGGAGGTTGAGGATGCGGTGAGCCATGAGCACACACGACTGCACTTCAGTCTGAGCGACAGAGCGAGACCCTTCTCAAAACCCCTTGCCCCCCCAAACCAAACAAATATTTTTATAATTCATTATCATTTCTGGATTTGGGCACTTGGCATTTTGCTTTAACATCATAACAGCTCTTTGTGGTGTACCGAGCAGGTTCTGTTTCCCTTTGCAGGTGGGGAAACTGAGGCTCACAAGAGTTGTGACCAGAAGAGGCAAAACCAGATCTACAACCCAGGTTGTCTGTATCCCGGGTGCTTTCCCCAAAAAATCCCACAGAATCTGGCTGCTGTGTGGTGGTGGTTCTCTGTATGATAAACAGGCCTGGACTTTCGCCAGATTTTGGGAATAGTCCTTACTGTCAAAGCATTTTGGGCAGTTGCCAGTTGCTTTTCATTCTAAATTAGGCAACTATTAACTCTGATGTATTTATCCTCTATATATAGAAGCTTAGAGGAGAGAAACGAGGAAATTGACTTGGGGTTTCAAAAATCCCTCACCATCTGAGATTGGGTGGTTTTAACTACAAGGTAACAAAACTGTTTATTACACACATTTGGTTGCTATGGAAATAGCCATAGTTGTCCTAATCAACTGAATATCTAGGGGATCCTAGTACCACCACATTTACATGTATATTTTCCCTTTTTCTTTTTCGAGATGAGTCTCGCTCTGTCGCCCAGACTGGAGTGCAGTGGCGCGATCTCGGCTCACTGCAAGCTCCGCCTCCCGGGTTCACGCCATTCTCCTGCCTCAGCCTCCTGAGTAGCTGGGATTACAGGTGCCCGCCACCATGTCTGGCTAATTTTTGTATTTTTAGTAGTGACT
This sequence comes from Trachypithecus francoisi, assembly GCF_009764315.1. Lineage (NCBI taxonomy): Eukaryota > Metazoa > Chordata > Mammalia > Primates > Cercopithecidae > Trachypithecus > Trachypithecus francoisi. The sequence goes on along the minus strand of NW_022681468.1, from coordinate 163,385,726 downwards.
GGGTTTCACTATGTTGGCCAGGCTGGTCTCAAACTCCTGACCCACCTCGGCCTCCCAAAGTGCTGGAATTACAGATGTGAGCCACCACACCCGGCCCCATTTTCCCTTCTGATGCTCAGGCCTTCTGTTAGTGGCCACTCCCTGAAGTGTGCCTTTTAAAGGAATTCCTCCCTGATTCCTGACAATACTGGCAACAAGATGCTTTTACAATGTAGCTCTCTGTGTGGGCCTCCCCTTGCATGGCCCGGTGCAGGCTGGTGCCCATGGTGGGTGGTGCTTTCTCTCCAGGAAGGCATGGATTATGCTAATAAACTACCCCTTTCTTGACAAAGAACATGTATTTCTTCCTCATTTCCATCTTCTTCTTTCTACTGTCTATTCAGACTACCAGGTGAATCGGTTTGGAAAACGGGATATTTCAGTCAAGTTTGTTGAAAAGAGTCTCAAGATTTTTAGCTTTCCGTTTGCCATCATCATGAGACTTAACTATTTTTTGGGGGGGGGTGGGGACATCGCCTAGACTGGAGTGCCGTGGCACGATCTTGCAACCTCTGCCTCCCGAGTTTAAGCGATTGTCCTGCCTCAGCCTCCCAAGTAGCTGGGATTAAAGGTGCTCCCCACCACGCCCGGCTAATTTTTGTATTTTAATAGAGATGGAGTTTCACCACGTTGGCCAGGCTGGTCTCAAACTCCTGACCTCAAGTGATCCACCTGCCTCGGCCTCCCGAAGTGCTGGGATTACAGGCATGAGCCACGGTGCCTGGCCTTAACTTGCTTTAAATAAACTATTGGTTTCATTTTTCAAACAGAAAGTGAAACTTCAACAAGCTAAAGAATAGTGCATGACTTGAACCATTGACAGTGGTCCCATGGCTGCCTCCAGCAGCCTCCCAGGCCCCTTCCTGAGCCATTGCAGGCATCTGAAGGCACGATCTTCACCCCTGAGTCTCAAGAACAAAATAGAGTGGACGTAGCCTCTGTATTCATGTGGCTGAATGGGAAAGTGTAAACAAATTCCAGGTACTGAAATGGAGTTGCTTGTAGGAGCAATTTGATCAATGTATTTTACTGTGGTGATTCTCACCTATGACCTGTCGTCCAAATGGGTATCCCGTGACTTTCTTTGTTACTGAATTCTGGTTCTGAGTGTTCCATTTCAACTGGCAACATAGCAGTTCCAGAATGTTTGCAATCAAAATGGCCAATTTCCATTCAGATGTCAATCACTATGCATGAGGAAATCAACATTACCTCACAGATGTGTGAGCACCTACACAAAGCCTGCAAATGCTGGACAGGAAACCTCATGCAAATAATACGGCAGCATTGTCAGGAATGATGGAGGAATCCCTTTAAAATGTACACTTCAGGCAGCAGCAGCTAACAGAAGGCCTGACCATTAGAAGGGAAACTGTACATGCAGATGAATGTGTGACAGCAGTGGGATCCTCCAGATATCCAGTTGATTACAAGAACTATGACTATTTCCATAGTCAGCGGCATTCTTTGGAATCAGACAGATGTGTATGGGCTGGAGTGTGTACATATTGGGGCCATAACTTAATGTAAGCTCCCATCGAGTTCTTGACTGCTGCCTAGATAGAGCTGATTTATTGAGATAGGGGAATTGCAGTAGAGAAAGAATTTAATCCACATAGAGCCTGCTAGACGGGAGACAAGAGTTTTATTATTTCCTCAAATCAGCCTCCCCCTAAAATTGAAAAATTCAAAGGCTGGGGTTTTTTAGAGATAGTTTGGTGGGCAAGGGGCTGGGGAATGCTGACTGGTCAAGTCGGGGATGAAATCATAGGGACCAAAACTGTCTTCTTCTTGTTTTTCATTCCTGAGTGGGATCACATAAATAGTTGAGCCAGTTTACTGGTCTGGGTGGCACCAGCTGGTCCATCGCAGTGCACAGTCTGAAAAATGTCACAAACATCAGTTTCAGGTGTTACAATGGTAAGTTATCCATAGGAGCAACTGGGCAAGTTTGGAAGCTTGTGGCCTCTGGCTGCAGGGCTCGCTAGCCATAAATTCTAATCTTGTGGCTAATTTGTTAGTTTAACGAAGGCAGTGTGGTCTCCAAGTAAGGACGGGGTTTGTTTTGGGGAGGGGCTATTATCTTCTTTGTTTCAAAGTTGAACTCTAAGGTGAATTCCTTCCACAGTTACTTATGGTTGGGCCCAGGAATGAATCAAGGGCAACTTGGAACTGAGAAGCAAAATGGAGTCAGTTAGGTCAGAGTTCTTTCACTGTCATAAGTTTCCTATGTCAGACTTTTCTGTCCTAATTTTTCCAAAGGCAGTTTCATTAAGTGAATAAAACCCTTTGAAATTCAGTTTCCTATGAACTAGAGGTGACACTGCTGCTTCTCATGTTTGCTGTGAGAATTTAGCAAGGCCACCTGTATAAAGCACCTAACACAGTGTCTGACACATACCATGATCTCACTAATACTCCCTTTTCTGGTCTTCAGCTCACTGTGTTTAGAAAATAAACACAATTTTACCCGCACTTGAGCATATGGGGTGGCTAGCTTGTCGCCTAACATCCATCCATAGATTTAGATCATACAGGTCTCTGTTACTAAACTAGGGCAAGTGAGTATTAGTATGTTAGTATTTCGTTGTCAGAATAACTTTGGATTGCATTTGGCAGTTAGGATTCAAGTCAGAGAGTTATCAACCATTGATCACCAGTTTTCTCTGAAATAATCTGAACACTGGTGAAGAGAAGCCACTCACCATTTGATACCGCTCAAAGGTGAAGAATATTCCATTAAATAAAACACGAAAGATAAACCTCTCCTCAGGAGACAAAGGGCCAACCCCTAACGAAGCCCACGCTGCAGTCCTACGGTCGTCTCCTGCTCACGAGAAACTGGTCGCTTCTGGTGTGAGTTAAGATGAATGGAGAGGGAATTGGTTCGGTGGCTCATGCCTGTAATCCCAGCACTTTGAGAGGCCGAGGCGGGCGGATCACAAGGTCAGGAGATCGAGACCACGGTGAAACCCCGTCTCTACTAAAAATACAAAAAATTAGCCGGGCGCGGTGGCCGGTGCCTGTAGTCCCAGCTACTCAGGAGGCTGAGGCAGGAGAATGGCGTGAAACCAGGAGGCGGAGCTTGCAGTGAGCCGAGATCGCGCCACTGCACTCCAGCCAGGGAGACAGAGCAAGACTCCGTCTCAAAAAAAAAAAGAAAAAGCTGAAGAACATAATAAAGACTGGAAGTTCCCCAAATAGTGAATTGCGTTTCCCTTCTTCCTAAATACAGAAAGGAAGAGTGTTACTTTCCACTCTGAGACAGACGGAGCTACGAGGTAAAGCATCATTATTGCTGTTTCAGTCTCTGTTTGAAACATCGTTTGCTGGGACTTAGATCAACAAGGATCTCAAAACTCAGACAAGAATTTTTTATTTTAATCCTGCATTTTAGGACAGGGGTCCCCAATCTTTCTGGCACCAGGGACCGGTTTCATGGAAGACAATTTTTTCCACAGATGGGGGATTGGGGGAGGGGTATGGTTTCAAGATGAAACTATTCCACCTCAGATCATCTGGCATTTGACTCTCATAAGGAGTGTGCAACCCGGATCCCTCACATGTGCAGTTCACAATAGGGTTTGCGCTCCTCTGAGAATCTAATGCTGCCGCTGATCTGCCAGGAGGCCAGGCTCAGGCGGTCAAGCTCACTCCCCTGCAGCTCTCCTGCTGCTGTGTGGCCCAGTTCCTAACAGGCCATGGGCTGGTCCCTGTCCACAGCCCAGGGACTGAAGACCTCTGTTCTAGGATAGTCAGAGTGAAATGAACAAAGGTTAGCTATGTGTAAGGTACTTAAGGAAAAATCGTAAGTTTGCAGCAAACAAATCATGCCCCTCAGGTTTTCTGAGAGGCTCTGATTTTATGTGTCAACTAATCTTTATTGGCAACATTTGCTATTTATGAAGTTTGGGAAGGATGAACTGAGTTTGCTTTGCACTGAGTCACTAGACAATTTATCTTTCCGGAGCTGGAGGGAAATGAGAGACGACGACTGGCTCCCTTTTTTACGGGTGCGGAGGCGGAAGCCCAGGTAGGTGAGTTCTGCTGAGAGTGACAAAGCTCAGCTCGGGGCTGTCCCCTGTACCACACGGCCTGACAGAGGAGGCAAGCGCTATCTGACAGCTGTGAAAATATGCATCCGTATCTGACGGCTGTTAAAACATGCATGTCCCAAAACAACGAAGAGATGAGAGGCAAATAACAGAAATGGAAAACTAACTTGCCCAAATATGCTAGTCAGAGGTTTAATAACCATAATATAAAAAGGGTGCTATGATAAGAATAACTCCAACCCTGAACAAAACAGTGATGCAGATGACTTGTGCTTGGAAATAAAAAATGTAAATTAAAACAATGATGAGCTTCCTCTTTGGTCTGTCTGATGAGCTGACTAGCAGGTACCTGAGTTGTGAGGCCGTTCAGGTATACAGGCACCGACAGGTACAAGTACACAGGTATGCAGAAACCGAGGGTTTTTCCATGTGCTCATAGCCATAAAATGTGCATTCACCCCCAGTGTGCATCTTACAAAATAATAATGTGGAAGCTTGCCTTTATGTCTATGGAGGTGTTCATCATTATGTTATTTACAATAGTTAAAAGACAGAGGTGGGTTAAATAAATTATGATATATCAGACAGTAGATTTGCACATAATGAAGTGATTATTAAAGAATTTTGAATGTGGAAAGATGTTCAGCATGAAATTTTACATAATGTGAAGCACGCAGCACAAAATTCAATATAAGCATGATCTCTACTATATTAAATTAACCCGTATGTGCAACACAAACTTGTAAATCAATTCACCAAAATATTCACAGTACTTAAGATGGTGGGGGTTTTGTTTGCTTTATTTTTTATAAACATTCTACAATAAACAGAAATTATGTTATAATCAGAGAAAGGAATATACTTATTTAAAAATAATTGCTAGGCAGGGCATGATGACAGTCTTAGCTACTCGGGAGAGTGAGGTGGGAGGATAACGTAACCCCGGGAAATCAAGGCTATAGTGAGCTGTGATTATGCCATTGTACTCCAGCATGGGCAACGGAAGTGAGACCGTGTCTCCAAAAAAGGCAAAACTAAAACCAAAACCAAAAACAAACAAAGAATTTACAAAGATAAATTAAATTGAACCTCCCTTGCCTTTTTTCAGGTAAAGTCTCACTCTGTCACTCAGGCTGGAGTGCAGTGGTACAGTCACAGATCACTGCAGCCTTCCTCATCTCACATGCTCCTCTTAAATCAGCTTACCCAGGAGCTGGGACTACAGGTATGTGCCACCTCGGCTGGCTATTTTTTTTTTTTTAATTTAGTTTTTGGAGAGACGGAGTCTCACTATGTTGCTCAGAATGGTCACAAACTCCTGGCCTCAAGCAGGCCTCCTGCCTCGGCCTTCCAAAGTGCTGGGATTACAGGTGTGAGCTACTGCACTTGGCCAAACCCATTTTTAAGAGCACCTTTATTGGCTGGGCGCGGTGACTCACGCCTGTAATCTCGGCACTTTGGGAGGCCGAGACAGGCGGATCAGGAGGTCAGGAGATCAAGACCATCCTGGCTAACATGGTGAAACCCTGTCTCTACTAAAGAATGCAAAAAATTAGCTGGGCGTGATGGTGGGCACCTGTAGTCCCAGCTACTCAGGAGGCTGAAGCAGGAGAATGGCGTGAACCCAGGAGGTGGAGCTTGCAGTGAGCCGAGATTGTGCCACTGCGCTCCAGCCTGGGCGACAGAGTAAGACTCCGTCTCAGGGAAAAAAAGAAAAGAAAAGAAAAGAAAAACACCTTTATTTACCACAAATTTAAAAATCTGAAGTCATCGATCTTTGAATATTATATTTATAGCACATCTTCTGTAGACTGCAAGAAATAGCTATGGCCGACCTCATAATGGTATTATTTCCTGATGTTCTTTGCATTTGGGATTTATTGTTTTAACATTCAAGCAGTTTATTAGTCCCAATAAACATTACAGTCATGATCTGATTGAGTACTTTTCCAAGCTTCTTCCCAAATTTTCCATGAGCCTTGAAAAAAGGAACTTACCTAAATATTCAAACACTGCGGTTTATTCCTTCTCAGTTTCTACATGCTTCCTGTTTAAAAAATATTTTGGCCAACATTTATTCGATGTATTGAGAACTTTACATGCATAGTTCTGAAACTACCTTTGCAAAAATTATGACAGGAAGAAAATTGTGACAGTGAAAAAGATCTGACGTAACCATAACCACCCAGTGGGTTCATTTTGCCTGCTGCCCCAGTACAGCCAATATATCAAGATAGAGGAATTGCATAGAGAGTTTAACTCATGCAGAGCCAGCTAAATGGGAGACTGGAGTTTTATTACTCAAATCAGTCTCCCTGAAAACTCAGAGTCTGGAATTTTTAAAGGATAATTTGGCGGTTAGGGGACCAGAGAGTGGGGAGTGCTGACTGGTCAGCTTGAAGATGAGATCATAGATGATTGAAGTGGATTCTTCTTGCTGTCTTCTGTTCCTGGATGGGATTGCTGAACTGGTTGAGTCAGATTACTGGTATGGATGGTGCCACCTGATGCATTAGAATGCAGGGTTTGAAAAATATATTGAACATCAATCTTAGGTTTTACAATAGTGACGTTATCCGTAAGAGCAATTGGGAGGTTCAGAATCTTTTGGCTTCTTTCTGCATGACTCCTAAACCCTACTTTCTAATCTTGTGGTGGTGAATGTGTTAGTTTTACAAAGGCAATCTTGTCTCCAGGCAAGAAGGGAGTTTGTTTTGGGAAAGGTCTGTTATCCACCTTATTTTAAAGTTAAACTCTAAACTAAGTTTCTCCCAAAGTTAGTTCTGCCTAGTCCCAGGAATGAACGAAGGCAGGTTGGAGGTTGGAAGCAAGATGGAGGCGGTTAGGTCAGAACTCTTTCACTGTCATAATTTTTGTCCCTGTTGTAATTTTTGCAAAGGCAGTTTCAGTTTTACTTGGTACTCAAAATAATCCACTAAGGTGTATACTCATGTTATCCTTATTTTAAAGAGGAGGAAAGCAGGACTTAAAACTTCAGGCTGTCAGACTCTCCCTTTTCTGCCCCACATCATTCATTTTCAATTTCCTGTATTCTGGAGATAGAATAAATCAGCGTGAAGAAACATTTTCATTGTTGCAGTACAAAAATACAGATTTACCCTCCTTTTAGGGTACAACTCAGTGGTCTAGGAAACTGCAAATCTTCCCTTGTTTTTTGAAGCCATAAATTGGAAAGGATTAAGGGTTTCATCTAAGCTAATGCTCAACTTGCTGTTGGCTATTTCCAGGAAAGGTTTATGGCCTCTATTTATACTTCTACATATATATTTATATTTGTGATATATTTTTATTAAGGACATATTTATGTTTTGATGGAATTATGGCTCCGGCTGTTTCTATTGCATCCTGCAATTATAATTCATGTGATTTTTCTTTGGTTGTATTTGTCATCTTTGTTTCTGATAAGATGTTAGCCTCATGATGATAAGAAAACCAAATTCTGCCAAAATACATGTAAAGAGGTTTATTCTTAGCCAGTAGGAGTGACCATGGCCTGGGTTACACAAACTCAAGAGGTCCTGAGCAAGAGTGCCTGAGGCCGTTCAGTTAGTTTGGTTTTACAGTTTGGTTCAATACATGAATTGCAGATAAAATCGTCAGTACCTGGAAGGTATACGTAGGTTCTGCCACAAAAGGAGGGACATTGGGGCTTGCAAGTCATAGGTGGGTTTTAGAGATTTCTTGGTTGACAGTTGGTTGAGAGTTAAGCTGTTATCTAAAGACTTGAAGTCCCTGGGGAAAGGAATACCTGAGTTAAGATAAGGGGGTTGTGGGGCTAAGGCTTTTGTTATGTAGAGGAAGGCTCATAGGTGGCAGCCCTCAGAGAGAATAGATGGTGAATGTCTCTTCTCAGACCTTTAAGGTGTCAGGCTCTCAGTTCATCTCTCCTAGATCCGGGAAAGGCCCATAAAGGGAAGACCTGGCTGCAGGAATGGAGATGCTCTACAGTGAAAATTGTCCCCACAAAAGATGGCTTTATAAGGGATATTTCAATCTGTTAGTCCTGTGGCAGCCATTTCGAAATATGTCAAAGAAATATATTTTGGGATACCATGTTTGATTTCCTTCAGGGCCTCCTGTCTGCCATGTGATGCTGTACCAGAGTGAGGCTGCAGAGCGAGCCACATCGTATCGGGTTAAGAAAAAAACCCATCGAAATGAGATGTTATGGTTTTTAGGGTGTGACTCCCCAAGTGCCTTAGATATGAATTTTGGCAAGAGGAAAAAAAGGTCAGAGTTTAGTTCTCACTTGAGAGCAGTTAACCATGTATAAGATTTATTTCCCTTTCTGATCTTCTTAGCATTATCTTAGCATTTAGGAATGGGCTCTAACCACTGATTTTTCCTCAGTCAGAAACCACTAATACAAGGGATATTTGCACCTGATTTTTATAGCTCTGAACATAGTTGACTATTCCCGCAAGTCACTATGTACACCCTCTGTTTTTTATCAGCAAGTAGCTGAATGCAGAAGGATGATACTAAGGCTGAAGTTAAAGTGATGCAGGATTCTTCTTGGCTCCTTTGCTGGACACACCACAGGGGTCCCCTGTTTATTCAGTCCATGCTGGACACACCACAGGGGTCCCCTGTTTATTCAGTCCATGCGCTCAACCCCTTGTGGGAGGGAGTGTGTGAACAAGCTGGTGAGGGATCCAGTCAGCTGTGCTGGGCGCCAGCAGGAGCAAGCTCTGTGTGGGGCCTGTGGTGGCACCTAGGTGGGGTTGCCTGAGACCCCGAAGCTCCAGAGGGGGTGTTCCAGTGCTGTCCTAGCTCCACTGTCTGCAGATGTCAGTGTGTTAGCAGCTCAGCTGGCCCCTTGTGGCAGTGCCCAGAGCAGTTGCCCTCTGTCAGTGAGGGCAAAGGGCCCGTGTCACAGCCTTTCTGGGTACCCATACTCCATAGGTCCCTAGCCCTTGTCTGGCGTCCAAGAAGAATGAGGTCGGGTTGGTGGCACAGACAATTGAAGGATGGTGAAGCCGGAGAATTTTCTTAAGTGATGAACATGGCTCTCAGTAGAGAGTGGAGCTGGAGAGGGGACAGGAAGGGCAGGCCATGTTTCCTGAAGTCCAGTTGCCTCTTCTCTGAAGTCCGTCTCCTCAGAGTCTGACCGTCTCCCCATCTACCAAGTGAGTCTGGGGTCTTTATAGGCACAGGATGGGAAGTGCCTGCCGATTGGTTTGTGAGCATGCAAAATAGGTTAAGGTGAAGACACCACTCAAAGGTGGGCACAACAGTGTTGAAAACCAATTAGGAAAAGGTAGGTATATGTAAACTAGGTGAAGGGCGGGGATCAATCAGAAGGAAGGCAAGTTCTCAATCCAATCTGAGGATTTAACTTAAAACTTGTCTTTCAGGCTTTCAGTTGTCTTCAGCTTGGAGGTGGGGTTTCACTGGGTACTTGCCCCGTCTGTCTAGGCATTTAGCTGCCTCCTGTTTCTATTAAAGGAACTATTTCCATTTACTTCCGAAGTCAGAGGGATCCTCTGAAAATCTGCTTCTCTTTTGTCCCTACTGGGTCTTCAGCCTGACCTCTCCTTCTTACAGGTTAAGTCCTTCTCTCAGCATCACCCACTCCAGCCCAGTTACCCAGGTCTGAGTCCTTCACTGCTCAGATGGGCCTAAGGATATGTGTGGGGCTGGGGTGAGGCCAACTTGACTCCACTTTTGAACGGCTGTGGAATCCCAAGGGAGTTCATTAACCCAATACTCATCTTTCTCACCCGAGAAATGGCGTGATAACAATGTGAGCCTTGGAAGGTGGCGGGGTGATGTACACGAAGCGTGCAACAGAACTCTGGACAGGAGCTGAGTGTTTCAGCGATGCACAGCCTTGGCATGGCGATTATTCCAAGCTCATTGCTGCTGGGCTGCTGAGGGAGCTGGACAAGGCCACATACACTTGCTGGCTGGCTCCACTACAGACGCACAGTTTCAGTCTCTGTTGGACACTCAGAACTGCTCAGAATTTTGTTTTGGTTTTGTGCCCAATTATCTCTAAACATAGAATTGGATTGTTTTATCTCACTAATAAAATATCCCCTTTGTAGGAGATTTGGGAATTACAAAACATTATTGAAGACTGAAATGAAAAACTCACGATCCCACACCTCTGAGACAGTGATGGTTCCATATTTTCATATTTTAGTGTATTTTCATATTGATGTCTCCATAGCTACCATCTATCTATGCATTCATCCGTCCATTCTTTTATCGACTTATCTTCTCGCTCTCTCTCCCTGTCCTCTCTAATTACACACACACACGCACGCACACGCACGCATGCACGCACAGCCTTGTATCTGTCCTGCTTTCTTCTATGGGCTCAGCACATTTTCCTTCCTCCTCATCAGCTCACTTTCCCTGTAACGGCTGCTACAAGAACCTGACATGTCTCTTTACACTACCTCCATTCATGCCTGTCTTGGTCCATTCCTGCTGCTATAACAGAATACCACAGACCAGGTAATTTATAAACAATAGCAATGTATTTCTCACAGTTCTGGAGACAAGGAAGTCCAGGAGCAAGGTGGCAGCATGTTTAGTGTCTGGTGAGGACTGCGGTCTGCTTTTAAGGTGCTGCCTTGCTTCTGGGTCCTCACATGGTGGAGGGAGAGGAGAGAGAGGAATGCTGTGTCCTCATATGGAAGAAGAGACTGAAGGACATGTCATGTGCCTCTAGCCCTTTTACAAGGGCGCTAATCCCTTTTGTGAGGGCAGAGCCCTCATGACCTAATCACCTTGAAAGGCCCCACTTCATGACGATCGCCAAGGTGATCAGGCTTCAGCATATGAATTTTGCAGAAATGCATACATGCAGATCATAGCAATGCTTCTCACCGTAGCAAATGCCCCAGCTTCTGGATCCACCAAGAAAACAGCGCGAGAGAAGTAGATGGTTCTGCTGCCTCCTTGCTCGCCCAGACCCTCTGTATCTTCTTACCTCTTAGCTCTTTGCTGTTTCCACACTTGCATCTCTGCTTACCTCCACCATGACTCAGCTTCTCCTGCCACCCGCTCTGCAGGCACCCCACAAGCTCCGGCGCCTCCCTGGAACCCCACCAGTCATCCACATTCTGAAGGCACCCCCTTCTCTCCACCCACCTGCTGCTAAAAATCCCAGCCACTGTCCGTTCTTTCCTTCCCCATCAGAGAGGAACCACGGTCTCCACACTAGTAATTCTGTCTCCTGCCTCGCCCTGCCGAGGCACCTTTGGGCTTCTGCCTGTGGTTTTACAGACCCTGTTTCTCTCCTGTGACCTCTTGGGTCCCCAAGACCTTGGCCTCTTCCATATGTCTTGTCTCAAACTTTTTGCCACATTATTCTTGGCTGCCTGAGATTCCCACTGTCTGGTTCTCCTGCTGCTCCCTCACTGTTCCTCCTCAGTGTTTTTAACTGATGACCCTTTCTCTGCCCCTTTCTCCGGGATCATGAGGTTCTCACTGTACACCCTCTCCATGGTTTTTTCATCCATGCCAAAACCTCCACTTACTTTAAATTTAGAGCTTTAACGCTTCTCTTCCACATGCACAGTGATTGCTCCTCCCTAGTTTGCCCCACAGGCACCTCCAGATTACTTTGTGCGAAACAGAACATTCTTACAATAAATTATTGTTGAACCTTAAAAAGGAAGAAAAATCTTAGACATGGTTCCACATGGATGCACCTTAGGGATATTATGCTAAGTGAAAAAAGCAGTCACAAAGGACAAACGCTATATGACTCCACTTATATGAAGTTCCCAGAGCAATAAATTCAGAGACAGAAAGGAGAATAGAGGTGGCCAGAGGCTGGGGCTGGGGGCAAGGGGGTTGGTGTTTAATGGGCACAGAGTTCCAGTTGGGGTGGTGGAGAGTTCTGCAGATGGACGGTCATGACGGTAGCGCAACAGTGGGAATGTACTTCATGCCGCTGAACTGAACACTTACAGACCATTAGGGTGGTAAATCTTGTTAGATGTGTTTTACCACAATTGGATAAAAAAGATGAGTTTTTCCCCTTCTCTTCTGATCTGTCTGCTTGCTTACCAGGGTAACCCGTTAGTTGTCTCTGTTTTGAGGAGGCTGTGGGCCACTGCTTTTCCTCCTTGACTAGCAGTGGGGGAGGCAGCTGTGCCCCTGGATACTTCAGATCGTCCCTAGTGCTGGCCAGGCAGCCCCACTCTGGGATCCTGCCTTATCCTGCCTTTTCTAACAGTCTCACAGGTCCTGCTGTGGCCTGGGTTTGCTTTCATCTCTTGAGAATGTCTACTACTTCCCTTGAGTCTACAGACTGCATTCCAAATTGTCTTTTTTCAAATTGAAAAAAAATTCAAATTGTACCCCATTCTGTAGAATGCCTGGCCTTGGCACCTGCTCTCTCTTTACCAGGCCTGATTGCACTGTCTCCTTTCTGTGACAAGCAGATTTACAGACCAATGATCTGCACACAGAAACAAACTCAAAATGCATCCTACACCTGAATGTAAGAGCTAAAACCATAAAACATTTGGAGAAAAACACCCTAGTACTAAATCTTCCTGATCTTGGGCTCAGCAAAGATTTCTTAGACATGACTTCAAAAGCCCAAATGATGAAAGGAAACATTGATAATTTGGACTTCATCAAAATTTAAAACTTTAGTTCTTTGAAATACCGTTGAGACTGAAAAACAATTCACAGCCAGGAATAAAATATTTGCAAAGCATATAACTGACAAGGAGCTTGTATTCAGACTATATAAATAACTCACACAACTTAAAAATAAGAAAAACAAATTTTAACATATATAGGCAAAGACTCTGAATAGATATTTCTCCAAAGAAGTTATATGAGGCCCGGCATGGTGGTTCACGCCTGTAATCCCGGCACTTTGGGAGGCCGAGGTGGGCGGATCACGAGGTCGGGAGATCGAGACCATCCTGGCTAACACGGTGAAACCCCGTCTCTGCTAAAAATACAAAAAATTAGCCGGGCATGATGGCGGGCGCCTGTAGTCCCAGCTACTCGGGAGGCTGAGGCAGGCGAATGGCATGAACCCGGGAGGCGGAGCTTGCAGTGAGCCGAGATCATGTCACTGCACTCTAGCCTGGGCGACAGAGTGAGACTCCGTCTCAAAAAAGAAAAGAAGTTATGTGGATGGCTGATAGGGAAAAGACAGTTAACATCATTAGTCACTAGGGAAATGCAAATTAGAACCACAATGAGATACCATTTAATGCCAGCTAGGATGACCATAATTTTAAAAAACAGAAAATAGTAAGTGTTGATAAGAATGTGTAGAAATTGGAAACTTCGTATGTTGCTGGGGTGAAGATGAAATCATGCAGCTACTTTGGAAAAACATGTTGGCAGTTTCTTATGTTATTTAGCCTATGACCCAGAAATTCTGCTGCTCGGTGTATACCCAAGCAGAATGAGAACACTATACCGCACACAGACTCGGACATGAGTCTGTATAGCAGCAGTATTCACAATTTCCCAGAAGTGGAATAACCCACATGCTCGCTAACTGGTAAATGCATGAACCAATTAGCTTATTCATACGATTTAATCATGCTTGGCAATAAAAAGAAACGAAACACGGATGCCTGCTACCATGTGGATGTGCCTCAAAAGTATGATGCTAAGTGAAAGAAGCCAGGCACCAGATACCACGTCCTATATGATTCCGTTTATCTGAGATGTCCAGAATGGGCAAATCCATGGAGCCGGAAAGTGGCTGAGGGGTTGCTGGAAGTGATGGGCTGTGAAGGGAGAGTCACTGCAGATGGGCACCGGGTTCATTTCTGGGATGAAGGATATGTTCTCAAATTAGACTGCAGTCATGGATGCACGACCATCAGTTTGCTACAATAAATGATTTATTGTACCCTTAAAAACAACTGAAATGTTTGGTGTGTAAATTATACCTCACTAAAACTGTTAAGAAATAGGTCCCATTATTTGGTAAAAGGTTACTGAAATGGGGAAAATTATTTTTCATATATTCTTAACATGAGGCATGTAAAGATAGTTCCATTTCTGTTAACAAGTCACTATCTTTGGATACACACATCCAGATATGCACTGTCACTGTCACACAGAAAATGACCAAAAGAGTTCACCAGAGCAGGAACAAGTGGCTTTTTTTTTTTTTTTTTGGGGGGGGAGACATGGTCTCACTCCTTCACCTAGGCTGTAGTGCATGGTGCAATCATAGCTCAGTGTGACCTGGAGCTCCTGGGCTCAAGTGCCGCTCCCACCTCAGCCTCCAGATCACTGGGGCTACGGGCACACACCACCAGGCCTGGCTCATGTTACACATTTTGTAGACAGGGGGTCTCACTCTGTTTCCCAGGCTGGTCTCAAATGCCTCAAGCCATCCTTCCTCCTTCGCCTCTTAGAAAAAGTGTTGAAATTACAGGTGTGAGCCACTAAGTGTAGCTTTGTATTGGAGACATTGGAAGTGTTTTTCATTTTCTCCTTTTAGCTCATTTGAACATTTTGCTACAGATCTATCAGGTTTTCTGTGGGTCTCCCTCACACGCTCACGTGTCCCTGAGTGGAACTGTTCTCACGTGGACTCACCATGGCCTTGCCACGGCTCCTTAGGCTACGGACAAATCGTCAGGAAGGCCCTGTTGTTTGGCAGCTTAAACTTCTCCCCAACACAGCCATGTCTGACTGTTGCTGTCACCACGCCTCGTGGCTGCAGCAGTGTATCTGTCTGCTAGGGCCGCCATGGCAACGTACCACAGACCATGGTCTTCAACAACAGAAGTTCATTCCCTCACAGTTCCGGAGGCCAGAAGCCCCAGATGCCCCAGATCAAGGTGCTAGAAGGGTTGGCTCCTTCTGAGGACCTGGAGGAGAATCTGCCCCAGGCCTGTCCCCTCCTTGTGGTGGTGGCTGGCCATCTTTGGCGTTTCTTGGCTTGTACAAACATCATCCTGATCTCTGCCTCCTCCTTCGCAAGGCCTTCTCTCTGTGTGCGTGTCTGTCTCCAAGTCTCCTTCGTAGCAGGACACCAGTCGTCTGGGATAAGGTCTCACCCTTGCAACTTCATTTTAATTTAATCATCTCTGTAAACACTTCATCTCCAAATAAGGTCACATTCTTGAGATACCAGGGCTCAGAACCGCAACATGTGAGTGTGTAGAGAAGACACTTTTCCATACAGCACTAAGACTGAGATTTTTAGTGCAAACCCAAAAATGTGCGATAGCTTCTCAATGCTTTCCAAACAAAACCAAAAATCTGTACCAGAGCCTCTAATCTCGGCGTGACTAATCATATCTTCTGCTTCTGGTCTGAACGTCCATCCCTGCAACCCTGGTGGGCCCGTCAACCTGTTCCTTCACCTTCTGCCCTGGGTACCCTCAGTCATCACTGCCCAACTCCCCGTCACTTCTCATGGTATAATAGTTCTGTGGATGTCTGTCAGTGTCTGCCTCTCTCATTGAATTCCATGAAGCCCCACTAAGGCAGACAGTGTCTGCAACATACGAAGTGCTCAACAAGTACTTGCTGAGTGAATGGAAAAGGGAAGGATCCACAGTTTCGGTCTTTGCTAGCCTATGAGCAAGATCCTGACGGTGTCTTACCGTCTCCCCTATGACGGCAGGTGGGGGGTCACCAGTAGTGTTTGTGGAATAAATGAAAAAGTAACAGAAGAGGAGGAAAGTTTGCACTTTGGAGGTCAGACCGAGGTCACCCATGGGACTGCTCCTGTGTCAGAACCAGTAGGGTGAACCCCCACCGTGTGTGTGTGTGCATGCATGCGCGTGTGCACATGCACGCGCACACTCAGTGTCACGAAAGCTGGGGTGCATGTTGTTTCTATGACGTTCTCCTTGTTCAGAGAGAATGCTGGTGATAGGAGCGCTGACCTCTGTGTCGTGGGGAGAGACTGAAGACACCACAACATCAACGTTGCTCCTGCCTGGAGTTGAAAACGACCCTTGGGCCGGTACCCATCGCTGTGGTTTTCAGAGTTTGCTCTAGGGAGTGACTCTGATCTTGAGGGGTTCAGGTTGCCCGGTGGATGTGGCCAAAATGGGCTGTGCCATCTCTGACAGCTCCTCGTCCCTTTGCATGGCCTGCTCTTCTGCTTTCTGGCGTCCCATCACCCTGAGGCTGTGTCCCACCATGACTGCAGTCAGGCACCTGGCCCCAGGATGGGGACACCGGGCAGTACACGAGACCAGGGGAGAACAGCTCCTCGGGGAACTGTTCCACAGGGCCTGTGATGTTGTGGAGAAACGTAAAATCTTTGCATGGACAGGATCTTGCTGGCCATCAAGGATAACCTTCTTACGTTAGATGAGCAACTGACAGAGTGCAGAATGGAGGAGACAGTCTAAGAAGGTCAGGGTGGAGGTGTCAGCTGAGGGTTCTCTGGTGAGATGGGACAGATGGGAAAGACTTGTGAGATGATGAAAACAGAGGAGGGCCATGTGAGAAGAGTAGCAGGGAAGCCCTGAGGGACTCAGACTGGCGATACCGGTGTAGCAGGGAAATCAAGCCCGAAGCTGTGGACTGAGTCCATAACATATTTCTTTTATAAACTTGGTGAGGCAAATGTAATGAATAAATGAATAGAAAATGTTGAATGGATAAGCACAATAACTGAGTTCATAAATAAATGAATTTATTTAATAAATACTCATCTGTTGAGTGATAATCTTTCTTGCAAATAACTCACAATATTCAAAAATTGTGTATCAGTGCAGCTCTGTATTGCTGCTCTGGTGTGTGTGCACGGGGGGGTACACATACATATATGCAGGTAGATAGGAGGGGGAATTATGTGTAGGATAGTAGTTAGACTATTTTTAGCATGAGAACAGTAATTCAAAGTGTCCTTCATGTTTCTCATTTCTTTGCAGGCTTTGCAGGAACTGCACAGCTAGGATTCAGCCACTGTGGACCTAACATGACTTACAGATTCATTTTTTTTCCTTTCCAGGAGTTTGGGGTTGAAAATGTGTGTATTGAGTGGTCCCTCAGTATATTCAGGGAATTGGTTCCAGGACCACCCCCATGCCTCCAAGTACACCAAAATCCACACATACTCAAGTCCCGCAGTCAGTCCCTTGGAACCCATGTATACCATATACGAAAAGTCGATCCTGTAATTTTGACTCACATTTGGCTGTAGATTCAGAACCCGTGGATATGGAGGTTCAACTATATTTACTGAAAACACTCTGTGGGCCAGGCTTGGTGGCTTATGCCTGTAATCCCGGTGCTTTGGGAGGCCGAGGCAGAAGGATTGCTTGCAGCCAGGAGTTCAAGACTGGCCTGGGCAACATGATGAGACCCTGTCTCACAGAAATTTCTTTAACAAATTAACTGGGCGTGGAGGTGAGTGCCTTTAGTCCCAGCTACTTGAGAGGCTGAGTCGGGAGGAGTGCTTGAACCCAGGAGTTTGAGACTGCAGTGAGCGATGATTGAGTCACTGTACTCTAGCTTGGGTGAGAGTGAGACCTTGCCTCTAAAAAAAAAGAAGAAAAAAAAAATAAAACAATCTGTGTATAAGTGGGCCCCTGCGGTTCGAACCTGTGTTGTCCAAGGGTCGGCTGTCTGTTATCCCTGTTCTTTATTCCTGAAGCCACTTCATTACTGCGGGACACCAATACGGGTCTTGCTGTCAGCTGTCCTCCGTCACAGCCAGGGAAGCCAAGGGGCATCTGGCCATGGCCCAGCCGTGAAGTGGCAAAGTGGTGTCGGCATGGTAAGTGTGGCCCTCAGGCAGTGCTGATGGAAATGACCAGAGGCAGATGTGATCTACCTGTCAGGTCCAGAGGCTTCAATCAAGGACAGTTGAGGGGCGGAAATAGAATGCTGGAAACCTTCATTCTAACCAAGAGTTTGTATTCCATAGGAATGCTGGCTCCTGCACCTCAGTGCCCTTCTCCTTTAGTGTCATCTTTGAATGTCAGCTATGCCAGTCAATTCACTTTCCTGTCCCTTCACTGTCTTGCCTGCCTCTGGCCAGTGTCAGAGCATCCCAGAGAGGTGAGGGGAGATGCCAGCTGGCTGAAACAAGCCTTCTCTGCAGAGCCTCCCAACATTGGCTCCAGCTCTGGGAAGTCGTAGCATGCAGTGAGCAAGTTCTAGGTGTTATTTCTCCACCTCACGTCCTGCGCCAGAAGGCGATCTGATCATTGCAGGCTGTCATTCCTAAAGGTCTATTTGATCATGGGCTGTAGCGGCTGAGATGGGAGTCTACAGGTCTTCATAGATGTTCGCCACTCCTCATACTGTTCTGTTTAACCTTGCTCCTGGACAGGGTTAGAACAGGGCATTGGATTTTGAGCCAGGGCATAGCAGGAGACAGTCAAAAGGATGCAGCTTTTGTGACATCACATCCTATACATCTTAAGCGACAACAGTTTCACAGTTTTAAAGGTGAACGTAAAGCAAGTGAATCGTGACTGATTAAATTACCATCTGTTAATTATATTGCCAGTTATAAATTATAAAACCTAATTTTGATTAACACAGCAGCTAATGAATTGACATCTCTGGTTATGTTACAACTGCATCTGGCATACACAACTCCAAGCTCATGGGAGGTTTGGACAGTGTATCTCTAAGCTGTGTTATCATCTCCGCAGTGGCTGAATCCTGGCTGGGCAGGGCCTGCAAAGGAATGAGAAACATAAAGGACACTTTGAATTATTGTTCTCACACTAAAAATAGTCTAGCTGCTATCCAACTTGAGGCAACTCTCACATATGGAAAACCTGTATTTTAATATCCAACCTTACTCACAAAATCAGGAAAATGTACAATTAACTTGATAGTTGATGCTTTAACCAGTGCCATGGTGAATAGAGACACCTTCTACTACTTTTTCTTTATCTTTTTTTTGAGACGGAGTCTCGCTCTGTCGCCCAGGCTGGAGTGCAGTGGTGAGATCTCGGCTCGCTGCAAGCTCCGCCTCCCAGGTTCACGCCATTCTCCCGCCTCAGCCTCTGGAGTAGCTGGGACCACAGGCGCCTGCCACCACACCCGGCTACTTTTTTCGTATTTTTAGTAGAGACAGGTTTTCACTGTGTTAGCCAGGATGGTGTCGATCTCCTGACCTCGTGATCCGCCCGCCTCGGCCTCCCAAAGTGCTGGGATTACAGGCGTGAGCCACCCTCCCAAAGTGCTGGGATTATAGGCGTGAGCCACTGCGCCCGACCTTTTGCTACTATAAATCACCATCTGGATGCTACAGGAAAGTTTGCATTCAGTGGCCTCAAGTTGGCTTGGCTGGTCCATGCCTCTTCATAACTCCGTCAAGCTCATTTGAATATGAATAGTGTAAGATGTTATGTTAAAGTTTAACCGGACTACAGCTTGTAGCTGAGGGAATGCCTTGCTTTATTAAAACAATGCTGTCTGCTTTGAGTAATTTAATACTTCCTGTTTACCAACTTTCAAACCAAAATAATGGCAATTTTTACGATGAAAATCATCCATTCACGACTCTTGTTGGCATCGTAGACATTCCACCTCCTCTTTGTGAAACCTAAATCTTCCATGTGCCTGCCTGATATCTGTGCATCATCACTGAAAGGGAATAATTAGAAACATCTGTTTACATTTACTAGGAGCAGATATTAGAGGCATTAAAACAAACACAATCATTACCCAACAGCTTAAAGAAATCGAATGTACCGGCATGTCTGAGTGTCACAAGAGCAAGGGATTTCTATGTGAATACACCATGTGAATACGCTGTAGGATACGGAAGTATCCTTTACAAAATGATAGGGACCAGCAAGCAAAATTAACATATACTGGATATGTACAGTTTTCCCCCCATATCCTTGATGGATTGGTTCCAGGACCCCTTGAGCATTACTAAAACCCACAGATGCTCAAGCCCTTGATATAAAATGATGTAGTGTTTGCATATATCCTACACATATCCTCTCGTATGCATTAAATCATCTCTGTCCTCATAATTCCTAATAAAATGTAAATGCCATGTAAATAGTTGTTATACTGTATTGTTTAGGGAATAATTACAAGAAAAAAGTGTGCATGTTTTGTACAGACACAACCATCATTTCTTTTTTTTTTTCCAAATATTTTCCATCTGAGCTTGGTTTGACTCCACAGATGAGAATTCACAGATACGGGGCTCTACTGTATTCTGAAGTATTCATTTCTGTTCTTAATTTTACTGAAACACCTTGTCATTTTGGAATTAACAATGGGCATCGGGTTGCTGGCCATGATTATTATAGCATCAGGCCCTGGATGAAGGCAGGTTCTCATGCCGAGGCTGTCCTCAGACACCTGTGCTGCAGGGAGTGCCATCTGAAAACCGGTGATGCTAGAGCCATGACCCGTGTCTTCTTGTTGTCATGTCAGGTGTTGACATGGCAGTGATGGATTTTTGGAGACCCGCTTGAAGCGGTTTGCAGCAAGACCATATTGACATCCACCAGAATCCCAGAAGCGAGTGGAAGCCTGTGTTCTTACCTCACCGGAACAGACTCTTCCCGGTTCCCAGCGGAGCGTGGTGGGGGCTGTTCCTCTGCCAGTGGCTCCGCACACATGTGCATGTTTCTAAATATAGACTGTTGATTTTAGGAAATAGAGTTTTCTGATTTGGGTGAAGTTGAAAGGTTTAAATCAAAATAGTGACCAGAATACGTATTAATGTCATAAAGACTGATTACATGCAAAAATAAAAATTCCAAATGGAGCTTTAACAAAATACCAGCCTCGGGCTTTACCTCCTGGGATTCTGACTCAAGGCAGCTGGGGTGGATCTTGGAACTGGATTAGGAAACAAGGAAAGAGAAGGAATAAAGACGACAAAGAGACTACAAAGTAGAGCTGTCAGAAAAGCAGCTGGGTAAGCCCTCGGCCCTCAGAGGGGTCTCCGGCCTCAGCCAGCA
Organism: Trachypithecus francoisi; assembly: GCF_009764315.1. Lineage (NCBI taxonomy): Eukaryota > Metazoa > Chordata > Mammalia > Primates > Cercopithecidae > Trachypithecus > Trachypithecus francoisi. Next base: position 163,364,743 of record NW_022681468.1, on the reverse strand, counting down.
ATGGGTGTCATCAGCTGTGGTTTTTGTCAAACATCTTAGGAATGATTGAGATCACCTTGGAAGACAGGAAGGAAGGAGCAGGGCTCAACTGAGGTCATCTAACCGTTAGACCTAGAACACAGGTGCCATCTATCCCGGGAGCCCTGCGCAGAGCAGCTAGCCAGTGAAGTAAAAAGGCAAGAGGAGTGGGTATCACAGAGACTGGGCACAGAAGCATAAAGAGAACAAGCTCTCAGCCCTGCTGCATCTGCTTAGATATTGAGTAGGCTGAGGAGAAAAGAGTGTCCTTTGGGAGTCACTGTGTGGCCTTGCTCTGACCAGGATTGTGGCAGGTTCAGCACCCTGGTGGGCTGATGAGGGATGGGGACTTCAGTGTCCAGAAATATGATTGCCGACCAATTCTAAAGAACTCTCCATATAAAGCCACTAGAAATGGCAGATAAATCGTAATGCACATTATTTAAATGTATTACTTAATTCCTAAGAAAATAATAGGAAGCCCCAGCTAAGAGTGAAAGCATTGTAAGCTGCACATGGAGGATGGAAAGCCTGAGGTCTTTTGCCCTTGGTAACCAAGTGGCTTGGTGTCAGTGGCTAGGCAGAAACAGGAGACTAAGGATTAGGCAAATCCTCCGAGCATAGGGTTGAAATGGAGTCCTCACAGAGCTGGTGCAATCAAAGGGGTACATAGTAAAAGGGTGTTCTAGAACAATGGTCCCCCGCTATCAAAGAGAGATAACAAAGAAATAGGTCTGTCTTGCTAATGCTTCAGGTGGCCAAGACAATATCTGCTCTAAGAATTTGTATCACATTCCTGTACTAATCTGGATTTGGGGTTTAACTTTAAGCTGCAGAGAAGTTTTCACTGGAAGTAATCCAAGGCTGTCAATCAATCTGGAACACCTGTGAAAGAACATACAGCTCTTTTCTGAAGGGATACACCAACAGCCAGGTTATACAGAACTTCTCCACACTGTTCAGTAGATTTTTTATGCAATGCCTAATTTGTGCTCAGCACCATCCTAGATGCTGCGGATACATCTATGAACCAAAGAGACAGAATTTCCTGCACTCATGCAGCTGATGTTCTGGCAGGGGGAAAAAGGAAAGAACTATCATCTAGAGTATGATTAGGATTAAGAGGATGGGAGCATGTAGAAGGTGCAGGTTGCCACTGTCAGGAGGGTGAATCTGAGCAGAGTTGACTAAGGTAAGGAAGTCAGGAGAAGCTTGTTAGGGGAAAGAGTTCAAGGCAGAAGGAACAGCGAATGCAAGGTGGAAGGATGCCTGGGTTGTTTGACGAGCAACATAGAAGGCATTGTTGCCAGAACTAAGCTAGCAAAGGTGACAATAACAAGAGGTGAGATCAGAGAGGTGCTAAGTGGGCCAGAGCACGTTGACTTAGGCTTTACTTAGGCAGGAAGCCACTGTAGGGTTTTGAACAGGAGAGCAAATGATCTGACTTCAATTGTTCATTAATCACTCCGGTGCTCTGAGGAGAACAGGACTGTGGAAGAGAAGAATGCAAGAACCCAGTTAGGAGGCCTCTAGACTAGGAATGGGGAGAGATGGCGTGTTTGACAAGGGTGGTAGCAGCAGTGGTGGTAAGGTATGTGGAACCTGTGTCTGTGTTTAACATGGGGTCAACAGGATTTCAGACAGATTGACGAAGAATGTGAGAGAAGAGATGAGTGAAAAATGACTCCAGAAATGTTGGCTTGAGTAACTGCAAGGAGAGAATGCCATTGTGTGAACTGGGAAACCACAAGTGGATTGGTTTTGAGGGTAAGATCAGTAATTCCATTTGAATGTGTTGAGTTGATTCTGGAGTTAGATTTAGAAATTTGGTTGGAGACAACATTGAGGAATTCTAAGCATATAGATGGAAAGATCAGGATCAGTCATGCAGCTAGAGGCAATCACTTAAGGGAGGGAGTGCAGATAGAGAAGAGACCAAGGTCTAGTGGAATGAGTGGGTGGATGGTGGCATCCAAAGAGGAGCCCTGGGGCCCTCTAGCATTAAAAAGAAGAGGCAGCTTTGGAGGGAGTAGCAAAGAAGATGAGCCAGTTAGGTAGGAGGAAAGGCAGGAGAGCATGTGTCCAGAATGGTAGAGAGTCTGTTTTGCCCTTCTTGCAAGCTAGCAAGTTGGTGCCATGGATGCTGGAGGAAGACATGGATCTCAATGGTCAGAGACAAGGGACAAGGTTAGTTTACTACTCACAACCAGGGCCAGCTATCTAATTTGAGGGGCCTAGGGCAAAATGAAAGTACAGGGTCCTTTGTTCAAAAAGTAGAAATAAGGTGCTATTATTCTCCAATCTAAAGGTTAACACTTGTGTTTTCCCTCCTTTGGCACTGTGCTTGATTGGATATATGAAACCTGCATTGCAGTTCCTTTCTGGCTACCTAGGCTTTGATTACAGTATTCCAGAGGATAGGGCTGCTTTATGCAATGCCTTGCAGTGACGTCCATCCAAATATTTCTCCAATTAATAGCAATTCAGAAAAGACAACTATCAACTAGTATTTCTCAGCTATATCAAGTACAGTACTGTTGATATTGTGATTTGTCTAACAGCAATAATCTAGTAAGTTCTGCACAGAAACTAGAAATAGGCATGATCTCAGAAATGAATAGCCTTGCTGTCTAAAAATAGCACATCTCAGACATTGAAAGAACTCTAAAATGCATGGCATCACTCATTCACATGATTTATCTTTGAGGTAAGGAAATCCATTGACAAATCCTGATCTAGATGCACATATATGAAATCAAAGGGCAATTCAGTTTTCACAGTGTAAGGCTATGGGAGCAGTCTTAAGACAGAAATACTCACTTTGTAAATGAAAAAGAGTAAAAAACCCATTAAGAAAGGTTGACTGGTACGGCACTGGCATTCACTTGTGCCAAATGTCAGAAATCATCCCTCCTGATACATAAACGTCCTTCTTTCTGTTTAAGCATTTTTTTTTTTACCTTGTCTGCTCTCTTGAAAGGATTCAGAGAAGTAATTTTAAGTGATACTCAGTTTAGCAAATCTAGTAACACAAACTCTGTGAACCATACCACCCAAGAGAGGACCATCACCATGTAAGAACATAGAATTCTTAGCCTTATGGCCATCTGCAGGGGCTCTGCTTAAGCAGGGGAAGAGCACAGAGGAATGGATTGTCCAGCCTGATACACGTCACAGAGTCAGAATGGGGATGCCTCACTCGCCAGTCTCCGGGGCAGTGCTCACCCAGTTCAAGTCACTTTGAAACATGGAGGCTGAAGGTGACTTGTCCAAGCAATGCAGATGTTTTCACAGCCAGTTCTCAGAGCCTCCTTGGAAGAATATCGTTGGGAGTCATTGCATTCCCTTTGGGAATTCTCTTAACTGAAAATAGTTGCTGGAAAATAAAACTATGGCTCTGATTAGTAACCATATGTTTCAACATATAAGGTCTTTCTCTCCCTCTCTCTTACTTGGGAAAGTTATCTAATCTTTAGAGATGCTAATATTTATATATATATATATGTAATTTTTTAAAGTTTTTTCTCTCTAAATGTATGTATACATTTAGAGAGAAAATACACACACAAACACATATATACATAAGTATTTAGTGAGTATTGTTCAGATAAATACCTGTTTAAAATAAAGGAGAGTATGCAAGGACTCTGTAGTTTTCCAGCACATTCCAGAAGTTCATGCATATAATACTGTGTTGGTTGGAACATCTGCCCCCACAGAGAGTGTGAGACATCTGGTCATTCCCTATATTATTCTATTTAACCCAGAACATGTCTGAGGTCTGGTATTTGACCTCCATACTCTAGACACCATGGGTAAGCCTGCTTCTGGGATGCCATTTGTGAGTCTAGGCACTCATCTGCCTATCCGTTGCCATGGCGACATCAGTGGAACCCCTCCAGCCCTCAGCACTGCAGCTGACCTCATGATCCCATTCCAGAGATGGAAGACTTTTAGGAACTAGTATCAGCAGAACATAGTGACTGTTGGAGGTTAGGGTGAGAATGAAAGAAGAGGCTGGTATACTGCTTCTGGTGTGGGTGGGTGGGTGGACGAACACATTTGAGGCAGGAAGACAGTGAGTTAATTTTGGACATGGCGATCTTGGGTTGCATGTGGAGCATCCGGACGGAAAGGTTCAGAAGGCAGTGGGATCAGTGGGAAGAAGGAAGACCCAGAGGCTGATCAGGAGTGGGAAACAGGGATGCTCCTCTCCCTTAGCTCCTTGGTGCCCAGTTTGGTAGAAGAAGTAACCTCCCCCAAAAAAGGCTACAGTAGGTCACCAACTTACAACTAAAGGGGGCTGCAGAGGGAATTCTTATTGAAAATGTTCCTTATATGGAGGAATCACTTGACTATAGGATGGGGTTTTCTTTTTTTTTTTTTTTTTTTTTTTTTCTTTTTTTATTTTTTATTATACTTTAAGTTCTAGGGTACATGTGCATAACGTTTATATCATGTATAACTCCCCAATGCAATCCCTCCCTCCTCCCCCCTCCCCATGATAGGCCCCAGTGTGTGATGTTCCCCTTCCCGAGTCCAAGTGATCTCATTGTTCAGTTCCCACCTATGAGTGAGAACATGCGGTGTTTGGTTTTCTCTTCTTGTGATAGTTTGCTAAGAATGATGGTTTCCAGCTGCATCCATGTCCCTACAAAGGATGCAAACTCATCCTTTTTGATGGCTGCATAGTATTCCATGGTGTATATGTGCCACATTTTCTTAATCCAGTCTGTCACAGATGGACATTTGGGTTGATTCCAAGTCTTTGCTATTGTGAATAGTGCCGCAATAAACATACGTGTGCATGTGTCTTTGTAGTAGAGTAATTTATAATCCTTTGGGTATATACCCAGTAGTGGGATGGCTGGGTCATATGGTACATCTAGTTCTAGATCCTTGAGGAATCGCCATACTGTTTTCCATAATGGTTGAACTAGTTTACAATCCCACCAACAGTGTAAAAGTGTTCCTATTTCTCCACATCCTCTCCAACATCTATTGTTTCCTGACTTCTTAATGATTGCCATTCTAACTGGTGTGAGATGGTATCTCATTGTGGTTTTGATTTGCATTTCTCTGATGGCGAGTGATGACGAGCATTTTTTCATGTGTTTGTTGGCTGTATGGATGTCTTCTTTTGAGAAATGTCTGTTCATATCCTTTGCCCACTTTTTGATGGGGTTGTTTGTTTTTTTCTTGTATATTTGTTTGAGTTCTTTGTAGATTCTGGATATTAGCCCTTTGTCAGATGAGTAGGTTGCAAAAATTTTCTCCCATTCTGTAGGTTGCCTGTTCACTCTGATGGTAGTTTCTTTTGCTGTGCAAAAGCTCTTTAGTTTAATGAGATCCCATTTGTCAATTTTGGCTTTTGCTGCCGTTGCTTTTGGTGTTTTAGACATGAAGTCCTTGCCCATGCCTATGTCCTGAATGGTACTACCTAGATTTTCTTCTAGGGTTTTTATGGTATTAGGTCTAACATTTAAGTCTCTAATCCATCTTGAATTAATTTTCGTATAAGGGGTAAGGAAAGGATCCAGTTTCAGCTTTCTACTTGTGGCTAGCCAATTTTCCCAGCACCATTTATTAAATAGGGAATCCTTTCCCCATTTCTTGTTTTTGTCAGGTTTGTCAAAGATCAGATGGCTGTAGCTGTGTGGTATTATTTCTGAGGACTCTGTTCTGTTCCACTGGTCTATTTCTCTGTTGTGGTACCAGTACCATGCTGTTTTGGTTACTGTAGCCTTGTAGTATAGTTTGAAGTCAGGTAGCGTGACGCCTCCAGCTTTGTCCTTTTGACCTAGGATTGTCTTGGCAATGCGGGCTCTTTTTTGGTTCCATATGAACTTTAAAGCAGTTTTTTCCAATTCTGTGAAGAAACTCATTGGTAGCTTGATGGGGATGGCATTGAATCTATAAATCACCTTGGGCAGTATGGCCATTTTCACGATATTGATTCTTCCTATCCATGAGCATGGTATGTTCTTCCATTTGTTTGTGTCCTCTTTGATTTCACTGAGCAGTGGTTTGTAGTTCTCCTTGAAGAGGTCCTTTACATCCCTTGTAAGCTGGATTCCTAGGTATTTGATTCTCTTTGAAGCAATTGTGAATGGAAGTTCATTCCTGACTTGGCTCTCTGCTTGTCTGTTACTGGTGTATAAGAATGCTTGTGATTTTTGCACATTAATTTTGTATCCTGAGACTTTGCTGAAGTTGCTTATCAGCTTAAGGAGATTTTGGGCTGAGACGATGGGTTTTTCTAAATATACAATCATGTCATCTGCAAACAGGGACAATTTGACTTCTTCTTTTCCTAACTGGATACCCTTGATTTCTTTCTCTTGCCTGATTGCCCTAGCCAGAACTTCTAACACTATGTTGAATAGGAGTGGTGAGAGAGGGCATCCCTGTCTTGTGCCAGTTTTCAAAGGGAATTTTTCCAGTTTTTGCCCATTCAGTATGATATTAGCTGTGGGTTTGTCGTAAATAGCTCTTATTATTTTGAGGTACGTTCCATCAATACCGAATTTATTGAGCGTTTTTAGCATAAAGGGCTGTTGAATTTTGTCAAAAGCCTTTTCTGCATCTATTGAGATAATCATGTGGTTCTTGTCTTTGGTTCTGTTTATATGCTGGATTACGTTTATTGATTTGCGAATGTTGAACCAGCCTTGCATCCCAGGGATGAAGCCCACTTGATCATGGTGGATAAGCTTTTTGATGTGCTGCTGAATCCGGTTTGCCAGTATTTTATTGAGAATTTTTGCATCGATGTTCATCAGGGATATTGGTCTAAAATTCTCTTTTTTTGTTGTGTCTCTGCCAGGCTTTGGTATCAGGATGATGTTGGCCTCATAAAATGAGTTAGGGAGGATTCCCTCTTTTTCTATTGATTGGAATAGTTTCAGAAGGAATGGTACCAGCTCCTCCTTGTACCTCTGGTAGAATTCAGCTGTGAATCCATCTGGTCCTGGACTTTTTTTCGTGGGTAGGCTATTAATTGTTGCCTCAATTTCAGAGCCTGTTATTGGTCTATTCAGGGATTCAACTTCTTCCTGGTTCAGTCTTGGGAGAGTGTAAGTGTCCAGGAAATTATCCATTTCTTCTAGATTTTCTAGTCGATTTGCGTAGAGGCATTTATAGTATTCTCTGATGGTTGTTTGTATTTCTGTGGGGTCGGTGGTGATATCCCCTTTATCATTTTTTATTGCGTCTATTTGATTCCTCTCTCTTTTCTTCTTTATTAGTCTTGCTAGCGGTCTGTCAATTTTGTTGATCTTTTCAAAAAACCAACTCCTGGATTCATTGATTTTTTGGAGGGTTTTTTGTGACTCTATCTCCTTCAGTTCTGCTCTGATCTTAGTTATTTCTTGCCTTCTGCTAGCTTTTGAATGTGTTTGCTCTTGCCTCTCTAGTTCTTTTAATTGTGATGTTAAAGTGTCAATTTTAGATCTTTCCTGCTTTCTCTTGTGGGCATTTAGTGCTATAAATTTCCCTCTACACACTGCTTTAAATGTGTCCCAGAGATTCTGGTATGTTGTATCTTTGTTCTCATTGGTTTCAAAGAACATCTTTATTTCTGCTTTCATTTCGTTATGTACCCAGTAGTCATTCAGGAGCAGGTTATTCAGTTTCCATGTAGTTGAGCGGTTTTGATTGAGTTTCTTAGTCCTGAGTTCTAGTTTGATTGCACTGTGGTCTGAGAGACAGTTTGTTATAATTTCTGTTCTTGTACATTTGCTGAGGAGTGCTTTACTTCCAATTATGTGGTCAATTTTGGAATAAGTGCGATGTGGTGCTGAGAAGAATGTATATTCTGTTGATTTGGGGTGGAGAGTTCTATAGATGTCTATTAGGTCCGCTTGGTGCAGAGATGAGTTCAATTCCTGGATATCCTTGTTAACTTTCTGTCTCGTTGATCTGTCTAATGTTGACAGTGGAGTGTTGAAATCTCCCATTATTATTGTACGGGAGTCTAAGTCTCTTTGTAGGTCTCTAAGGACTTGCTTTATGAATCTGGGTGCTCCTGTATTGGGTGCATATATATTTAGGAGAGTTAGCTCTTCCTGTTGAATTGATCCCTTTACCATTATGTAATGGCCTTCTCTGTCTCTTTTGATCTTTGATGGTTTAAAGTCTGTTTTATCAGAGACTAGGATTGCAACCCCTGCTTTTTTTTGTTCTCCATTTGCTTGGTAGATCTTTCTCCATCCCTTTATTTTGAGCCTATGTATGTCTCTGCATGTGAGATGGGTCTCCTGAATACAGCAGACTGATGGGTCTTGACTCTTTATCCAGTTTGCCAGTCTGTGTCTTTTAATTGGAGCATTTAGTCCATTTACATTTAAGGTTAATATTGTTATGTGTGAACTTGATCCTGTCATTATGATATTAACTGGTTATTTTGCTCATTAGTTGATGCAGTTTCTTCCTAGCCTCGATGGTCTTTACATTTTGGCATGTTTTTGCAATGGCTGGTACCGGTTGTTCCTTTCCATGTTTAGGGCTTCCTTCAGGGTCTCTTGTAAGGCAGGCCTGGTGGTGACAAAATCTCTAAGCATTTGCTTATCTGTAAAGGATTTTATTTCTCCTTCACTGATGAAACTTAGTTTGGCTGGATATGAAATTCTGGGTTGAAAATTCTTTTCTTTAAGAACGTTGAATATTGGCCCCCACTCTCTTCTGGCTTGTAGAGTTTCTGCCGAGAGATCTGCTGTTAGTCTGATGGGCTTCCCTTTGTGGGTAACCCGACCTTTCTCTCTGGCTGCCCTTAAGATTTTTTCCTTCATTTCAACTTTGGTGAATCTGGCAATTATGTGTCTTGGAGTTGCTCTTCTGGAGGAGTATCTTTGTGGCGTTCTCTGTATTTCCTGAATTTGAATGTTGGCCTGCCCTACTAGGTTGGGGAAGTTCTCCTGGATGATATCCTGAAGAGTGTTTTCCAACTTGGTTCCATTTTCCCCCTCACTTTCAGGCACCCCAATCAGACGTAGATTTGGTCTTTTTACATAATCCCATACTTCTTGCAGGCTTTGTTCATTTCTTTTTCTTCTTTTTTCTTTTGGTTTCTCTTCTCGCTTCATTTCATTCATTTGATCCTCAATCGCTGATACTCTTTCTTCCAGTTGATCGAGTCGGTTACTGAAGCTTGTGCATTGTCACGTATTTCTCGTGTCATGGTTTTCATCTCTGTCATTTCGTTTATGATCTTCTCTGCATTAATTAGTCTAGCTGTCAATTCTTCCACTTTTTTTTCAAGATTTTTAGTTTCTTTGCGCTGGGTACGTAATTCCTCCTTTAGCTCTGAGAGGTTTGATGGACTGAAGCCTTCTTCTCTCATCTCGTCAAAGTCATTCTCTGACCAGCTTTGATCCGTTGCTGGCGATGGGCTGCGCTCCTTTGCAGGGGGAGATGCGCTCTTATTTTTTGAATTTCCAGCTTTTCTGCCCTGCTTTTTCCCCATCTTTGTGGTTTTATCTGTCTCTGGTCTTTGATGATGGTGACGTACTGATGGGGTTTTGGTATAGGTGTCCTTCCTGTTTGATAGTTTTCCGTCTGACAGTCAGAAGGACTGTCTGTTGGTCTGTTGGAGATTGCTTGAGGTCCACTCCAGACCCTGTTTGCCTGGGTATCAGCAGCAGAGGTTGCCAAAGATAGAATATTGCTGAGCAGCGAGTGTACCTGTCTGATTCTTCCTTTGGAAGTTTCCTCTCAGGGATGACTCCACCCTGTGAGGTGTGGGGTGTCAGACTGCCCCTAGTGGGGGATGTCTCCCAGCTAGGCTACTCAGGGGTCAGGGACCCACCTGAGCAGGCAGTCTGTCCGTTCTCGGATCTCAACCTCCGCGTTGGGAGATCCACGGCTCTCCCCAAAGCTGTCAGACAGAGTCGTTCGCCTCTGCACCGCCCCCGCTGCTTTCCCTATTGGACCTCAGCTGTGGGCTGTCCCCAGAGGTGGAGTCTACAGAGACAGGCAGGTTTCCTTGAGCTGCTGTGAGCTCCACCCAGTTCGAGCTTCCCAGCGGCTTTGTTTACCTACTTAAGCCTCAGCAATGGCGGGCGCCCCTCCTAGGATGGGGTTTTCTAAAGGCACAGGGAAGAGAGGGTGGGTGGGAGATGAGCCCTGGAGCACTGGAAGGGTGGCTGTCAGGGTCAGCGGCAGTAGGATGGCTGGTGGTGTTTTCATTTTGATTAGCACTGTAGCTGTTTTACAAATTTGTGTTTAATTTTAATTTGTAACTTCAAAGTAATTCACAGCAGAAAAAATGGAAAAAAGCTAGTGACCTGATACATTTCAGGAAACAAGCTTGCATTACATTTGGATATTGAGTAGACTATGAAACTTGGGATTTGAGAGCAAAGGGTGAAGCCTGCTCCAGATAGTACTGGGAATTCTACACCATTGGACTGAGATTTCTTCACCTGCATCTCAGGAAAACAAGCACATTTTCCTTTGGTGTGTACTTGCTGTGGAACAGTGGGGCTGCGGGCAGCTCATAAAGAGGGTCCTTTTTCATTCGGTTCTGGAAGGTCTTCTTTCAGGGGTGACTGTCCCTGCTTTTGAGACAAGAGAAAGTAGAATTTTCCAAATGCCTGTTGCGAGTCCAGCACTGTGTTAAGCATTTTTAGATCAATTAATGACTACAGCCCTTTTGCAAAAGGAGCATTTTTAGTTTCATTTTTACACAAGAGGTTGCTGAGGCTCAGAACGATTAGATAACTTTCCCAAGTAAGCCACATGGCAAGGGTGTCACCCAGTGAGTCTGACACATTTTGCTCCACCACACCCCACACCATCGGCAAACCAGCACCTGCATAAAGAGTTTATTTAGTGAAGGGCATCTCTCTTACATTTCCCTCGTTCTCATTGGCTTAGGTTGAATTCTCCAGATTTCTTCTCACAGTACAATTTATTTGTCCTTTGAATGTAGGTCAGTGCAATCATTTTGCTTTTCAAACTTGACTCCAGAAAAGTATCTTTTTAGACTTATAAAGAAAAACATTTTCAAAATAATTCCTATCCTATGCCAGCTTCTCAGATGGCTTTAGGGGCCTGGGAGACTTATATCTCTTTTCACCAGCTCTTTCAGATTTCATACAGAGGTGACTACTTCATCTTCTGACTACATTCAGCATTTAGGTGCAGGCATCAATGCACACTCTGCCTTTGGGCAGGTATAAAGGCTGAAAAGCCTCAGTAACCGGACTCCTCTCCTTCCAGCCCTAGGCTTAGTGAGAGGACCCTTACATACACACTTCTTTTGCATTGTTGTACGCTTAACTCAGCACACCATGTCCTCCCCCTGCTAAGGACTTCAGAATGTGTGGCAGGCAGTCTTCACAGATCCAGCGACAGGCATAGGACAGTGAGGTCGCCTGTCACTGGCTGGGCCAATGGGAGGCCGACTTGAGACTTGGGCACGTTTGCTTCCAAAGCCGCTTCTCCTGATCACTCTAATTGTACTTGGATCCATTTTTCTTTCTCCCCACTAGATAGTGAGCTTTATAAAGGTATCAATTCTGTCTTCCTTATCTCTGGATCCCTAACACTAAGCATGGTTCTTGGCTTATGGCAGATAATCAATGCTTAAAGCAAGATGGAGGGAGGCAGAGAAGGAAGCTGTTTTATTATTAAACATCAAGTAGAGTCAACGAATGGAAAGCTAGATACCATCGAAGTCTGTTGTGAGAGGAGAGTTGGTTGTAATGTTAGATACTCAGTTCTTGGTCATTAAATGGAATAGATTGGAATTTCCTCAATAAATTTTGTTTAAAAAAGTGCCAGTTCCCTCAGCCTAACCTTCCTTGTAGGAATGACTGCAAAGGAAGTCACCACCACCTAGGGCTTATGTAAGCTTCTCAAAACAATTTTCCATCTTCCCTGACCTGAGAACAACTTACCTGCAAGGTTTTGTATCATAAACTTGCTGAACCAGATGCAAATGCAGGTGTCCTGTGGTTTTCACAGCTGCAGTTAAATATTTAAATTTGGTTTAGAAATTGCATTTCTTTCTCGGGGATAGTAAATTTTTTCTTCATTTCCTGTGCTAAGGAATGTAGTCAATTACTTAATTGCAGAATAATGAGCAATATTTCCACTTTCAAATGTGTATTCTTGTCATTTTAATGTGATAAGTGCCAAGAGATTTGCACAAGCAGGAAGAAACTTTGTTGTTTATATGTCTTACTGCAATTCATCTGAGCTGCCTGAATTATACACCTAAAGATGAGCTGAGGTTTCATTTTGGTTTGTTGTTGCTGCTGCTTGTATATTCCCAGGAGATTTTGAAAGGACAGTCACTATGTATAAATGTTTGACTCGTGGGTGGTTCATATTCCAGAATGCCTGCTCCCAGTACTCAGGGCTTCCTCTACAGCTTCTAGGTCCAGCAATACTTTCCTTATCTCCCAGCAGCACTGTGGCTCCAGAACAGGGAGCCTGGGCTAGTCCTGGTGTCTCACCAGGAACCATGGCTTCTTACCTTTGCGTGAAATTGATAATCTGGAGTGAAACCTGACAACCCTTTTTGTCATATTTTTTTCAATAGGAAAACATTGCACACATCCTAAACAAATGACTTACAAATTTGCAGAACTCCACCCACTAGTATTGAAAGCAATTTGAGCTTGTAAAACATGCAGCCCATGAACTTCAGGGTTTTGTGCTGTTGGAGACACACACCAATCCCGAGAGAGACTGTCTTGTCTGTGGAGAGGGCCCCTGATTTCATTCGATTATCAAAGGGCTTTATGATCACTAAAATAAGCCAAGATGAACAAATAACTTTTTAATTCAAGTGATTTTGTTTGCAAAGTTTCTAAGAAAGACCCCTTTTTTAAAGAAAGGTTCTGTTTTTAAGAAAGACCCTTTGTTTTGAATGCAATTCTTACTTGAATATTTCTTCATGCTGATTCTAAGTTCTTCGGGTTTTTATAAGAGAAAGAAAGGTATTCAAGACATCTTATCTAATGATTTTGACAAACTACAATAGTTCAAACCAACTATAATTCAGCAAAACAACTCACATGTATACAGCATACTCCAGAGAGGTCCAGTTCCCAGTGGACTGGAAAATTCCCTTGTGCTTTCCTCCTTAGTGCCGGAGCACTCTCCATTAAATCCCATATCCCAGGGCCTCAGTGTCCACAGGAACCTATCACGGTATAGCTAGAGGTGCTGGCAGCTTTCCCTTCTGTGGACAGCTGTTTCAGGTACAGAGGGACTGGGTAGAGCAGGGGCCCAGAAGGTCTCTGCAGGTGCCCTGGGCTCCTGCCCACCCAGAGGAAACAGCCTTACCTCCGGGAGCCTGGCCTAGGAATGCAGGAGTCCAAGGATAATTTCTCCACATGGGCTTCCCCAGCGGCCTTCCCTGGTGAGGGTTTGGGGTTGAACCGCTGAGTAAGTGGGGTGGCAGAGGTCGTGGAGGGTTGGTGGGCGCCGGGACATCTCATTTCCTATACCTAGAGCCTTCCAAGTACTGTATCCATCCAGGGCCAGCCCCATCTCAGGATTGGCGCTGCACCTGAACCAGAAGCCAAACGTTCTCAGGGTGCCCAGGGCTGTGGAGACACCTGCTAACAAAATAGGTTGAGTCACTATTGGTGCACACATTCATTGTGTCTTAATTTACAGGAAGGATGTTTTATAAATGCTTGAATGGCTGTAAATCTCAACTCCTACTAAGAGTGTGGTTTTCTAAAGTCAGGTTACATCGAATTATAACCAGAAGAGGCTGGGTGAGCTTAGAAGCTGCACCAGGGCTGAAGATTTTGGTCATGTGAGAGGTTGAGTGTTGCCACCTTCGGTCTGTGGGGCTCGTCCACAGCCCAGGACGTTTCTGCATCCCCTGGACACAGGGCTCTGTCTCTGCAACCCCACCGGAAGCTATTTCCGCAAGCTCTGACCTCTCCACCAATAGCCCCTCCTCCTCCTCCTCCTGCCAACACATTCAGTCTAGATGTGCTGATAATGCTGGCGGTGCCACAGCCAAGGACCAGTGCCAGGAGACAGCCTGTCTCTCCCTGGTGTGTGCTAAGCTAATCAGGTCCACCCTCCCAGGACGAGGTTCCCCACCACGCAGCCGCAGGGCGCACCGCGCACGGCGCACGGGGAGGAGCCTGCCGGCCAGGCTCCGGAGCTGGGCCTCGTCTTCTCCGCTGGGGGCCACGCCCCTCAAGCCACAGGCCACGCCTCCTCCCGCCCCGGGCCGCTTCGGGGAGCTGCTCTCCTCCCCAGGCCCCGCCCCTGGTTGCCTCTGCTTCGCAAAGCCCTGCGCCTCCCGGAAGCTGCTTCTCCCCACATTCCACCCCTGCGCCTCCCCACACTCCACCCCTGCCCCTCCCGGAGCTTCGGCCTCCCTGGTAAAGAGCAGACATGGAGAGGAAGCAACAGTTACGACTTCGGTGAGCCTGGCGGAGGCGCTCGGAGTCTTTGGGACCTCAGCACCGGGATACCAGGAGACTCCCTCGGGTCCCCATGTGGGCCAGCTACCAGACAGAAGCGGTGAAAGTAGGGGACGCCGTCCCTCTGCAGAGTCACAAGGAGTAGGGGTGCTCTTGCACTGACTCCCCTACACCTCTCAGCTCTGATTTCCAAGGCCTCAGCCTCTGTTTGAGGACTGTCGTTTCAGGCCTCTGCTGGCCCCCTTTCTTCTCTCCAGGGCTCCCTCAGCTGCCCTAGGGGGTCACCAACGTAGGTAGAAGGTGAGGTTCACCCTGTGGAGCTGTCTCCTCTGCCTCGCGCTGTGGCACTGTTTTTTTGTGAAAATAGCTGTGTGGGGTGAGTTGATATCAGGAACTGCTTCGTCCAGATGTCCATACCCACGACTGGCCCTCCAGGGGCAGCCGCCCTGCCCTTCACATAGCTGAATCTTTTACTTCTAGGTTTAGATCAGATGGTTGTTTTTCCAAGAATTCGTCTGTAGTCATCCTTCCCAGAAGTGGCTTTTCTGATTGCGGTATCTCTTCGTGTTTAGTATAGCACTTAACCTAGATTGCTTTTGAATGCTTGGAACCTGCAATTATTGTCTCTGCCACATGGCCAGTCCCTTAGGGTCCATAGTGCCTGTAGTTCATCTTCGCCTCCCTCAAGTTGTCTAGCAGGCGGTAAGCACTCAATAAACATTTTCTGAATAACTGAGTAAATATAGGTACACCCTCAGAGATACTTCAAGTTCTGTTCCAGTCTACTGCTGTAAAGCAAATATCATGACGTGAGTCACAAATTTTTTGATTTCCTAAGATATATAAAAGTTATGTTTATACTATATTGTAGTCTATTAACTGTCCAATAACAGGATGTCTGTAAAATGTACATACCTTAATTAAAAATACTGTATTGCTAAAAAGGCTAACAATCATCTGAGCCTTCAGAGAGTCATGATTTTTTGCAGGTGGAGTGTCTTGCCTCAGTGTTGATGGCTGCTGATTGATCAGGGTGGTGGTTGCTGAAAACTGTGGCAGTTTCTTTAAATAAGGCAACAATGAAATGTATTACTTTGACTATTCATTTCATGAAAGATTTCTCTGTAGCATTGGATGCTGTTTGGTAGCGTTTTACCCACAGTAGAACTTCTTTCAAAAGTGGAGTCAATCCGCTCAAACCCTGCCACTGCTTTGTCAGCTCAGTTTATGTAATACTGTAAATCGTTTGTTGTCATTACAGCAGTGTTCCCAACATCCTCACCAGGAGTAGATTCCATCTCACACCACGCTTTGCTCATCCACAGGAAGCAACCCCTCATTCATTCAAGTTTAATCATTAGATTCTAGAAATACGGGGACATCTTCAAGTTTCACTTCTAGTTCTCTTGCTATTCCCATCGCATCTGCAATGACTCGCACCCCTCAGAGTCATCCATGAGGGCTGGAATCCACATCTTCCAAACTCCTGTTGATGTTGATATTTTGACCTCCTCCGATACATCATGAATGTTCTTACTGACATCTGGAATGGTGAGTCCTTTCCAGAACGTTTTCAGTTGACTTTGCCCAGATCCATCAAAAGAATCACTGTCTATGGCAGCTATAGCCTTATGAAATGTATTTCTTAAATAATAAAACTTGAAAGTCAGTTTCTCTTTGATCTATGGGCTGCAGAGTGGATGTTGTGTTAGCAGACTTGAAAACAGCATCCATCTCTTTGTACATATCCATTAGAGCTCTTGAGTGACCAGGTGCATTGAAAATGAGCAGTAACATTTTGAAAGGAATGTTTTTTTCTGAGCAGAAGGTCTCAACTGTGGGTTGAAAATACTCAGTTTTGTAAATACGTGTTGACATCTAGGTTTTATTGTTGCATTTATTGAGCATAGGCAGAGTAGCTTAGCATAATTCTTAAGGGCCCTAGGATGTTCAAAGGGGTCTGTGAGCATTGGCTTCAACTTAAAAGTCAGCAGCTGCAATTAGCCCCTAACAAGAGAGTCAGCCTGTCCTTTGAAGCTCCGAAGCCAAACATTGACTTCTGTCTTGCTGTGAAAGCCCTACATGGCATCTTCTTCCATTAGAAAAGACTTCTTCCAAAGTCTACACTGAAAATCTGTTGTTGAGTGTAACCACCTTCATCAGTGATCTTAGCAGGATCTTCTGGATAACTTGCTGCAGCTTCTCCATCAGCACTTGCTCCTTCACCTTGCACGTTTGTTATGGAAATGGCTTCCTTGCTTAAGCCTCATGAACCAATCTCTCCTGTCTTCTAACTTTTCTTCTGCAGCTGCCTTGCCTCTTTTAGCCTTTATAGAATTGAAGAGAGTTAGGATTTTGCCCTAGATTAAACTTTGACTTAAGAGAATGTTGTGGTTGGTTCGATATTCTATCCATATCAGCAATAAGACTGTTTGACTTTCTTACCATTCGCTGGAGTAGCTCTTTTAATTTCGTACTAAAACTTTTTATTTGCATTCACAATTTGGCTAACTGGTAGAAAAGGCCTAACGTTAGGCCTATAAAACGTTTTTGCACATCAATCATTTGACCTGCTCCCTCACTAAGCTTAATCATTTCTAGTTTTTCATTTACCGTGAGAGATGGGTGACTCTTCCTTGCACTCGAAACCTTAGAGGCCAGTAGAGGGTTACTGACTGGCCTCATTTTGATATCGTTGTGTCTCAGGGATTAGGGAGGCCCAAGGAGAGGGAGAGACACAGGGTTAAGGTTCAGTTGGTAGATCAGAGGACACACAACATTTGTACATAAGTTTGCCATCTTATGTGGGTGCTATTCCTGGTGCCCCAGAGCGATAATAATAGTAATATCAAATGTCCCTGATTATAGGTCACCATAACCAATATAAAAATAATGAAATATTGAGATTGAAATCTTGTGAAAATTACCGAAGTATGACCCAGAGACATGAAGTGAGGATATGCTGTTGGAAAAACAGTGCTGATCGACTTACATGCTCAACGCTGGGTTGCCACAAACCTTCGATTTGTTACAAATGCAATATCTGTGAAGCACAGGAGAGTAAGGCGAGCCTGTATCTGGTGATACAGATATTTTCTTGTGCATCCTGGGGGTCTGGCAAAAGAGGGAACGGTAGCAACTCAATTGGTGGAGGACGCAGGCTGCTTCTGACGATATCAACTATCTGTCTCATTTGGTGTCCACTGCTACCTCCCCAACCCCTTGTCAGCCAGCAGGAACCACAGCAACGGGCCCACCCTGCCCCAGAATGGCCAGCTTGGCTCTTCTTTGAGAAGCTCCACCCTTCCCAGTCATTTCTTATTTTCGTACCCAGACATCACCTGAGTCCACCTCGAGCATTAAGTTTAAAGAACAAAGGCTTAATTTCCATTTCATGTTCTGTGAGGAGTCCAGTGTCCCCTCTGCTCCCCACAGCCAATATTCCTTTAATCCTTGGAGCTTTTCAAGTCTGAAGGATCTTCCGTTTCCGCAGATGGGCTTGGAATTCAAATTCTGACAGACACTGCAGCGCATGCAAATTCCATCTCTTTGTGACTGTGCTCTTCTCTTTGATTCACGCCACATCACTGCAAATGTAAAAATTGGTAACTTCCCTGGGATGCATGGGATGCGTTGAAGGAAAGGATACTTTTACAAAGCATCTTTCTGTAGCGACTATGCTTAACGTTTGGTGATGGATTGGGCGTGGAAGGAGGAGTTGGCGGTGCCGGAGTTCTGATTACTCCCTTTGAAGAACCCCTGCGTGACCTAGTCATGCAGGTCCATGCTCAGAGACATCCTTTCAAAGCCCCACCCTGCCAAGCTCACTCCCCTTTATTATGAGGAACTGTTTAGCTCCCACCCCTTGGAGCTTCCACATTGAGAGCCAGGCCCTGAAGGGAGGTGGCCTGAACTTCAAGTCCCGCTGTACCGGGTTACTTGTGTTTGAGGGAGTGGAGGGAGCGGATGAGAAGCAAGTTACTTCAGCTCTTCAATTTTTGTTACTTCATCGATATAGGATAATAATTATAATACATGCTTCATAGTTAAATGAGGTGCTAGGCAGCACGGGGCCTGGAGTTTGCTGAAGGATCATGCGCACAAGCGGCTGCCCACTGTTCCTGGCTCAGTGCTCACCACTGCATGTCACAAGGGGCAGCACCGTGGCCCCCAGAACAGGAAAACCCTGCATTTACTACTCCCAGCTGCATGAGAGTGGAGGGAGGCTTGGACCGTTCCACCATCCCCTTCCCTTCCCTTTGCCAGCTAGTAAGTATCCCAGAAAAGAAGGAGGACACTGATTTGTGCCCCCACTGATGTCATGGTCGTTGCCATACATGGCTGATCACATGCAGCGGGTTTGGATTTACATACCAGCTTTTCCCTCCCGCTGTTACCTAAACTCTTACCCCCTAGTCCACTCAAGTCACCTCAGCAAACACCCGAGACCCAAACTGAGAGGCGCTGCTGATGGTGCGGAGAGCGACACAGTCCAAAATAAGACGCGGAGCCCAAGCTTTCAGGCTGTGAGTGACAGCTGGCTCCCAGGGCTGAAGGACGAGTTCTCTCCCTTCTCGTGGCAAGCCTTGTGCAAGCCCATCCGGACGGGCTCTGAGAAGGGCGCTAGACATCGCGACTGAGGTGTAAGGATGCGGGGTGAGGAGTAAAGAAAGAAACAAGGGAAACTTCTATTTCAACACGAATGTCACATGGAGGGTGATAGTAGAGAAACCCTGTGGTTGCCACTGCGAACACATGTCCTTTTGTTGTGAAACCACAGCTTTGCGCGCCTCAGTTCCAGCGCACCACCCACACCAGCGAAAGGTAGTGGTGATGAAGGGGCAGAATATGCCTGTGAAGGTGCGTTCTCATCCTGATGTTTCGCATCAGCCTGGTGTCCAAGAACCTTTCAGGCCTTTGCTTTACCCACCACTCAGCACTGTCCACTCCTCGGAGGCCCCTGCATGCCATCCCTTCTACCCCTTGAACTTACCATTGCTACGCTAGTTTTTCTCACAAGTGGCTTTCTGTTTTAAAATGGAGGTTTTATTATTATTTCGGTCAGGCAAGGCCGACAGATCAGGAGATGACTGCCATTGAGAAGAGAGTGTGTTCCTCCCAGTTCCGGGGCAGCAGGAAGCCACACCATGCCATGAGAGCTGTTCAGGGAGCGCCAGTGTGGGTCAGGCAGCAGAGGGAGGGGAAATGCCTTTATTGTGGTTGCTGGGAAGGAATGGGTGACACAGGGTGAGCAGGCTCAGAATCGGCTGGTTTAAATAATTTCAGGCCCATGGTGCACAGGGGCTGTCTTTAGTTGTCTAGTACCTGGACCTGGGGCAGTTTAGGCGGGTGATAGGGACCCCAGAATGTGCAAGCTCAGTAAAAGAGGAGGTTGGAGTCTTAGCCGCTGAAATCTATGCCCTGTGAATTTATGGCATAAAAGGTATAAAAAATAAAAGACCTCTGGACTGTAAAAACAAACAAAAGAGGTGGCTGGGGTGTGGGTTCTGGATTGGTTGGTTTGTATGTGAAAGGTACATTCCTAGGAGAGTTACTTACCATCTCTAGGAGTTAGCCAGCCCTGGAAGGGGCCCTCCCTCCGAGGTCCACAGGGTCACAGATCAAAGCATCTGAATACAGAAATCAAAGACACGGTTAATACTCTTGGTCATGGCTCTCTGCTCCATGGAAACTGTCAGTGGCTTTCATTGGCTGCGAAGGTGGCATTCTAGTTTCCACCTTCTGGTCACTGCCCTGGGGTCTAGCCTGACCCATCACTCTGCTCTCTTTTCCCCATAAACCCAGCATTCCAGCAAAACTGCACTCCACAGGCTTTTTCATCAGGCCCTTAAAAGCAACAGCCCGTGTGTTTTTGATGTGCCCTGTGTGCTGTCTGCCTAGCCGAGGCTTATCTTTAGTGCCATCTGCTCTGTGAGAATCTTTCATTGGTGGTGGTGGTGAGGGCCCCACAGGTTATTACTAGGCACAGAGCTCTGCCCACGAAAGTGTCTGGGGGAAAAAAATGCCTGCTTCTTTTCATCTGCTTCAATGCTGCCTCTCCTTTAAGTTGAAGACAAGGCCTCTCTAAAGACTGTCCAGACCATTTGGACTTTCTTTCCGTTCCTTCTACTCTCAATTTTTATGAGACTCAAAGCTTAAAAATGTATTTTGTTTATAGTGATATAGTACAACCTGGTTTTGTTTCCCACTCTTGTGGCAAGCACGTGAAGACAAACCCATGTCCCCTCTCAGTCTCTAGGCCTCTGTATTCCAACACTATTGAGAGCAGCAATAAACAGTCGCCAGGTTAGCAACACTGTGAATTGCCTTGTGAGAAGCAAAGAGAATGCTGGAAGGGTTGCCAGGAGGCCTGTGTCTAGGCTGGATTCTTCGGCTGATTTGTTCTCGGCCTCTCGCTGCCCACAGGTGAGGATGTTTGCAGACATGATCGTAAAGTGTGTGAACTCAGAAAGCTGCTTATGCAGAATGGCAGCGATGTTTTTCCCTCCGTGGTTGGAGAATTTACCTCCTAACTTTCGATTTTCCAGCTTGTATCCTTCCACAGAGGGGTTTGAAATGTCCTGTGAATATCACCAGATTTTTTAGACTTGGTCATTCTAGAACTGAATGGTGATTGCCCCCAACAAAAAGAGAATTTCTTTTGTTCCCCCATGTCTAGCCTCTGAGTCGTCTTTTTTTCCACTTTGTTCTCACTGAACTAACTGCTTTGGCAAAACAAAAGCAGAACCATCACGTAGATATTTGGTAATTTTGTGGGCAAGCCTGTGGACAACACCATGGCCCTGTCTGTCTTCCACCTCCCACATCCTGCTTTGACCTCAGAGTCCCATTTTCCCCAGGTGAATATCTCATCATCTCCAGGTGATTCTGTGGTCCACTTAATGTAGAAATGGCCACGGCAAGCCGGAGGAAAAAAGAAATACGAGAGGTAGGGCATGGAGACTTCCCACAGGCCCTGGCGTCTCTCGAGGATGTTTATGGTGGGTTTGTATTTATAACCCTCATGGAGGGCAGAACCAGAGGAAAGTGGCTCACATTGCAGAGAGAGAGTTTGTAGACAGAGCTCATCTGTCGTGGGTGGTTAAAGCACCTGTCTGCCTGCTGGGAGAGGGAACATCCATGGGAACAATCTAGTTCCCCGCCAGCAACCTGATTTTACGATGACTTTTTCCCCTCTGTTTCTATGCTGTTATCTGTTAAATGCCAGTTTGTCTAGTCTGCTTCTTACCTGAGTAAAACAGAGGACGTCTATACGTGACACACACAGATTCGTGTACCTATTAAAGCTGGTGTTTGCATTCACAAGAAATAAACCATTGCTTCCCATCCTGCATAAAAATGACATCCATTTCTCCTTGTTATTCACTGTAGAGCCTAGATTGCAAGCTGAATGTGGCTGATGGTGGAGGGGATACGCCTGTGGATGCGTACAAACTAACTTTCTTTCTTTTCTTTTCCCCCCAGGATTATACCTTAACCATGTATTTTCAACAATATTGGAGAGATAAAAGGCTCGCCTATTCTGGGATCCCTCTCAACCTCACGCTTGACAATCGAGTGGCTGACCAGCTATGGGTGCCCGACACATATTTCTTAAATGACAAAAAGTCATTTGTGCATGGAGTGACAGTGAAAAACCGCATGATCCGCCTTCACCCTGATGGGACAGTGCTGTATGGGCTCAGGTCTGTGTGCCTCTTCAGGGCCGATTTTGCTGTTGCATGGTGCATGGGTGTGGAATTTCTCACTTGAGATGATTATCGTAAGTGAGGCAGTGACCTCAGATTAATAAGGAAGCGTCTAGGAAGCACTTTAAGCTTTGCAGAAAAAAAAAAGTCTCATAACCATAAAATTTGGGGCCTTACTGTTACTATAAATAGTCATCAAGCCGTTGAAAACAGGCACCTTTGGATCAATTGTATATAATTGGATTGCCACGTGTAAGAACACAGATTCCCTCAGGATGGATTTCCCGTATCATAGCCACAGAGCCCTGTAATTAATATCGTCCTGACACTGCAGTGGCTTCAGCAGAGTTTTTTCAAAGCTGTCTGCACAGTTGAAAAAAAATGTCTGTGGCGCAGATTGTGGGGTTTACCCTCCACGGAGCTTTATTGAGGTAGTGCCACGAATATTTATGGGAATGACTAAGTGAGAGGTTTCCTGATGAGAAACATCTCTCTCCAGCGCTCATAATCACTCAAATCAGGAAACCAGGCTGCCTTCCTGAGTCCCAGTGAGGAGGCCCTGGGCTTCCCCGGTTGCCCTGGAAACCGCTGGGCCTTTCCATGGGGCTCCATCCCAGCTGGTGGTCAGTTATTTTGAATATCACCTTGCTAAATGGTGCCCTTAAAAACCTTCTGTCTCCCGCATAGATTTTGCCTGATTTGGGGTTTGCTTTGTTTTAGAACAGTATTTTGTGTGTATGTGTGTCTGCTTCTCGAACTCCTGGCCTAAAAGTGTCCTTGAGACCCTCTAGCCGTGGCTCTCAGTGTTGAGTGGGACGCATGTGGATAGCTTGGAGAAAAGATGTATCTGAAAGTGTTGTGAGCCCAGAGCCTTTGAACTAAGACTCTAACAGCTATAAGCGAAATCGTAACAGTATATATTTAAATCTACATCCCTGTGAGTGTCATGCCTCAAGATGGGTAGACTGAATTATTTAACATTGCCTCAAATAGAACATGTGAGTGATTTTCTCAGAACCACAGTTTAGAGAGTAGAATTTGGGATTTTAGCAAAATCAGATGTTTTTAACAGTAAGTGGCACATGTCACCCAAGCCATGGTGTTCCTTGAAAAAGAGTCGAGCCTGGAGTTTCTTTGGGAGGTTTTCAGCGTTTTATGTTTTTCCCTGAAAATGAGACCTATGGTTGTGAGGCTCTGAAGGTTCAGGTTCTGGTAAGTGCATCAGCTGTACAAACCGACTATTCAGAAGTCTTGGGAATGTAGAATGAGGAGCCATCTACCTGCCCCCATCCCCAAACAAACTGAAGTGAAAGAAGCTATGTGTGTGTAAATGCGTGTGAGTCTGTGTGTGTGGGTGTGGGCTGAGTTTTGTATGTGTGTGGTATGTGATTGGTGTGTGTTGGGTTTGTTGTGTGTGTGGTATGTGTTGTGTTGGTGTGCATTGTGCATGGGTGTGTGGTGTGTGTTTTGTGTGGTAATGTGTGTATTGTATGTGTGTGGTAATGTGTGTATTGTATGTGTGTGCACGTGTGTGTGTGATGGGGAAGAGCAAAAAGAAGCAAATATCATAAAAATTAATGTAGGAATTTTTGACTTTTTAAACAAAACATGCTATTTGGGTTTTCTCCACTTTTATTTTTGCGTTCTTTATTTTTTTTACCAGAAGTAGTGTATGTCAGTCTGTCTGTGTATGTCTTTGTTAAAAGCAAAGAGCTTTAACTCTGTTAAAATAGAATTATGTAATACATATAAAAACTCTGTCATAAATTCCCCAACTCTTGGAAAATGTTGGATTTTAGGTAAGAGTAAGATAAACAAAATAAAAATTGCTTGGTCTGTAAGTTTATATGTAAACGTTAAATAATAATGTAATAATAAGCCATGGGAGACCTTTAGTAGTAAACTTTGTATAATAACCTAAAAAAGCCTTAGTCAAATTTATATCCATTATGCCTCTCAAACGCCTCTTAAATCAAGAAATGGATTTTTAAGTAAGTAGCTGGGTTTTTTCAAGTGTGGTATAGGTATACTCCTTAGCTCTTTATTTACAGCATCATATGTTTGAAACAGTTCTTCGGAGTTACAAAGACCTGGATAAGTTGTCATAAAGAATCTCCAAGGTATAGAGTGACCACAACATTCTTCATGTGTTTAACAGCTAAACTTATGTCATCTGCTCATTAGAAATTGGCTATTCTAGAAATTTCTGCCTTGATATTTAAAAAACACGTAGCTCTAGAGATTGATTTGAACTTCTGGACAAAAGAGCAAATTAATAAGTCGTAACACTGATCATTAAACTCATATACACATATTCTTTGCTATCCTATGTAAACTTCAGTACCATTTATATATTTTACATGTGACCTTTGATAAAAAAACAAGGTGTGAGTGCTCACTTGGATCAGCCACCCTCCATCCTCTCCTTGGCCCCAAGGCCCACCTTCCCTCCCCAGTCTTTTTACTGTTGCACTGGCTGGATGGTGACATGGCGGGCCAGGAGTGGGCCAGTGTGTGTAACTCAACAATGCCTTGCCTCCTTTTGGTAAATAGATACTATGGCCTTGGCCTGGTGGAGGTCTGGCACAGCTGAGAACCCTGAAGTTAAATTCCCCAGGGTGGAAGGTTTGCAGAGAGCTGGGGTTGTACCTGCTCTCCTGCTTGTAGTGTACGGCTGGGGAAGGTCCTGCCCAACAGAGATTGCTCTCCTACTCATGATGCGCGTGAAATACTGGTTGGACTGGCTGTATCACTGAGACCTTCGGCTTGAATTTCTCTCACCCGTGGACACTGGGATTGGCTCTCACCTTGTCTGTCTAGCAGTAGCCTACACTGGTAAGTCAGTCACCACTTACCTCCTCCAGGCTTCTTTTGTTACTCATGCCCAGCCATTATGGGAACAGCATCAGTGGGCTTTTGCTTTATCTAGGCTGGATGAACACCTTTGGCTGTAGATGAGCTGTCCATGACGTAGGTTTGTACGTCAACTCAGCCTTATTCTGGGAAATCATTAATCCTTAACTCTGATGACTCTGCAAAAGTTGTCAGTGACCACTCATGCAGATGCTTGAGAGTGATCACATTCTTGTAGTGATAAAAGGTTGTTTTAAATCATGAGCCATTTTCCCCATGACTCTTATAGCCCCTTGAGCTTGAAACGTGGGCTAACACTAGCTTGCTCTTCTTAGCAGCTTGAGCTCAGCTGAATACGATGGTGAACTGAGATCCCTGCACCAGCTGAAGTCAGCCTGTGATGGGAGAGAATGCTCTTGACAGGGCATGTAAGCCATCCTAAAATAAAACATAAATCCTTGACAGTTTCCTTTGGACAGTCAAACCTTTTAAGGAACTAGGAAGATCTTGGCTGACTAAGAAACTAATGGGCCTTTGTCCTGTCCCAGTCACAGCTTTTCTGTTTTCTTTGATGCTGCACTGAAGTTTTCTTCTATCTGTAAGAAGGCAGAATTATCATCCCTTTTCCTAACTTTCTTTTTCAGTCTCTTGGGCCTTGGACGTATGTCACTGACCTCACCTTGCATCATTAAGCATACTTTGTAATGTGGTCTTTTCTTCATGCCATACATGTTGTATCTTCCTATCATTTATCTGATGCTATGAGTTGGCAAGGGGGGTTCACGAAATAGTATTCAGTGTGCTCCAGAAAGCACCTGGGAATCTGAGGCTGAGTCATCAAAACAACATAATCCATATTTTGCCTGAGAAGTGTATTGCGAAATCTGTTGGACCGTACATGATAAAGTTCCCACGTGTGGCTAAAAATTGCTTTAAGTTGGCAAAATTGCCATTTCTTTACTTAAAGATTGAAAAGCAACATTAAGATGAGGCCAGAACTTATATCAGAAGATTCAAATGAACTCAGCAAATTCGTTTGACTAGCATCTTACTCTGAAACGGTTTTATACAGTGGTTCTGTTAAAATATTTTCTCCTCAGAAAAGATATCAATGCACAGAGTTATTAGGGCTCACGTGATTTTCATGCAGCCGTCCCTAACTCCCAAACCCTTGTTTTGTCACCATCTCCCAAATTATGCAACTAAAAAGCATATTGATAAATTTCTTACCAGATGGGATTATGCCAGTCTACACTCCCACGAGCAATAAAGTATATATTAACTTTAGGACTGTGATACCTGCTTTGGAATTTATTATAACTGAGGCTACTGTAAGTAATCTATCCATTTTCTTCATCTCTCAAGGCCCGTGAAGATCGCCTGACTTGCTTTCAATTCTGGCTCATACACTTCTCTGCTCCCCACCCCCAGCATGTTTTATTCTTCCCCTCCTTAGAAGGACTCTTCTCACCTTCTCCGCAAACTCCCCCCTCACTTGGATTTGATGAGATTACTTCACACTTTAATTGGAAACACACTTTAATTGGAAAACTTCATCTTTGAGTTACAAAGAGCCCACCTGAGCTATCTGGTGCTCACTCTTTGCCTCACCTATCAAAATGGAGAGCAGCTCAGCATCCTGACCATTTCCAAAATGAGCTTTGCCTTGGCTCCCTGTCACTACTGGAGGACTTGGCTCCTGCCGTCCTGACCTCTCCCTTTCTACTACTCTCCTCCTCCCTCATCATGCTTCCAGTACGCACACTTTCCTTCTGCTCTTCAGAAGCATCAGGCTTGCCCCTGTCCTAGGGCCTTTGCACTTGCCCTTGCGGGACACGGACTCCTCTGTGTCTAGATGGTTATGTGTTCAGCATCATTATAATGTAATTAGGTAACTAAGGATTGCTCAGCTGTCACACTCATAGGGAGAGCCCTTCCCTGATCATTCAGTCACTTTCTATTACATTACCATTTTGGGTTGTTATCATAGCACTTATCCAGAGCTGACATTATCTTGTCAGTTTATTGCATTTCTTACTTATTGACTCACTGTTCCCATCCATGATGACGGGGAAGCCACCATGAGAATATAAACTCTTGGAGAAAAGAATGGTTTCTGTCTTGTTCATTATTCCATCCCCAAATTCTAGAGTAGTGCTTCATGGAAAAAAAAAAAAAGTATGGCCTGAGAGTTAACTTTGAATTCCATTTAGCCTTTCCATAGTACTTATATTTCCATATTTTCTATTTAGGTGTTCAATCCCTTGGAATTTATCTTGGTGTAGGATGTGATGTAGCTATTCCCTCCCTACCTCCCTCCCTCCCTCCCTCCCTTCCTTCCTTCCTTCATTCTTTCCCTCCCTCCCTCCCTCCTTCCTTCCTTCCTTCCTTCTCCTCTCTTTGTTCTTTCTTTCTTTTTGAGATCCACTCAGGCTGGAGTGCAGTGGCACAATCTCAGCTCACCACAACCTCCACCTCCCAGGTTCAAGCGATTCTCCTGCCTCAGCCTCCCGAGTAGCTGGGACTACAGGTGTGCGCTACTATGTCTGACTAATTTTTGTATGTTTAGTAGAGATGGGGTTTCACTACGTTGACTAGGCTGCTCTCGAACTCCTGACGTTGTGATCCACCCGCCTTGGCCTCCCAAAGTGCTGGGATTACAGGCGTAAGCGACCACGCCCCAGCCTGTTTGTTTCTTTTGACACAGGGTCTTGCTCTGTTGCTCAGGCTGGAGTAGAGTGGCACAATCGTGGTCCATTGATACTTCAGCTCCCAGGCTCTGATGATCCTCCTGCCTCAGCCTCCTGCGTGGCTGTGACCAAAGGCACAGGCCACCATACCCAGCAATTTTTTTTTTTTTTGTAAAGATCGTGTTTTATTATGTTGCCCAGGCTGGTCTCAAACTTCTAGCTTCAAGCAATCCTCCAACCTTGGCCTCCAAAAATGCTGGGATTACAGGCATGAGTCACCATGCCCTGTCCAATTTTTTGTTCTTAAATGCTTAGCTCTTTGTCCCAACACTTACCAGTTTATTCTTCCACATTAACTTTAGAATCATTTATTTTATCAAATTCCTGAAAGTGTATCTTGTGTTGTTTGTTGGAATTATGCTCATTTAGCACTACTTTGGCAAGAGCAAAAGCTATACGATATTCAATGTTTCCTGCATGAACCTGGCATGTCTGCATTCGTGTCTTTGTTTATGGCTTTTAGTAAAGTTTTGTCATTTACTCCATTGACTTCTAAACTTTCCATTTTTAACTTAACATTTCTTGCTAAGCTTACTCCATTTTTTGAAAGTGTGATGCTGTTAGAAGTAGAATCATTGCTCCATTATTTTTCTAGCTGGCTTTCCCTGGTATGTGGGAAGGCTCTTGGTCAATTTGTAAATAACTACCTTTAAGTATGCATCTATCAAATAATATATCTAGCCAGTCTAATGTTTCATTATTTTCGACAGTTTAGTTAATCCTGACTATTTTAGTCTTACAGTCATATTGCTTATAAGGATGATTTTTTGTCTTCATTTTCATTTGTTTTTATTCTTATTTCTATTTTTTTGTGTTTTCACCTTCCAGAACAATGATAACCAGTGATAACAGTGTTAATATCAGCACATTTTTCATTGTAATGGGTGCTTCTTGTGGCCCACCGTGAAGGATGAGCTGCACTTTTAGTTTAATGTAACTATTCCTTATTCTCTTACTTCCGTTATTTTTTGTTCCTGATATATACATTAGTATCTTTAAGTCCACCAATACCACTATGCATTTTGTGCAATTTAGAAATTCACTTCGGGCATGTGACCAGTAAGCATGTTAGTGCTAATACTGTCTATGCAGAGAAGCAAGTACAGTGTGAAATAAAGCAGTGAGAACATTTATGTGAAATGTGGATTCATGCTAAATCTGGCTTTAGGCTTAACTCTACTGCCAATGTAGTTCATTACAATACTTCTTATTTTACTTTCATCACCGCTAAGAGCTTTATCTATGACCAATGTTAATTAAACCAGCTTCTCCAATTTCCTATCTAGTTTTAAAACAATTATTAGCTAAATTTTTTCAACTTTCTAGTTCCTCTGCATGTGCATGAAGATAGACATAGAAACCAAAAAAAAGTATGTATGCCTTACACAGATATGCTTGGACTTTCTGTGTTTTCGTAAATTTTCTGTTTTTTAAGTAACCAGTCATTTTACTTTAGGACAAAAATTTAGCGTAGACCGTAACTTGAATCAACTTTTAGATCAAATCTGAATTAGCAAAACTTACTCTTTTATTCAATAAGTACACATCTTCTTTGGCATATTTTTATATACAAAACTTTTCACTGTAATTCTTATTGTTAATAATACTGAATTTTGTGAAAACCTACGAAGCAAGAAATCCTGAACTGCCTATCAAATGTTAGCATTTTCCATATGAGAACCATTCTGTAATTTATAGAAATGTTTCCTCACAATTTTCATTTGACTGGAAATGACCCAAACATCCAGTGAACATCAAAAGAATTTTAAGGTTTTAAATTACACAAAAAGTTCACCTACCAGGATTTATTCTAGTTACATCTACTCAAGCCTTTCATTTTTTTAAAGAGTTTATCTAGATTCATTCTGAGAACTGAGATTATACAAAGCTACTTATCATTTCCAGTTACTTCCTTGTCCGCCATTTTTTTAATAGTCTGAATATCAGGTGTTCACCTGTGTAAGAACCTTAACGTTAAATACATGGGTATTTTGGCCAATAACTCAGAAGATACAGCTGTTTTCATTAAACCAACAACCCTAAATTAGCCATTTCTCAAACAATGTCACATAAACAAAGATCATTTTATTTTGGCTGAGTTATAATTTTATAACCTTCTGTGCAAAATCCTGACACCTCAAAATATCTAGCAGAGACAAATATAAAACCCAGACAAAAATGTATGCTGACAATTCTGAAGACATTTCTATTTTTATCTTTTACTTTGGAACTCTAGCAATGAGGTAGCAATACAAACCCACCACTGTATGAACAGGTTTACATGCTTAAAATTTGTTCTGATAGGTAATCCAATGAAGGCTGTGAACCACAGTTTTAGGTAAAGCAGTTTCCAATTTTATTTATTTATTTATTTATTTATTTATTTATTTATTTATTTTTAAGACAGAGTCTTGCTCTGTCGCCCAGGCTAGAGTGCAGTGGCATGATCTCGGCTCACTGCAAGCCCCACCTCCTGGGTTCACGCCATTCTCCTGCCTCAGCCTCTCAAGTAACTGGGACTACAGGTGCCCACCACCACGCCCAGCTAATTTTTTGTATTTTTAGTAGAGACAGGGTTTCACTGTGTTAGCCAGGATGGTCTCGATCTCCTGACCTCGTGATCCGTCCACCTTGGCCTCCCAAAGGGCTGGGATTACAGGCGTGAGCCACCGCGCCCGGCCTCCGGTTTTATTTTTAAAGGCCAAACTTCCCCAGTCTCCAGAGATCACTGGGGCCAAACAGCACTACAGAAGATCATCACATAACTCCATCCCACTTTCCCATTGAACAGCAAAATGAGGTCCATAGGGAGCCCAAACTTCTCCAGATTCTAAAGAATACTGGGGTCAAACAGTATTATAAAAGACTATCAGCTTATCAAATTCTGATTTTCCATTACTATGTTGATACATACACAATCAGTCACCAAAAACAATCCAACTGCTGCAGCAACCAACACATTTATGATCACAGAACCACAATCTGTTACTGAAATACCAGGAGTTTGGTCTAGGTCTGGCTACAAGCCACACAGAAAGACAATCACTGAGATGAGTGTTGCCAAGGAAGAAGGCTTTCTCCAGATGCTTCAGCTGAGGACACGGGAGGTCAGTTTCAAATCCATCTCTTCCACCAACAAAAATTAGGGGTTTATATACAGTTTTTGCTATTACCTTTAATGGAAAAAACCACGATTACTTTTGCACCAACCTAATGTGTTATCAGGGAAAAAAAATCTATATATGGGAAAACAGGAATTAGGGAGGGATAAGGAAGAGGAGTTGGTCAACAGGAAGCAGATCAGGCGATCATGATGGGGGAGGGGTCTGGCATCTCATTGTCCAGATGTGGTGAGCCAGGATGTTTCGGTTCCTTGATACTGTCTACGGGGCCTGATGGTTGGTTTCCAGAGAAAGTAACTCAGGTAAGACAAATGTAAGTTTCTCAAGTTTGAAGACGGGAAGGGTTAATTTCTATGGTTACTCAAAAGAAACTGTAAACAACAGTTCTATGGGACAGTTGGGTCAGTTTCAGAATAATTAAATCAAGTGAGCTAACGTATTTATCCAGCTAGCTAGTATTTGAGCTAAACTTTTTTTTTTATGGTAAGCACATTTCAAATGTATTCTCTCAGCAACTTTGAAATGTATAAAACTCTATTATTAACTGTATTCACCATGCTCTTCAATGGAACTTAAAAAGAACATATTCTTCCTGCCTAACAGATTTTTTAAAAATAATATGGGAAGTCCTTTATTTTATTATGTGACACCATATAGCAGCTGCCTAACCACACAGTGTAGATATGAATAGGGAAGATGGCTCAGAAATAGTACCAGTGACTCAAGTAGTTAGCTTTGTATGATAAAAGGAATGAGTTTTGACTGATTTATGGAAGTTTTAGAATGCATTTTATATTGAGTAGAGTTGTTTCATGGTTTCTTAAAAGAATTATTGTATTGAACCAAAAATAAACTAGAAATAGTTTGTTCACAGAGTGAATCTACCTTCGAAGACATGCTTGCAAATGACCATTTGATAATCATTGCCCCGTTCCCCCATCCTCCGTTCGCTGTAACCACTGTTCTCTGCTAATGTGAGTTCGACTGTAGAATCCACAAATAACTGAGAATATGTGGTATTTCTTTCTGTGACTGGCATAATTCACTTAGTATAATGTTCTCCAATTCCATCAATGTTGTCCCAACTGACAAAATTTTTTTCTTTATTAAGAATGAATAATATTCCAGTGTGTGTGTGTGTGTCTGTGTGTGTGTGTATCATTTAAAAAATCAGTTTATCTGTTGATGGACACTTAGGTTGATTCCATAACTTGGCTGTGGTTAATACTGCTTCAGTGAACTTGGGGGTGCTGACATCCCTTCAGTAAATTTATTTCAAATCTTTTGGGTAAATACCCAGAAGTGGGATTGCTGTAGCATATGGTAATTCTATTTTAAGTTTTTTGAGTTTTCCATAATGTTTTCCATAATGACTGCACTAATTTGCATTCCCACCAACAGTGTACAAAGGTTCCCTTTTTTCCACATCCTTGCCAACACTTATCTTTCATCTTTTTGAAACTAGTCATTCTGATAGTTGTTAGATGTTATATCACTGTAGTTTCCATTTGTATTTCCCTAATGATTAGTGATGTTGAACTTCTTTTCATATGTCTTGTTGGCTGTTTGCATTTCTCCTTTTGAGAAATGTTTCTTTAGGTCCCTTCTCCATTTTTTAAATTGACTTTTTTTGTTTTCTTGCTGTTGAGTTGTTTAACTTCCTTAAATATTTTGGATATTAACCCCTTAATGGATGGATTGCTTGCTCATATGTCTTCCAATCTGTTGGTTGTCTCTGTATAGTATTAATTGTTTTTGGTGCAGAAGCTTTTTAGCTTGATGTAGTCTCATTTGTCTACTTTTGCATTTGTTGCATCAAATCAAATTTTAAAAATCATTACCCAGCCTAATGTCATGTGGTTTTCCCCCTATGTTTTCTTTTAGTAGTTTAACAGTTCCTAGTTATATTTAAGTTTCAATCAATTTTGAGCTGATTTCTGTATATGGTGTGAGTTAAGGGTCCAATTTCATTCTTCTGAATGTGGATATTTAGTTTTCTTAACATCGTTTGTGGAAGAGATTATCCTTTTCCCATTGCATATTCTTGGCACTGTTGTCAGAAATCAGTTTGAAAGTACATGAATGGGTTTATTCTGGGCTCTCTAGTCTATTTCATTGGCTGATTTGTCTTTTTTTTTTTTTTTTGCCAGTCCCATGCTGTTTTAATTGCTATAGCTTTGTAGTATGGTTTGAAATAAGGTAGTGTGATACCTCCAACTTTGCTCCTTTTGCTATGATTACTTGGTTTTGGGTTTTTTTTTTTCTTTTTGGTTCCATATGAATTTTATAATTTTTGTTTCTATTTCTATGGAAAACTACGTCAGAATTTTGATAGGGATTACAATGAATCTATAGATCATTTTGAGTAATGTGGACATTTTAACAACAGTAATCCTTCTAATACAGATATATTTCATTTGTATCTTTTAAAGTTTTTTTTTCATGAATGTTATAGTTTGCAGTGTATAGGTCTTTCATTTCCTTGGTTAAATTTATTCCTAAGTATTTTATTTTACTTTATTTGAAACTATTGTAAGTGGGATTGTTCCCTTGATTATTTTTTTCAGATAGTTTAGTGTTAATTTATAGAAACACTACTATTAATGCTTTTTGTAAGTTGTTTTTATATTCCGTGACTTACTTGGTTTTTTTGTTTGTTTTGTTTTTTTTTTTTGTTTGGCGAGTGGTTTTTTAGACAGGGTCTCCCTTTGTCACCCAGGCTGTAACGCAGTGGTACAATTATAGTTCACTGTGACCTCAAACTCCTGGGCAAACGGGATCTGCGCACCTCAGGCTCCATAGTGGCTGTCACTAAAGGTGTGTGCCACCACACCTGGCTAACTTAAAAAGACTTTTTGTAGAGATGGGTCTTCTTA
The DNA here is from genome assembly GCF_009764315.1 of Trachypithecus francoisi. Classification (NCBI taxonomy): domain Eukaryota; kingdom Metazoa; phylum Chordata; class Mammalia; order Primates; family Cercopithecidae; genus Trachypithecus; species Trachypithecus francoisi. The sequence continues at coordinate 163,331,013 of NW_022681468.1, read as the reverse complement.
TGTTGCTCAGGTTACTGTAGAATTTCTGGCCTTTAACAATCCTTTTGCCACATTGATTTTACTTTTAAATTAGTTATATCAGTTCTTTGGTGGAGTCTGTATACATACGTAGATAAAAGAAAAACTTAAGCCGAATTAAATGTAAGAGAGTTTAATTGAGCAATGAACGATTCGCGAATCGGGCAGCCCCTAGAATCACAGTAGATTCACAGAGACTCCAGGGGTGCCCCGTGGTTGGAACACATTTATAGACCAAAAAGGTAAAGTGAGGTACGGGAATCAGAAGTGAGGTGTACAGTAACAGCGAGATCGGTTACAGCTGGGCGTTTGCCTTATTTGAATGCAGTTTGAACATTCAGCAGTCTTTGAGTGGTTGATAGGGAAGATGTTACTACCATCATCATGTTAGTTATTTTCTGGTTATTTTGTAGATACTTTGTTTCTTTCTTCCTCTTTTATTGTCCTCCTTTGTGGCGGCTTTCTGTAGTAGTATGCCTTGAATCCTTTCTATTTTTTTTTCTTTGAGGCTGAGTTTCGCTTTGTTATCCAGGCTGGAGTATAATGGTGCGATCTCAGCTCACTGCAACCTCCGCCTCCCGGGTTCAAGCAATTTTCCTACCTCAGACTCCCGAGTAGCTAGGATTACCGGCACCCAGCTAATTTTTGTATTTTTAGTGGGGACGGGTTTTCGCCGTGTTGGTCAGGCTGGTTTTAAACTCTTGACTTCAGGTGATCTGCCCGCCTCGGCCTCCCAAAGTGCTGAGATTACAGGTGTGAGTCACTGTGCCTGGCAGAATCCTTTGTATTTTTATTTTGAGTTTCTTCTAAAGCTTTTTGCTTTGTGCTTACCATGAGCCTTATGTAGAACATCTTATAGCATCTCATTTCAAGCTGATAATAGCTAATTTTGATTACATACAACAGCTGTACACTTTTACCCCCCCCACACACACATTTTATATTTTAATGTCAGAAGTTACCACATTTTGTGATGTGTTTTCCCTGACAATTTATGGTAGCTATAGTTGTTGTTAATAGTTTTCTTGTTTAACCCTCATACTAGAGATAACATTATCTTACACATCATCATTACTAACCTAGAGTATTCTGAATTTGATACTGTTTTACTTACATGATTGAGTTTTATTCCTTCATATGTTGCATATTATTAATTTTTGGCTTTTTGTTTCAGTTTAAAGAATTTGCTGTAGCAATTTCTGTAAGGCAGATCTAGGGGATAGTGATGTCTTTTACATTGGTTTGTCTGGGCAAGTTTTTATTTCTTTGTTGTTTCTAAATAACAGCTTAACTGAATAAATATTCTTGGTTGACAGTTTTCTTCCTTTATCATTTGGAATATATCACACCACTCTTTCATGGAATGCAAGGTTTCTGTGGATAAGTCTGCTGATAGTTGTATTGGCACCTCTTACATGTGATATGTTTCTTATCTCTGGATGCTTTTCTTCTTTTTCTTTGTTTTTGATCATCGGTAGTTTGATTATTATATGTCTTAGTGTACTTTTATTTGGCATTGAATTTGATTGATGACTTCTGTGTTTCCTTTAACTGGGTGTTGATATCTATTACTAGATTAAGAAAGTTTTCAGCCACTATTTTTTAAAATATGCTTTCTGGCTTTTTTTTTCTCTTCTACTTCTGCAAAACCTATTATGTGACTGTTTAGTCTCTTGATAGTGTTCTATGATACCCAGAAGCTTTCTTCATTCTTTTTAAATCTTTTGTTGTTCTTGTTTATCTGACTGGATAATTTCAAATATTTTATCTTCCAGCTCACTGATCCTTTCTTCTGCTTGATAGAGTCTGCTGCTGAAATTTTCTATTAAATTTTTTAGTTCAATCATTGTAGTCTTTATCTCACAGATTTATATCTGGTTCTTTTCTATTCATTCTACTTCTTTGTCAATATTTTGCTCTGAGTATTGTTTTTCATATTGTAGTAAATTTTATCTGTATATATTGTTTTAGCTCACTGAACTTCTTTCTGAATATTATTCTTAATACTTTACCAGTCATTTTATAATCTCCATTTCTTGGGGGTTCATTGTTGGAGCTTTATTAGTTCTTTTAGAGGTGTCATGATTTCCTGATTCTTTTTAATCCTTGTGTCCTTCCGTTGTTGTCTGCACATTTGAGGAGATAGCTCTTCTTCTGGCCTTTACAGGTGTTTTTGTTTTTGTTGTTGTTTTGTTTGTTTTTCTGTTTGACAGTGATAGACCTTCACTGTCTCATCCTCTCTACCTTCTAGCCTGTGATTCTGAAAGGCCAGCTCATGACAACCTTGCACAGGCAGAGCTTTTCAATTCTGTGGTTGATGGGTCACTGCCTTTGCTTTGATGTTGAAGGAAGCTGCTGACTGTGCTCTGCTCTCTGGTGAGGCTACTGGCTGGACTCTGCTCTCAGGCAGAGCTGCTGGCTGGGTACTATGATGGTTCCTGGCCAGGCTGGTTATGGACTGTATTCCCTGGCTGGGCACTTTTGCTATTTGGGTTCTATAGTTGAGCAGGGCTGCAGGCCAGGCCCTGAGGTTAGGTGGGGTCACTGTTCAGGATGGGTGGAGCCCATCCTGATGTGGAATCACCTTTTTGTTGAGTTCAGTAGCTGTTTGACCTCCCGGCTCAAGTAGGTTTAGCCCCTTTCCATCTCTGCAATGTGCAAAGATACAAGTTTCCTTATCGGGTGGGGTCATTGAGTCATTGACTTTTGGCTAAATGGAACACTGCTTGACTTTCTGGTTTAAGCTAGTCTAGCCCCTTCACTTTTCTAAAATGCATAGAAGTGGGAGTCTCCCTTCCTGGGCAAGGTCATTGTGCAGGCTTTTGGGTTGAGTGGAATCATCTTGACTTCCTGGGTCAAGCTGGTCTAGCTTCCACACTTCTCCAAAATGTGCAGAGGTGAGAGTCTCCCTGCCTGGGCAGGGTCCCTGGGTAGGCCCTAAGTCTGAGCATGTTCACTGGCCATCTAGAAACTCGAGCTAGGTTAAACTTCCCACTCTGTTTCTGAAGGCAACCAAATCAGCTTTGTGGGTGGTTTATGAGGTTGGTTTGTATCTTCAATTTTGGTGCCACAGCTGGGAGAAACAAGTACCACCCAGATTTGTTTGCTGGTGACTCTGACTTCTGCCTCTTTTCTTTGTTTCTATCTAACCCTGGGCAATCTAGCCGTGTTATTTCCCCCTAATGTTCTAAGTGAGGTGAAACTGGGGTGGGCTTCCTGGGAAGCCTTTCCAAATGCTTGGAAATTTGGATGACTACCTCCAATTTTCTTTTCCCCATGTAGATAGAATATGTGTACCCATAGAAATCCTTTTCATCTGGCATCCTGCTGGCTTGGGGAAGGGGAGTGCAGTCAAAGTAAGACCATTCTTTTTACTCTTCTAATTTGGATTTCAATCAGTTCTGCAGACCAAATGGATGTCTCAGGCTTGTTTCAATGTTGAAATTTTCAAAAGGATGTTCTGGTCTGTAGACAGTGGCTATTTGATCTTTCTTTGTGGGGTGGAGGGGTGAAGGTGGAGTCTAACTTCCTATTCCACCAGCTTGGTGACATCACTTCCCTGACCCAGTCCATTCAATTTCTGGGATAAATCCTATTTTATGATGATGGGTAATCCTCTTAAAAATTTTTAAATTTTGCCTTGCTCTTGGTTAATGTACCTTTTTTTTTTTTTTTTTTTTTTTGCTGAAAAATTCTTATTCAACAAGTTTATTGCTAAAAAAAAAAAAACAAAAAAACTTGTGATCTACTCATAATGCAGTTATACCCTACTATTAAACTTTGTTCAGGGAAGTATAAAATTTCTCTACCTTTGTGAAATTTGAGCAGATATCATGGTTTTCTGCCAATGTTTTAGTAAAAGTTGTTTTCTATCTTTGTGTTACACAGGTATTCTCAGTTCAGTGTTTAATACTAAATTCAAATTTAGTATTAACATCTTCCGTTTACACAGCCCATTTGTACTTCAGACTGGAAGCTTGCAGTGGCAAAGAGCAGGGACTTGGGGCTTCTCAACCTCTCTGCCTTCTACTTTCTCTTTTCCCTGCCCCTACTCAGTGTGACAGATTACATATGACTTCCCTAATTTTAAAGATTTAATTTTGGGGGTGGAGGAAAAAATGGATAAGAAGTTTTACATTAACTGATACTGTTTTCTGGTGGCTTCATATTCTGACCTGGAAGATACTGAAAATTAACCCTTCTCAGAGCTTTCCAGCAAATTCCTTGACTGAAATTGGGTATTGGTGGTGGACACGGTAGGCTGGTTTTCTGTTCCATGGAATTTCCTGGGACTTTTATTAGCTCTAGGACTGTATCCTTCACGGTCATCTTCCATTGCTGTACTCATCTAGGCAGCCCTGTTGTAGAGGATCCATGATAAATCCAGGACCTCCATTTCATCCATGTAGCTCGTGTGTGTGCAACAGGAAATATGCCTGCGTTTTCATAATCTGAAAGGCAAATTCCTATTCAGTCTCCTCTATCTTGTCACCTTAACACCACTTTTCTCAGGTGTAAAGTAGGCACCATTAATCCTTGTATGCCACTTGGAAGGTGCCAGCCTTTCTTCAAGATGTGTGTAAACTCTCCCAAGAAATCTATTTCCAAGTTCCCTCTTTCTCATCTAACATCATGGCTTGGCTGAAGTTTCCAAGAAACATGAGCCAATTTATTGAAGTTTCCTAGATAAACTATCCAATGTAGAGGTGGTAGTAGGAAGCCCTGCAATGGTTTGAATGTCCCCCCGCAAAACGCCTTGAACTCCAAAACTCACTGAATCCCCAATGTGGTAGCATGGAGAGGTGGGGCCTTTCAGAGGTGATTGGGTCATGAGGGCTCTGTCCTCATGAATGGATTAATCCATTTATAGATTAATGGATAATGGGTATTCATGGGAGAGGAACTGGTGGCTTTATAAGAAGAGAAAGGGAGATGTGAACTAGCACATGAGCCTGCTCAGCCCCTCGCCGTATCACACACTACACTGCCTCGAGACGCTTCAGAGAGTTCCCTCCAGCAACAAGATTCTCACTTTCTTCAGATGCACCTTCTCTACCTTGGACTTGCCAATCTCCATCACTGTAAGAAAGAAATTTCATTTCTTATAAATTACCCAATTTCATGTATTCTGTTACAAACAACAGAAAATGGACTAATGAAGGTTGTCTCGCACATTTATCTGTGATATATACCATATACAGTCTCTTAAATATAGTAACAGATTATATGTCTTCTTTTTTGGTGTGTTTTGTCCTAACATGAATCAAGTAGATTTCTCTCTTTTTTTATGTTCTGCAGTGGATTATATTGTATGGGAAATTTCTTTTTTTTTTTTTTCTGTAGAATGATAGGCTTATTGATTTTATTTTTTCAAAGCCTTTAAGAGAATCTACAATCTGTCATCATTTAATTCATTGCAAATCAACTTTATTGAGGTATACTTTACATGAAATGACATATACCCATTTGTCTAGGTTGATAAGATTCGTCTAATACATATACCCATGTAATCACCACCACAATCAAAAAAGAATGTTTTTATTACCCAAAACATTCCCCGTTGCCCATTTGCAATTTATCTCTTACTCCTTATCCCTAAACAAACATTCTATTTTCTGTCAGTATAGAATTTTTCTTTTTTCAGATATCTTTTTTTTTTAATTATACTTTAAGTTCTAGGGTACATGTGCACAACGTGCAGGTTTGTTACATATGTATACATGTGCCATGTTGTGTGGGAAATTTCTATATCTGAAAGGGTTGATGTTCCTTTAAGCATTTAAAGGTTTACCCATAAATATGTAATTTATATGAAATATTGTTGGGGGAATGTTTTATAAGTACATGCTACTTTGTAAAGGATCTTGAATAACATTTTCCACCCTGCCACACAGGGCTTCAGTTTCTGCAATACTTACGGGTCTCGAGGTTTTCTGCTTGTATTAGCCTTGAGAATTCATGTTTTTCAGGAAGATGTCATTTTTGTTTGGCCTTTCTAATCATTAGCATGCACATGTACATTGCTTTGTCTTATGTTTTAAGCTTTTTAGAACATAACTGTTATGATTCCTTTTTCATTTATAGCTGTGATTGTTCATCTCAAGAAATATCTATTTTATTTATATTTTTAAAGAACTAGGCGTTGACTTTATATCATAATTCTATTCACTAACTTCCTGTCTATCTTTGGAAACACCCTCCCTCTCCTGCTGTGATCCACCTCTATGTTGGGTTGTTCTGCAGTGGGCAGGTCTGTACATACCTACCCCCAAAGGCTGAGGAAGCTGAGAGGCTAAAGAAAGAGGCTGACAAATCCAGTTTCTTAGAAAGACACATTTAATGAGAGCTTAAGAACAGGTGCCATGTCTTTGTCTCAGGCAGCAGTGAGAGAGATGGTGGATCCTCACACAATTACCCTCAAGATCCAGGGCTTATATACCTTAGTGAGGGAATGCGTAGGACAATCGACGTTGACCTCTCAGGGAGAGGCAAGAATGCTGTGTGAATCTGCTTAAGGGCAGGATTGATGGTCAAGGCTCTTTTGACCGAAAGTCCAGATTTATGGTAACAGTAGAAAAAGTAGAAATCTTAGAGGCATTCCTGGAACAGGGGTTAATCAGAAGTCAGAATGGCAGATTACCATCCAAAATGGGGTGGCTTTAGGCTCCACTTGGATGGTAACATCAGCAAAGTGGCAGACTGAAAAGCTCCAAGCTCTTGTCCCCTCACAAAAACATCCAAACAAAACAAAACAAAAACTACAAGCTATCTGAACCAACCTTGTAGAAGCTCTGGAAATCAGTTTAAGGTTCACAGTAATCAGTCAAATGCCCAGTCAAGCAAAAGCTATGTTAAAAACAACAGGAAAGTTTTGTGGCGTTTTTCACTTGCCATTTCCCCCACCCACATCCTAGGGCAGGGATTGTTTCGGTTTTGAGCAGGCAGCAGGCTCATACCCAGTGCTCCCTCTCCTACCGGAGGCAGCAGAGCAGATCTTATTTGCAAATTATTGTGTACATATGTTCTAAACTGTCTGGAGGATGCCTGAAGGACTGAAGCAAGATGTTCATCTCAGTTTTGCCTAACTCAGAATGCAAGTAAGAGAAGGGGTGGGCAGTGCTCATTAAGGCTACAGGGTAAAGACGAACCTAAAGATGCCTGGGATGGGAGATTTTGGATGGAAGCATAAAATAGACCATCTAAGGCTCAAAAGAGAAGCTGGGATGAGACTCTTAGAGAAATGAGGTCATTCAAAAGCAGCCACATATATAGAGATACTTAAAAATCCATGCACATGCCTAGACAAGAAGTATGCACAGAAAAGTCCTAAGGAACCTCCAGTGTTTGCTTTTGGTTAATCCCTAGGCTTAGAGGAACGTGTACCCCAGCACATAGCCAGTCTACAAAGACTGAGAAAGAATGCTGTTCTCTTTTTTGTTTGTGCGTTTTTTGTTTGTTTGCTTCAGCTCTTGGCACTTAAGGAAATTCTTGTTAAAACATTTTCCAGGCATGGTGGCTCATGCCTGTAATCTTAGTGCTTTAGGAGGCCAGGGTGGGAGTATCAGTTGTGATCATGAGTTTTAGACCAGCCTGGGCAATGCAACAAGACCCTGTCTCTACCAAATACATAAGTAAATAACAATAAAGGAAGAAACAATCTAGCCAGGCATGTTGGTGCATGACTGTGGTCCCAGCTACTTGGGAGGCTGACACAGGAAGGTCGCTTGAGCCCAGGTGTTCGAAGCTACAGTGAGCTATGGTCAGGCCCCTACACTCAGCCTACGCAATAGAGTGGGATCCCATCTCTAATAAATAAATACACACGTAGATAAATAAACGTAAAACATTCTCTCAACATGAGCTAAAGCAACGGAGACTTCACTGATTAACCTTGACACGAAATAATCTTTTCAAAAAAAGTTTAGAAATGACTCAAAACAAATGGACTGATAAAAGCAGCAAACCCTGGGCAAAGGAAAGAATCTGATTTTCAGAGTGACCGCATTATAATAACGAAATGCCCAGTTTTCAGGGGAAAAAAATCACAAAGCATACAAAGTAAGAGGAAAACATGGCTTAGTCAAAGGAACAAAATAAATTGGCAGAAATCTAATTATTGGACTTACTTGATAAAGACTTTAAATCTCTTTATTCAAAGAGGTAAAGGAAAATGTGGACAAAGAACTACAGGAAATAGGAAAAAAGGTAATAGCCATCCTAATGTGTGTGGTGTAGTACTTCACTGTGGTTTTGACTTGCATTTCCTTAAACTGCAATGAGATACTACATCACACACATTAGAGGTGGCTGATATATATATATATATAACATTTTAATATATGTGTATTTTTTTAAATGTAAAGAACAAATGTTGTCAAAATCAAGAAAAAATAGGAACCTTAGGGATCTCTGATGGGAATTTAAAATGATTCAGTCACTGTGGAAAGCAGTATGGTGGTTCCTCAAAATTTAAACATAAAATTAACATATGATCCACAATTCCAGTTCTGAGTAGATACAAAAGAAGTGACCCAAACAGATATTTTTACGCCAATGTTTATAGTAGGATTATTCATAGTAGCGAAAAGGTAGAAACAAGCCAAATGTCTACCAGCAGATGAGTGGATAAGTAAAATATGGTGTATCCATATAATGGAATATTTTTCAGTTTTAAAATGTAATGAAATTCTTATACATGCTACACTGTGGATGAACCTTGAAAACAATATAGTAAGTGAACTAAACCAGGCAGAAAAAGACAACTATTTCACTTATATGATTTCACTTATATGTGGTGACCTATAGAATAGGTTAATTTAGAGAGACAGTGTGTGAACTAGAGGTTACTGGGCCTGGGGTTAGGGTCATCCATGTTACTGTGTAAAAGGTACGGAGTTTGTGTTTGAGATGATGAAAAAGTTCTGGAAATGGACAGTAGTGATAGTTGCACACCAATGTGAATGTGCTGAATTATGCACTTAAAAATTGCTAATGGTACATTGATATTGTGTATATTATATTTGAATTAAAATGTTTTTTATTTTTTCATGTTTAATTTGCTAATTTGGATGCTGTTTGGTCTTGCTCTAATAAATCTCAGTTACGTATCCATTTTATCCCCTCAATATCTATCATCTCCTCTGTTTTCAAAGCTTCTTTTTTCTACCTCTGCCTTTGAGTAGGTTTTACAAGTTTGCCCTCTCCTTTCTACTAAAAATAGGGTCACCCAGACCAGCATCAGCATCACCTGGGAACATTATCTGGGAATTTCAGAATGAAAGACTCACCCAATTCCAGAATCTGAATTTTTTTCTTCTTCTTCTTTTTGATGGAGTCTTGCTCTGTTGCCCAGGCTGGAGTGCAGTGGCGCAATCTCGGCTCACTGCAACCTCCGCCTCCCAGGTTCGAGCAATTCTGCCTCAGCCTCCCAAGTAGCTGGGACTACAGGCTTGTGCCACCACACCCAACTAATTTTTTGTGTTTTTAGTAGAGACGGGTTTTCACTGTGTTAGCCAGGATGGTCTCAAACTCCTGACCTTGTGATCCACCCACCTCGGCCTCCCAAAGTGCTGGGACAGAATCTGAATATTAACAAGGTCCTTCAGTAACATATGTGCTCATTAAAATGTAAGAAGCTTTCCATGCTGTTAAAGGATTTTCAGCCATGTGAATTCTGTTGCCTTGTCTTCAGTACAGATTTCAATTTGGCATTTGTGGCTAGGATTTCTTGCATTCATCTCTCAGTGTTGAGCGTCTTCTGTCTGTCTATGCCTTCATTTCACAATGTTCTTTTGCCTTCCCATTCTTCTTGAAAAGAGGCCGTATCCACTCATACCTTTTAGTAACCAGGCACCTGTCATCTGAATTTTTCAACTTTCATTTTCTAGGCTTCCATTGCTTTTCATGGGACATCTCTTCTTTTATTCAGAATGTGTATGCTTTGGTGGAACAGATTCATAGAAACAAAGTGACTTTCTGGTGTCCATATGGATATGGTGACCTTGACTTCAGTTTCCCTCTCATATTGGAGGCTGTAGCCTCTAGGATATAAATGTGAAGATCAGGCAAAGGTGGGCCATTTGTTGTGCCTCATTGTCAGTTAATTAGGGTAGGTCTTTCTGTCTGGCTGCAGAGTTATAGCTAAACCGTGAAGTCAGACACACTTTGTGGTACTTTGGGTAGAGTCTTGAGTGACATTTTCTACGCCGGCATGCATGGCTTCCTCCAGCTGTGACAGCTTACCTTCAGGCCTCTGGGTTCCATGCATTTGACCATATCCCCCCAACTACATTCATCCAGGGAGTCGTGTTCTCAGAGGCTAGAGACACAGATAGCAAGCTGTTATTTTTGCACTGTCTGATGGAGCTTTCTGTGGTAATGGGGGTAGTCCATAATCCGCATAGTACAGTAGCTACCAGTCAGTCACAGGGGGCTATTGAGCACTTTGTATGTGATGAGAACATCAGAGGAGCTCCATTTTTAATATTATTTCATTTAGATTAATTTAAAATAATTAATTCTAAATGTAGATATAAATAGTCACACATAGCTGGTGGTTACTGTTTTGGACAATGCATTTCTCAATTGTGAAACCCCCAAGTGCTATAATCAGATCCAGATAGTTGGAGTGACTCAAAGTACTTCAGTGATTCTTTCCAACTGTTTTCTCTGTTCCTCTTCAGAGGGTTGAACCTGTGGTGTCGTCCTTAAGAACTTCTCATTCCACCCTCTGGGCAGTTCCTTTCTTTCAGGAGTTCTAGAATCTGCCTACACCTTTTGTTCTGGCGGGAGCACTGTTGCCAGTTTGTGGCTTTATGTAGCGTGTTGCCAAAGTCTTTGAAAATCAAGAGGAGGTACATGGGGCCTGTCTCCTTTGCCTGAGGGAACTACTCCTTCCCAAAAATGAGTATTCCTGAATGGTAGTGGAGTTATGCTTCAATATAGAAACATGTCCCTATTTTAGGAAAATGCTCTTTGCTAAGGGTTTTGCTGTCTTATGACACTCCTCAGAAGTATCAGGTTGTGATTCCTACGTATTGATAAGAGAATTTATGCTTTTGTATGTTTGCAGTGAACTTGTGTTGACTATTGTATCAGCTATCTATTGCCACAAGAATGTGGTGTAACAATCAGCTAGAAAGCCTTGATGCGTTTGGTAACCCCAGAGTGCTCATTGCTTGTGTGTCTGTGTTGTTAATGAGCATCTCTGCTGGTTCTGGCTGGCGCTGTCACAGGCTGGGTGTTGGGGACCCATTAGCTTACCCAGGGCAGTCTCTGAAAAGATGAATGGTCACCTCAGTCCTGCTCTTTGTGTTCATTCTCCTGAAACCAACAGACAGACTCCTCTGGGTATGACTTTCTCACAGCAGAGGTAGAAGCAGAAAAGCCCAGAAAAAGAATGCATCTTGGGGCCTAAGCATGGACTGGCACATAGTCACTTCCAGCCATTATATTAGATAAAGCAAGTCACAAAGTCGGCGCACATTCAAGAGGTAGACAAACAGCCAGCTCCTCTTTGGTGAGAAGAGTTGTAATGATATGGCTGGGAGCGTGGATTCTGGAAAGAGGAAAGGAACAGGCTGCTAACACACTCAACTGACCACGATAATTTTCCCAGCAACATCCTCAAGGAGTTCCCATAGCAAAAGCCTTTGGACAGTTCTATGAATGTGTTTTCTTATGTATTTTGTAAAGCAAAACGAAAATCAGGATAACCAAAACATTGACCTATGTCCTGTGACTTCTTCACATTGAATAAGCACTTACTCAAGGAAAATTCTTGGTCTGAATTATTCGATTTAGGTCCTACATCCTAGCATCTGAGTTCCTTTTCTTGGTAAAATGATAGCTGCCTCCACCAGCCAGTGCATCCTGCATCAGAGGAATGAGGAATGAAGATGAGAGTGAGTTGCTATAGGTGACTGCAAAGGACCAAATGGTTACCTGTGAAGCAATGCCTTAGCTGTGGTGCTAACCCATGGCCATAGATATAACTCTTGCCCAGATTTCTGGAACGTTTGGGCATCTTGAGTGCAAGCCAGAAGTCACACCAAAGGAGCTACTAACTTGCTTCCAGGTCCTGTTAGCTTAACAAGATTGTGATCAGAGATCTAGGACTACCCTGAAGGCAACATTTCATCATGGTCTTCACTGCACCCGAAGCCATAAAGCTCTCACACACTGAGGTTAGAGTCCATTCTGCAGGATTGAATTCTGCAGATGAGAACTGAATTCTGCAACATAAAGATTCACCGAGACCACTTGACCATAAAAACAGGGGATTCTTTTCCAAGCCTCTTGAACCAGTGAGCCCATGGAGGCTCTCAGAGTCCATAACCATGCACAGCCAGGACTCATGCTGGGAGTGCCTGATAGTGGGAATGTGTCCCCACTTACTCTTACATTTGGGACATTAAAGCCAAGAAGGACTAAACCAACTCTCTTTTCACATTTTGCTCGAGTCCCACACTTCAGCTTATGCCTGGTCATCTTATCTCGAAAGTCATTTGTTCTGAGAATATTTACAGGACACTTACTCTGCATGTGTGGTCGGGGGGTGCTGCCGTTCTAGGTACTGGGGAGAGAACCGTGGACAGGAGCAATAAAGTCCTGCTGTTGTGGGCTCACCTGGGGGTGAGCGAAAGACCAGCAAGTTAACAAATAATGGACTTTCTGATTTGTAGGTGTAATGAAATGTAATGAAAACATTAAAAAGGAGGAAGCGGAGGAGAGATAGAGACCAAGATTGTTTAGTTCCAGAAGCTTCTCTGAGAAAGCTGGTCCAGGACCTTGACATTCAGTGACCAGCCAGGGACATCAGAATCAGTGCTTGCAATAGACATTTTAATCTGTTCTCTCCAGTGTTTGCAGTGAATCAAAGCTGTTCATACAAATGGATTGTGTGTGTTGCTGGATTCACTCTAAGCATGAATCCCAGACCTTGACCTTATCCAGCCTTTTCCAGTAACACTGACAAGGAGCACTTTTATACCTAAGTCAACAGGTGGACATTTCAGACAAATGTTTGCAGAAGTGAGCATGTCCCTGACCATCAGACAGCAACATTTCCACAGCAGTCCTACCAGGTGATATGCAGACAAGTTTGTATTTATGCAGTTCATGAAGAGTTTGCATCTGCCCTTATTATATCAATGTGTGAATATTTTAAAAATGGAAATGCTAATGCCAAAAAGTATTTCACAAGCTTAATACAACTGAGACAAAATGAAAACCCTTCAACACGTTGACATCCGTGTATCTTGACCTGCTTGACTCAGGCTTCCTCACTCAGGTGTGCAGGGAACGGTCTCTAAGGGTAGTTGAAGGCAGCATTCAAAGATGATGTGTCACCAGAATCTCAAAATACGATTTTACACTTATTAGAGATAGTGCTCTCCTTACAACTTCAACTTTATTTCTTACATGTTAATACTTTTAGTTCTTAAACATATCTTTAGACAGGTATTGTTTGTAAAAGCAGGAATGATCTAATAAATGACCCTATTCCACAAAGGGGGAGAAACTGTTGGATTAAATGTCACTATAGTTACTGCAGGAATAGCATGTAGAATATTTATTTTCTGCATTTGCTCATTATATTTCCAATTTGACATATTTAATGAGAATATTATGGGTGTATATATGTGTATATATATATGCCTATGATATATGTATCAATATTTATATCTCTGTCTACATAAATGTATCAACCTTATTGCTCTTCATTCAAAACAAGATTTTCATTTCCTGAGTAGGCCTTTAAAAGTTGAATATATTTTGTATGTTTAAGGTGAAAGAGGTAATACCCATGTAGCAGAGCATAGGGTTCAAACTGCCTGGATCTGAATGTCACGTCTGCCGTCCAGTGACATTGGGAACGTGGTTGAGCTGCTTACCCTTTCCGAACCTTGGTTCACTCATCTGCACAATGGATATAATAATAATAATACCTCTGTAATATGGTTGTTGTGAGAGTAAACACGTGTGTATTAAAATGCTTGGCACAGAACTGGGCATTGAGCAAGTGCTCCACCGGTGTTCCATGAAGTACAGATGTGACTGGTGGGTGTGCTGGGCACTCAGATGATGACTCAGCACCATCCCTGTAATGTGGTCCAGTTCTCTAGTCCTCACTCCTCTGTCTCTTCGTCAACTTTTTTGTTTTTTCTTTCTACTTTCAGCATTCTCAAAGTATGACTGTAAAGAAAGGATATATTGGACACAAGGACATATATGTCACTTGGCCATTATCTTTCTCTGCTTCTCTATCAGAGACATGCCTTGTAGTCACAGAGACCCTAAGCACTGCTGTCTCTCAATCATAAAACAAAAAAGAAACAACCAAAAGAAAAAAAAGGAATCTGCTGAAGAGTAATACTGGGAGAGCCTCAGCCAGTCCTGTTGGATCCCGATTGCTGAACTTCATCCCATTCCTTAGGAATAACAGTGGAATTCTCAGATCACAGGGGGCTGGACAAGGTGGCGCTAGATGTTGGTTAAATTGTTCTGTCAGGACAGAAAATAGATACGTTTGTTAGGGAAAACATAAAACCATGTGTGTGAGTGTTGGGGATTACACAGCTGGAGTCCGGATGTCACTGTGGCCTCTCTGCCCTTGGTTGATCTCCGTGCACTCGGCTTGGACTCAGTTCTGCCATCTGTGAAATTCCTCAACCCCTCTGTAACCCCTGTCAGCCCGAACACAACTCCTGCACAGGCTTTAAGAAGCTGCTCCCTGGAGAGGTGGAGCACACATTGGATGATTTCTGCGATGTCCCAGGATCGATTCACTCAAAAGGCCCACTCTCCCAGCCTCTGATGAGTTGAGTCAACTTGGATGAGGATTTGGGGGCTCAGGGAGGGGTTGGGGCATGCTACTCCGCCACGGTTGGCTTCATCACTCTGCCACTCGCCCCCACTCTCTCTCCTTTTGCCTTTTTGTCCCAGCTATTCAGCTACTTCTTCTGTCTTGATGGTTACCTTTTGTAGCATGAGCAAGAGCAAGCTCCCGTGCCTCACTCTCCACTCTGAGAGTGTTTTCTGAGTATTTCTTCCAAATGAAGAAGAGTAGTGAGTAGATGTGTCTGCCTTATTCCTCACATAAAAAGAAAAAAGTGGCTCATTTTTTTTTTCTTATTGTAAATTGACAATGATAATCATATAGATTTATGGGTTCTGTGAAGAGGGAGTTGCGTGGGGAAAAAATGTATGGGGTACAAAATGATGTTACGATTTATGAATCCAATGTGAAATAATTAAATCAAGCTAGTTAACATATCCATCACCTCAAATAATTAACATTTTTTTGTGGCAAGAACATTTGAAATTTACTTAGCAATTTGAAATGTGCAACACTCTACTACTAACTATATTCACCATGCTGTGCAGTAGAATGCACAAAAAGAGAAAACATATTTTCCGTTTGAAATTGTCTACCCTTTGCTCATCACCTCCCTATTTCCCCTCCTCCAGCTTCTGCCACCGCCATTCTACTTTCTATTTCTATAAGTTAATTGTTTTAATTCCACATATAAGTGAGAACATGTAGTATTTGTCTTTCTGGGCCTGACTTATTTCACTTAGCATAATGTTCTCCAATTCCATCAATGTTGTCACAAATTTCAGAATTTCCTTCTCTCTGTTTTTCTCTCTGGTTTTTTTTTTTTTGGTTTTTTTTTGAGATGGAGTCTCACTTACATTGTCACCCAGACTGGAGTGTAGTGGCCCCATCTCAGCTCACTGAAATAGGGTTCCATTTTATAGCCAGAATTATAACAGAATGAGAAGACCTGGACAGTTGCTGTACTTGGTGTACTTGGTGGGACAAGGGTATGCTGTCACCAGTTCTTCTAGCCTCAGGTTCCCCTTCTCCCTCCAATAATGTATCCCCATGGTGTCCCCAAACAATTTGGGCATGTTTATGTGTGTGTATGCGTGCATCTGTGTGTGTGTGGGGGGGGGGGGTGATTTGAAGAGTGAATAAGAAAACAAACAGTAAGAAACAGTAATTTCAATCATTGACTCAGTTCAAGTGAATAGGTACCAAAATATATAAGACAATTAAGCCAGGTGTGGTAGTTCATGCCTGTAATCCCAGCGCTTTGGGAGGCCGAGGTGGGCAGATCACGAAGTCAGGAGATTGAGACCATCCTGGCTAACACAGTGAAAACCGTCTCTACTAAAAATACAAAAAAATTAGCTGGGCATGGTGTGGGGGGCCTGTAGTCCCAGCTACTCAGGAGGCTGAGGCAGGAGAATGGCATGAACCCGGGAGGTGGCGCTTGCCGTGAGCCAAGATCACATGACTGCACTCCAGCTTGGGCAACAGAACAAGACTCTGTATAAAAAAAAAAAGGAAAATTTAAAAATTTGAACATTGTCAACTGAAGGTTTTTTTCTTCTTCATAAAGATTCATAATTTTAGCAGAACTCTGTTCTAATTTTGCATTATGGGCATCTTGTATGGACATTGGGTTGTCAATCTGCCGTAACACATGCCACAGTTGAAAAGTATGAGTCTGGAACTTCAGTTGGCTAGAATGTTAAATGCTGTAGAAAAATATGCCAAAGAGCTGTGTGTTGATTTGGGATCATAGAATGTAGTGCACTCTTTGACTCCAAGGATAAGGGGAAGTGTTATGACATTTGGAAGGAACACACTTTCACCATTGGTATGGATTTTGCTGATTGCATGGTGCATGCGTGCTATGTGCATAAAAAATTAAGCGTTGACCTGTTTACTGAATACGTTGACATTTTCCCTCACTGCTTCTCTCAATCATTGGAAAGCAGAACGTTGCTCTATCTGCTTGCTTAACCAGATGCTAATAGAAGGACAGACCTTACTCCATGATTTCCTTATCACCTGCGTTTAGGGTAAATGAGACAAGTCCATCAGAATTGGCATATGTCTAGTGTTTTACAGATGTTTGGGTTAGGGTCTGTTGGTAAGAGTCAGGCTTGCTCATCACCTGCAGCATTAGTAGGTTTGTTGTGAATATTAATAATGAAGACCATTCAGATAAAGCTCAACACTGAGCTTCAAGAAAGATGAAACCTGAAGGACAGCTGGGGATTGAGGGTGACTTAGGGATCTCAGGAGAAAGCATTCTCACGTTTTCATTCTTACTCCCCATCGTTGAACGGGCACAGCCAGGACTGCTGGTCACACAGAGACTGCACAGACTTTGAGAAGCTGCTCCCTGGAGAGGTGGAGCACACATTGAGCAAGGCCCCCGCTGCGGCCCAGGGCACAGCTGTGACTGCATCCTCAACTCTCCTTGCAGCACCTTCTCTCCTCTGTGCTGTTTTCTCACCCTTTGCTCTCCAGTTGGAAAACACATCACAGGCCTGTAAACCATGGCCCTGCAGATGCACTTCCCCTCTTATCTTTGCTGTTCAATTCATTCCTGTGGAAGAGAGTCTCTTTAGCTCCAGTCACTCTGCCAATTCATTCCTATGGAAGAGAGTCTCTTTAGCTCCAGTCACTCTGCCTACCAACTCAGCCCATGTCGTGTGTCTCTCGCCCACTAATGGCTTGCTGTCTCTGACTCAGGAACCCACTCCAGTCTAGTCACCATTGACAGTGGTGGGGAAAGGGTGGGGTTCTAGAGATATATAATGTAAAATATAATGACCCTAATAGTTGCGTTTTCAAAGAAGCAGCTTTGAGTAAGTTGGTCTCCCTAAGAGGAGGCTGCAGACAGAGTAGGAAAAGGACTGGACATTTCTAGAAGTGTTGTTTCTCAGTGTAGGGTTGGTTTAACCATTGCATGGTAGAGCCTTCACTGTTTGGGGGAAAAAATTATTTCCATGGCTTTAGCTGGCCCCAAGGGAACTTAACCCACCCAATTTTGGTTCATGATTGATAAAATAGAAGCCAAATATTCTCTTTGAAAAGAGAGATGATCACACAGTTAAAAAAAAAATCTGTAATATTAGAATCCAGCCCAATAAACAATGATAATAAAATTGAAAGAAGCAGAGGTGAGGTTTAGAGTTCCAAAGTGCATCTGTAGCTGCTTTAACACTTCCCGTGGAAAGTCAAAGACTCAGTCTTAAAACCTAATCGGTGGTGTCCTACACATAGGACCTCTCTGTACTACAGAGGCAAGAGAGTCTATAGACAAGAAGAGAAACAAAAATTGACGGTAAGAACTTCCTTGGAAACCCCCTTTCTCTGCCATTGATTATCCAAAGTCAATAAGACACAGTAAGGTTTTTGATACAATATGGTGACTATAGCTAATAACAAAGTGCTGCATACTCAAAAATTGCAAGAGGGTAGATTTTGCGTTTTCATCACACATAAAAAGAGTTAAATAGGTGATACAATACATTTGTTAATTACTTCAATCTAACTATTTCACAGTGTATACATATTTCCAAACATCATGCTGTATATTACAAATGGATACAATTTTTATGTTAATCAAAAAATAAATGATTAAAAAATATATAATAACGTTTTGTGTTTTTTTTTTTTTCTTGATAAATCTCTTCTGTATCATGCTGAAAAGAGTTTCTTATTTACTCAAGTTTCTCTCTGTATATAGTGAATGATGTTTAGCCAGGTGGACTTTGGGCAGGGGTCCCACGGGGTGCTTACTCGCTGTTTATATAGGAGCAGTCTCCCTGGTACATTTCTCAGCCCTTCTTTAATATCTTCCCTCACCCTGTGTATTTCAGAATCACCACGACAGCAGCATGCATGATGGACCTCAGGAGATACCCTCTGGACGAGCAGAACTGCACTCTGGAAATTGAAAGCTGTGTGTATCCTTATCTGTGTTTCTTTCTCCTCCTATGTGTATTTTAGATCCTGTGGTCATTATTTAGCATCTTTTTTCAAGGCATCCATAATTTTTTTGACATGGAAAGAGGGGAAGACAGACAGAGAAAGACAGAGAGAGAGACTCAGTATAAAAGAGTTCTTCATTCTGATCTGATTAAGAGAGTCTGTTTGCTGCGCTGAAATAGAAGAAAACAAATGCCCCTCATTTCGGTCCATTCAGTGAGAGGAGAGCAAACACCGAGATGCTATTTTCCTACAATATGCTTCATCACGCACGAGTGGCTGCACTGCTGGGACCCTGGGCGGTCAGAGTAAAACTCATTTCCCATCAGGAACTCGGCTTTACAAGCAGGCTATTTCTGCATCTCGGCAATTTTCTTCAATTTGAGTAGCATTCAGACGCTTTATTGATAATTCAGCATGGAGTACTCCTATATGAGAGATGAGAGCTGCATCCATAACATCTAACAATGTGCCTCCTGCTACCTAAACTACACCTCCTGGCATATCAGGATACGGTTTTCGTTGTTGCTTATCTTGGCCTATTATAAACTGGTTTATAACTAGTCTCAATTGGATTTAGGCTTGTCAATATTTGTACTGAATTTTGGAGATAAATGACTTTGACTTTGCAGTCCCACTTGATACAATTGTGGTAAGAGGCCAGTGTCTTTGTGAATGACCATGTTGAGAAACTGCCCTGGTGGTAGAGCCTAGTGTAGATCTTGGGTGAGGCTGGCCCCACGGTGCCCCTCACTTCCACCTGCATCACTATCATGTTTTCCGAGAGCTGTGCTTTTACAGAAGAAGAAAGACGTAAAGCCTTGTCAAATGATGCGTAGTTGAATTCTCTGGGGACGTTTACCTTAGAGGACAGAAGGCTCAGGGGAAAGATGATTTCCCAGTATTTGAAGGACGATCTTAAGAAGTTAACCGGCTTCAGTGTGGCCAGAGGGCACAACTCCAGTGAGTCAGTGGAAGTTTCAGGAAGGCCAGTTTGGAATCTAAGTAAGGCAGCAGCTTCTGTTTCAACTGTCGGGTCACACAGTGAGTGACTCCTGAGGGAGAGGACTCTGCCGCTGTGGTGTATGGGCAGGAGTGTTTGATGAGCAGGGAGATCTGCTGTAGAAGAGATCCTCGCCATGCGTGAGGTCCCTTCTCTGCAAAGAATCCATGGTTTAATCATTTGAGTGGAAGAAGGGATTCTCCTGATTTCTTGTGGTCTGACTACACATGTCTCCATGTTGGGACTAGACAGAAGAAAAATGGTATCTTTATTTCCACACGGGAGGTCACATTCGTCAACTCAAAGTTTACCCAACAAATACTCACTGGACATTAACTATGTAGGCACGGTTGTAAGCACAGGGATATTTAGAGATGACAGACAAAACACCTGCCTTCGTGGAGTTTATAGTCCACAAAAGACAGGAAACCTTAGACCAAAATCAAATAGTGCTTTGAAGAAAGTAAAGTCTGATAAAAGCATAGTGAGAGATTGTGAGGTTGCCTGTGAGATGGAGTGCCAGGGAAGGCTTCTGCGAGGTTTGGTTTCAGCCAAGATGCAAATGTGGGAAAGAATGAGCTACATGAAGATCTGGAGGTGTGCCCCTGCACAGGACCCAGGCGCCCTGGGCACAGCACGCTGGTCTGAGCTGCAATAAGAGACCAGTGAGGCCTGGCTGGGTGAACGAGGATGGGGAGCTGAAGGCCCAGGGGCCAGGTCTGTAGGTTCTTGAGGTTCTTGTAAGGAGTTTGTACTTGTTTTGCTCTTAATAATTTCACTGGGAAGTATTTGCAGGTTTTAAGCAGAGTATGCCACTTACCATGTGGAAAGATGCATATTTTATTAAAGAGAGGACAGTAGGTAGGACCAGGAAGGAGGCATTAGCTGTGGGGAGCATCTCTTCCCCACCCTACAGTTTTGGTCCATTTGTTTGACTAACATTCAATATTGAGTGAATTTTTTTTTACATTTTATGTTCAAATTAAAAAGTCCTTTATATTGAGATAATATTGTTCTCCCAATCTCTGTTTTAATTGATCGTATTGACAAAGTAGACCTAATGTTTTAGGAGATTCCTTGGTGTTACAAGTAACAATGGACTCTATTGCCCCACTTACTCATTCTCGAGAAGCCGTGATCAATCACCACATGAACACGAGCGCTGCGCTAAAGCTGGATTTGGAGCTATAATCCAGCTAACGACCATTGTTCTTTCTGATGAGACCACCTGTGCACATCTCTAAGGGTCAGGAATATCCCTAGAACAGGCATTTCTAAGGCTGGCAAACTTCGTGGCCAGGAAGAGCTGATAAAACCATCCAAATATGCTAAGGAGAACCTTCCTTTTGTTCTGAGCTTACCTCATGTAATCAATCACTGATTGGTGAAATTCACCTTCAGTCTTTGAACTCTCAAAAGCTCTCGAGAGGATTTTCCTTTCCAGAATTCTTCATACTTCAATTCTCATTTTCTCTTAAAACTATCTTATTCATTGCAGTTGAGATATATTTTAAATTCATCTCCGTGTGGTGTCTGGGTCAGCTCTGAAGTTGCACTTCACAGATAGGACTCTGGTCAGGGTACCCACTGTCCCCACTTCTCGACTTTTCAATACCAACCTGGTACCAATAAAATGGCAGTGATAACTGAGAATATTGGAAAGTTAGTTCTTTGATGACACTTCCCCTAGACAAGCACATTAAGCAAATCTACTCAAAACATGGCAGAGCCGCAGCCTCCATGTTAATGATAGTTTATTTAGCCGTGCATTTATACGAAATGATGATGTTTCCTATCTCCCTGCTTCTCTCTCGGCAGATGGCTACACCACGGATGACATTGAATTTTACTGGCGAGGCGGGGACAAGGCTGTCACCGGAGTGGAAAGGATCGAGCTCCCGCAGTTCTCCATCGTGGAGCACCGTCTGGTCTCGAGGAACGTTGTCTTCGCCACAGGTGAGTCCTGCATCCATTTATAGTCCCTTCAGGGGCACTGGCTCCGTGGGTGTGACTGGAGTGAGAGAATATGCTGCGACAGACTCACGGCACAGGATCATCCGAAGGAGTATTGTCATCCTTCACACATCACACACCCCTCTGCTCTCTGTATCTGAGGAGAGTGATAGGCTTTGCTGGGGAGGAAGGCTCCCCTGAGAAGAAGATGCACTCTGGGACTGGTTATTGAAAAGACTGAGGATGAATTTCACCAAAAAAAAAAAAAAGAATCTCCCATCCTTGGGCAGACAGCAGGTCATTGATGACCTTGGAGGCAGGAAGGAAGAGGAAGGAAAGAGGATGACCAGAGGAGGTAGGTGCTGTTCTCCTCCCAAGAGTAAGCTGCCTTCGTTCCACTGGGGTCAGCAGCCAGCCTTGGTGGCCCGGGAACTTGCGCCACCTCTGGTCCGCCTTGCCCCATTAGACGTGGTCATCTTCTCCTGACGTTACCTTATGATGAGGCCTTAGCCTGGGTTTCCTTGTCATCTTTATATCAACTGCCCAAAGATGGAGACGGTGTCTTCTGCTCCTCAGTCTATTCTTGCACAAGTTTCACTAAATGTATATTTTGCAGTGTGCAGTGCTGACTGTGCTTACTGAATGCTGTGCCTTGTCATTGATATAATAAATGAAAGTGCTTTGTAAAATGTAAAGCATTACAGAGACCACAAACTCTGGGTTGAAAATGCTAAATGAAGGCAGAGCTGTCCATGGAGCTTGAACAAAGAGTGCATAAAAATTGATCCCAGTCCTGTGATGGCAACCATGAAGCCAGTGAGTGGCTTGAATGCTCCTGAGCCATGGCCACCAGCTTCACCTTCGTGTGGCTAGCTCCGACTCATTCTTAGGCTTCATCTGATGCCACTTCCTCTGGGAAGCCTTTTTGACCTGCTTGGCCCCACAGAGCCCCCAGGCTGGGTTAAGTGGCTGAGGTGCATCTCCACAGGGCAGTACTGACCACCTTCCAGCTCTGCTCACAGCTCACGGCACCTGCGTCTGCAAGGGCACACCTCCCTGAGGAGGAACCCGTATCAGTCATGTGTGGTTCATCCGCTCCCCACCCTCATCTTGAGTAATGCCCAGTGTGTCCTGGGTGTGTGGCAGTTGTCAGTGAGTAAGTAATTGATCAGTCAAGGCCGTCACCAACGTTCCCTCTCCATCCCAGCCCCTAGGAGCCAAAGTACACGATAAGTCGATGTAAAAGCCTGAATTTTTAAGACACCAATCAGGTCGTTTTTTTAATGCAGCGCCACTTTATCCTCTGCCTCAGGAGGCCTTGCAGATGTCCCTGCATTCTCCGGAGAAGACGCACTGAGAGGTTGACCTCAGGGAGGAATGAGAGCCAGCAGGAACATGGGCTTATCATTAAGAAATAGTGTCCACAACCAAGAATGCTGGCCTGTGTGGCATTGAAAAAAATGGTGTATTCCTTCTAAAACTGGGTTTCAAACTGTTCCATGCCCTGGGTGGTGTGAGCTGAAGGTCTGCTCAGAACAGAGGCTGGTACTCACTGTGGAGTATTCCTGCCATGCAGCCTTTGCCTAGAAAGTTGCAGAGATGGCCATGAGGGTGCTGCCATGAGAATTTCTTACTGCATTTTCGTGCAGCCTCATTAGAAAGCTGGGTGAGGTGTTTGCAGAGGGTGTCCTGCTTCCAAGGGGGACCACAGCCACTTAGAATGACTTCCTGAATCCACTAACTTGAAAGCACTTAGAACCACTATTCTCCAGGTGCAATCCCTGTCTTTCTTTTCAGCCTGTATGTGTTAGAACACATCCTAAAAATGTCTGGAGAAAACAGACACTACAGGTATGTGGCAGAATACCTAACTACTCACAGACCCATGGGGCCATCAGCATGCAGGATTGCGTCTTCCTCCCTGCGCGTACTGAGTCCTGCATTTACTGGGTGTAGCCCAAGGGGTCCGCATCAGTCAGTTACAAAACCTCCCAACTTTCAAAAGCTTGCACTTTAAAATTATTCTAACTCACCTACGCATGAAGAAATGGCCTAAGTTGCAATGTTCTAAAAATATTTTAATATTAAATATGATCCTGATTCATTTTCCTTTCCACAAGTATTCTCCGTTAATAAGAATGCGACGAGTAAACAGGATTGAAGGACTTTGTAGCCTGACATAGTATTTGCAGAAAAAGAGATTAGAGGCTGGGCACAGTGGCTCGCACCGGTGATCCCAACGCTTTGGGAGGCCAAGGCAGGAGGGTCACCTGAGGCCAGGAGTTCAAGACCAGCCTGTGAAGCAGAGTGAGGCCTCACCTCTATAGAAAATAGAAGATTAGGCCGGGCACAGCGGCTCACACCTGTAATGCCAGCACTTTGGGAGGCCGAGGTGGGTAGATCACGAGGTCAGGAGATTGAGACCATCCTGGCTGACACGGTGAAACCCTGTCTCTACTAAAAATACACAAAATTAGCCAGGCGTGGTGGCGGGCACCTGTAGTCCCAGCTACTCAGGAGGCTGAGGCAGGAGAATGGCGTAAACCCGGGAGGCGGAGGTTGCAGTGAGCCAAGATCATGCCACTGTACTCCAGCTTGAGCGACACAGCGAGACTCTGTCTCAAAAAAATATAAATAAATAATAAAAGATTAGTCAGGCCATGGTGGCAGCATCTGCGGTCCCAGCTATTCAGGAGGCTGAAGTGGGAGGACTGCTTGAACCCAGGAGTTTGAGGCTGCAGTGAGCTCTGATTGTACCACGGCACTCCAGCCTGCAAGATGCTGTCTCCCCAAAAAAAAGCTGGGGGGTAACTAGAAAAGAACAAACACTCTGAAAGTTTATTAGGACCAGACTATGATGTCACTAGGCAGTAGGAAGTTTTCAGCTCCCCTATAATATAAGGGACCCCGTCCATTGACCTATAGGTCATTATGAGGGGCATGACTGTAACTTGTTTTTCTCCCCCTGCAGATGACTTCGTGATTTTTCTCTTTGCCTTTGGTTTTCATGGGCATTATTATGATGTACCAAGTTGCAGCTTTTTCTGTGATTATTATTCTTGGAGTTTTTTGTTTGTTTTGTTTTGTTTTGTGTTTTCGTTTGTTTTTTTCAGACAAAATCTCACTCCGTCACTCAGGCTGGAGTGCGGTGGCATGATCTCCACTCATGGCAAACTCCGCCTCCTGGGTTCAAGCGATTCTCCTGCCTCACCCTCCCTAGTAACTGGAACTGCAAGCATGTGCCACCATGCCCAGCTAAATTTTGTATTTTTAGTAGAGACGGGGTTTCACCATGTTGGCCAGGCTGGTCTCAAACTCCTGACCTCAAGTGATCTGCCCACCTCAGCCTCCCAAAGTGCTGGGATTGCAGTCATGAGCCTCTGCACCTGTCCATTCTTGGAGTTTATGGACCTTCTTGAGTCTCTGGTTTGATGTCCGTCTGAGGGTTTGGAGCATCACTGGCCATCATCTCTTCAAGGGCTGCCTCTGCCCCATTCTCTCTTCTTCTAGAACCCCAATTACACACATATCTGATCTTGTCATCATATCTTGTCTATCTTGCTCATTTCTTTCCGTATGTTGCTTTTCCTTTTCTTCTCAAGCTTCATGCTGGCAATGCTCTTTTGGTGTATCTTTTAGAGAGGATCTGTGCTTGCTTCTAGTAGACAGCTGGAGGCATTAGCAATCTAGGATAAGCTTCATCTACTTTCTGGGGTATGAGAAATTCTGAGTTCAGGCTCAGTCTTTGAGCACGCATGAGTCCGTCTGGTTTATCTTTACGTCTTGAGCAAAACTCTTTGTGTAAGAATAACCAACCCACGCTGTAGGAGGTTTAATGCGGCCCCCTTCTTGATGGCCTCTGTGTCCAGTGTCTGCCTCCTTGGTCCCCTGAGTCGGATGTTCTAATTCGCTTCTCATCTTTCCCTGATGGAAACTGCAGGTACCTGAGACGTGGGGCTCTTCTCTCTGTTTTCTTTCTCTCCCACATCTTGATACAGATTTTTTACTGGCTTGTTATCTCTCCATTTAAATCTCTCCAGATTTAAATAAATCTTCAGGCAGATTTATTTAAATTCTGTCCATTTTTTCCAGTCATTTTCAGTGTATTCTATAATACCCTAACACCATGGTTTATTTTTCACCCCTCTTTATTTTTTTCAGAAAAGTGTCCAGTTGTTTCAATATGTAATTCTTACTTAGTTTGGGCTACTAATACATGAGCATGAAAAAAAAGAAAATTTAGGAAACCTTTTTTAAAACTTCATTTCAGGAAATTCTGTAATTTTCTGAAAACATGATAAAGAGGAAACATTTATTCGAATACTCTGTTGTTGAAGAAAGCACTATAAAGCTCAGTCAGGATAGTTGAGCCTTTTTCTGTAACAGTTACAAGCTGTGAAAACGTGAGCCAAGCGCTTGCATAACAGACAGATACGGGATCAGGTTAAAAGAAATACTGAATTAAATTTATTTCAACAAACATATTCAGCTGAAAATCAAAGAGCTCCTCAAATATCGCTGTGAACACACTGATCAACAGATGGAAACTTCAGCTTTTGTACTGGTCTTGAAAATGTGTCGTGCTCACCAGCAAAATTTGGGATATACAGTTTTTGCCAAATCTGAAATTTACCCGTAACTTCAGAGTTGTCTTCGAACGGAAAGATAGAGATTTTCGCAAGATATGTGGAGAACAGATGATTTAATATGCTTCTTTAATTTTGTGATGTCTGTCTTTCTCTTCCTTTTTTCTGTGGTACATTTGGACAGTGATATATTCTGACTTTATTTCAAAATACTTTGGCTAACATTGGAAGAAAAAGAGAAGGATGCAAAATGAATAATGATGAGACATTTCAGTTAAGATATGTGAATTCTCTTTTTTTCAAAAATCAATTTTCAAAATATTGCTTTACTTTCTTATGGATGATCATGACAAATTATAAATTTTTTTAGAAGTCCACCTGTCACAGTGTTTGTTAATACATATACTCAGGTTTCTCTTTAAGAGTCCGTTTGTGAACTCCAGGCTTTAGTTAAGCAGACTGAAGCCTGGGATCCAATTATTGCCAATTCAGTCTGTAAATACCATCTACTAGAGGTACAGAAAAGATAGATGAAACATTAAAAGGAAGAATTACCATCTGTCTTTTATTTGTAATTTAATTTGACCTTAAATTCCAGAGAAAAAATTCTGTTTCTTTTTTCCCCACTGACTTTTGTTACAGGCATCTTTAGAGACAATTCGCCTGTGCTTCCTAGCCAGTTACAATCCCTAGTCTCTCAGTCCAAAATGCTGGGCCAGAACGTGCTCACTCCCAGGGCCAAAGCAGAGCTTAACTGTATACTCTTTTTGCTGTGACATCACTTTTTACACGTGCTCCTGACATATGAAACATGTCTCATTACAGAAAACAGATTTCTTCAGAAATTCATTGCCTTAAATCTTTTTGCAGAAAGAGTTTTTAACTACCTTCATCCTTTTCAATTGCCTTTAAGACCTCCAGCAAAAATTTAAAACTGTGCTCAACGGTGAAAGCCCCGATTACAGAATCATGAACAGAGAAGGCACCAAAGTAGGAGAAAAAGAAAAGAAAGAAGTAACTTGTATTTATCGAGTGCGTACTTTGGGTCAGATAATGTGTTTCATAGTTGATGTGAATTTGATTGCCGGTAAAAATACACGTAGTAAACATTTTTTTCCTTATAACGGATCTATTGAGATACAATTCACATACGATACAATTCACCCATTTGAAAGGCAGATTCAATGGTGTTTAGTATATTTGCAGAGTTGTGCAACCATGACCAAAACCGATTTTAGAATATTTTTATCACCCCAAAAAGAAGCCCCGTATCCACTAGCACTCTCTTCCCCTTTCTCCCAACCCTAGACAACCACTAACCTTTCTGTTTCTTTGGATTTGTCTCTTCAGTCTCTTCCACTTCGTATCAGCAGAATCATTTGTGTGGTCCTGCATGTCTGATCTTTCACTTAGCATGACGTTTTCAAGGTTCATCCATGTTGTGGCGTGAGTCAGTACTTCATTCCGTGTTATTGCTGAAGAAATATACTGCACTTGCTTTATCCGTTCATCAGCTTATGCACATTTGGCTTGTTTCCCCTTTGGGCTACTAGCTACAAGTCTGCTGTGAACATTCAGTTATAAGTTTTAGTGTATATATATGTTGTCATTTCTTTTAGGAAATTAACTCATACACTTAGGAGTAGAATTCCTGGGTCATATAGGGTAACATCCTTTTGAGGAACTGTCAGACTATTTTCTAAAGTGGTGGCCTGATAATATTCCTACCAGAAGTATAGGAGGGTTCCAATTATTTCCCCATATCCTCACAAACACTAGTTATTTTCTGTCTTTTTTATTGTGGCCATCCTAGAGGGTATGGTATGGTATCTCACTGTGGTCTTGACATGCATTTCCCTAATGACTAATGATGCTGACCATCTTTTCTTGTGCTTTTTTGGCTGTTTGTCTATCTTTGGAAAAAATATCTATTCAAAGCCTCTTCCCAATTAAACAAATTCAGTTATTTGTCTTTTTTGTAAGCATTCTTTTCTTCGAGACAGGGTCTTAGTCTGTCACCCAGGCTGGAGTGTAGTGGCACAATCTTGGCTCACTACAGCCTCAATCTCCTGGGCTCAAGCGATCCTCGTATCTCAGCCTCCTAATTTCCTGGGACTACAGGCGTGTGTCACCATGCTCAGCTAATTTTTGTTTTTGTTTTTGTTTTTTTTGGTAAAGATGGAGTCTCACTATGTTGCCCAGGCTGGTCTTGAACTCCTGGGTTCAAGCAATCCTCCTGCCGTGGCCTCCCAAAATGCTGAGATTGCAGGCATGAGCCACCCACCCAGCCACATTCTTTATGTATTTTGGATATAAGTTCCTTATCAGATACATGATTTGCAAATATTTTCTCCCATTCTGTAGGTTGTCTTGATGGTACGCTTTGGAGCATAACTGTTTTTAATTTTTATGAAGTGTAATTTAATTTTTTGCCACTGAAGGTATTCTTGCCTTGATTTTACACACAAGGAAAGAGAGGATAGTAACCTTCTCAAAAACAAGTATCCCAAATAACGGTGAGGCTGGATTGTTCAAACAAACATCCCTGTTCTTTGCTGCACTGTTATATGGTTCAATGCTGGTTTTTCTGTGGAGGGTTAGAAAGGACTCATTGCCTGGTTGAGACAATATTTGAAACACTTTTTTTTAAAACCCCAATCCCATTTTTCTTCTTTCTCTTTTCTATTTCATATATTTCCTTTTCTTAATGGATTTTTTCAACATATAATAAGGTGACTAGTAATGGGAGTAAGAATTAGAAAGACTATTTTTAATTTTAGGCTGCATCTAGATAATAAATGAATCATATAGCATGATAATGGGCCCAGAAAGCCTCTAAGTGAGAGCTCACAAAGCTTTCCAGGCTGCTGTGGGAGTGCCCCACCATGGCGGCCTTGCTGGGAAGAGGAACATGTGATAAGTGAACTCTGCTGCAGTTGCTAAAATACCAGCTTATTAGTTCACAGATGCATTTGAGTGGCTCTTAGCACTCCACAAAGCTGGCGTGACCCTCTGTGTCCGCATTTTTAATGAGTTCTTCAAAAACATTAATGCCTAGAGAATAATATAAATTCAGGCTGGATTAGAGATCCAGAGCCGTGTTTTTGGCATAACGGTAACTGCATATGGGGAGAAAGGACTGGGATCAGCATCTTCACTAGGTAGTTTTGCCAAGGAATCCCTGCATTGGAACAATGCACTTGTGCCCAGGGACTGTGCCTCTATCTGTTGGCTCAGCGTCGGCCTGGGGACCTGACCACATCTGCATTGGCACACAGACATTAGGGCTTCAGTACATTTCAGTTGTAAATTCAACTGTTTCGTTTTAAAGGGGATGTCTTCCTTATAAAGGGGAAGTAATGAGCAGCTGACTCATTGCTTCTCAACTTTAAAGTATTAGCCACTAGCTGTGATCACTTGGGAGTTTTCTACATAGATACAGCATATTTCATGGCATTCCATCCTGCCAGTGTAACGACTTTGTCTACCGGAGCTACAAAAATACTTTTATGGACTCTTTAAGATGCACATCAAATGGGAACAGCCTTTGCCTAGCAGAATAGATCTACTACGTCAGGTAATTATCAGGTTGACTAACCTTCTGAGGTCGCTGTCTCATGGTATCTTGAACGGCTCTGCTGGGTCCGTAACCTTGAAAGCTCTCCTTCCTCCCTGCCTGAAGGAGTCCTATTCAACCATGAGTGTCTCATACACTAGAGGTGCCTACACCGTGAAACCTCTCCTAAATCACTAAGTCATGTGCCCTAGAATATTTTTATACCTCCAGGATAGTGCATGCCACAGCTTTATGGAGGCCAGTTCTGAATGAATCTGTCTGACGTGGGTCAGGAGCTATTAACAGTTGGGAGGGTGAACTGTGCTTTTATTCATCTTCGCTGTTTGCCCCACTCAGTTTCCACTTCAGAGACTAGGATATGTGGGGCATATGCTGAATACCTAAACATTTTGCTAATTGGAAATGACATTTTCCATTTTTTTTTTTTTTTGAAATGGAGTCTCACTCTGTCGCCAAGCTGGAGTGCAGTAGCTCTATCTCGGCTCACTGCAACTTCCACCTCCCAGGTTCAAGCAATCTCTTGCCTCAGCTTCCTGAGTAGCTGGGATTACAGGCATATACCACCACACCCGGCTAATTTTTATATTATTAGTAGAGACGGGATTTTACCATGTTGGCCAGGATGGTCTCGATCTCCTGACTTTGCGATCCACCCACCTCGGCCTCCCAAAGGCATTTTACTTTTAACAAATAGAATGTATTTGCTAAACAAATACAAAAGAAAATGGTATATTTTCTTAATTCCAAATTCTGTGTCAATGAGTATCTTGGTGAATTTCCAGAGATGAATGTGTTTTTGAAATCAGTTTCAGATTCTCTTCCTCAAGGTCCCTAATGATCTTCCAGGTGTTTGTTTGACTGTACAGTCATGGCATTGCATGGGTGTCAATATTGGTTTCTACTGCCCACAGTTTCCCTGAAGATGTACTTTGGAAAATATTTAAGAAAGTTGACTTGGCAAATGGAAAGTTGGAGGATATAGTAAATTGCATTATCATTCAAAAATATTTGCTGCTCTTCTCTGGGGGAGGATTAAACGTTCCTATTCTCCTGACATAACAGTTGGCAATGAGACTTGCTGTGGCCACAGAAATATGACGGGAAGTGTGTACAGCCCTTCTACCACAGAGGCCAACAGTGTTGCAAACAGAGGGAGCTAATGGGATATATTTTTTATAAGAAAAATTTTCGTTACAAACTACAGAGATTTGGGGGCTATTTGTTACTGTAGCATAAGCCAACATGTCCTGACTGATGCAGAGACTGTTCCATGTATGGCAGATTATAGTAAGATATACTTGAAGCAAAGAGAAGCAAATAAGTGCTAAGAAAGGTCTGAGGTTGCCATGAAATTGCAAATTAAGAGCCAGTATTGAAGTTACTTCAGTAAAGATATTGCAGTTGCCATGGGATTTCAAGCTACAATTCAATAACGATGTTGAGCATTTTGTGTATTAAGCTCAACTAAAGATTCACATAGAGAAACTAAATACTCCTATTTTCATTCATTCAGCATTCAGAAGTATTTATTCAGAACCTGTGATGGTTTTGACATTTACCTAGGCATTGTAGTATATAAAAAAAATTACCTCACAAATTCTGCCCTGGGGACTGTACGACTTACTAAGGAAGATCTTACCTTGGTAAATGTTTATAATTATAATAATATGAATAATGAGAAAAAAATTCAAGAGGGTGATTACTTACATTTGGAAGGAGGAAAAAGAAAGGATTCATGGAAGATGGGGCTTTGACCGAGACCTTGAGGTATGGATAAGGAAAGACACGTCTTCAAAACCGGGATGTGAGTCAGCAGAGGCAGGAAATAGAGACGAATATTTTGAGGCAGTGAGAACCTCTTTGACTAAAAAAATGTGATGCCTAAAGCAGAAACATGGTGGAAAATAAAACTGAAGTTAAATTGGGGAAAGATGGGGAAACTAAAATTCCTGGATGCGTGTTTTGATGTTTGTGAGAAGTAATGAGCCGTAGAAGGCTTTGAGTGTGGCATGACAGTGAGCATCGTTTCCTGAATGTGCCCAAGTTGCACAAGGCCCAGAACTGGGAGGGCGAAGCCCGCGAGGAGGCTCTGGCCCCCGCGCGTGGTGCCTCAGGCCCATGATCCACATTTACAAGAAACAGAGTCTAAAAACAACAGAACTGTGTGAAATGTATTATGAAGGGAAGCCTCATTCTACTGATGGTGTTGGAGAAACTGGTTTGCTGTTTGTGGAACCAAAATCCATGTACGTTTTCACCTCATGTCAAACGCTGAAATAATTGCCACCCCTCAAAATAGATTTGCAGGTAAATCTGTATTGTGAACTTACCCAAGGCTAAACGCAAGTTTTAACAATCACAAGGGAAAAAGTGAAATGGATAGATGTAATTGCATACAAAAAGTTAGGGATCTGTATGTCCTGCACTCAAAGCTGTGACAAGCTTTACAAACTGACAACTGGGAAAATGCTTGCAGAGAATACAAGCAAGGATTAGCATATAAAGTGTTTCAGTGAAAAGGTAAAAACCATCAGAGGAAAGAGAAATGAGAGAAATAAATGAGTAATCAGATAATTTATAAGATTAAATACAGAGAACAAACAAACATTTAGGAAGTATTCAATTTTTTAAAAAGTCATTGAAAGGACAAGGTTTTCCCAAGGGATTTAGCAAAACCTATTTGTAAGAGATAATGTATGATATTGTCATATTTGCAAGGTGCGCTAGGCACTTTTATTAATCTGCTGATAGTGGTAGCGGCATAGCTTGGTGTGATACATTTACAAAGTAATTTGACAATATTTATCAAAAGCTTTAAACCTTGGCCTACCAATCCCTCCTTTGGCATATTCATCCTCAAGAAATAAGTCTCAATGTAGAAAAATGGCTCTGCACAAATATATTCTTGAGTACTATTTATAGTTTTATAAAAATTGAAAACACCTAAATCTACAGCATTCAGGAATTTGTATTTATAGAGTCCTTGTGTCGATATTTGGTGGATCATTAGGAAGAACCGAAAATTGTGTTTACAAATAATTTGTAGCAACTCTAAAAAATTTTATGCTATGATGACATGGGATATATGCATTTGATCAGAGCTGTGTATGAGAAATTCTACACAGACACACGCAAAGACTGGAGGAAATTTCCGAGACTGTCAGCCTTGAAGAGCTGGGTATGTTTGGTGATTTCTTTTCTCTTTTATATAATCCTGGCTGCAAATGTGGTTGATGCTAAAGGTAGGAGGCCTGGAGATAAAATCGTTCATCTCCTGCATAATGGTAATAGTCATACGAGTGAATCAGACTGCCAAAGAGAAGAATCTAGGGACAGACACAGAAAGGGACGTGGAATAAAGTCTGAAGAATGCATATATTTAGGGGCAGGAGGAGAATAGGAGCCTGCCAGGCTTGGAGTAGGAGGAGATCAGGAAAGGTGAGGCCTCTTGGAGTTTAGGGTGTGGGCAGCTTCAGAAAGAAGGCACCTGCCAGTGTCGGGGAGCAATCGGAGGAGCTGATTAGAGAGGGTCATTCGGTTCTCACTGGCGGGCTCTCAGGCAGCTCCATCAGAATCCAGAAAACAAGGAGCGGGAGGATTGGAACTGAGAAAGTGGCCTGTTGAAACAAACAGGGGGAAACAAAGGCCACACTTGCCTTGCTCTAAGAAAAACAAAATAGGCCAGGTGCAGTGGCTCGTGCCTGTAATCCCAGAACTTTGAGAGGCTGAGGCGGGCGGATCACAAGGTCAGGAGTTCAAGACCAGCCTGGCCAATATGGTGAAACCCTGTCTCTACTAAAAATACCAAAAACAAACAAACAAACAAACAAACTAGCTGGGCATGGTGGCAGGCACCTGTAGTCCCAGCTACTTGGGAGGCTGAGGCAGGAGACTCACTTGAACCAGGGAGGTGGAGGTTGTAGTGAGCTGAGATCATGCCACTGCAGTCCAGCCAGGGCGACAGAGCGAGACTCCATCTCAAAAAAACAAAAAGAAAGAAAAACAAAATAAGAGAGAAAAGGCAAATATAGTGCTGAATGTGGCAGGATATTTTCTCACTCTGTCCTGGTGGTGGTGGTAGGATTCCAAAGTGTGTTGAGTGGAATGTTCACATCCGAGAATTAATACTGGGACTCGTGGACAAGAAAGCAGACAGGTGCTCCTTCGAGCTCCCGTTAATGCCTCTTCTGTGGCGGAAGCAGAAGCCCTCGGTGTGCCCCACTGCTTTCTCCGGGACTGGACTTGCTTCTCTGCCTCTCTTGTTGTTAGGGTGCCCCTGAGCTAGCCCAGTCACTCTAGGGACCATGCCTCCAACATCTGTGTTCAGGGCTGAACTCCAGGTGGGCCGAAAGGACAACTGGTCAAAGCCTTTCTTGCCCAGTAAAGCCTTGAGCCACATCTCCCCTGTCTACAAGGAAGAGGGGGATAGTCATCCATTAAAGAATAAACAAGGTATTTGGCATTGTGGATTCTAAGCTAAAAACTTCTAAGTTTTTCCAGGTTCTCAACTGAGTGTGTAGCCTCAGAAGAGCATCCTCCTCACTGTCTTACAAATGGACCGAAAAGCACCCCCCTCCTGATTCTTCTGTAAATACCGCTAGCAGACAGAAGCAAGCTGCTTGGTGGTGGACCACCCCTTCATTCACAGACTTTTCCGTTGCATGTTGTTGACCTGTGGAAGTCAAAGCAAACTCTTTAGTCTGCCGTGTTGTCTCTCTGGTGTAATGTCCTTGTCTGTTTCCCAGGTGCCTATCCTCGACTGTCCCTGAGCTTTCGGTTGAAGAGGAACATCGGATACTTCATTCTTCAGACGTACATGCCCTCTATACTGATAACGATTTTGTCCTGGGTATCCTTCTGGATCAATTATGATGCATCTGCTGCTAGAGTCGCCCTCGGTATGTGCTATTTTTAAGTGATATTTAAATGTAAAGTAACCGTATCATTACAGTATTCAGATAGTTCAAAGGCTGTAGTTCAACTACCATTTTTTGACATCATGACACAAGCGTTGCCCGTGTAGTCACTTTTTATCTTGAAACACTAATTTCACGCACGATTCCCTTGATGTGTTAATTTAATTATAAGGCTCAAATGTGAATTTTCATGCCCATGAAAGGGAAAATATGCTTGCAGAATATTTGCATGATAAAACTAGTTTTGACACTAATTTTAAAGCAAGGATTAACATCTCCCGTTCAAAATTATTCCATGGCCCAAAAAGAAGGCTTGATTAATTGTGCATTCTTCTTTTATAAGTCAGAAAAATAGTCAAATATTACAGCATAGAACTGGAATTACACAATGTAATGAGCACTAAAATGTAGAATTCAATTCTGAATGATTCCCAAAGGCTCTAGTGATCTTTTCTGACCATTGGTTATTTGACAACTGGATTATTAGCTGATGTACAGTATGTATTATAGGTTCCAATATTATTTTTAGCATTTTGGTTATTAAGGGAAGGCTTATATTTTCAGAAACATTATTCTCTACTCAGTTGATTAATATGAAACTGCACAGACAAAATAATTATTTAAATACATTTACATAAGTACAGAGCTGTTGTGCAATCTTCTGTCCATCCCTTTGGGTAGGTTTGGATTTATTTCCTGAAAGTGAAAGTCAATAGTACTTATAAAAATTGATGGAAAAGAATTATCAACGCATTATCTGGCAAAGTGCCTTACAAAAAAACATGAGAATTCAGGGCTCCAGTTACCCCTTCTTTCCTGTTGTTTTATTTTTTTTGAGACAGGGTCTCACTCTGTCACCCAAGCTGGCGTGCGGTGGCACAATTATGATTATGGCTCACTGCAGCCTCAACCTCCTGAACTCAAGTGATCCTCTCAACTCTACCTCCTGGATATGGGGGACAACAGACACACACCACCACACTTGGCTAATTTTTAAATTTTTTGTAGAGATGGAGTTTCGCCATGTTTCCCAGACTAGTCTTGAACTCTTGGTCTCAAGCCATCTGCCCACCTTGGCCTCCCAGAGTACTAGGATGATAGGCGTGAGCCACCACACCCAGCCCTTTTTCTGTTTACCAACTTTTCCCAGGACTTTAAGTTGAATAACATGTTTTCTTTTCTAATAAAATGTAAGTACATGTCTATATATGCATGACAAACATGTGACTTGCATAGTTGTAATCAAGATTAGATTAATTTCCCAGGAAATAACACATAACTATGACTTGAGAAAATCAGGTAGCTCTTCCTAAGGGTGTTAAGTGGATTAAAAAACCACTCTATGAAGAGTAAAGCTGCAAAAAACTGAAAGTGCTGTTTTAATTGTTATATATTTCTAATAGGTATCATAAACACAGTTCTCATTAAAAAAAAAAAAAAAAGTCTCCAGGACTTGTGTACAGCCTGCAGACCTTCCCCAGTAATGTCAGTCTTTATGTAGCTTTTACTTTAAAAATATATATATATTTTACTAGATTACTCTTTGTTAAACTCTTTTCTCTTTTCACTTGGAAACTTCAGAGATACAATACATTTGTAGGGGCAGATCTAAATTATACAGAGCTGTTAGCTTATACAATTTCAAGCACCCCCTTTTAAGAAAAATAATATGAAATATACAAATACAAAGTTGCTGGGACCCCTCCGCAAGCCTAGAAAAGGCCTATGAAAGTGGAGACCGAGCTGAAACTGACATTTCACTGCTTTGCCGTGAATCTGCTGCAGAGAATTTGCCAGTCACTGCGATAATTAGTGAAATATGAGCACCAAGGAGCCATGATTATCTGACATCACAAGGCGTAGGGTGTACTGAAAACGTGCATATCTGAATTGCCTGGCCATCACAGATTCTGTCCCTCCCTAATTGTAAAGTGTTGCCTTCTACGGTGTTAAACCGTTAGTACCCCAGAAGTGAGTTCCATTTAACCCAGTTTCATTAAGGTATATGAAAGTAGATTCCACACTTTTTCTTCATGACACGGCATTTTTAATATAAACCAATCGGGCCTCTGTGGCTTTGCTGGGATGAAGGCATGGGCTGGCTAGGGTTGCTGAGGCTTCAACATTGGAGGATTGACACTTGTGCTCTGGGAGGCAGGCATGAGAGCCAGAGTGAAGGGGATATTCATTAGAGTTAGGGTGACCCTGAGATCAAGAGGGCAGCTGTGATCTTAGGGCTGTGGCTCTGGCCAGACAAGAACCCGACAGATCAAGCTCTCAGAGTATGACACCTACACATGCATTCCCTCTGACCCTCCTGCCAATACAAGACTTGAGTCCAGATCTGCAGTCACTGGGAAACGTCAGTTGGCGAATTCAGACAATTATGACGCAGTGTCAGGAGCACTGAGTGACGTCATCGTCATCATCATCAGTACCACAGCCAGGATAATAAAGGCTGAAAATTACCACATAGTTGGGCGCCACTTTCTCTGCTAAGGCCATTCACATAGTCATCTGTCCTGGAGAAGATTCACGGCAGGGTACGGAGGATTATCGCTCCAGTTTTACAGAGCACGAAAATGAGATGCGGAGAAGCTCAGTAGCTGGTCCGAAGTCATGTAATTTCCAAGTTTCAGAAGAAAGATTTCAATCCAGTTAGTCTAACTTCCAGACCTTCTCCCTTAACTACTACATATAATTCCTAAAGTGTCAATAAAACTGCAGTAAAGAGTTATTTGGTCTACTATGTTATAAAAGCCATGGATTTTTTTAAGAAAAGAAAAAAGCTAACCAAACGTTATTATGAACTCTTATTATTGAGGAATCCCTCATAACTGTTAAGATGCTACAGAGCTCCATAGGATACAGCTATAGTTTGGAGAGCTTTCATTGGAGAAATCCCCCTTCCTGCCACCCCTTCCCAAGCACCTCGTCTTGTAGCACAGCTTTGAAATGCTCAGAGGGCTTTTTGCATTCATCCTAAGGGGCTGCACTGTGATCAGTACGCGTTGCTTCTAAATGCATGATAAAGGTGCAGCCTCTGCACAGATAGGGTGGGCAGGGCTCAGCAGAGGCCTCTGTGGAGGGCTCACCCTTGGGCTCTGGGCGCTATTGGACCTGGACTCAATGCGGGAGGGACTCAGGGCCTGTTCCGCTGGCTCTTCCGATAGCCATGCTCCTCGGCTGCTCTGTGGGCCTCAGTATGATATGCTTCTGCTGCGCAGGGTCTGACCATCAGATAGGTTGAACTGTTTGCGTTAACGACCACCAAACTTTAAAGTGGGAAGTTGTCATTAGATGGCCTCCCTCAAAACCCTTGGTGAATACTGGTTGGTGTCCCTTATCCAAAATGCCTGGTACCAGAAGTGTTTTGAAAATCAGATTTTTTTCTAATTTTGGAGTATCTGCATTAAACTTCGAGTTTGAGCATCTCTAATCCAAAAATTCAAAATCTGAAATGCTCCAATTAGCATTTCCTTTGAGCACCATGCAGGCACTCAAAACGGTCCAGAGTTTGGAGCATTTCAGATTTTGGATTTTTAGGTGAGGGATGCTCAATCTGCAAAAGTACTGGTACTTCTAAAGGTAAAAATGTATACTGATAAAATTTCGGCCAGATTATTTTTATCATGAGGAGGAGAAACAAAATACTGTGATTAAACAATGCAAAGAAATTATATTTTATTTCATATTCATTTTTATAAATACAACTTTCAAATACAATATTTCATACATAATCTAAATGATTATGTAAATTGATTATCTATCTAAATGATTATCTATCTAAATTGAGGCTGGCAATTTATAGAAAGACTGAAAAGCCTGGTGAATGTACAAAACAACACGAAAGCCACCACCCAGCCATTTTCTGTACTGCAGCTGGATGATTTCCCCTTAGAGAACAGAAGGTCAAGGCAAGGCCAGGAAACCCAGAGGCTACCGAAGAATGATTTTTCTGTAATAATGATACTCATATGATTATTTGTTGTTAGTGTTAACAGTGCCAGTTACTATTTATTGGCACATCAGAGCTTTTCAGGCATTGCCATCAGATTTCCAGCAGCTCCAAATGATGGCTACAGACCCATAGAGGCAGAGCAGGGCTTTGGGTCTGGACCGTGTGGCTCCCCTTTACAGGCTCTGGACCACCACAATACACCACCATCCACGGTGTCCTACATAGGAGGTAAAGCGACAGAAGGAGTTAGTAAATGCATTGGCCTCTTAAGCTAAGAACTCATGTGGCGTGTGGGTCCAAACTAGAAAGACCTGGGCACTCACTGCAAATCCTACTGTCAGGGATTCCTGAGCCTGTGCTGGTGGGCCTGGGTCTGGGATCCTAGCCCAGGTCCCTCTGGGGCTCATTTACCAGGCTGAGTACCTGTGGGATGTGCTGGCTGCACCTGTTCCTGTGTGCTTTCAGCCCATTGTCTGGGACATCTGCTGAGGCCTGTGTCATACATGTCCATTCAAAATAGCCAGCAGGGGAGGCAAAGCCATGACTAAAGCAAAGTGCTCAGTCTTCCCAAATCCACGTTGAAGGGGGAAACACGGTAGTGGCAAGAACATTACAAACTTTTTGAATAATGGTGAGAATGCCTGATTTTGTAGCATTTGCATGGTGTTTTCACATTTATTTGTAAACAGTAATTATCCCATGGCCATTTTCAATTTTAAAAAGTCCCCAGGTGCACATGAATGTGATGTTAAAAGAGAATCTTAAAATACTCTGACATCTTGGATTTCCGTACATTCCATCAGCAACCATGGTCTGCAGTTCTATGTAAAAAGAGTTCCTCAACTCTTCAATTCTCTTCTTAGCTTTTAGTAGCAGTTCAGAGCTCAGTGGAGGGAGTGCTTGTGTTGGAGATGGAAGACTGGGCTATCTAGCCTGCTCTCCAGCTCATTCCCAGGCCAGCTGAGCTCTGCAGTCTCGAGGTCCTCCCTGTGGGCCTCGAGATGCTGCCTCCTAGGATAGGGTGGGAAATCAGAGGGACATGAAATTGGAATGCTTAGTAAATTCAAACCCTGCCCTGGAGGGCTGGGCTGGGACCATGTGCAGAATGACCTGGGCTGCATCCCAGAGTGCATATCCTGACAGTGCTGAACTGTAGGGCTGGCACTACCTCTTGGCCTCAGTGATGTCATGTAGGTTTTGGGTGACTGAGGATGAAGGATTATGGTTAGACTGTCTCCTTTTAAAGTCTCATTTTTTAGGAAAGCCTGACAAAGCAATGCAGAGAAACCTGTTCACTTTATTGGATCCTGAAAGCCACATCTTCACATTCAGTGGCATCAGTTGCATGGGTAGAAAAGAGCTCAGCCCTCAAAGCTGTCTTGCATCCTTGAGACGTATTAATATTTCAAAAATACAGTCTCCAAGACAGCGTGTCAGCTGCAGTACTACCATCCCACCCTACCGCATGGGAGTGATCCGTGCCCTTCTTGTAAGCGCAGCTTAGCTTAACTCAACAAGCTCTGGGCACGTCACTCACTTGCCTCCCGGTGTCTGTGGCCTCAGATGATTCAGCGTGGAATCTTGTCTATTGCTATGGGAGGGAGAATTGCAAAATATGGTCCTTACATGGTTCTAGACTAAATTGAGCTCTGTTTGGGAAACAATGAGATCATTCATACAATACTATGTAAAGAATTCAACCTAACGACTTTTAAAAAAAGGATCTGATGAGTTGCCCGGAGTATGGTGGGATTCTATAAGATGAGTGAAATCACTAACCCTCAACTTGAGCAACCATTTCCCAAGCAGCTTATGTACAGATGCTTTCTTAGTTGAGAAGGGAAGTTGCTCTGTGAGATCATCTTTCCTCAGAAGAATAGCTCAGCTATTTCTTTCCCTTTGAGCTCAGGGCTGGATCTCATGGCTAATAATTTTAAAAATCATTGCCTCATTCCTCTCGCTTCCAGTCAGCATTGTAGTAGGAATTGTTTCCTTCTCACAGGCTGTCTCACTGAGCTCTCGCTCACAGCCTTGCCTCTGCAGCCACAGACCCCTCAGATTCATTCTTTTTCCTGGAGGTTTCTCATCATGTATGCTAAATTCTGGGTTTATTTTTATTTTTTCCAGCATTCATAAAAACCACATTCTTTTTTTCCGCTCTACATATCTCTTCTTCTACTCTCAAAATTCCATCCTGTGTGATAGCAAGGTGCAGTGGGCAGG
This sequence comes from Trachypithecus francoisi, assembly GCF_009764315.1. Taxonomy (NCBI): domain Eukaryota; kingdom Metazoa; phylum Chordata; class Mammalia; order Primates; family Cercopithecidae; genus Trachypithecus; species Trachypithecus francoisi. The sequence goes on along the minus strand of NW_022681468.1, from coordinate 163,289,980 downwards.
GGTTGGGCAGGGGAGGGAGACGCCCTGCACAGCTTCACTTCCCCAGAGTGCAGGTGTCAGCTTGCTGTTCTGAGTGGCGACGCGTGGCCCGGATGACACGATGTATGCTCTGTTGCATTCCAGTCACCCCGCCGTATTCGACCCATTATCTCCGACTACTTAAAGCTGTTTGGGAAGACACAAAAGAACAGTGAAAAGTGAAGACTAGTATGGCAAAGCTGCAGCCTCTCACCACTTTGTTTCTTTTCTAGGGATCACAACTGTGCTGACAATGACAACCATCAACACCCACCTTCGGGAGACCTTGCCCAAAATCCCCTACGTCAAAGCCATCGACATGTACCTTATGGGCTGCTTTGTCTTTGTGTTCCTGGCGCTTCTGGAGTACGCCTTTGTCAACTACATCTTCTTTGGAAGAGGCCCTCAAAGGCAGAAGAAGCTTGCAGAAAAGACAGCCAAAGCGAAGAATGACCGTTCAAAGAGCGAAAGCAACCGGGTAGGCTCGCCACCGCCTTGACCCCACCTGGGCCCTGCGGCTCAGCAGCTACTGCATTTACTTGCATGATCTTTCCCGTTTTTTCCCCAATAGTGTATGTCAAGCCACACACCCTTCTTGTACATGTGATATAGTCCTTATGACACGGCACCCAGCTGTTTGTTATTCAGACCAGTCCAGTGGAGTTCTGGTCATCTAGCTAGGACTGGCCAGAGTTGACTGAAACCAGTGGATGTAGGCTTACACAAAAAGAACCATTGGCCTGGCCAACAAACTTGACTTCTGGCGTTTCCATGCACATTGACCCTGGTCCAGTTGCTTTGTGCCCAGGTAATGCATTCCCCAGCAGTCACTTCCATTATTCCAGTCTACCCTCAGGGCGCAGACCTAGGCCTTCTTCCTCTCACCAATAAGCCCCTTAAAACAGCAACTATCTGGATGGACAGCCTATTGAGAAGTGGAGCTCATTCTTGAATTTGGGTGAGGGCATTTGAACTGGGGCTGGTTAATCTCTGGCCTGGTGTTGAACACAAGGGAGAGGGTCAACATGGAGCTGGCAGTGAAAGACTCCCTTGCCCTTTCTGAATTCTCCACTTACAGAAGTGAGTAACAGGGCGCAATGGTTTTTAAATATACTTGCATGAGCTTTGAGTAGGACTTGGGCAGACTTGATGATCATAATCTGAAATATTTCCTCGTGCAAGTTACCGGGTTTCCTAGAAAACCAACATTAGTGTTGATGCTGGAGAAGCCAAAATCATCTGTGGTTTCCTACAAAGAGAACAAAACCTGTGGGTCTGGGATGAACGAAACGCTGGGGTGGAGTGTGTAAATTTCATCTGTAGAAGCATTTTTCCAAAATGTTTCACTATTCCTTTAGTTGTAAAATTATCAGTCTGATGATCCAGCATGCTGCCATTCTTTGCACTGGAGTAGGCATACAGTCTCTTGTCCACCTGCCCACTGGCCACAGTCCTCTAGGGAAAAAGCAAAGTTCAAAAGGAATGAACAAGGCGGGCAGTGCTCTCTCTGGAAGCTCTCATAGATCTGCCATGGCCCTGGCCCCTCCCAGTCGTGTTCTGCAAAAAGCCAGGGTTGGGCAGACCTAGGCACTTTGTTTTAGGAAGTCCATGGACTTTCTAAAGCCCTCGTACACCCTCCTCCAGCCCAGCTCAACTCAGCAGTGCTCTTACATCCTTCCAACCACAAAGCCGCTTGATCGTTAGATGTCATTTTGGCTTATATAAAAGTGGTATATTATTGTGGTTATAAACAACATTTGAATGAAAGCACATTATAGTTCCAATATAATTTTTAAAATGTATCCTTCCACCTCTTCTATCCCCTCAGGTCCTCAAGGACATATTTCTACCTGTTTACATACTGGGTTTCTTCCCACATTTTTTTTTAATTCTTCTTGTTAAATGTACTGTTAGGCCATTCTTGTGTTGCTATAAAGGAATACCTGAGAGTGGCAAATTTACAAAGAACACAGGTTTAATTGGGTCATGGTTCTGCAGGTTTTACAGGAAGTGTGGCAACAATGTCTGCTCGGTTTCTGAGGTGGTTTCTGGAAGCTCACGATCATGGTGGAAGTCAAAGTGGGAGCTGCAGGCATGTTACATGGCAAAAGTAGGAACAAGGAGGAGGGGAAGATGCCGCCTACTTTTAAACAGCCAGATCATCTCATGAGAAGTCACTCACTATCATAGCACCAAAGGGATGGTGCTAAACAATGCATAAGGAAACTGTGTCAAATTGTTGGAGGTGGGGCCTGGTGGGAGATGACTGGATCATGAGGGCGGTTTCTCACGAAAGGTTTAATACCACAATCCCACCCCGCTTGGTGCTGTCCTCGTGAGATGTGTCTGCTCCCCGCTTACCTTCTGCTATAAGTTTCCTGGGGCTTCCCCGGAAGCCGAGAGGTGCCAGCACCATGCTTCCTGTACAGCTTGCAGAACTGTAAGCCAATTAAACCTCTTACCTCTTTCTTTATAAATTACCCAGTCTCTGGTATTTCCTTTTTTCTTTTTTTTTGAGATGGAGTTTCGCTCTTGTTGCCCAGGCTGGAGTGTGATGGCGCAATCTTGACTCACTGCAGCTTCCGCCTCCCGGGTTCAAGTGATTCTCCTGCCTCAGCCTCCTGAGTAGCTGGGATTACAGGCATGTAGCACCACGCCCAGCTAATTTTGTATTTTTAGTAGAGACGGGGTTTCTCCATGTTGGCCAGGCTGGTCTTGAACTCCTGACCTCAGATGATCCACCTGCCTTGGCCTCCCAAAGTACTTGGATTACAGGTGTGAGCCACCGTACCGGGCTCAGTCTCAGGTATTTCTTTATAGCAGTGGGAGAATGAATGGCCTAATACACCTCCCACCAGGCCCCACCTCCAATACTGGGGATTACAGTTCAACAGGAGATTCGGGCAGGGACACAGATCCAAACCATATCACATACTTACTTCTCTAGCCTGTGGAGGTTTTCGTGCTCTATCCTGTGCCCTCCACGCCTTTATGGGTCCACACCTCCCAGCGAACACAGTAGCTCCTTGGAGGACTGTCTGTGCCCGTACGAGGCCCACGAACACTCATGAACCTGTGGAAGCACGTTAAGTGAATGTAAATGGCTCCTTCCTTTCAGCACAGCATAAATAGAGTTGGTCAGAAAACTGAGGATCTGTGAATAAAACGAGGTTTTTGACAGGCAAAACTATCTTGAATTTCTTAGTGGAAAATATACTTAGTATCATATTGTTATATTTCCAAATAGGTCCATATCCCACTAGGAACACACAATACGCTTTGGTCATGCTGTTTCCAAGGAAACTAGAATTCATCACATCATTATTGTTTCCATCACAGAGGCACACGTATCCACACATACACATACAACGAATGCTGTCTTTCCAAATTTCCTCTTAATTTAAACAGATTATAATTTTTTTCTTCTAAATGAGACTGTTTAAAACAGGCAAATTGTGCTGCAGAAATACCTTTCTGGGTACAAGGCTTAAAATCTAAGATAAAAACAAAAAGACAAAAAAACTCTAGCATCCGTAGAGAAAATTTGCGGGATATAGAAAAAGTATCTTATAAATTAAATGCAGAAGAAATTTTTAGTTGATTCATGAGTCCATGTTTATTGTTTGGTTTTTCAAAAATCTGTTTCTGTGTTTTCTCAGCAATCTTAGTAAGGCCTTTATATATTCATATGTTTAAGAATCTGTAATTATAGATCGTACTTAAGGTTTGAAGTCAACATATGATTATGTGTATGCTCATTCTAAATGCATATTTGATGCTCCTAAGATAAGCATTAAAAAATTGTTCCTGAGCACACCTAAGTCTTTAGTGATAATTTTTAAATAGAAATGTACCTCCCAAAAAGTTAATATCAAGTAATGTGGATGAATGAAAGGAACATGAGAAAAGAATCCAATTTTATGTGAAACAGAAGTGGTACTATATACACAACTTAACAGCTTACATAGTCCTTTGTTTCTTTTTTTAACTATTATTTTAGCTTCAAGGGTACATGTGCAGGTTTGTTATATGGCTAAAGTACATGTCACAGGGTTTGGTGTGCAGATTATTTCCTCACCCCGGTAATGAGCACAGTGCCCAAAAGGTATGTTTTTGATCCTCTTCCTCCTCTCACCCTTCACACCCAACTGGGCCGTGGTGCCTGCTGTTTTCCTTCTTTTCGTCCATGCATACTCGGGGTTTAGCTCCCACTTGCAAGTGAGAGTGTGCAGTATTTGTTTTTCTGTTCCTGTGTTAGTTACCTTAGGATAATGTCCTCCGGCTCCATCCATGTTGTTGCAGAGGATGGGATCTTCTTTTTATGGCTGCATAGTATTCCGTGGTATATATGTACCCCCACTTTCTTTATCTGGTCTACTGTTGAAGGGCATTTAGATTGATTCTCTCTCTTTACTATTGTGAATAGTGCTATGACGTGTCAGGGATAGCACCTGGGATTGCATCTCAGCGTGGCCAGCAACACCCTGCAGCTTTCCCCTGACTGACAGCTGCTGGCTCCACAGCAGGGACTTGGCTTGTCATTGGCTTTCCTGAGACCACTTTCTGTGTCCTGTAAGGCATCTCAAGAGAAAACAGTACCGCTATGGACACTGTAGGCCACCAGCAACTGCCTCTTGATACTATGGTTTTAGTGACCCTACTGTAAAACCATGAGTAGATTTTCCTTATATTTAGTATTTATGCCATATTTTAACTTAGTAGTTGATTCATGAATACTTAAGACATTCACATATTCACTTAGTATCTCCCCAGACTAGTGGTACCATGTAAGCCTTGACCTTAACTTACCTGTGCATACCATCTGTTTGTTCCTGAGTTGTTTCTATACCCAAGAGTTCATCTTTGGTTGTAATTCATGCATTATGGTTACAAGCCTTGCGATATTTTACAAGTTGACCAATTAGTATTTGAATTTCATGAGGTGGTAGAGAGTCATAATTCTTGGCAAGGAATCAGGGCTGCAGACTCAACATCATTCTTACTAAAGAACAAGATTTCATTCTTCATGTGGCAAGTCCTTTCTCATTCCTCTAAAACGACAGTATTTTACTTAACTAGAAGCTGGAAGAAAATTAGAGAATGAGATATCAACTGTGTGCCAATCTGGTGACATATTTTAGGAAAAAACAAAAAATCTCTCTGTGCTATATTCTGAATGAGATGTTTTTAGTCTTTGAATGTTTGCACCTGTCCAGGTTATAGAGCAGGGAGAAAAACTTCATTGAAATCAGTGGTTCTAATTATAGTAGATATGAGATGAACCCTTCAAAATAAAGAGTATTCATGAAATGATTTAAAAATTGCAAGTCATCTGTCATTCTATGAAGGGCATTTCAGCCTTGTATTTCACCCACAATCGCTTCTTTCTACTTTGACTTAAATTCTAGATCATAGAAAAAGACTTTCTCTTTTGGAAATATTTGTTTATTTGGTTCCTAAGATTTAACAGATTTTTAATAACCCCTTAGTTCTTTCAGAAAAAAAATCCATGAGTAATTTTGGTAGAAATTTTCTACATACTGGTTCATGCTTAAATGAAAACCATACAAATGTAAAACCATAAATAAAGCAGCCGGACTATTTCACGCTAAGATCCTATTAACTCAATATACGTTCAGGTTCCTTTTCACACTAGAATGAGAGTTACCTGCACTGTTATTTCCATTACAACTGTCCACCCACTCTGAAATAAGAATACTGCAAAATTGTATTGATTCTCGAGTTCTTTCTCACATGCACTGTATCCTGAGACAGCTACCAGCTAGTCATACATGTCCAAAGCCCCCAAGAGCACTGTAGTTTTGTAAATTATTAACAACATAGGTGGGGAGGTGGGTTTGACTTCCCTCAAGCTGAGTTTTCTTCACTAGAGTTCAAGGGCACAGCCTTAAAGACCCACCTTCGTGAGATCGTTTTCCAGACACAACACTGGCCACAGGGCTGGGGAAGACAGGACGTGGATTCATACAGATTTGTATCTCAGTCTTGAAAACTTAACTTAGCGTTCATTTGACCCAATGTCTTGTGTCGTCTTCACTCTACCTGTGCAGTTCCTGAAGTCCCCACCTACATGGTGACCCATTCCCCTTCCATTGTCCTGTCCTGTCTACCTAGGATGCTTTTCTTCTTGGTCCACATTTCCCTCCAAGATCTAAGCCAGATGTTTTCCTCCATGACATTTTCCTTGATTGCTTTTTTTATTTGTTCGTTCGTTTGTTTGTTTTTTGAGACGGAGTCTTGCTCTGTCCCCCAAGCTGGAGTGCAGTGGCACGATCTCAGCTTACTCCAACCTCTGCCTCCCAGGTTTAAGCGATTCTCCTGCTTCAGCCTCCCAAGTAGCTGGGATTACAGGCACCCGCCACCATGCCCGGCTAATTTTTATATATATATTTTTTAGTAGAGACAGGGTTTCACCATGTTGGCCAGGATGGTCTTGATCTCCCGACCTCGTAATCCGGCCCCCTCAGCCTCCCAAAGTGCTGGGATTACAGGCGTGAGCCACTGCACCCAGCCAACATTTTCCTTGATTTTTTTGGTCTCCCACTTATCTGCATCCTGCCCCCATCACTCCCTGCTCTAAGCAGTTGGTTTTGTTTCTGTTCTGCCAACTTATGGAGCACATGCTTTATGCTTGTGAAAATGGCAGATCACTCACATCCCATGTGCCCAGCAAGCCTTGCCTCCTAGACAGCATCTGACTCACTGCATCTTCCAAAATATGCACACCCATGACGCGGACATGGTACACCTGCACTTGTAACATGTGTCCATGAATGAGCGCTATTTGTCATGGATTTGGTCGCACTGGAGGGGTATGTTTTTTCCACTTTCCTAATGGGAAGAGAGGACAAGGCTTATAAATGTCATCTTTATAAAGCCAGGTAAAACTGAGTCATTAGAATCATCAAAGTTCATCTGACTAAACAGGTTGTAAAATACTCCCCTTTCTTCCTTTAAGAAAAGACATTCCTCTCCTTGGTATTTCACTCCGCAAATTTTTTAATTCTGGTCTACTAGATTTTGATGAAAGGAGCTTTTTATATGTTATTGTATAACAGAAAAGAGATGGTATTTAAAAGTGTGTTTAGGCCAGGTGCGGTGGCTCAAAGCCTGTAATCTCAGCACTTTGGGAGGCGGAAGCAGGAGGATTCCTTACGCCTGGGAATTCCAGATCAGCCTGGGCAACAAAGAAAGACCTTGTTTCTACAAAAAAAAAAAAAAAAAAAAAAATTAAAAAAAATAGCCAGGTGTGGCGAGTTCCTGTGGTCCCAGCTACTCGGGAGGCTGAGGCAAGAGGATCACTTGAACCCAGGAATTTGGGGCTGCAGGGAGCTATGGTCCTGCCACTGGAGTCAAGCCCATGCAACAGAGCAAGACCCTGTCTCTAAAAAGTAATAATTGTCAATGTGTTTAAAAGGCAAAATGCAGTATTTTTTCATATGCACTTGTTGATTGTTTAAGATCTCATCAGCTAGACCGTTTGAGGGTGAGGACCTTCTTGTGTTCACTTTGTGCTCCTAAGGACAGAGCCAGATGGTGCATGTAGCAGCCGTGTGGTAATGTTTTAATGAATGGTCTTGAGCGATCCCAGCTCCTTCGTGGAAGTGCATTCTCCAGGGAGGCGTCCCACGTCCTGAAGTGGACGACTGGGCTCTTTTCTTCTCACAGTTTTGTTATTTAAAACATTGCATAGTCTGTAGAGACCATTTTTCTAAAGCTAAATAATGCTTTCTGGTTTTTTCCATCTTCAGGAAAATGATTTCACTTTTCTGATACTGTAATTCCCAAACCACTTAGTATTATTGAAAAGAACAAATTCTGCATTACTATGCGGTGGCTCACGCCTGTAATCCCAGCAGTTTAGGAGGCCATGACAGGTGGATCACGAGGTCAGGAGATCGAGACCATCCTGGCTAACACGGTGAAACCCCGTCTCTACTAAAAATACAAAAAATTAGCTGGGTGTGGTGGCGGGTGCCTGTAATCCCAGCTACTCAGGAGGCTGAGGCAGGAGAATGGCGTAAACCCGGGAGGCAGAGCTTACAGTGAGCCGAGATTGCGCCACTGCACTCCAGCCTGGGCGACACAGCGAAAAACAAAAAAAACTACAAGCATCTTCCACCTTTGATTATCTTCTGACTCAACATCAGATAAATTTTAAACATATAAGCTTACCATTTAAGTAGAACTGTTTAAAATACTGGACATTCTAATAAAATCAAATTGAGCTTATTTGATAAATGACCTCAATTTATCAAGTTCCTTTACATGGTAACCTAATATACTTCCTGATTCATAATTCAAAATCAGACATATTTGGTGGGGTACCAAGCGTATTCGTTGCAGTAAATGGAATAAATGGAACACCCCAAATGAACAGGAACATACTGGCTGACCCCGCTCCCAGGCCCTCTCCACAATAAGATTCCCAGTGTGAGCCAGGCAGCTCATTCTCTCCACCACGTCTTTCCTTTGTGGCACAGGGTACCATAGAAGGTGCTGGAAGGAGATAAAGACCAGAGGACAAGCTTCTCTCCTGGAGAATCTTGCTGTGAAGTGTTCTTCCTGCAAAGACCAGCTGGGCTGCCCAGTCAAGCCCTCCTCCCTGCAGCATCCAGAGCAGGTTCAGGTTACCCCTTCTTAGGGATAGTGAATGACTACTCTTGCCCCAGGAAGATGTGGCCCTAGCACTCCCACAGCTAGCCCTAGGTGGCCTGCACAGGGGACATGCTACTGCCATGGGCACCTGTTTCAGCCACACCTGAATTTAACTGTTGGGCTTCTCCTGCCATATTCTCTTAGTACAATGAGAAACTCTGTCTCCCAAACCAAGGAATGCTTCCCTTGTATTAAAGACGTGCAGACACACTTTGTCATTTAAAGAGTTTTGCTGCTAATCATCCCATGGAAAGAAAACAGAAAGGACAGATATATAACAGAAGGCTGGGTGCGCTGGCTCACACCTGTAATCCCAGCACTTTGGGAGGCCGAGGCAAGAGGATCACCTGAGATTGGGAGTTTGAGACCAGCCTGACCAACACGGAGAAACCCCATCTCTACTAAAAATACAAAATTATCTGGGCGTGGTGGCACACGCCTGTAATCCCAGCTACTCAGGAGGCTGAGGCAGGAGAATTGCTTGAACCCAGGAGGAGGAGGTTGCGGTGAGCTGAGATCACACCATTGCACTCTAGCCTGGGCAACGAGTGAAACTCCATCTCAAAAAAAAAAAAAAAAAAGTCAAAATTATACCAAGGTCTAACATTCCAAGTGCTTTTGAGATACAAGCTCCATTAGAATTTTCCTTCTGATGGATACAAAATATAAGAAAATGCCCTCCTCACCTCCCCACATCATGTGTCTCCATGAAGGGCCTTCCAGCACGGGTGGTGTGATCTCGGTCCATTCCCGTCTCCAAGCACTCTCAGCCTGGGTGTCCTCCATTCTAAGGAGACCACTCCATCCAGTGGAGGACAGATGAGGTCACTCTCTGACCGCGTCTAAACCAATGCTGCTGTAAACTACAGGGAAGACCCGTAGTGACACTCTTCATCCTAGAACTATAGGATGTAGCACCGGTTCAGAAGCACTGGCCCCACCTGGACTCATGGCACACTTGCTGCCGTGTGAACGCTCCTGCTAGGAGCTCACAGGGAACAGGAGTGCATGGGCCGGAGTGGGATTGGGGTGCTGAGTGACTCTCCACTCCTTCCCCAGCCCCTGAGCTTTGGAGATTCAGCACTGGGCAGGCGGAGGCCCAGCGTTGCTGCTGTGGGCATGTCGTGTGTGTCTCGAGGCTTAGGGAAAACCCTGAGATGGGTTGCAGTTGCCAGAGAGGCAGTTATTCATGGGCTTTGGGCATTTCCATTCCAGACTGCCCTAAAGGAAACAGAAACCATTGCAGGGCGTTCTCCCTGGGGCCCCACTCTGCACGCTCTCTTCTCAAATTCAATTTCTTATAGCTTGAGTTGCACTTCAGAAATCTGTGACTTTCTACCTAGAAATTACTCTTCCTTCCTGTTCCCTAAAGAGTTAAATTGAAATTCTTTCACCTGACATACAAAAAACAAAAACCTCCCTGGCCTGAATCTAATCTGTGTTTCCACCCAGCACGAGGTGTACTTTTCTCTTGTGATAAGAGGATACGAAAGGGATAATGGCAGTGATGATCGTGACCTCATCTGTCTCAGGCTTAGTGTGTGCTGGGAACGGTGTTTGCCTTTCTCAAAATATTTCAGGTACTCTGCAAGCTTCGCTTGTGATGTTTTTGCTGCATTTTGTCTGAAAAATTTCCAGTCATTCTTTGAGGTGCAAATGCAAATGTATCTTCCCTTTCAACTCCTGTAGTAGTTTTGATTACCACTGTAACAGAGTACTGCAAATGTAGTAGCTGTAAATGACACCTGCTTTTACCTCATGATTCTGTTAGGCCAGACGTGCAGGTACAGTGAGACTGGGCTGGGTCCTTCCCTTAGGGTGTCAGGAGGCTGAAATTAAAGTACTGGCAGTCTGTGTTCCTTTCCTTTCTGCAGGCTCTGTGGTTAACTGTGCTTCCAGGATCACTCGGGTGCTTGGTCAAGGACAACTCCCTGTGGTTGTAAATTGAGGTCCCCATTGCCTTGGCTGGATCTTATGGTAGTTCTGTTTTTAGTTATTTGAGAAACCTCCATACTGGTTTCCATAATGGCTGTGTGAATTTATAGTCCCACCAACAGTGTCTGAGAGATCCTGTTTCTTGGCTGTCTTGCCAGCACCTGTTATTTTTGTCTTTTTGATAGTAGCCATTCTAACTGGGGTGAGATGATATCTCATGTGGCTTTGATTTGCATTTTCCTGATGAGTGATGTTGAGTATTTTTTTTTCATGTGCCTGTTTGCCATTTGTATGTCTTCCTTTGAGACATGTGTATTCAGATCCTTTGTCCATTTTCTAATGGGATTATTTGATTTTGGGCTGTCAGCTGGGGCCATCTTTGCTCCTATCAGCTGCCTTGTTCCTTCTTATGTTTACCCTACAGCCTTTCCATCAAGGGTGACTCAAGTCCTCAGGCTTTGAGTTCCTCTGCTTTTATCTCTCTGACTTTTTCTCCTGCTTCCTGTTGGAGAAAGTTCTCTACTTTTGAAGGTGTGATGAGATTGGGCCCACCTGGACAATCCCGGGTCATCTTCCTGTCTTAGGGTATGTGCCCTTAATGATGAGCACAAAGTCACTTTTGCATAGGGTAACGTACTCACGGAATCTAGTGAGGATTGCGAGCTTGGTGCCGATCGATGAATGGGCTCACTGCCTGATGTGCTGGAAGACATTACGATGGCACCAAATTTTGAGAAAATAAAAGTTTTATTGCAAGTCAGCTGGCAAGGAGATAGGAGGAAATGCTCAAATCTGTTTCGTGGAACTGAGGTTTGGGGCAGGTTTTATAGGCATAGGGTAATGAGGCATGTTCTGATTGGCTCTTGCAATGAGGTGATGCTGGGAGGTGTGGTCTGGCTGCATCCTGCCATGGGGCAACACAAGGGCTCAATCTGATTGGATGCTGGATCCTGCCATGTGATGTTTGCTGAGCACTTAGGCTCCACCCATGGTTGTATGCTTGGTCCATCTGGGCATGCTCAGGTTACATGACCTTCAACCTGGGGCTTCGTGGCAACTGAAAATAACTCACCATTTTATTATACAAGGTTGAACCAGACTGGGTTGATCCTAGGGTTCCAGCCTCCCTGGGGGCCATTACCCCGATGACCACCTCACTTTCCCGAAGCATAATGAAGTGACCTAGAATGGTGTTACCAAACCTGTAGACACCTGAGAGTCCTCTTTCGTGCCCTTCCACCAAAGTCTGAGTGGTCCCTGGATGTGCAGCTCTTCCTGTGCCCCAGCCTCCTTGAAGTCTGAGGTCATCCCACCGGTGTCCTGTCCCCACTTGGAACTCCACACAGGCCCAGCGCCTTCTCAGGCAGGACTCCTCTCACCACCTCACCTCCTGCTCATCTAGCTGGATGCCATTGATGAAATTGCAGAAGATGAGAAGACACAAATTAATACAGCAATAAATTATTCCTACACAAAATAACTGTGTTTTGTGAAAGATTTATGGAGGAAGCCACAGACACTTAATCTAGTACTGGAACACGGGGGAGGCTTTCCATAACCAAAAACAGGACAAGGAAAATGGCCCTCCAGGCAAAGAAAGAGAAGAGAAATGGAGAAGTGTGGGGCTTGCTGGAGTGAAAGCCCAGGGGACTGTGGAATGGCCCTTGGCGCTGTGGCAGGGGTGGGAACTGCTCAGAAAGCAGATGCTAGTAGTTCATTTCAGAAAGGACTCCACTGGGGCCCCCAGCCCCCGGATGTTCTGTGAAAGGTTCAAAGTTCCAGGGCAGACCAACTCACAAACAGAGTGGACCTTTGGCATCATCATGAAACGTCTGAAGCTAATTTGGCACAGAATAAAACGCTATCATTGTAAAGTCTGGCTCCATTGTGGGAAGGGAATTTCGTCTATTTTACATGTAGCTCTTCAAAAAGAAGTCTCGTGCCAGAACCAGTATTGGGCAAGGGGAGCCTGCTTGAGTTGGGGTTGGGGGTGTGTGTATCTACTCCACGGCAGTCAGCAGGCGTGCCTTTCAATCACGGGACTATTCATGTGTTTCTCTGTAGTAATTTGGGTGTGTTATATCATCAGAAAAGGGAACAAGATGACTTCCAAAGACAAATGGGAGAATATAGTTTTTATTCAAAGCATAGTTGTGAAAATGGTTAGAGCACCTAAGTTAACAGCTTGAAAGTCATTTGTATTTAATTTTTTCAGTAAGGATTTGTATCCATAATGTGAAATTGCGATTTGAAAAAGCCCCTCCCCCTTCTTGCATCTAATCTCTTACATGAGCATTTTTAGATCAAGGAAATAAAAATCTCTCAACTGCAATTAACCTCCAAAATGACATTTTCCAATAAAACGGAGTGCTGGGTTTGACAGATGTACAGTTTCTCGTAAAAGATGTAAGGTGATGGCATGACATCATTCTGTCCGGGATCTGCATAGGGAAATCGGATTCATTGGCCTGCTGGCTGTCTAACCATGTGCACTTTCCTTCTAATTAGGTGGATGCTCATGGAAATATTCTGTTGACATCGCTGGAAGTTCACAACGAAATGAATGAGGTTGCGGGTGGTGTTGGCGATACCAGGAATTCAGCAATATCCTTTGACAACTCAGGAATCCAGTACAGGAAACAGAGCATGCCTCGAGAAGGGCATGGGCGATTCCTGGGGGACAGAAGCCTCCCGCACAAGAAGACCCATCTGCGGAGGAGGTCTTCGCAGCTCAAAATTAAAATACCTGATCTAACCGATGTGAATGCCATAGACAGATGGTCCAGGATCGTGTTTCCGTTCACTTTTTCTCTTTTCAACTTAGTTTACTGGCTGTACTATGTTAACTGAGTGACTGTACTTGATTTTTCAAAGACTCCATTTAACACTGAGTGAAATATTACTCTGCCTGTCAAGTTTTTATACCTGTACACACACAGACACACACACAAGCAGACACACACATATATACATACGCAATTGTATATATATGTGAACTTTCTCAGCATATATATAAAATACACGTGTATATGAGGATGTATGTGTATATGTTTATACACACAGGAGTCAGTGCCCATGTGTATGGAAGACAAATACACATACATATATACATTTTGCAGCTATGGACAATTTCCCACAGGATGCATATTAAAGAAAGTCATAGTTTTTTTCTTTTTTAATTGAAAGGGACAAGCATCATCTAAATACTATGCCTTGAGAATGAGGGCGTGAAACACAGTATCATCCCCAAATGTGTCTTTTATGACCATAAGTTAGATGTTTTAGTTTAAAAATCAGAAAGACATTCTTAGTTAATCTTTGAAAACTCATACAGTGGTATTGCTAGTTTAAAATGAGTCACTCACTTCATATCCTCTCGTTCAGTTTAGTAAGCAAAGGCTTCTTGGCTTTTCTGGTGATGAGATCTGTCTTCATCGGGCATACGTTTTCTGTAATGGTTTGGTGGCTGGGGTGAGCCACTGGCAGTGTGCTTACCTGTTGTCTTAAACATAGATAGATCCCACATTGATGTCTGAACGACCGTCTTCTGAAAACCCATCGGGAGTGAATGGCATCTCATTGTAAGTACTCTAATATACAGTGTGTAGTTGGTTTCTGTTGTTCACTTGGAGTGGATCCAGCTTCACTGTCATGTGCAAACACAGTGGCACGTTTTGCCAATGACATTTCAATCACTGAAAATGTGCTCTACATCTCGTATGGATTTCTAGGCCTGATATCCAACAGAAAGCATAGACGTCTCAGGTTATTCGTTACTCTAAGGTAAAACCATCTAGGATGATTTTCCCCCTTGCAGTTACGTTATCAATCATTCTTATAACATTGTATGTTAATAGAAAATATATTTGCATAATATGCATATATATGTATATTTACCAAGATTTTGTTTCTTATGCTTGCTATCATGGCAGCATGCGATGTCATATTTTCCTTCATGTGATGTAACTACTTTCTGTTATCTAGAAATTAAGATTGAAGCTAAAACACTTCTGTTCAATTTCGGAAACGAAGAAACATCCTCATGCCTTTATTTCTGTATCTGACATATTTCATAAGCACATCCAACTACTCCTAGACTGACTAGGATTCTGCAGGAACATGACCCCTACACACCACGCGTCACCCAACAACCCATGACCGTTCTCTGAGGCAAAGGAGGGCAACCTGACAGCAAACACGGTCACTGTTGCTTCCTTCCGAGCCACAGCCTCATCAGTATTTGGACTTTTTAAAGCTCGTAGAAACAAGACAAGGTGCACCGGTTTCATAGACGCAACCTTAACTTACTATTTAGATGAGATCTTTCTAAAGAAAAAAAAAAAAAGAGATGATATATTTTTTGTAAACAATATTTCTATCACAGGCATCCATAAACTGAAATGACTACAGTTGTGCAAACAGGTGTCACAGTGACGTTGAGCATTTGGAGAAAAAATAAAAAGCAAAATTTGCAGGAAGAACTGCTAAATTAATACTTTATCCCAAAATGCCACGTATGCCTCACCCTCTCTGTTCTATCCAAAACCAAGGACCAGAGTCTAGCCCAGTGCTCCAGTGGTTGGCCCCAGTTGTCTTGACATAGGTAGGGGCACCACCTTCCCTGAGGATGCGTGTGGTGTGGACTATCCATGAGCTGACCACTACTTGATTTTTCTTTGGTGGCTGTAACAACCTTTAATTTGTGGGCATCTGCAACAGTTCAAAACCCACCATCAGACAAAACATAATCCACAAAATCTCACGCTAGAGGCAGTTACCTCCTTTAAGGCCCTTTTCCCTCCTTCATTCCTCTTTTTCCTCCTAATCACTGCTCTCTGGTTTTATTTTCATCTGGAGACTAGCCAGGGATTCCTTTGGCTTTGGCTTTTCTCTGACAGTTTTTTCCATCGGTAACAATGGGGGACCCTAAAAGTTAAACAGATTGGGAAAAACCTTGTAAGTGGCCTTATCATTATTATCATGTTAAAGGAAAAAAATACATTTGCAAAGACCTTATCCCTTTCAATACTTCAGGTATATCTTTTTCCGTATCCAGTAATTAAAGGTGTGAGGTCCACATGCGGAAGAGGGACCCCAAAATGTAAATGGATGTGGACAGAAACAGTCAGTGGTCTATTTAAGTGTATAATTTATCCTGTTCAGAACTGTGACATTAATTCTTTCTGGGAGAAAAGTGATTTAAAACTTTTTTGATGCATAGTTGAGGTACCCACATATCACAGGCAGAGACCCCGTGAGGCTCCAAGGAGCTGCAGTCTCCTTCCCGAGGTTTTCTAGATATAAATTTGCATGGTATAGTCATAATAGCTTTTGAGCTTTTTATATGCATTTGGCACCAAGACTGGGATCCACAACTTTGTAGACACAGCGATGAAGTTAACATATTAGCTATACTCTAAATAGTGTTTGTAACTACACACACACACAAACACACATGCATACACATACATACATATATTCTGTAAAAACAAAAAAAGAAAACTTTTTAAGATCCTTGGGTATGTGTTTGCTTTACTCCATTTCAGAAGAAAATTACTTTTCTTCTAACAAACTTATTTTATAGCTTCTCCATTTTTAAAACTTGTGAGAACATTGAGAAGAGAACTCTGTGTTAACAGAAGAGAGTTGAATTGGAGTCTCTGTTGTGTTCAAATGACCTCTCATTACTCCACAGTAGTTATCTGAGCCCGTGACTGAGCCGCGTTGAGGAATTCTGAACCCGGACCTCTGACATTGTTGGGAGGTGGCTGCTCCCCACACCCAGACCTCTTGAGTAAGGAGAGAAACATTATCATGGGGATATAATGCGATTTCTTTCTTAACAACTGAAAGTAATAAAAAGTTAATTTTCTAAGTAGTCCTGTCTTTCCAAAATGTGCCACAGGGGCTCAAGATCTATGGAAGAATCTTGTTATGACAGTTGGTTATTACCCATATTCAGATATCCTTGAGATCGTGGAAGAGCCCTGCTACGTAACTCCCTACAGAGAAAGACTGATAGACTTGAGTGGTCCTTAAATCAAGTGTTACTCCTGTTCACCAGCCCCGGGACTCTGGAGGGGTTTCACTGTCTATACCATGCGACATCCATTTCCCCCTGAATCTCAAACGAACTAGAAGGTATGTCATGAGAATATTTCCATTAGGTGTGGAAGCTACCTGCACATCTGCAATATCATGTGTTTTTAACGCCAGCACCCAGAACTCTGACATGTTCGGTCACTCCCTCAAAGGCACTTCTCTCTCGTCCAAAGACAGCACTGACATTTTTACCAAGGGGATCATCTCAAAGGTGATGCCAAACAAGTCTGGGGCTGGTTTTAAGGGGACAGGCACATTGCAGTTGTAGATGTTCGTTTTCAGCATCTAGTAGATAATCCATTGGTGTTTGTCCCACCATGGTGTGTTCTAACAAGAATGTGTCCAACTTTGAATCTCCTGGCTTGAAAGTATAAACCATCACTTAATTCTTATTTTAACTCTCCACCTGAAAACCAGTTCATATTTCTGGCCATTTTATGTAAGCAAAACCGAACACTTGGTGAAATATTTTGTTACTCTTGGAATTGACTCTGGCTCTCAGCGTGAGCCATTAGAGTAACATCGAATCTTGGGGGAAAGAGCCGCCCAGGTGAATTAAATTTTTCCAGGACACTAGCTGGTGTGCCTTGGATTGATTACCTCTTCTACTGCCTTGAAAGGTGCCATGTTTTGCTGAAATACTAAATTCCCAACACCTGGGTAAACAATGCCCTCCCAGAGAGGGGCTCCCGTGTGCCTCTCCCTAGGACCAACCCCGTGAACACGTTTTGTCACACTTGTCTCATGTTTCTACTTCCCAAGTCAGTTGAGTGTGTTTAAGGTAAGTACAGGATTATTCTTGTAGGAATAGGCGATTGCTGTCATAATCAATTCTCATGTTGATTTCATTTTATTGTAAAGATAAATTTAAACCCAGTTTTGCTTAAGCACATTGATGTAATTTTTTGGTATTATTTGACATGAAAAAAACAGCAAAATTGAGTGATAGATACAATATGAAACTTGTTGATGAATGAATTCAAATTTATTAAAAAAGGACTAACTGACTTAAATGTGAAGACTGATTTTTTTTTTCTTCCTTGGCTATCTTGTGAAGACGGTGTGGTTATTTTAATTCTAGTCATTTTTAGTAGCACATGCCCATTTGGGGTTCTCCTGAAAGTAAAAAGAAATAAGCCCGAAATTGACTGCATGTGAGATCGATTGAACTATGACTTTAAAAAATGAAAATCACTGTTTACTCTGAACTTCAAAGGACAACTAGATACACAGAGCTCTAACTTGTCCCTGTCTTCAAGTAGGGATTTTATGCAAGAAATATTTTTACATTAAAGGTCAGGGAGCCAACCTACCTATAAGCTCTGGCCAAGGTGGTATTGATCCTTATTTTAAGTTCTTTAGTATGATAAGGCAGTTTCTTTGTTTTTGTTTTTCTCCAGTGAGAAAGTACCAAGCAATGTCTCAGAACTAATTAATTAATTAATTCAGATCCTTGGACACTTCAGATAGAATTTTATTGAGAAATTATATCTAGGCCTCCAGAGAAGCTGTTGGTTCACCTGCAAACACCTTAAAAGGAATGTTCCCCAGGGTGGTTTAAGTCTCACAAAATGCCCTCAGGTTTGCCTCCAAATTTCCTTACTCGCAAGCAATAAAATGCAAATTCTTTAGGAATTGTTTACAGGTCCTGTTTTCATTCTTTTTTTCCATTGTTTGGATAAGTTTTTTACATTTCTGGTCTACTTGGGGACCGCAACTTGGACATACTCCACACTAATTCTTCTTCTAAGGCTGGCACATCATGAATGGAGACAGTTCTCACCCATTTCACTAGGTTAAAACCTTATCCATCCCAGGTGACAATCAAATTACCATAACCACAGAAGAAAGGATTTTCAAATACTGACTGGATTTCTTAAAGCTTTTTCTTTAAAGAGTATTCTGCTTTTAATTGGTGGAGGAAGCCTCCCTGCACGTGGGGTCCAGTGATACCCAGACCATCTCTGCACAGTCTCCTCACCCGTCTCATAGCTGCCCTGCTCACAACCACGTGTGACACCTTCTTACAATTCCTGCTCTAACTTCCTTTTTACCAGCTTCTAAAGGATAGGGATTATCAACCCTCCTATGAATGGGAACATTATTCTTCAAAGAAGACAGACTCTTGGGAACCTGTGATACCATTTTTAAGGTAAGACATGCAGCCTCATGTTGCTAAACCAGCAATGGTTGTTGTTTGAGGTACTCCTGGCATTAGAGGGACTTGTGCTTCATGGCCCTTGGTTTTTACAGAAACAGAATCAACAGGCAAGCAATGTAGAGGGTACTTGTAAGTCAAATGCAATTCACTGGAATGGCATGTTGGGTGTGGGTGTGGGTCTGTGCGTCTTGAAACCAAATAGGAAACTAGTTAGTGTCTCTCCTAGCCACGTAGTTTTAGGAAAATGTCTTCACAACTTACATCTCCATTTCTTATTTCACTAGATATGGGCATTTATCTCTTGACTCCCATTTTTTTTAGATGAAGATACAATGCCCCCATCCTTCCATGTGTTTCTCTTTCTCCTTTTCCACCTCCCATCTTCTGTTTCCTGTGACTATAATTTTACATTATCAAGGTGGAAAGCAGGGAAAGCATGTACACTGAGATCATAAAATTATATTTCAGTATTTAATATTATGTTTACAGATTGATCCTAAAAGTTGAAAACTAAAAACAACCCACATTATTGAGCTATATTATGTAAGTACGGTTCAAGGTTGAGTCTTCTGTCAGAGTGTGTAAAGGTAAACACTAGAAGAAGAAGAAGAACAGAAATACTATAGTGCTTTTAGCCTGGAAAGTGGCATTTGTTGATGCCATGTGAGAAAAGAGATGTTCTGTCAGCTGCTACTTCACTGTCAAGATTGAGAACGTGTACATTTGGCACTCTAACTATACTTCAGCCTTGAGGGGTTTACTTATCAATAAATTCTAAAAGTTAAAAACAAATGAACAACTGTGATGTTATTAAGATTACATAAATATTCAAGGCAGAGCTAAGCAGTTTGCTTGGGTTTCTTTCTCACCTTTAGAAGTACAATATCTCAACTTTGGGCTATTTCAAGGAGAATATTCCTAAGATTCAAGTCAAATGAATTATTTTTCTTACATTCCTTCAACTGATCCAAACCACATAACATTTATGTTTGCATCAAGACCATCTTAGATTTCATTTCACTCTATCACCCACAAATATATATTCTGGGGTTTCTAATTTGCATTCTTTTTAATGAAGAAAGACGTATGTGCTTTCTTGACTGTGTGTATAATATTGCCACCACTTCAGTCATTCAATTTATTGTTGGGAATCTTTTCCATTTTACTTCATGAAAATATTCTTCTTGGCATTGACTAACTTCCCATACAAATTAGGATTGCTGCAAACTAATTCCTCATTATAAATCTCATCCTGAGACTTATTTTCACTAAACTCCCATATTCCATAATTTTTAAATATTGTTCATGTTTTTCCTTTTTTCTGGTTTTGTCTCCATTTTGCCTAAGTTCATCTTCAGTTAATGTCTCAGGAAGAGCATAGGTGACAGGAGGTTTCGAGGCTTCATGCATCTCTTGACTCTTCTTTTGGTCCTTCATGTTTAATTGGTAATTAGCTAAGCATTGACTTGTGTATTAGAAAGTAATCTCCCTAGAATTTTGAAATCATTGTACCATTGTATTTTATCATTCAGTGATGCTGATGACAGGCTTGATGTCAGATGATCTTATTTGCTTATAGGTGACTCACCCCCAGCTTCTCACTTCCTCACTATCCCCACCCAACCGACCCTGGCTGAGTGAGGTTTTTATGGTATTTCACAAAGGTGAATTTAGTATGAATCTTCTGTTTATGGTGTTGGATCCTGGGTGAAACTCTCAGCCTAAAGATCTGTATCTCTTAGCTCTAAACATTTTTCTTCTATTACTTTTTAGAAAATTTCTTCTGCCTCTTACTAATCGATTTTGCACATATATGGTTTGATTCTTAATCCATAGTCTTTCTGTCCTGTTCTAGATTTTTTTTCTATTAGCTGTGTTTTCTGGGAAATTATTTTTATCTTTCAACAATTCTATTTTGTTTTCTAAATGGCATTTTAAAATTATAAATGACACTCAAAAACCACACATATTTAAAGTGTGCAATTTAATCAACTTTGACATCATTAAACAATCCTCACAATCAAAATAGAAAATATTCGTCCCCACCAAAATTTTACTAGCATCACTTTATAATATCTCCACCCCACTCTAAGCCTCCCAATCCTGTCTCCAAGCAACAACATATGTGCTTTCAACAATTAATACACCAGGGATAGGTTTGCATTTTCTAAAATCTTATATAAATGAAATCAAATAGTACACACTCAAGATTCATCCATGTTGTGTGATCAGCAGCTCAGTTTTATCACTGAGTTGTCTGCATTGTATGACTATACAACAGTTTGTTATCCATTCACTTGTTGATAGACATTTGGGTTGTTTCTACTTTTTTACTCTTCAGTATAAAGCTGCTATGAACATTCATGCACAAGTCTTTGCATACTTCTGTGCTTTCATTTTTCACTAGATCTTAGCTAAAAGGCTGAGAATTGAAATGCTTTCATTTTTCTAGGGTAAAGACACAAGAAAGGATCTTATGGTGGTATATGTTTAACCTTTTATGAAACTACCAAACTGTTTTTCAAACTAGTTTCACCATTGCACATTTTACCATTTGTGTATGAGAATGTCAATTCCTCCATATATTCTCCAACACTTGATGTGGTCAATCTTTCAAATTTTAGCCATTCTAAGAGTTGTGTAGTGGTATTTCTTTTAGTTGCAATTGGTGTTTTATTATTAATTGATATTAAGCATCTTTCCTTATGTTTACTTGCCTGTTTACATCTTCTGTCCATTTTAATTGGTTTGTTTCTTATTGTGTTTTGAGAGTTCTTTACATATTTTAGATACAAATCCATTATAAGATATATGCTTTGCTTTGTGACTTTTCCCTCCTATTCCTTGGCTTCTCTTTTTATTCTCTCAATAGTTTTTCAGAGAGTCTAAGTTTTTAATTTTGATGAAGCCCAAATTATTTTTCTCTTACGGATTATGCATTTGGTATTGTATTTAAGAAATCTTTTCCTGACCAAAGGTCCCCAAGAATTTTCCTTATGTTTTATTCTAGAAGCTTTATAGTTTTAGGTATCACATTTAGACTTATGATACATTTTGAGTTAACATTTGCATATACTGTGAGATATAAATGAAAGTTCATTTTCTACATATGCATACCCAATTGTTAAACACCATTTGTTAAAAAAGAAACAACTTTCCTTTCCCTACTGAATTGACTTTGCATCCTTGCTGGAAATCAGTTGTCCATATATATTTGTTGGTTCATATCTAGACTCTGCTGTTCCGCATGGCTATGCTGCAGCCAAGATCACACTGTCTTAACCTCTGTGGTTTTATAATAAGGCTTAAAGTCATGTAGTATTAGTTTATCCAATTTGTTATTCTTTTTCAAACCGGTTTCAGCTATTTTAGGACCTTTTCATTTCCATATGAAATTTAGAACTGGCTTGGTAATATACACACACAAATGAAAGCCTTCTGGGAATTTGATTGGAACTGCATTGGATTTATAGATTTGTGGAGAACTGACACCCTAACACTGTTAAGTCTTCTGGCCCATAAACACTATTTACCTCTCTACTGTGCACCATGCCACGGTTTCTCAGCCTTGGCACGTTGACATTTTAGACTGAGTAACTTTTTGTTGTGGGGAACTGTTCAGCAGCATCCCTGGCCTCTACTCATTAGATTCCAGTTGCATAACTTGTTTTCCCCAACCCCAGGTGTGACAACCAAAAATGTTTCCAGACATTGCCAAATGTCCCCTGAAGCAAAAAAAAAAAACTGACTGAAAACCACTAGTTTAAGTGTTTTAACATTTCTCTCAGCAACAGTTTTTGGGTTTTTTTTTTTTTTTTGGACAGAGTTTCACTCTCGTTGCCCAGACTGGAGTGCAACGGCGTGATCTCGGCTCACCGCAGCTTCCGCCTCCTGTGTTCAAGTGGTTCTCCTGCCTCAGCCTCTCAAGTAGCTGGGATTACAGGCATGCACCACCACACCCAGCTAATTTTGTATTTTTAGTAGAGACAGGGTTTCTCCATGTTGGTCAGGCTAGTCTCGAACTCCCGACCTCAGGTGATCTGCCCGCCTTGGCCTCCCAAAGTGCTGGGATTACAGGCGTGAGCCACCGCACCCTGCCAGTTTTCAGTTTTCAATGTAGAGACCTTGTATACCTTTTGTCAGATTTGTTCCCGTTATTTTATATTTAGGGGTGTTACTGTAAATGCTAATTTTAAAATTTCAATTTCTCATTGTTGCTGGTGTGTAGAAATGCAGTTGACTTTTGTCTATTGGCCTGTATTTTGAAATATTACCAAACTCACTCATTAGTTCTAGTAGCTCTTTAAAGTGACTCCCTCAGATTTTTTACAAAGACAGTATTTTTGTCTCTAAATAAAGATAATTTTAATTTTTTCTTGCCAGTCTGGATGCCTTTTATTTCTGTTTCTTGCTTTATTTCATCAGCAAGAACCTCCAGTACAATACTGAATAGAAATGGCAGTAATGTTCTGGCCGGGTTTGTGACCTGACAGAGAAAGCATTTTGTCTCTCACAGTTAAGTTAGTGTTTGCTGTAGGTTTTTCATACACGCCCTTTATCAGATTGAGAAAGTTCCCTTCTCGTCTTAGTTTTCTGAGTGCATTTCATCAGGAATGCATCTTAGATTTTTTCAAATGCTTCTACTCCTAATGAGTTGATGGCAAAGCTGTTTTTCTGTGTTTTCATATGATGAATTATATTGATTGGTTTTTGAATGTAAAGCCCGTCTTGCATTCTTGGGCTGTACCCCACTTGGTCATGATGTATTGTCCTTTTTACCTATTTTTGGATTTGGTTTGTTAAAATTTACAAAAAAATGCTTGTCCATGAGTGACAGTGGTCTATAACTTCTTTTCTTGTGATGTCTATATCCAGTTTTAGTATCAACTGATGGTGGCTTCAAAGACTGCATTGAGAATTCTCAATGAGAATTCTCTTCAATGTTGATGAAATGTTTGTGTAAAATTGGTATTTTTTTCTTAAATATTTAGTAGATTAAAGCCATCTCATCACTTGGGTTTTCTTTATAGGAAGTTTTTTTATTGTTGTTGAGACAGTCTCACTCTATCACTCGGGGTGGAGTACAATGGCACCATCATGGCTCACTGCAGGCTCAACATCCTGGGCTCAAGTGATCCCCCTCCCTCAGCCTCCCAACTAGCTGGGACTACAGGCATGCACCACCACACCTGGCTAATTTTTTGTATTTTTGGTAGAGACCAGGTTTCACCATGTTGCCCAGATTGGTCTTGAACTCATGAATTTAAGTGATCTGCCCACCTCAGCTTCCCAAAGTACTGGGATTACAAGTGTGAGCCACTGCACCCAGCCTATGGCAAACTTTTGAACCAAAAACTCAAGGTTTATATGTATTATATACACACACACATATACATACATGTACTTATACTTTAAGTTCTGGGATACATGTGCAGAACATGCAAGTTTGTTACATCGGTATACATGTGCCATGGTGGTTTGCTGCACCCATCAACCCGTCATCTACGTTAGGTATTTCTCCTAATGTTATCCCTCCACCAGCCCCCCACCCCGTGACAGGCCCCGGTGTGTGATGTTCCCCTCCCTTGGGTCCATGTGTTCTCATTGTTCAGCTCCCACTTATGAGTGAGAACATGCAGTGTTTGGTTTTCTGTTCCTGTGTTAATTTGCTGAGAATGATGGTTTCCAGCTTCATCCATGTCCCTGAAAAGGACATGAACTCATGTTTTTTATGGCTGCATAGTATTCCATGGTGCATATGTGCCACATTTTCTTTATCCAGTCTAACAGTAATGGGCATTTGGGTTGGTTCCAAGTCTTTGCTATTGTGAATAGTGCTGCAATAAACATACATGTGCATGTGTCTTTATAGTAGAATGATTTATAATCCTTTGGGCATATACACAGTAATGGGATTGCAGGGTCAAATGGTATTTCTAGTTCTAGATTCTTGAGGAATCACCACACTGTCTTCCACAATGATTGAACTAATTTTCACTCCTACCAACAGTGTAAAAGCTTTCCTTTCTCCACATCCTCTCCAGCATCTGTTGTTTCCTTTTTAATGATCACCATTCTAACTGGCATGAGATGGTATCTCATTTTGGTTTTGATTCGCATTTATCTAATGACCAGTGATGAGCTTTTTCTCATATGCTTATTGGCTGCATAAATGTCCTCTTTTGAAAAATGTCTGGTCATATCTTTTGCCCACCTTTTGATGGAGTTCCTTGGGTTTTTTTCTCGTAAATTTCTTTAAGTTTCTTGTAGATTGTGGATATTAGCCCTTTGTTGGATGATAGATTGCAAAAATTCTCTCCCAATTCTGTAGGTTGCCTGTTCACTCTGATGATAGTTTCTTTTGCTGTGCAGAAGCTCTTTAGTTTAATTAGGTTCCATTTGTCAAATTTGGCTTTTGTTGCCATTGCTTTCAGTGTTTTAGTCATGAATTCTTTGCCCATGCCTATGTCCTAACTGGTACTGCCTAGGTTTTCTTCTTTGTTTTTATGTTTTTAGGTCCTTACATTTAAATCTTTAATCTATCTTGAGTTAATTTTTGTATAAGGTGTAAGGAAGGGGTTCAGTTTCAGTTTTCTGCATATGGCTAGCCAGTTTTCCCAACACCATTTATTAAATAGGGAATCCTTTCTCCATTGCTTATTTTTGTCAGGTTTGTCAAATATCAGATGGTTGTAGATGTGTGGTGTTATTTCTGAGGCCTCTGTTCTATTCCATTGGTCTATATATCTGTTTTGGTACCAGTACCATGCTGTTTTGGTTACTGTAGCCTTGTAGCATAGTTTGAAGTCAGGTAGCATGATGTCTCTAGCTTTGTTCTTTTTCCTTAAGATTGTCTTGGCTATATGGGCTAACTTTTGGTTCTATATGAAATTTAAAGTAGTTTTTCTAAGTCTGTGAAGAAAGTTAATGGTAGCTTGATGGGAATACATTGAATCTATAAATTACTTTGGGCAGTATGGCCATTTTCACAATATTGATTATTCCTATCCGTGAGCATGGAATGTTTTTCCATTTGCTTGTGTCCTCTCTTATTTTCTTGAGCAGTGGTTTGTAGTTCTTGAAGAGGTCCCTCACATGCCTCATAAGTTGTATTTTTAGGTATTTTCTTCTCTTTGTAGCAATTGTGAATGGGAGGTTGCTCATGATTTGGCTCTCTGTTTATCTATTATTGGTGTATAGGAATGCTTGTGATTTTTGCATATTGATTTGTATCCAGAGACTTTGCCAAAGTTGCTTATCAGCTTATGGAGTTTTGGGGCTGAGATGATGAAGCTTTCTAAATATACAATCGTAATCTGCAAACAAAGATAATTTGACTTCCTCTCTTCCTACTTGAATATGCTTTATTTCTTTCTCTTGCCTGTATGCCTGTATGCCCTGGCCAGAATGTCCAATACTATGCTGAATAGGAGTAGTGAGAGAGGGCATGCTTGTCTTGTGCCAGTTTTCTTTTTTTTTTTTTTTTTGAGACGGAGTCTCGATCGCTCTGTCGACCAGGCTGGAGTGCAGTGGCCAGATCTCAGCTCACTGCAAGCTCCGCCTCCCGGGTTCACACCATTCTCCTACCTTAGCCTCCCAAGTAGCTGGGACTACAGGCACCCGCCACCTCACCTGGCTAGTTTTTTTTTTTTTTTTGTATTTTTTAGTAGAGACAGGGTTTCACCGTGTTAGCCAGGATGGTCTCGAGCTCCTGACCTCGTAATCTGCCCCCCTCTGCCTCCCAAAGTGCTGGGATTACAGGCTTGAGCCACCACACCCAGCATTGTGCTGGTTTTCAAAGGGAATGCATCCAGCTTTTGCCCATTAAGTATGATATTGACTGTGGGTTGTCATAAATAGCTCTTATTATTTTGAGATATGTTCCATCAATACCTAGTTTATTGAGTGTTTTTAGCATGAAGGGGTGTTGAATTTTATCGAAGTCCTTTTCTGCATCTATTGAAATAATCATGTGGTTTTTGTCACTGGTTCTGTTTATGTGATGAATTACATTTGTTGACTTGCATATGTTGAACCAGCCTTGCATCCTAAGGATAAAGCTGACTTGATTGAGATAGATAAGCTTTTTGATGTGCTGCTGGATTTTGTTTGCCAGTATTTTATTGAGGATTTTCGCATCAAAGTTCATCAGGGATTTTGGCCTGAAATTTTCTTTTTGTGTATGTGTCTCTGCCAGGTTTTGGTATCAGGATGATGCTGGTCTCATGAAATGTGTTAGGGAGGAGTCTTTCTCTTTCTCTTGTTTGGAATAATTTCAGAAGGAATGGTACCATCTCCTGTTTGTACCTCTGGTAGAATTCGGCTGTGAATTCGTCTGGTCCTGGGCTTTCTTTGGTTGCTAGGCTATTAATTACTGCCTCAATTTCACTTGTTACTGGTCTATTCAGGGATTCGACTTCTTCCTGGTTTAGCTTGGTAGGATGTTTGAGTCCAGGAATTTATCCATTTCTTCGAGATTTTTTTCTACTTTATTTACATGAAGGTGTTTACAGTATTCTCTGATGGCGGTTTGTATTTCTGTGGGATCAGTGGTGATACCCCCTTTATCATTTTTTATTGTGTCTATTTGATTCTTCTCTCTTTTCTTCTCTTTTTCTCTCTACTTTTATTTTTATTCTTTTCTTTTCATCTTTTTCTCTGTTTTCTCTGGCTAGTGGTCTATTTTGTTAATCTTTTCAAAAAACCAGCTCCTGGATTCATTGGTTTTTTGAAGGGTTTTTCATATCTCTATCTCCTTCATTTCTGCTCTGATCTTAGTTATTTCTTGTCTTCTGTTAGCTTTTGAATTTGTTTGCTCTTGCTTCTTTAGTTCTTTTAATGGTGAGGTTAAGGTGTTGATTTTAGATCTTTTCCACTTTCTCCTGTGGGATTTAGTGCTATAAATTTCCCTCTAAACACTGCTTTAGCTGCATCCCAGAGATTCGGGTACTTTGTGCCTTTGTTGTCATTGATTTCAAAGAACTTGCTTATTTCTGCCTTAATTTCATTATTTACCCAGTAGCCATTCAGGAGGAGGTTGTTCAGTTTCCATGTAGTTGTGCAGTTTTGAGTGAGTTTCTTAATCCTGAGTTCTAATTTGATTGCACTGTGGTCCAAGAGACTGTTATGATTTCTGTTCTGTTGCATTTGCTGAGGAGTGTTTTACTTCCAATTACATGGTTGATTTTGGAATAAGTGCGATGTGGTGCTGAGAAGAATGTATATTCTGTTGATTTGGGGTGGAGAGCTCTGTAGATGTCTGTTAGGTCCGCTTGGTCCAGAGATGAGTTCAAGTCCTGAATATCCTTGTTAATTTTCTGTCTCATTGATCTAATATTGACAGTGGGGTGTTAAAGTCTCCCACTATTATTGTGTGGGAGTCTAAGTTTCTTTGTAGGTCTCTACGAACTTGTTTTATGAATCTGGTTGCTCTGTGTTGGGTGCATATATATTTAGGACAGTTAGCTCTTCTTGTTGCATTGATTGTTTTACCATTATGTAATGCCCTTCTTTGTCTATTTTGATCTTTGTTGGTTTATAGTCTGTTTTATAAGAGACTAGGATTGCAACCTCTGCTTTCTTTTTCTTTCCATTTGCTTAGTAAATCTTCCTCCATTTCTTTATTTTGAGCCTGTGTGTGTCTTTGCATGTGAGATGCGTCTCCTGAATACAGCACAATGATGGGTCTTGACTCTTTATCCAGTTTGCCAATCTGTACCTTTTAATTGGGGCATTTAGTCTTTTCCATTTAAGATTAGTATTGTTCTGTGTGAATTCCATCCTGTCATTATGATGCTAGCTGGTTATTTTGCCCATTAGTTTATGCAGTTTCTTCATAGTGTTGTATGTTTTGGTTTGTTTTGCAGTGGCTGGTACTGGTTTTTCCCTTCTGTATTTAGTGCTTTCTTCAGGAGCTCTTGTAAGGCAGGCCTAGTGGTTACAGAATCCCTCAGCATTTGCTTGTCTGTAAAGGATTTTATTTCTCCTTCACTTGTAAAGCTTAGTTTGGCTGGATATGAAATTCTGGGTTGAAAATTCTTTTCTTTAAGAATGTTGAGTATTGGCCCCCACTCTCTTCTGGCTTGTAGGGTTTCTGCCAAGAGATCCATTGTTAGTCTTAATGGGCTTCCCTCAGTGGGTAACCTGACCTTTCTGTCTGGCTGCTCTTAACATTTTTTCCTTCATTTCAACCTTGGTGAATCGGACGATTATGTATCTTGGGGTTGCTCTTCTCAAGGAGTATCTTTGTGATATTCTCCATGTTTCCTGAATTTGAATGTTGGCCTGTCTTGCTAGGTTGGGGAAGTTCTCCTGGATAGTATCCTGAAGTGTGTTTTCCAACTTGGTTCCATTCTCCCTGTCACTTTCAGGTACACAGTCAGATGTAGGGTTGGTCTTTTCATATAGTTCCATATTTCTTGGGGGCTTTGTTCATTCCTTTTTGTTCTTTTTTTCTCTAATCTTGTCTTCATGCTTTATTTCATTAAGTTGATTTTCAATCTCTGATATCCTTTCTTCCACTTGATCAATTCAGCTATTGATACTTGTATATGCTTCATGAAGTTCTTGTGCTGTGTTTTTCAGCTCCATCAGGTCATTTATGTTCTTTTCTAAATTGGTTATTCTAGTTAGCAATTTCTCTAACCTTTTATCAAGTTCCTTAGCTTCCTTGCATCGGTTAGAACATGCTCCTTTAGCTCGGAGGAGTTTGTTATTACCAACCTTCAGAAGCCTACTTCTGTCAATCCATCAAACTCATTCTCTGTCCAGTTTTGTTCGCCTGCTGGCACGGAGTGATCCTTTGGAGGAGAAGAGGCATTCTGGGTTTGGAATTTTCAGCCTTTTTGCGCTGGTTTTTCTTCATCTTCGTGGATTTATCTACCTTTGGTGTTTTCTGTTGGTGATCTTCGGATGGAGTTTTTGCATGGTCATCCTTTTTGTTGATGTTGATGCTATTGCTTTCTGTTTGTTAGTCTTCCTTCTAACAGGCCCCTCTTCTGCAGTTCTGCTGGAGTTTGCTGGGGGTCCACTCCAGACCCTGTTTGCCTTGCTGTCACCAGCGGATACTGCAGAACAGCAAAGATTGCTGCCTGTTCCTTCCTCTGGAAGCTTCATCCCAGAGGGGAACCCGCCAGATGCCAGCCAGAGCTCTCCTGTATGAGGTGTCTGTCAACCCCTGCTGGGAGGTGTCTCTCTGTCAGGAGGCACAGGGGTCAGCAACCCACTTGAGGTGGCAGTCAGCAGTCTGTCCCTTATCAGAGCTCGAGCGCTGTGCTGGGATATCCACTGCTCTCTTCAGAGCCAGCAGGCAGGAATGTTTAAGTCTGCTGAAGCTGTGCCCACAGCCACCCCTTCCCTCAGGTGCTCTGTCCAGGGAGTTGGGAGTTTTATCTATAAGCCCATGACTACAGTTGCTGCCTTTCTTTCAGAGATGGCCTGCCCAGAAAGGAGGAATCTAGAGAGGCAGTCTGACTACAGCGGCTTTGAGGTACTGCGGTGGGCTCTGCCCAGTCCAAACTGCCCAGCAGCTTTGTTTACACTATAAGGGGAAAACGGCCTACTGAAGCCTCAGTAATGGCAGATACCTCTCCCCCGACCAAGCTTGAGCATCCTAGGTCAACTTCAGAGTACTGTGCTAGCAGCGAGAATTTCAAGTCAGTGGACCTTAGCTTGCCAGGCTCCTAGGGGGTGGGATCTGCTGAGCAGAACCACTTGGCTCCCTGGCTTCAGCCCGCTTTCCAGGGGAGTGGTCGGTTCTGTCTCACTGGTAGTTCTAGGTGCCACTGGGGTATGAAAATAAACTCCAGCAGCTAGCTCGGTGTCTGCCCAAATGGCTGCCCAGTTTTGTGCTTGAAATCCAGGGCCCTGGTGATGTAGGCACCCCAGGGAATCTCCTGGTCTGTGGGTTGCAAAGACTGTGGGAAAAGCATAGTATCTGGGCCAGATAGCACCGTCTTTCATGGCAGGCACAGTCCCTCATGGCTTCCCTTGGCTAGGGGAGAAAGTTCCCGAACCCCTTGCACTTTCTGAGTGAGGCAACGCCCCATCCTGCTTCTGCTTGCCCTCTGTGGACTGCACCCACTGTCTAACCAGTCCCAATGAGATGAACGAGGTACCTCAGTTGGAAAGGCAGAAATCACCTGCTTTCTGAGTTGGTCTTGCCGGGAGCCACAGACCAGAGCAGTTCCGATTGAGCCATCTTTCCCAGGAATCAAAACTCAAATTTTTTAAACAGCTAAAAGATGACTTGGCCGGGCGCGGTGGCTCAAGCCTGTAATCCCAGCACTTTGGGAGGCCGAGACGGGCGGATCACGAGGTCAGGAGATCGAGACCATCCTGGCTAACACGGTGAAACCCCGTCTCTACTAAAAATACAAAAACTAGCCGGGCGAGGTGGCGGGCGCCTGTAGTCCCAGCTACTCGGGAGGCTGAGGCAGGAGAATGGCGTAAACCTGGGAGACGGAGCTTGCAGTGAGCTGAGATCCGGCCACTGCACTCCAGTCTGGGCGACAGAGCGAGACTCTGCCTCAAAAAAAAAAAAAAAAAGATGACTTAAGTAATCTGTTTCTTCTTGAAAAAGCTTTGCTAGTTTGTAGTTCTCAGGGAATCTTTCCATTTAATTGAGGTTGTTGAATTTATTGGTGTGAAGTTGTTCATAAGAGTCCCTGACTGTCCTTTAAATTAATCTATAAAATATGTAATGATATTACTACTTTCATTATTGATGCTGTGATCTGTCTCTTATCTGTTTTTATTCTGATTAGTCTGGCTAGAGGTTTAGCATTTTACTTATATTTTTTCAAAAAAAGTTTTGGTTTTATTGATTTTTCTATTTTTTATATTCTATTTCATTAATTTCTACTCTGATCTTTATTTCCTTTCTTTTAAATTTGAATTTATTTTGCTCTTCTTTTTCTAGTTTCTTAAGGTATAAGCAGAGGACATTGATTTGGGACTTCTCTCCCTTTTTAATATAGATATTTAGGACTATAAATACCACTCCAAGTACTACTTTAGTGGCATCCCACACATTTTTGTTTGTTGTATTGTCATCTTTATGCTGTTCAAAATATTTTGCAATTTACCTTTTGACATCTTCATTGATCTACCACTTATTTTGAATTGGTTTTAAGTAGTTAACAAATATTTGGTCATTTTCCAGATCTTTCTAATTTGGTTCCATCTTGATCAGAGAACGTACAGGAAATTGCTTGGATGCTTTTCAATGTATCAAGGTTTGTCTTACAGCTCAGAATATGGCCTATCTTGGTCATGTTTCATGAGCCCCTGAGAAGAATGTACATTCTGTTGTTGGATGGAGTATTCTATAAATGTCAGTTTGGTCACCTGAGGTGATAGTATTGCTCAAGTTTTCTATATCCGTATTGATTTTCTGTCAACTTATCTTTGTGATTGTTGAGAGAGTTGTATTGAAATCTCTGCCTATAATTGTTCATTTGGCCATTTCTTATTGCATTTCTATTGGGTTTTGTTTCATATGATTTGAAGTCCTATGACCAGGTGCTTTACATTTAGGATTATTGTCTCCTCTTAATGACTTACT
This sequence comes from Trachypithecus francoisi, assembly GCF_009764315.1. Taxonomy (NCBI): domain Eukaryota; kingdom Metazoa; phylum Chordata; class Mammalia; order Primates; family Cercopithecidae; genus Trachypithecus; species Trachypithecus francoisi. Next base: position 163,257,521 of record NW_022681468.1, on the reverse strand, counting down.
TACGTAATATTACAAAATGCCCTTCTTTATCTTTGCCCATTTTCTTTGCTCTGGATTGTACAATGTCTAATATTGACATGGCCACTCCAGCGCTCCTTTGCTTAGTGTTAGTTTGATATATGTTTTTCTGCCCATTCCTTTTTTTTTTTTTCAGACAGAGTCTCTTTCTGTCACCCAGGCTGGAGTGCAGTGGTGCGATCTCGGCTCACTGCATCCTTCGCCTCCTGGGTTCGAGCGCTTCTCCTACCTCAGCCTCCCAAGTAGCTGGGACTCCAGGCGTGCGCCACCATGCCTAGCTAATTTTTGTATTTTTAGTAGAGACAGTGTTTCACCATGTTGGCCAGGCTGGTCTCGAACTCCTGACCTCAGGTGATCTGCCTGCCTCAGCCTCCCAAAGTGCTGGGATTACAGGCATGAGCCACTATACCAGTCTCTGTCCATTTACTGTGAAGCTATATGTGTCTTTATTTTAAAGTACATTTCCTGTAGGAACATACCATTGGGTCTCATAGGTACATACAGTTGCTTTATTTTTAATCCAGTGTGACACTATCTGCCTTTTAATTGGTATGTGTAGATCGTTTACATTAAAAGCTGATATGGTCAGGTAATTATTTTTTCTGATGATGCTGTTGTTGTATCAGCCTGTCCTTTGTGGCCCTTTGTGAGTTCTTGTTTGTTTGCTTTTGTTGCATAGGCCATGTCTCCCTCTGCTGTCCTGGCTGGAGTGCAGTGGCATGACCAGAGCTCACTGTCTAACCTTGGACTCCTGGGCTCAAGTGACTTTCCCACCTCAGCCTCCTGAGTAGCTGAGATGACAGGGGTGTGCCACCATGCCTGGCTAACTTTTTTTTTTTTTTTTTTTCTACATGAGGTCTTGCTATGTTGCTCAGGCTGGTCTCAACTCCTAGCCTCAAGTAATCCTCCTTGGCCTCCTAATTAATGTTATCCTATTCTTTTTTTTTTTTTTTTTGAGACGGAGTCTGGCTCTGTCGCCCAGGCTGGAGTGCAGTGGTCAGATCTCAGCTCACTGCAAGCTCCGCCTCCCGGGTTTATGCCATTCTCCTGCCTCAGCCTCCCGAGTAGCTGGGACTATAGGCACCCGCCACCTCGCCTGGCTAGTTTTCTGTATTTTTTTTTTTTTTAGTAGAGACGGGGTTCACCATGTTAGCCAGGATGGTCTCGATCTCCTGACCTCATGATCCGCCCATCTCAGCCTCCCAAAGTGCTGGGATTACAGGCTTGAGCCACCGCACCCGGCCAATGTTATCCTATTCTTAATTTATGTAGTCTATATTTTCTTACCTGTCTCCAAGAATAGTAATGATTTTTTTAATCCACAAAGTATTTATTTTTAATGCTATTTTTTCTCTTTTATTTAATTTACTGTGGTCTTTTATTCCCCTCCTGTCAGTGGTTTTCATTCTAAGACTGAATGGTGACCTTTGTGATCCATTCGTATTTTAAAGTGCATACTGGTTTGAGTTTTTGTGGTCGTTTTCTCCTAATTTTGTGTTAGCACATGTGGTTATCTTTATCATATCTCGTGTGGTTATCTTTTACAATTTACTAAGAGTAAATAAAAGGTCTGGATATGTTTCTGGGATTTCAGCAGACATGTTTTATTTTAAGGTTAGTAAACAGAAAGCCGACCTAAGTGGTAGGGATCCCCTATCTCAGAATAAAAAAGACCTTTCTTTTCTGGGCTCCTTAAGCCCTCTTTAGAAGGCTAGTTCTTCATTGGTAATTATATTTAAATGTCTTTATTTAAAATGTCTGAAGATTTTGTTGTTGTTGTTGTTTATCTATTTGTTTGCTTCTTTCATTCCAGTAATAAAATACATCATGCATGGGTTGGAGGGAAGAGGACAGGATGGTGGTGAGTGTGGAGACCCAACAGGACTGATATTTCCAAACAAAGGTCTCCAATTACTTCTCAGCTTTTTGGACACCTCTTTCTCATTCTGCTAACCTTCTTTATGTTCATACTTGGACTGAATCAGTTTTCTTCTTGGATGCAATGCTCTGTTTTATGTTCTGGGAGTATTTTACTCATGTTAGTCATCAACAGGTTACCATCCACTTTTCTCCTCTAAAAATTTAGTGGAAATCAGTTGGCCACTGATGGTTAACTTCACTGTGGTGTTCATATTCCTTTTAACAATCTCAGTTTAATGAGGTGTTATGAAGGAGGGGACCCAAGTACTTGTGCTGGGTCTGCCAAATTGATTTGAGAGTTTTAGAAAACATAATTCAAGGGTAGGGAATGAGACTCTTAATTTTACATGTTTGTTTGGGGTTGTTTTGGACATATTTTTTAGAAAATTAGAAAGAGACATCTTCTGAGGAGAAGCCAGAAGGTTTATTGATACATTTGCCTTGGTTATATATTTTGACAAATTAGGGTTTGGCAAACGACAGCCAGTAAGCCAAGTCCAGCAGTATCAGTTTTTGAAAATAAAGTTTTGTTGGAACACAGCCTTACTCACTTATTTATGTATTTGTCTATAGCTGCCTTTATGCTACAATGGCAAAATTGAGTACTTGTTTCAGAGATTGTATGGCCTGTAAAACATAAAATATTCACTTTCTGGCATTTATAGAAAAAACATTTCAGATCCTATATTTAGATGAACCTGTAATCAGAAGCAAATGGTTCTGAATCTAGCTTTTTAGGTAAAATCACATTCCAGTCTTAAGTCCCAAAAGGATTTTCTCTTTGAATAATAATTATTATTTTCACTACTGTAGACTGAGCACAGTAAAATTTTCCCCCATACCACATTGAGTTAGAATGGTCTTTTTCCATCAAATCTGTATCTGGCTGTAGCTTTACCCAACTAAAGCTGGTAACTCCTTTAGGGCAGTCAAAAGTTCCTTTAGAAGATAAGCTTAAAAGCAAGATTTAGAATCAAAATTCCAATTTTACATTTTAAAATAACCCAAGTCAAAACAATTTAGTATCAGTGCTTTGGAACTGGAGTTATCTTACTGACCTGAAAGCGCACGAGTCAGTGCTGGACTTACTCCGCTGGTAATCCCTCACTCACAAAAGAATAAACCTCCCAATGGAAAGAGAAAAAAAGCTGTTTTGTGGGATCTACTCTGTTGACTGATTTACAAGCTTTTTATACATTACCTTCACAGAAAAAAATGGTATTATTTCTCCAAATAATAAATAAACGTGAACTAAAGGGAAGCAAACTTGAGCTTGCATTTTGATAGATAAAGTCCTGCTTCCTGCCCCATCCATTAAAGACACAGATGGCTATTTGTGGAGACAGCTCACAGAGCGTCGGATTTCACCTGAACATATCTCCTGCAACTATAAATAATTAAATGAAGCTGATTGTCTCCACTAGTAATAATTAAGTTTGGATGCGGGAAATCAATGGAACCAAAAGGTGGTCCATGAAAAGATCAACAGAACTGACAAAACTTTAGACGAATTTACCAAGAAAAAAAGAGAGACTAGTTAAACGACTAGAATCAGAAATGAAATAGATGTTACTATTTATTTTACAGAAATAAAAGAATTATAAAGGAAAACCATGAATAATTGCACACTAAAATATGAGATAACTTAGATGAAATGGACAAATTGTTAGAAGCAAACTGCCAAAAGTGACTCAAGAAGAAACAGACAAGCTGAATAAACCTATAACAAGCAAAGAGATTGTATTATTAATTTTTAAAATTACCCACAAAAAGTCCCAGGCCCAGATGGTATATCATTGCTGAATTCTACCAAACATTTAAAGAAAAAGTAATGTCAAAATTTCACCAACATTTCCAAAAAGTAGAAGAGGAGAAAATCTTCCCAAATCATTGTATGATTTCATTATTTCCCTGATGCCAAAATGAAAGATATTTTAAGAAAAGAACACTATAGACCAATATATTTTATGAATATAGATTCAAAATTTCCCAACAAAATTTTAATAAACCAAACCAAGCAGCATATTTAAAAAAATGCACCATGACCAAGTGGGATTTATCTCAGAAATCAAAGGTTGGTTTAACACCCACAAATAAATTAATGTAATAGATTATATCAATATGATAAACAAAAATCACGATTATCTCAAATGTATAAAAAGCATTTGACAAAATCCAACACTTATTCATGATATTAAAAAAACTCAATAAACTGAAAAAGAAGGAAAATCCCTCAACCTGACAAACGATATCTACAAAATCCCACAGCTAACATCAGACTAAATGATAAAAGAGCAGGTGCTTTTCCCCTAATATCAGGAGCAAGTCTATGGTGTCTCCTTTTGCTACATATATTCAACACTGTAAAGGAGGTTTTAGCCAGGACAATTAGCCAAGTGAAAAATAAAAGGCATCCAGCTTGGAAAAGAAGCAGCAAAGCAACTTTATTTGCAGATGACATGATCATATGCCCAGAATCCTACTAAAAAATTAAACTAGTAATTAGTTCAGCAGGGTTATAGGATACAAGATCATCACACAAAAATTAATTCTATGTCTCTATATATGCAACAAACAATTCAGAAAATAAAATTAGAATGGTCTTTTCAGTAAGTGGCATGAGAACGGTTGAATTGTCATTAAAAAAAGTGAAAATGGACCCTTACCTTACACCATATGCCAAAATTAACCAAAAATAGACCAAAGATCTAAACATAAGAGTCAAAGCTGTAAAACTCTTAGCAGAAACGTGGGATAAATATTTACAACCTTGTCTTTGAAGGATTTTTAGATACGACACCAAAAGCACAACAAAATTAGATAAATTGCACTATTAAGTTTAAAACTCTTGTGACTCAAAGAACATCAGCAAGAAAATGAATAGACAACCCACAGAATGGAAGAAAACATTTGCAAATACTGTATCTAAAAGGACTTGTATCCAGAATATATAAAGAACTGTCATAACTCCATAATAAAAACACAAATGAACTAATTTAAAAATGGACAAAGCATTTCAATAGACTCTTCTATTACAGAGAAATACAAATGACCAATAAGCACTTGAAAAAATGCTCAGTATCATTAGTCATCAGAGAAATGCAAACTAAAACCACGACGAAATACCACTTCATATGCACTAGGATAGTTAGAAGCAAAAAGTCACATAGCAAGTGCTGGCAAGGATGTGGGGAAATCGGAACCCATATACACTACTGGTAGGAATGTAAAATGGTGTAGCCACTTTGGAAAGCAGTCTGACAGTTTCTCAAGTGGTTAAACAGAGAATTAAAATTTGATGCAACAATTCTACTCATAGGTATATGCCCAAGAAATATGAAAACATTTGCCCACACAAGAACTTGTACATAAATATTTATAGCAGCGTTAGTCATTAATAGCCCAAAGGTGAAAATAACCCAAATGTCCATCGATGAATAGGTAAAATGGAATATAGCCATAGAATGGAATATTATTTGGCCATAAAAAGGAGTGAAGTACTGATACATGCTTCAACATGAATTAACCTAGAAAACATGACAAGTGAAAGAAACCAGATACAAAAGACCACATAGTATATGATTACATCATTGCAAGTCCAGAATGGGGAAATCTGTAGAGAAAAATGTAGATTGATTAATGGTTCCTCAGGGCTGACTGTTGTCATAGTTGCACATATTTGTGAATATATTTTAAAAGTTGAAATGTACACATTAAATTGTTGAATTTTATGATATATTAATTATATCCTAACAAAGCTGTTAAAAATTGAGTTGGTTGGTAGTAAAAAAAATTAAAACAATGGTTTTAATAAGATACGTTTAATTTTTCTCACATTCAGAAGGTCTGGAAATAGCCAGCCTATGGCAAAGATGGCAGTCCAAAGTTTCAGGAACTTTGGCTTCCTCTGTTTTATTATTCTCAAGGTATCTCATGGTCTAAATGGCTTCTGGAGTGCTAGCCATAAACCTGACTTTTAAACAACAGGAAAAATGAAGAAGGGAGAAAGTTAAACAACTCCCCTTTTAATGACACATCCAAAAATTACATGTATCATAATTGGCCACAATCTGGTCACATGTTTGTACTTGTATGAAAATGAAGCTGGTAAACATAATCTTTTTATTTTATTATTATTATTTTTTTGAGACGGAGTCTTGCTCTGACACTGAGACTGGAGTTCAGTGGTGCAATCTCAGCTCACTGCAACCTCTGCCTCATGGGTTCAAGTGATTCTTCTGCCTCAGCCTCCCGAGTAGCTGAGACTACAGGCCTGCACCACCATGTGTGACTAGTTTTTGTATTTTCAATAGAGACTGGGTTTCACCATATTGGCCAGGCTGGTCTCGAACTCTTAACCTCGTGATCTGCCTGCCTCAGCCTCTAAAGTGCTGAGATTACAGGTGTGAGCCACTGCACCTGGCCAGTAAATATAATCTTTATTCCAGTAGTACTATTCTTATCAAACAGAAGAGGAACATTTGTAAGTGGACATCAGCAATCGTTGCAATGTTAATAAAATAAATATTTTATCAAGGTTGCTATAAAAAGCAATGCTGAATGAAAATCTAAAATGACTTAATTCTGAGCATCGAGAGAAGGAAGGAGAGGAGAGAGATAATATTTAACTAAAAATATAAAAATAATATCAAAATTCTGTATTAAGGGTTCTGAGTGGCAATGTAATCGTTATAAGCAAATATCAAATATAAAGGTTGTATAAACTACAAATAACCAAGTGTAAGCTTTGAGAAAGCATCTGATTTACGCAGCACTGAAGAAATAGGAAGATAGATGAAGTTTGGTTTCCCTGTGAAAGACAAGACAATGAAGTTACTGAAGTGTCAACATCAAAAAGCAAGTAAAGAAAAGCATATGCAGATCAATTAAAATTCAAGGGTGGTGTCCTTTTTATACCTTGTCTTGTTGTTATGAAATAGAAATGTATATTAAGGAAAGTTTTGATGGGTGGTGATATTTGGGAGTAAAATCTCTTTATTACAGAGCATGAGAGCCAAAACAAATCAGATATGAGTGCCGTCAGCAAGGTAATTTAATCTGCAGCCCATACTATTGCCTGCTTTTGAATATTAGCACAATTGACGGTGTGTTGAGGAAATTTAGCAGCCAGAGGTGTTTACTTTAGCTTCAAATCTTACTGCACATGGCGGAGTTGGCAGTGCCCTCACTTCTGTCAAGGGATGTAAATAATACATGAGGAACTATTTAGTAGCCAGAGGAGGTGTTGATATTTAATGTGGTAACATTTTTAATTGTGCACTAAACTGAGTAAACCAATACATTTGTATCCTCAAACTTATAAATTTAAAATAACTACTATAATTTAAATAATTATAAACACTGTAAATAATAGCTTACAAAGACATTCTTGGAAATCGAAGGAACGCATTCATGGGTAGAACTTATTTGCAAGTGTATTGGAACAGAAGATAAATAATGTGTGTATATATAAAAACAAAGAACCAAATTTGGCCAACTTTTCTTTAAAAAGATGTTACTGAAATTACATTTAAGAACCTTTGATGAACCCTAAGAAACCTGGGTTTAATATCACTTCCTAGCTGTGTTACCCTGGGTAAGTTAACTAGCCTTACTGAGCTTCAGTTGCCTCTGGTACAGAATGGTAATCCCCACCTCATATCAACAGGAGATCACTGAAGTGCTTGGACTATGTTACGTCCGAGATACTCCCTACCCCACCCTTCCTCTTTCCTCCTTTATGGAAATGCATCAAGATCATCAGTGGAATATAAAGCATGGGGCAGTGGAAAAATGGGAAGGACCAGTTATACAGGCCATTGACATTTATTTTTTCCATAGTTGGTTCCCAAATTGGTATTTAGGTTACAATTTGGCTGAGGACAACAGCTTAGATATAAGATGCGATGATCAAAGTGGGCTTTCAGCTGACACTGATCCTAGAGTGTTGGCCCCATCCATCACAGGATGTTTCATTTCACATCTTTTTGCCCAGTCCTGAGTGCACGCACGTCTAATCGGTTTCTGGAAGCTTGTGGTGAATAGACTGGGTTAGAAGGGCAGGAGTCAGACTTCCTTCCTCTCCTGCCCATTGGCCGAATGCGCTTCACAAAAGCCTTCCTATCCACCCTTTCCTCTCTCTACATGACGCTAAGTACTGCTATGGAACTAATGAGCACATGCAGATGAATGACTAATAATCTCTCTACCATCAGTTCTCATTTATCACAGCCAGATAATTTGAATTTCAAATTATCTCCAGAAAGCCTCTCTTTTGAATATTTATTGACATTTCAACAACTCTTCTTAATTAAGTAGTTTATTGGAATGAACAAGATCTTTGTTTACTCTAGTTCAGCAGAAGCGTGAAGAGTCAAAATAACAGCATTCCTGCTCTGCAGAAGACATCAAGGAGAACTTTGCCAAGAAATCTTTGTTCGGCTGTAGGTTTGTTATTCATTCCTCCAGCTGTCAGTGAGTGCCCGTATACAACGGACGTGCTGCTGGGCACACGTACATGAAAAAATACATTTGTTGACCTTAGGAACCCAAGAATCTCCCTAGCAAGAGAGAGACATGCAAAACATAAGAAAGAAAGAAATGTATCTTGTGGGAAGTGCAGTGGAGAACAGGAGGAGACGTCTGAATCAGCCTTACAGAATCCTGAACAGAGGAAAGGATGGTACTTGGGCTTGGCCTGCAGGCAGAGGTCAGAGTGTGTGCAGCTGACAACCTGGGAGGGTGGCTGTGTAGTGGCACTGCAGCGGCCACACAGAGGCCAGGGCAATCCTTGGCTTCTGATGTCAGTTTTCGGAGTGGTACTATAATCTGTTTCCAACAGAGGGGGGATTACGGAAGCTGAATGCCCGTGGTGGTTTCCCTCTTTCATGTAACATGTTGTCTGCGCTCAAAATATCAGGGGCTCCTGATTTCACACTCCGATGTTAAACAAATCAAGATCATTGACCTGTATCTGCATGATTTATTATTTCAGACATTTCATGCTGCTAGGGAAAGGTTCTGTTTGGATTGTGACTCTGTACAGCTCTTATCCCAGGAGGAAAGATACACGTTGCTACTTTGGTTGCCATCTAAGCAACCCTAAAAAGGGATAATAAAGGGTTCTGTGTATCGAATTTTCATACGTAGTATCTCATTGAACAACAAATATTAATAATTATTTTTATTTATGGTTGTTTAAAAATATCTGTAAATCCCCTTGTCCGAAAAGAATTTAGCTGTTTTTCTTAATGCAAACTCTAGTTTTTAAACAAAAATAATTACCTTTTAATTGAACCAATACTAATTCTCTTTGGGTTTTGTATGATCTATAAATATGTCATTAATAAAAAAAATTTCCTTGGCATTTTTTTTACCATCATATTAAGCACCTCATGTTTATTTCATGTTTTCAATGAATAATGAAATTTTTATTTAATAATTTTTTTAATGACTACTGAAAATGACTAAGAATAAACATGTATAGAGAGGTAACCATTTAGAGAGGCATAAATACATTGTCTAGATACAATTCTTGGAGTCAGAGCATCTTTGAGTGGTAAGAGAATTGTGTGTTTTTTTAGACGGAGTTTCACTCTGTCGCCCAGACTAGAGTGCAATGGTGTGATCTCGGCTCCCTGCAACCTCCACCTCCCAGGTTCAAGGGATTCTTCTGCCTCAGCCTCTTGAGTAGCTGGGATTACAGGCAAATGTCTGGCTAATTTGTTGTATTTTCAGTAGAGACGGGGTTTCACCATGTTAGCCAGGCTGGTCTCGAACTCCTGACCTTGGATGACCTGCCCCACCTCAACCTCCCAAAGTGCTGGGATTACAGGTGTGAGTCACCGCGCCCGGCCAGGAAATGTAAAGGTCATCTTTCCCTGCACCTATCCAGTGCCTGTGTGAATCTGCAACCCTTTCCCCCCCACCTGACCTCACCATTCAGAATTTTTTTCTAAAAGCAAGTAATTTTTTAAGCTGTGAACAAAAGGGTAGGAAAAAAAGAAAAACCCCCACTTGGGGAAAAGGGGAAAGCTGGTAAGGTGGGTGGCGGTGTGTGGAGTCATGCCTAAACTGGTGTTTTCAATCGCCTGTGGATGTTTTCCCTTGCCTTTGTCTGGTCTCCCTTCTGATTTATTTCTCTGAGTATGGAATTGTAAGTGGGAAGAGGATGTATACATATCACCATGGCCTGGACATATGAATGGCTCTGCGTTCTTATTACCCCCTGACTGACAGATGTCAGGTTCTTCTCACTGCTGTTGGTAATTGGATAACGGGAGAATTATTTAATGTATTTCTTCAAGACAAATATTAACATTGGGATTTTCCATTATAGAAATGAAATCTTTCAAACCAGAATATAAAGCTCAAACCATGCCATCTGAAATAGTTTGTTGCAATATTTTTCCCTTGCTTTAAATGTTTAACATGTTACTGTTGTGTAAGTATAATGTGATACATGCACTCATTTTAATTTGACTTACACGTGATTATCTAGTGTGGATGACGTTTTTCAAACAGAATGTCATTACATCAGTGCTGTGTTAACAGGAAAGTATATTAGCCTCTATTTGTTAGTGAACGTTAAAAGCTAGGAATATAATTCTTGAAACAATGGCACGGTGCTGCTGAAAATGACAGCCTGTGTTTTCCAGTTGCCCACATTGCAGAATTAGTAAACATGAATCAGAAAAACAGCCACACACACACACAAAAATGAAACAAAATCTTATAACACATTCAGATTGCTTTCCTTTAAAAATAATCTTGCCCTTGTCTTGAGCTAGGTGCCCTAGAAGCAGAGCCTGAAGAAGGTATTCAAGTTCAACTGATTTAGTGGGGATGTTCTCAGGTAAAGGGGAATGGGGGTGGTCTACACTCAAACTGGCTTCTGCCCTGTGCCATGGGAGCCATGTGAAGGACCCTGCTGGAGTAGCTTCTGCACCCATGTCAGTCACTGGCCCTGGTCAGAGAGGACACAGCTCCTGTTTGGAAGTCGGCAGTTGTCTGGAGAGCAAAGGGCAGTGGGGTGTCATTGCTGGCCATGATACCCAGCCTCCCAACGACAGCTTGGGCTGGCACTCTGGCTGCAGGAAATGAGCAGAATTCAAGCAGTAGCTCTAGCTGGCAGTCATCTTCAAAGATAGTATGAAGTTGAGAGGTAAAGCCAGCTGGATTTCTGGGTCAGGTGGGGACTTGGAGAACTTTTCTGTCTTACAAGAGGATTGTAAAAATGCACCAATCAGCACTCTGTAGCTAGGATTGTAAAACGCACCAATCAGTGCTCTGAGGCTAGCTACAGGTTTGTAAAATGCGCCAATCAGCACTCTGTAAAAATGCACCAATCATCTCTCTGTTGCTAGCTAGAGGTTTGTAAAATGGACCAATCAGTGCTTTGTAAAATGGGTCAATCAGCAGGACATGGGTGGGGACAAATAAGGGAATAAAAGCTGGCCATCTCCAGCCAGCAGCAGAAGCTGTTTGGGTCCCTTTCTATGCTGTGGAAGCCTTGTTCTTTCCCTCCTCACAAATCTTGCTGCTGCTCCCTCTTTGGGTCTGTGCCACGTTTAAGAGCTGTAACACACACTGTGAAGGTCCACCGCTTCATTCTTGAAGTCAGCCAGACTATGAACCACCAGAAGGAACCAACTCCTGACACAGTAGCTGCATCCTCAGGTGGTGGTAGGTACGAAGGAGCTCTCTGCGGTTTCTGTTATAAAGACTAATACCATTGGTGTGGGTTCCACCCTCATGACCCACCTCTCAAAGGCCCAGCCTCCTAAAATTAGCACTTTGGGGGTGAAGATTTCAACATATCAATTTGGGATGACACAAACGTTCAGGCCCGAGTGAGAGTCCCACAGAAGCTCTGCCTGCAGAAATGCAATTAGGGTGGTGAACACCAAGGGTGCCAGAAAAGCCACGGGAAACTGGAGCCTGCCAGCTTTTTGTATGATACACCTGGGAATAAATTAAGACTACTGGGAAAAGGAGAATGACAAAAAAGGGGAGGAATTGCTTAACACTGAAAAAAGGTGACTCAGTCCCCTGAATCATGGAAAACTTGCCTTATTTGCTGAGCAAAGGTTCTCCAGCTGCGGTGCTGGGGGACACCTGACACTTAACTTTTCTGGGGTTGGGAGGAAGCAGAGACTCACTGCCCTGACTCCCTCACCTGGAAGGCCCAAGGGGGTTTCCCTCCACAGTTTTCTGGCCCTGGAGATCACGTTATCACCAGGTGGAGCGACTGTAGAACCAGAATTCCACATGGGGCGGGGTGGGGGGCGTACTCCGTGCTGCACTCTTGCCTCTCATATTTCCAAGACACGAATTTGCCCAAAAACGTGCTTTTAAAAAGTTAACAAATTTTCAGCGGATTCACTTAAAACAGCATCTCCTCCCTAGGACACCTGCATGCTGTCAACTATTGATGTCCATTCAGCCTTCCCTGGTCCCTAGCTGGGCCCAGTACTGCTGGTTTTGTGAGGCAGAGAGGGCAGTGCTGATGTGCCTGGCTGGGGCCGCAGTACCACAGCAACGAGTTTGCTCGGTGGATCAGCCCATTCTCGTGCTGCTGTGAAGAAATACCTGATTGGGAGGCAGAGGCGGGCAGATCACGAGGTCAGGAGATCGAGACCATCCTGGCTAACACGGTGGAACCCGTCTCTACTAAAAATACAAAAAAATTATCCGGGCGTAGTGGCTGCGCCTGTAGTCCCAGCTAGTCCCTGGGAGGCTGAAGCAGGAGAATGGCTGAACCCGGGAGGCGGAGCTTGCAGTGAGCCCAGATCGTGCCACTGCACTCCCAGCCTGAGCTACAGAGTGAGACCCCATCTCAAAAAAAAAAAAAAAAAAAAAAAAAAACCAATAAAATAAAAATAAAAACCTGAGACTGGGTAATGTATGAAGAAACGAGGTTTAATCGGCTCACGGTTCTCCAGGCTGTGCAGGAAGCATCTGCTTCTGGAGAGGCCTCAGGGAGCTTCCACTCATGGCCCAAGGCAAAGTGGGGGCTGGAGAAGAGAGATTGAGGCGGCAGGTGCCACACACTTTAAAACCACCAGATCTGGTGAGAACTCTATCACTGGCATAGCGCTAAGGGGATGGTATTAAACAATAAGAAACCACCCCCATGATCCATTCACCCCCCACCAGGCCCCACCTCCCACCATTGGGAATTACAGTTCAACATGAGAGCTGGGAAGGGACACAGACCCAAACCACGCCTCTAGGTGACGGGGAGCCAGTGACATGGAGGATGTTTCTGAAGGCCCCTCAGTGCAGGGTGCTGTGGAGCCTGGGAGGCCCCGCAGGAAGGATTGAAAGGATGCTTGCAGTGGCAGTGGCGGGGCAGGAGCCGCCAGACCCCGGCTTCTCAGCGACCCCCATCCTCGTTTGGTGTGGATTCGCATCCGCTCCTCTCCTTATCGTGTGAGAAGTGCCAAGGTGCTCCCTGCGTCCTTCACTGGCCGCCTGCACTCCAGGGGAGAACTGGGGTATGCGGCCCATCATTCGACAGCAGCAGGCACTAAATAAAGGTTGGTGCTGTAGGTGATGTAACCTCTCCTAGGAAGAGATTAGCACTGAAAAAATACAGAGTGAACAGTCCAGGGAGATCCTCTAGGCTCCCAGCTTTAAAAGACAAAAGGGGTATCTTTACAAAGTGGCTGCCCTCAGTGCTGACCAGGGAGCCTCATGCTTTCTCTGGCAATTCCCACCGCTGTGCGGAGAGCCAAAACTCAACATCCACAGAGGCTGCCTCTCCAGGAGCCTCCTCCAGCCTTCTGCTTTGCCAGTGCTCTGCAAGCGGCCAGGGGATCCCACAGCGGGATGTGGGTAACTGCTCCCCGTGGCTCTGGCTTCACGCTCACCAGCCAGTGCAACAACCAGGCACTTCTTGGCCTCAGATGTAGTTTCCAATTCAGTTGCAAAAGGTCAAAAAGCAATTTTGAAAATAATCACTTTTGTAGGCTGGATGCTGTGCTGGGTACTTTTATAAGCATTTTTATTGTTTCCTCAAATCCTTAAGACAATTAGAGAAAGGTAGTGCTATTAGCTCCCCTTGACAAAGGAGAAACTGCAGCTGCTTTGCTAGTTATGTAGTAAGTGGCAGAGCTCAGGGAACTGTGGGTTTAACTTGAATCAGCTGGTGCTGGGGGGCTAGAGGTGGTTTATAGACTAACTACTGATTTCATATGTAATTGGAAAGTTAGAGCTTACAGGAACACAGGTGAGGGACACCGAAGCCAGCCTCCGGAGACAAGGAAGACTTCCTGGTTTGTATTTCTTTATGTGTTGCTAAGACCACATAGTAATGAATTATCTTGTTATCTACGAGGTCTAATATCCAAATACCTCTGGAGAGTAGTGTCTTTATAGTTAAAGGACTAAGTTTATCTGAATGTTTGAAACGTCTTCAGTTCACAGTCGGTAGTGCTTTCACCTCGAAGCAGTAATGACTGAAAAAAAAAAATCCAGAAGTCAAAGCTTCATGTGCACGGTTTCTCTTGCCCTCTATCTCAAGGGCCATGGGGGTGGTTCAGGAGGATGTCGCACACTCGGTGGGTCTGTTTCACAGCTAAGCAAATCTGAGCTTAGGAAACCTCAGTCTTATAAGGGAGTTCCAAGGGAATTTACTATATATTATCCTGGACAGGAAACAAATATGTCCTCTGGCCTGAAGGGAGACGCCATCTCTGTCTTCCAAGGCTGTTTGCTATAACATCACCCTTGAAAAGACAGCCTAGGAGGAAGGCTGCGACGAGACACAGAAACACCGTGCAAAGTTGCCTCCAACAGGTATGGTCTGTAGCCTCTTAGGCAAACTCCAAGCCCCACCCAGACCTACTGAACAGGGCTCTCTGGGGATGGATTTAACAAACTATCAGGTGGCTCTTTGTGAAGCACGGAGTCTCACGCAGGGATTCTTGGTTTGACTGATTAAGTTACCCACAGCTGTGCAGGCTGACCAGGCACTTTCAATGCAGTGACCTAGATCATTGTATGTGTAAATTGGAGCCGTCCTCAAATGTACCCACATATCCTGGATTGCAAGGCCTTTGTCTCCACTACATAGTCATTGAGATAAATTTATAATGGTGATCTCACTGATGCGCAACCTCTTTTTCTTTTAATCTTATACAATGATAACATTGAAATGCAGATGGCAGTTTTGACATTCGGAAAAAAATGTAGTGTTAATTAGTGTGTTGATTACTTGATCTAAGAAGCCAGATGCCTAACTATCATGAAAGGTCACAAGAACAAATTTTCAGTTTTCATCTTTTGATATTCTAATTTTATTGAATTAGAAGTAATTTAATTTAGTTGCATTTAGAAGATGATTTTATTTAGTTCCTCCCCTCCGTTTTTTTATTCTTTAGGATAAGTACGGACATTCAAATCTCATAAAAGGAAAAAAACACGATTACCCAAGCCCTACCCATATCAATTTTCTTTCCTTCTCTTTCCTAGTGGTGAGCATTGATAATAAAAGCTCAGTGACTTCTCTTCTGAATAGCACCTTTGTAACAATAGCGATATAAGGAAAAACACTTTGCTGGGGGAAAATAACTAGAAAGACGAATGTGAAGAGACCTCCATTTGTAAAGTGGTTTTAACAAAATTATTATTCTTTCTCTGCTGTGTTCTCAGTGTTTCATAGGTTCCCTGTTAGATTTCCAACTAGGTAAAAGAACCATGTCCAGTTAGGTGAACTTTCCGCAATCTAACTTGAAGTTAAAATATTGTCAACACTCCCTGTACTTCAAGTAGTTTGCCAATGGAGTGATCACATGGTTCTTATTCTTGGGTAAATCTAATCTGTGGTATAACAAAACTGAGTTCATTAAACACTTCCTCATCTGCCCCATGCTGGAAAAAGAAAACTAATAATGGGGCAATTATGTGAAATTTGAAATTCAACTCAAATTCATACTAGAACAATTTCCAGTCTTCTTGGGTGGAGTTATCCTAGTTCTATTACTAATTGCAGAATCTCCCATCTCTTTGAATTCTAAGGATTTCAGTATCTTGTAACCTCTTTTATTTGCCTAGAGCTTGCAGTGCTTTAGTAGTAATTTGTCTTCCTTTCTGTTTCAACTTGAATTAATAAGTGAAATTGTAAGTTTCTTTTATTGGATTTTTATCTCCTTAATACAATATACGAACACCCAGTTTAAAAAAAAAAAAAACTAGAATTTTAGCCATGTAACAAATTATTACAACCTTCTATAATGTAAATTATTGCCCACTTTTTAAAGTGTGATTTTGCATGTTTTGATTAATATGCAGTTAGACCCACCTGCCTTAGTACCCCTGCTTCATGGGCTGTGCTCTGACAAAGCAAAACTACTTGATGTTGTCTGTCCAGAATCCCACATTGGTATAGGCAAGAACTGAACCTCACCTTTCATTCTCAAGTCAGCATTTGATGAATTAGACCATACTGGGATTTCCAGTTTTATGCAAAGAACTTGGAAGTTGTAACTCACATACTTAAAACAAGAACAACCTGACAAACTGAAATCCAATGACATGTCCTGCACATATCAGAAAACTGAGATCACAAGTCAAACTACAACTCCACAATCTGGAGATCCAGGTGAATACAGAGAGTCATAGCCATGATCTTACCTGAAAAAGAAGCCACTAGAGCCATAAACTGGTCTGGATACTTTAGTGGTAATTTTGATAAATTGAGTAAGACTGAGGATGGACCAGCCCAATAATGAGAAACTCTGGGGAATGTAGTCTTAGAGGAACCACCATAGGAGCCCTGCCAGGTATGGTGACGATCTCAGAAAGACCCTCCTCTCATGGCTCTGTCATGGAAAGGGGAAGAGGAGTCACTGGGTCATATGCCCAGATCTTTCCCATGACACTTGCTCTCCAGAGAGAAGCAGTGATAAGCCAGGGGAAAGAAATGCCAGGAAAAAGGCATTTCTCTCTATTCAGATGCCCCCAGCTCTCCTGTTTCACCTGCAGGTTGGAGCAGGGAAAGGTGGAACTATAGTCAACACTGCAAAGAAATAGATGGGGAGCACTGCAGCCAGGAAGGGAAGTAACCCAGGAGGGAAAAGCTGCGGCACTGGAGAAACACTTGTGAAAGTCACAGCCCAGACACACGGTCTCCCTAAAAGACTGAGATTTAATCGTAAAATTACAGAATGCTTTGTGTGTTCATTCCCTATCACCACACCAAAAGTGTTCCAGTATAACAGTGGGTGATAGCTGAAAGATCTGCAAGGCACAGACTCTTTCTAGGAAGAATACTTGGGGAAGTCTAAAGTCAATAGGAAAGACAAAAACTGTTACGGACATTTGAGGAATGGTTGGGGCAATCTGAGTATGAACAATATTGAAATAATGTTGATTTTTTTTTAGGTGTAGTGAATACTTCTGTTGGAGAAGATGCATGACATACAGAAATATTTAGAGGTAAAATATGATTTCTGTAATCTATTTTCAATTGTTTAGCAAAAGAAAAATGTGTCTGAATGGCATTACCAATAAAAGACAGATTACTTGAGAAAAAATAAAATAACAAAAACAACAACAACAAAAAAACAAGGATACTTGAGCAACTGTGCCATATAAGTACACAAACATTAAACATATCCCAACTCCTAGCCCAGGTAACATAAATATTTACACTAAAAGCTGATTTACTTCAGTTTCTAGCACATGATACATATTCAACTTCCTCAGAAAAAAAAATTTAAGGCATGCAAAAAGATTTTTATAATAGCCATCAGAACCAGACTGAGATATGACACAGATGTTGGGATTACCAGGCAGGAACTTCAAATAATAATTAACATGTAAAGGTTGCAATGGAAAAAGAAGACACCATGCCAGAATGGATGCATAATGAAAGCACAGATGAAAGTAAATGCTAGAAATCAAAACACACTAAGAGAAATAAAGAATGCTTTAGATGGGCTCATCAGAAGACTGGACACAGCCAAGGATAGAATCAATGAGCTTGATCATTAGTCAACAGTAACTTCCTAAACTGAAAAGCAAAGAGAAAAAAAAATGAAAAAAAAAAAAAATCCCACCATAGACCATCCAAGAACTGTGTGAGAAATTTAAGAGGTGCAACACGTACATAATTGGAATCCATAAAGAGAAAAATAGAGAATGTAGTAGAGGAAATATTTAAAGTAATAATGGCTGAAAACTTTCTAAAATTAATGACAGAAATCAAATCACAGTGCCAGAGAGCTCTGAGAATACCAAGCAGGACAAATGCCTTAGGAAAACCACACCAGGGAATATCATCATATGAAAACCACAGAAAAGCAAAGAGAAAAATCTTGAAAGAAGCCACAAGGGAAAAAAAAGTCACTTTACATATAGAAGAACAAGAATTAGAATTACAACAAGCATATCATCAGAAACCAAGCAAACAAGAGGAAAGTGGAATGAAACTTGATATTGAAGGAATAAAAAGACCAATTTATAACTCTATAGCCAGAGCAATGGTTCTTCAAAAGTGAAGGAGAAACAAAGACTTTTTTATACAAACCATACGGGAATTCATCACCAGCAGACCTCCTCTGTAATAAATGTTAAAATTTCTCCATGCAGAAGGAAAATGGTAAGTCATAAATTTAGATCTATGTAAATAAAGGAAGCATGTCATAGGTAGAATAAATGTAGATCAAATAGTTTTCAAGTTTTCTATTCTTAACTTATCTAAAAGATGATAGTTAAATAATAGTACAATGCATTGAGTGAGTGTAGCATTTGGATAAATGAATGACAGCAATGTCACAAGGAATGAGAAGGAAGAATTAGAAATACTCTGCCATAAGATACTTGCACTACTTCATGTAAAATATGTTATGTAAGTATCTTACATTATTTAAAGCTAGACTTAAATTAGTTAAAACGTATACTGTAAACTCTAGAGCAACAATTAATTTTAAATGAAGCACAATGAATTATTTTGATGAAATGAAATCATATGAAATGCTCAATTAAATCAGAGAAGGCAGAAAAAGAGGGAAAAAATAAATTCAGTGAGTATAGAACAATTAGAAGCATGATAGAATTTAATTCATTCACATAAATAACTGCTTAAAATGTGAGTGATCTAAATGCAGCCATATATATATATATATATTCTGTTTTATATATTTTTATAGATATAGATATAGATAAAGGTAGATGTATAGATAGATAGATAGATAGATAGAGTCCAAGACCCAACTGTATGTTGTCTACAAGAACTCATTTCCAATATAAAGATAGCTAGATTAAAAATAAATGAATGAATAAAGGTATACTCTACTAACACTAATCAAAAGAAGACTGGAATATCTATATTAATTTCAGAAAAAAATGCACTTTAGGACAAAAACACTTACCAATAGTAAAGAAAGGTACTGTCTAATGTTAAAGTGGTCAGTACTTCAAGAATAGAATAGAATCCTGCATATGCACCTGATAACAGAGCAATAAAATACATGAGGCAGAAATTGATAGAACTAAAAGAAGACATAAGTAAATCCATTATAATAGTTGGAAACTTTCGTATATCTCCGTCGGTAATTTGATACATCCAGCAGGTAGAAAATCAGTAAAGATGACCTGAAAAGCACTAACAATCAACTTAATCTAATTGATATTTAAGAATACTCTGCCCAACAAAACTGGATTACTCGTTCTTCTAAGGCTCATTGTTTTCCATGACTATATTCAGTTGTCACAGAAACACTTGTCAAAAAGACTATTTTTTCTCCCTTTGAGTTGCCTTGCCCTCTTTATTGAAAAACAGCCATAAATATTAAGAGTTTATTTCTGGACTCTCAATCCTGTTTCATTAATCTGTACCAATTGGCTTGATTACTACATTTTATAGTAAATTTTGAAATCAGAATATGTGGATCCATTAATTTTTTGATGACTGTTTTGACTGTTCTGTGTTCTTTGCATTTCCATATGAATGCCTGGATCAACATGTGTATTCACTGGGATTTTTCTCTAAACAAGATGACTTAATCTATGAATAAAGAAAAATTTAGGCTGGGTGTGGTGGCTCACACCTATAATCTCATCACTTTGGAGGTCGAGGTGGGCAGATCACCTGGTCAGGAGTTCAAGACCAGGCTGGCCAACATAGTGAAACTTCGTCTGTACTAAAAATTCAAAAATTAGCCAGGCGTGGTGGTGGACACCTGTAATCCCAGCTACTCGGGAGGCTGAGGCAGGAGAATCACTTGAACCTGGGAGGCAGAGATTGCAGTGAGCCGAGATAGTGCCACTGCACTCCAGTCTGAGCAACAGAGTGAGACTCCATCTCAATTAAAAAAAAAAAAATTATTTCTTTCTAATCTAAATTCCTTTTCTTTAATTTTTTAATCTATTTGACCGTATTAAAACCTCCAGTGCAATGTTGAATGCAAGAGGAAAGAGATATCCTTGTTGTATTTCCTACATTGGGGGAAAGCATTCCAAACTTTACTGTTTAGTATGATGGTTGCTGTAGGCTTTTCATGGATACTGTTCATTGGATTTAGATTTTCCTCTAGTCCTAGTTCCTAGGGTAGGTTTTAATCATGAAAGAGTGTCTGATGTAGTCTAATTGTTATTGTTCATCTATTTAAATAGTCATGTATTTTGTCCTTTATTAATACGGCGTATAGTACATTGATTTTGGATGTTAAACCAATCTTCCATTTCTTAGTAAATCCTACTCAGTCATGTTGTATATGTCTTTTTATATGTTACTAGATTTGGTTTGCTTGTATTTTGTTGAGGA
Source organism: Trachypithecus francoisi (assembly GCF_009764315.1). Lineage (NCBI taxonomy): Eukaryota > Metazoa > Chordata > Mammalia > Primates > Cercopithecidae > Trachypithecus > Trachypithecus francoisi. The sequence goes on along the minus strand of NW_022681468.1, from coordinate 163,236,811 downwards.
TTTTTTGCATCTATAGTCCTAAAAGATGTTGGTTTGTAGTTTTAAAAATACATATATTTTTGGTTTTGCTATTATGATAATAGTGATCTTAAAGAACAAGTGGGAAAGTGTTTCCTTTCCTTTATTTTCTGGAAAAGTTAGTAAAGGATTGGTGTTCTTTAAATGTTTCATAGCATTCACCACTAAAGCCATCTGCATCTGACCTTTTTTTTAAATGAGAAGTTTTAAAAGTATTCCATTTATTTGCTTGTTCGTTGTCTGTTTATATTGTATATTTCCTCTTAAGTCAGTTTCAGTAATTTGGTCTTTCTAGGATTTTTTCATTTTATCTCTGTCATCTACTTTGCAGCATACAGTCATTCGTATTATTCCCTTATAATCCTTTATATTTCCATAAGGTCAGTAGTGATATTGTTTGTCAAATTAAATCTACTGTTGAATCCTTCTAGTAAAATTTTTATCTCAGTTATTGTATTTTTTGATTCCAGAATTTATGTTTGGTTCTTTTTAGAACTGTTATATCTTTATTGACATTATTTATTTGTTGAATTATTGTTCTCATATCTATATGTGACTTTATAAATATAATTTTCTTTAGTTGTTTTTAGGTCTCTCTATATTAAATTCAATATCTTGCCCCTGGTAAGAGTTTGGTAATTTTGTTTCCTACAGTAGGGGGAAAGTATTCAGAACTTTACTGTAATTTCTAGTGGCTATTTCCTGTGCATGGTCTACACTTTCCTAGTTCTTTGCATGTCTCATACTTTTTGGTTAAAAACTGGAAATTTTATTTTATTTTATTTATTTATTTATTTTTTGAGACGGAGTCTCGCTCTGTCACCCAGGCTGGAGTGCAGTGGCCGGATCTCAGCTCACTGCAAGTTCCACCTCCCGGGTTCACGCCATTCTCCTGCCTCAGCCTCCCGAGTAGCTGGGACTACAGGCGCCCACCACCTCGCCCGGCTAGTTTTTTTTCTGTATTCTTTAGTAGAGACGGGGTTTCACCATGTTAGCCAGGATGGTCTCGATCTCCTGACCTCGTGATCCGCCCGTCTCGGCCTCCCAAAGTGCTGGGATTACAGGCTTGAGCCACCGCACCCGGCCAAAAAAAAAAAAAAAACTGGAAATTTTAGATAATATATTGTAGCAATTTTGGATAAGGACATGCACCCTCCTCCTGGGGTTTTTGGCTTTTGTTGTTCAGTCACTGTGTTTACTGATTTGGTTGGACCAACTCTTTGATGTCTGCACAGCATGCAGCAATCTGATGTCATTGCTTGGGATTTTTTATTTTTATTTTTATTTTTAGCCTGGCTTTTTTCTTCTTTTTTTTAGACAGAGTCTCATTCTGTCACCAAAGTTATAGTGCAGTGGTAGAATCTCTGCTGGCTGCAACCTCTGCCTCCCTGATTCAAGCAATTCCCCTGCCTGAGCCTCCTGAGTAGCTGGGACACAGGTATGCCCCACCACACTCCTGTTTTCAGCCTGGCTTTCTAAGGGTCATACTTGGAGTCTGCATTGACTACATTTTGGTCAAAAGTTGTGCTTAACTCCCCTTCATCTGTTACATTTTCACCCTTTGCTGTTGGTAATAAGTGCAGCTTGGAGGCTGCTTTCTCCGCTTGGGAAATTTACAATTTTTGTCTTCCCCTACCTCAGTGATCATCCAGAGACAACATTCTGAGGCTACATCTCCAGGGACACTTGGGAGAGCACAGCCTTAGGTCTGTGCACAGTTGTCCTGATGACCAGGGATGAGTGAGATTTCATTTTAAGCTTGTCTTCCCATGAGCTGCCCCAGGTCTAAGTAGCTTATTTTTCTGCCAGTGTCTGGTCACAGGTTGTTTTTAAGCTCCTGGAGACTTTAGGGCTCAACGTTTTTTTTTTGCTGTGGGATCTGTGAAGGGCGTGAGGGGATTTTTTAAGCCTTTACCACATTGTGCTTTGATATTCCAGAGTGGGTACAAGGTAGTGCCTGTGCACACTCTTATGGCCCCTCAAGGATGAAGGAGTCTCCAGGGTGACTCTTCTTGGCTATCTCTTTCCTTGTTTTCCTCTAATAAACCTCAAACTCAGTGTTTGCCAACAGGGGTTTTTAGAATTCCTTAAGGGTTCTTTGTCTAGTTGTATACTGGTCCAATCCACATCAGATTTATCAGGAGGAGGACAAATTAGACAGCATCTTGCTTGATTCCTAGTGTTTAGCAAGGTTTCTTTTGACACGGTTCTTCTGGTCAGCATTATATTTGCTCTCAGTTACTCTGATAGAAAGATACACAATATATTGCCTCTACAATATATTGCCTCTAGCCTCTAGCACTCTCCTCACCTTCACCCTTCCTATAGGAATTGTATTTGTGAAGATTATATTTTCTGGAGTAAAAAAAACAGCAAAGAGAGAGAGAGAGATTTTGTGATCAAATGGACAGCTGTATTAGTCTGTGCTTGCACGGTTATAAAGAACTACCAGACACTGGGTAATTTATAAAGAAAAGAGGTTTAATTGGCTGTCTGTTCTTCAGGCTGTGTAGGAAGCATGGCTGGGGAGGCCTCAGGAAACATACAATCACGGCGGAAGGCAAAGGTGAAGCAGGTTCGTCTTCCGTGACTAGAGCAGGAGGAAAAGAGAAAAAGGGGAGGTGCGACACACTTTTAAACAATCAGCTCTCATAAGAATTACTCATTATCATGAGAACAGCAAGGGGGAAATCTGCCCTCGTGATCCAATCACCTCCCACCAGGCCCCTCTTCCACTATTGGGGATTATAATTCAACTGAGATTTGGGCAGGGACACAAATCTAAACCATATCAATAGCCATCTATTGTTCTATTGACATATAGATGCATGAGTTGGGTTTTCCGTAGCATATCTAAGAGAATACTTTCTAAATACGTTCAGTAGGGCTGGCAGACAGCATTTTTTTTTTTTTTTTTTTTTTTTTTGAGACGGAGTCTCGCTCTGTCGCCCAGGCTGGAGTACAGTGGCCGGATCTCAGCTCACTGCAAGCTCCGCCTCCAGGGTTCACACCATTCTCCTGCCTCAGCCTCCCAAGTAGCTGGGACTACAGGCGCCTGCCACCTCGCCCGGCTAAGCATCTTAACAAGATTGGCACATTTAACAGTTTTCAATTCCCCTTTCACTATAGTTTGAACATAAAGTTCTTGGAGATCTGACACTCTATTGTCAATCTCATTTTTCAATATTTTAGTAAGATATTGAATATTTAGTAAGATATTGAATATTTTAGTAAGATATTCGTGGCCAGGAGGTAAGGCTCCTCTGCCTTTGGAAAGGGAAGGGAATTATGGAAAGGATAGCATCTTGTGGTTTGAAGGCTAGCTCAGCCTCAGTACAATAGAACACTATGAAGATTTCCAGAGCTTTTTACTGTGATCCCTGGCTCCCAGATGGCACGTCTGGACCCACTCAGGACATGAGGGAACTTACTACTCTGAAGGGAAGGACACAGGCCTGCCTGGCTTTGCCACCTGCTAATTGTAGAGCTCCAGGGTTTTGAACAACATAGGCAGTAGCCAGGGAGTGGTTATAGCAGGCCTTGGGTGAGACCCAGTGCTGTGCTGGCTTCAGATCTAACCCAGCATGGTCCCAGTGGTGGTGGCCATAGGAGTGCTTGTGCCACTCCATTCCCAGCTCCAGGTGGCTCAGACCAGAGAGAGAGAGAGAGATGAAAGAAAGAAAGAGAGAGAGAGAGAGAGAAAGAGAAAGAAAGAAAGAAGGAAAGAAAGAAAGAAAGAAAGAGAGAGAGAGAAAGAAGGAAAGAAAGAGAAAAAGAAAGAAAGAGAAAGAAAGAAGGAAGGAAGGAAGGGAAGAGAAGAGAACAGGAGTCTCTGCTTGGTAATCCAGAGAATTCTGCTGGATCTTGTCTAAGACGATGAAGGCAGTACTTCTGTAAGTCTGCAAAAACCGAAGCATTAGCGGGCTTTGGGTTCCCCCTAAAGCAGATACAGCTTAGATCACCATACCTAAGCCCTTTAGAATATCTGGAAAGACTTCCCCAAAAGAATGGGTACAAACAAGCCCAGACAGTGAAGACTAAAATAAATAAATAATTCTTCAACGCCCAGACACAGACAAACATCTACAAGTATCAAGGCCACCCAGAAAAACATGGCCTCACCAAATGAACTAAGTAAGGCACCAGGGACCAATCCTGGAGAAACAGTGATATGTGATCTTTCTTTTTTTTTTTTTTTTTTTTTTTTGAGGCGGAGTCTCGCTCTGTCGCCCAGGCTGGAGTGCAGTGGCCGGATCTCAGCTCACTGCAAGCTCCGCCTCCCGGGTTCACGCCATTCTCCTGCCTCAGCCTCCCGAGTAGCTGGGACTACCGGCGCCCGCCACCTCGCCCGGCTAGATTTTTGTATTTTTTTAGTAGAGACGGGGTTTCCCCGTGTTAGCCAGGATGGTCTCGATCTCCTGACCTCGCGATCCGCCCGTCTCGGCCTCCCAAAGTGCTGGGATTACAGGCTTGAGCCACCGCGCCCGGCCAATATGTGATCTTTCAGGTAGAGTATTCAGAATAGCTGTTTTGAGGAAACTCAAAGAAATTCAAGATAATATAGAGAAGGAATTCAGAATTCTGTCAGGTCAATTTAACAAAAAGATTGAAATAATTAAAAAGAATCAAGCAGAAATTCTGGAGCTGAAAAATGTAGTTGTCATACTGAAGAATTTATCAGTCTTTTAATAGCAGAACTGATACAGCAAAAAAAAAAAAAGGTGAGTTTGAAGATAGACTTTTTGAAAATACAGTCAGAGGAGACAGAAGATAAAAGAATAAAAAACAATGAAGCATGCCTACAGGAGCTTAGAAAATAGCCTCAACAGAGCCAATCTAAAAGTTACTGGCCTTAAAGCAGAGGGAGAGGAAAAGGTAGTGGTGGAAAGTTTATTCAAAGGGATAACATCAGAGAACTCCCCAAACCTAGAGAAAGATACCAACATTCGAGAAGGTTATAGAACACAAGCAGATTTTACCCTAAGAAGACTGCTGCAAAGTATTTAATAGTCAAACTCCCAAAGGTCAAGGATAAAGAGAGAATTTTAAAAGCAGCAAGAAAAAAAAAGACATATAAAGGAGCTCCAATACATCTGGCAGCAGACTTTTTACTGGAAACTTATATGCCTGGAGAGGGTAGCATGACATATTTAAAGTGCTCAAGGAAGAAACACTCTAGAATAGTATATCCAGCAAAAATATTCTTCCAATATGAAGGAAAAGTAAAGACTTTTCCAGACAAAAAAAAGCTGAGCAATTTGATGAACACCAGACCTGTCCTACAAGAAATGCTAAAGGAAGTTCTTCAATCAGAAAGAAAAGAATGTTAATGAGCAAGAAGAAATCATCTGAGGAATAAAACTCACTAGTAATAGTAAATATACAGAGAAACACAGAATATTATCACACTGTAACTGTGGTGTGTAAATTACTCTTGACTTAAGTAGAAAGTAGTAAATGATAATCCACTAAAAATAATAATTACAACTTCTCAAGACATAGCACAAGAATATTTGAATAGAAACAACAAAAATTTAAAAAGCAGAGGGATGAATTTAAGGCACAGAGGCTTTATTCATTTTCTTTTTGCTGGTTTGTTTGTTTTTGCAAACAGTGTTGTTATGAGGTTAAAATAATGAGTTGTAGGATAAAATTTGCAAGCCTCATGGTAACCTCAAATCAAACAACACACAATGGATACACAGAAAGATAAGAAGCAAGAGAATAAATCATATCACCAGGGAAAATACCTTCACTAAAGAAGACAAGAAAGCAAGCAAGAAAGAAGAAAAGACCACAAAACAACCAGAAAACAAATAACCAAATGTCAAGAGTAAATCCTTACTGATGGATAATAACATTGAAGGTAAATGGACTAAACTCTCTAATCAAAAGACATAGAGTGGCTAAATGGATTTAAAAAAAAAGAACTCAGTGATTGGTTACCTGCAATAAATGCAATTCACCTATAAAGACACACACAGAATGAAAATAAAAGGATGGACAAAGATATTCCATGCCGAGGAAAACCATCAAAGAGCAGGAGTAGCTACACTTACATCAGACAAAATAGATCTCAAGACAAAATCTGTAAGAAGAGACAAAGAATATCACTATACAATAATGAAGGCTCAATTCAACAAGAGGATATGAGAATTTTAAATACATATACACCTAGCACTGGAGCACCCAGATATATTATAAAGGAAATATTATTAGAACTAAGGAGATAAATAGGACCCAGTACAATAATAGCTGGAGACATCATCAACACACCACTTTCAGCATTGGACAGATCTTCCAGACAGAAAATCAACAAAGAAATATTGGGCTTAATCTGCACATAGAACAAATGCACCTGTTAGATATTTATAGAGCATTTCATGTAACAGCTGCAGAATACACAGTCTTTTTCTCAGCACATGGATTGTTCTGTCATTCTCAAGGATAGATCATATGTTAGGTCAGAAAACAAGTCTTAAAACATCTTAAAAAATTGAAATGATATGAAGCATCTTCTTTGATCATAAATGGAATAAAATTAGAAATAAGAGGAATTTTGGAAACTATACAAACACATGGAAATAAAATAATATGCTCCTGAGTGACCAATGGGTCAATAAAGAAATTAAGAAAATTGAAAAACTTCTTGAAACAAATGATAATGGAAACACAACATACTAAAACCTGTGGGATATAGCAAAGTCGGTATTAAGAGGGAAGTCTGTAGCTATAAGTGCCTAATTTAAAAAAGAACAAAACTTCAAATAAACAGCCTAATGATACATCTTAACGAACTAGAAAAGCAAGAGCAAACCAAACCCAAAATTAGTAGAATAAAAGTAATAATAATTAAGAAATGAATGAAATTGAAATGAAGAAAACAATACAAAAGATCAATGAAACAAAAGTTGATTTTCTGAAAAGTTAAACAAAATTGACAACCTTTAGCCAGACTAAGAAAAAAGAGAGAAGATCCAGATAAATAAAATCAGAGATGAAAAAGAGATATTACAACTATTACTGCAAAAATTCAAAGGATCATTACGGCTACTTTGAGCAACTATATGCCAAAAAACTGGAAAACCTAGCCTAAATGGACAAATTCCTAGATTCATACAACCTACCAAGACTGAACCATGAAGAACTAAAAAATCTGAATAGAACAGTAAGAAACTAGATTGAAGCTGTAATAAGTCTCCTAGTAAAGAAAATCCCAGAATCCAATGACTTAACTGCTGAAATCTACCAAATATTTAAAGAAGAACTACTACCAATCCTACTCATACTATTTTTAAAAACAGAGGAGGATAGAATACTTCCAGAGTAATTCTACAAGGCCAGTGCTTTTGTAATACCAAAACCAAACAAAGACACGTGAGAAAAAGAAAATTATAGGCCAATATCTCTGATGAGCACTGTTTACAATATCCAAGATTTGGAAGTAACCTGTGTTCATCAACAGATAAATGTATAAAGAAAATATGGTACTAATACACAATGGGGTACCCTTCAGCTGCAAAAATGAATGGGATTGTTATTTACAAAATAACAAAAATTCTCAACAAAATACTAGCAAACTAAATTCAACAATATGTTAAAAAGATCATTCATCATAAACAAATGGGATTTATCTCTGGGATGCAAGAATGATTCAGCATATACAAATCAATCAATTTCATATATCATATCAACAAGATGAAGGACAAAAACCATATTATCATTTCAATTGATGCTTAAAAAGCATTGAATAAAATTCAACATCCCTTCATGATAAAAACCCTCAAAAATCTGGGTATAAAAGGAACATACCTCAATATAATGAAACCCATGTATGACAGACAAACATTTAGTGTCATACCGAATGGGGAAACACTGAAAGCCTTTCCTCTAAGATCTGGAACACAACAAGGATTTCCACTTTCCCCACTGTTACTCAACATAGTGCTGGAGGTCCTAGCGAGAGGAATCAAACAGAAATAAATGAGGGGCATTCAAATTGGAAAAGGAAGAAGCCAAATTATCCTTGTTAGCATGTGATATGATCTTATATCTGGAAAAACCTCAAGACTACACACACACAAAACATCAGAACTGATGAACAAATTCACTACAGTTTCAGGATACAAAATCAACATACGGAAAGTCAGTAGCATTTCTATATGCCAGCAGTGAACAATCTGAAAAAGAAATGAAAAAGTAATTCTGTTTACAATAGACACAAATAAAAATACTCAGAATTAACCAAAGAAGTAAAAGATGTGTATAATGAAAACTATCAAACACTGATGAAAGAAATTGAAGAGGACACAAGAATGGAAAGATATTCCATGTTCATGGATTGGAAGAATCAATATTGTTAAAATGTCCACACTACGAAAGCAATCTGCAGACTTAATGCAATCTCAGTTGAAATACTAATGATGTTCTTCACAGAAATAGAAAAAAAATCCTAACATTTATATGGAATCATAAGAGACCCAGAATAACCAAAGCTATCCTAAGCAAAAAGAACAAAATTGGAGAAATCACACTACCTGACTTCAAATTATACTATGGAGGTAGAATAACCAAAACAGCATAGTACTGGCATAAAAACAGACAAATAGAATAGAATATAGAACCCAGAAATAAACCCATACATCTACAGTGAACTCATTTTTGACAAAGGTGCCAAGAACATACACTGGAGAAAAGACAGTCTCCTCAGCAAATGGTGCTATGAAAACTGACGCTCACATGCAGAAGAATGAAACCAGACCCCTATTTCTCACCATATGGAAAAATTAAATCAAAATAGATTAAAGACTTAAAGGCTCAAACTATGAAACCACCACAGGAAAACATTGGGGAAACTCTCCAGGATACTGATCTGGGAAAATATTTCTTGAGTAATGCCCCACAAGCCAGACAACTAAAGCAAAAATGGAGAAATGAGATCATATCGAATTAAAAGGCTTCTGCACAGCAAAGGATACAATCAACAAGGTGACAAAACAATTTATAGAATGGGAGAAAATATTTGCAAACTACTGTTCTGACAAGATATTAATGAGCAGAATATATAAGGAGCTCAAACAACTCTATAGAAAAAATTAATTTAAAAATGGCAAAATACTTGAATAGACATTTTTCAAAAGAAGGCATACAAATGGCAAACAGGCATATGAAGAGGTGCTCAACATCACTGATCATCAGAAAAATGCAAATCAAAACAACAATGAGATATCATCTCACCCCAGTTAAAATGGCTTATATTCAAAAGACAGGCAATAACAAAAGCTGGCAAGGATGTGGAGAAAAGGGAACCCTCATACACTGTTTTTGGGAATGTAAATTAGCATAACCACCGTGGAGAACAGTTTGGAGGTTCTTCAAAAAACTCAAAATAGAACTACCATATGATCCAGCAATTCCACCACTGGGTATATATTCAAAGGAAGTCAGTATATAGAAGAGATATCTGCACTCCCCTGTTCACTGCAGCACTGTTTACAATATCCAAGATTTGGAAGTAACCTGTGTTCATCAACAGATAAATGTATAAAGAAAATGTGGTACTAATACACAATGGGGTACAATTCAGCTGCAAAAATGAATGGGATTGTTATTTGCAACAACATTGATGGAACTGGAGGTCATTACGTTCAGTGAAATAAGCCATGCACAGAGGACAAATATCGCATGAATTTAGGATTGCTACCTTGCACTGGGTACTGAACCTTTACAACCCCAGTTTCTTTATCTAAACAATGTTGTGAGGATATTAAGAGTATGTATATCGAGTAGCTACTTTGGTGCACGTAAGTAAATTATTTGTGGGATCTAAAAATCAAAACAACTGTACTCATGGAGATAGGCAGTAAAAAAATGATTACCAGAGTGTGAGAATTGTAGTAGGAGTTGGCAGGGAAGTGGGGATGGAATGGGTACAAAAAGTAGATAGAAAGAATGAATAAGACCCAGTTATTTGATAGCACAACAAGGTACCTATAGTCAATAATAATTTCATTGTACATTTAAAAATAACTTAAAGAGGCCGGGCGTGGTGGTTCACACCTGTAATCCCAGCACTTTGGGAGGCTGAGGGGGACAGATCACAAGGTCAGGAGGTGGAGACCATCCTGACCAACATAGTGAAACCCCATCTCTACCAAAAATACAGAAATTAGCTGGGCGTGGTGGTGCATGCCTGTAATCCCAGCTGCTCAGGAGGTTGAGGCAGGAGAATCGCTTGAACCACGGAGTCAGAGGTTGCAGTGAGCCAAAATCGCACCACTGCACTTCAGCCTGGTGACAGAGTGAGACTCCATCTCAAAAAACAAACAAACAAACACCTTAAAGAGTATAACTGGATTGTTTGTAACACGAAGGATAAGTGCTTGAGGGAATGGATACCTCACTTTCCGTGATGCAATTATTATGCTTTGCATACCTGTATTAAAACTTCTCATGACTGGTGGGTGGTAGCTCACACCTGTAGTCCCAACACTTTGGAAGGCTGAGGCGGGAAGATCACTTGAGGCCAGTAGTTCAAGACCATCCTGGACAACATGGCAATGCCCCATCTCTCCAAACAATACAGAAATTAGCTGGGCATAGTGGCACAGTCCTGTAGTACCAGCTACTCGGGAAGCTGAGAGGGGAGGATCCCTTGATACCAGGAGGTTGAGGCTGCAGTGAGCCATGATCATGCCACTGCACTTCAGCCTGGATGACAGAGCAAGACCCTGTCAAAAAAAAAAAAAAAAAAAAATCTCCTGTACTCCATAAATGTATACACTTACTATTTACCCACAAAAATTTTTAAAAGCTGAGTGTGGTGACTCACCCCTGTAATCCCAGCACTTTGGGAAGTCGAGGCAGGGGGATTGCTTGAACACGAGACCAACCTCAGCAACATGGGGAGACCCACCATCTCTACAAAAAATAAAAAATTAACCAGGCACGGTGGTGCATGTCTGTGGTCCCAGCTACTCAGGAGGCAGAAGCAGAAGAATTGCTTGAGCCCAAGAGGTTCAAGTTGCAGTGAACTGTGATTGCACCATTGCCCTCCAATTTGGGCAACAGAGCAAGACCCTGTCTCAACAAAAAAATTATTAAAAAAACAAAATAAACAAGAAAAACATGAGAAATATATGTACCCATCTTTTTAATTTCCTGTTGGGGCTTTAAAGGAAATCTACACGTTGTTATGCTGCCTTTTATATTTCTTCTCTGGTTTTTAACGTATATTTGTATGGCAGTTGTGGTCATGTTAAATGGTTTATGACTCTGGCCTTAGAATCAACGTGCCTCTGTTTGAATCCAGGATTGCTACCTTGCACTGGGTACTGAACCTTTACAACCCCAGTTTCTTTATCTAAACAGTGTTGTAAGGATAATAAAATTATGTATATCGAGTAGCTACTTTGGTGCACATAAGTAAAAAATTAATGTATTTTAGAATTGTTAAGATTACATACACATATGTCTCACAGTGAAACCCCAAAGTCTGTGAGCTTCTGTAAAATGAAGAAGAAATAAAGGGTTACACTGAGTTTCATGTTGGGAAAGATTGTGCTGTATTTGTCAAGATTACCCATTTCAATATGATATAGCACGAGAAGTAAAATTTCAAAATTCTTCTTCTTTACTAACTTTAATCACTTGAATGAGGAAGGTCATTTGAAGTGAAACAATGTAGGCAAAGAATCCTCAGGAAGTTGAGAATCCAGAGTCACTGTGTACAGACATGGAGGATTTTTTTCCTGCGACGTCTTCTAAGTTATCTCTTGGCCTCTCCTAACAAATTTCCCCATATGTTACTGAATTTATGTCTACTAGGCTATAAATTCTAACAAATGTAAAGGATTATACAAATAGAAAGGCCTACTTAGAATGATAAGTGTGCTGAAACTTTGTGAAAATTCAAATTATCAAATATTTTGAGAAAAAGTAAAATAGAATTGGGAATTTCAATGGTTTTAACATCTTAACGTTAAAAATGAAACATTTTTAACTGAATGCATTGTTCACCACTAAGCCCCCAAAGAAGCAAACATTTAGCAGATGTGTTACTGGCAATCTGGAGTATCCAAAACAGTGGAGGTTTGTCAGGACCAAATGAACGCCCACCACGCCGTCTTCCCAAGCTGACTCTTGCTATATGTGGCAAATGTAGAAGAAACTCTTCCCATTCCACATCCTGACTCAAACCCAAAACACTGCAACTTTCAGAAGAGGAGTACATGCCATCTCTCCTCATTCTCCACATATCTAGACCAGCTTCAGCTTTTACAAGTGAAAACGGTGTGGTTTTGTAGAATGCTATCATTAAGCAATTAAGACAAGTACTTCCAGAGCCACCAAGCTACACTTTTCTAGCTCTGAGATGATAATATGATTTTCAAAATGTTCTTAGATTCATAATGTATGTTATTTCGCTACCCAAGCATTTATTTTGTTAACCTTTTGGCTAGCTATGGATTCATTCAATTTATTTGTCTTTTTACTGTCAAAGTAGCTGCTCATCTTAGACTCATCAATCAGAAATGCTGTCTACTATGTAAAATTATTTTGATAGACTGTCAATTACTGACTGTATTTTATACTGACAGTGCTTACTGATTTTCTCCAGACTGATTGATTCTCCTAATATTCTTTTTGATAAAATAATATGTTGTAATTTTTTCATGGATTTATTAAACATTTAATAGATCTAAAATTCAACTTTTAAATTTTATAAATGAGAACATTCACACATGCTTATTATGTACCTATTTTTAAAATACTTTTTTGAAATAGCTTTAGATTTACAGAAAGCTGCAAAGATAGTGCAGTGAGTTCCTGTATACCTGTGCTCAGCTCTCCCAGATGTTCTCATACATGACCATGGTAAATCTACCAAAACTAACAGAGTACATCACGAATTACTAAACTCCATACTTTATTCACACCTTGCCAGCGTTGCATCATGTTCTTCTGTCCCAGGGTCCAACTAGGGACTCAATCTGCCTTTAGTTGTTTTGTCTCCTCCCATGTGGAGAGGCTCCTTAGTCTCCCCTGGTCTCTCATGACTGATGACAATTTGGGTTTATTTATGTTTTCTCATGGCTGGACTGAGGTTGCCCCTTTTGGTTTCTTCAAGAATATGACAATCATGTTGTGCTCTTCTCAGTGCATGTCTGATGATGTCTTGCTCACTTGGCTAGGATGGTGTCTGCTAGGTTTCTTCACTATAAAGCTACTATTTTTCTCTTTGTAATTAATAAATATTTTGGGAGCGATACTTTGAAACTACGCAAATATCTAGTTTTTCCTTTTTTCCCCATGGATTTTGGCGTCTGCTAGTGGATCTTGCTTACCATTTCACTGTTGTGTTTGCTTAATGATAATTTTGTGTCTTCCTCACTCTTTCTACATTTGTTAACTGGAATTCTTCTATAAGGAAGAGCTGTCTCTTCTTATTTATCCAATCATTTTTGTATATCAGTATTAACTCAAGCTTATTTCTTATTTTATCTTATGACCTGCTGTGGTTATTCATTTTCTTGATCAGATTGTTTCAACTTCGGCCATTGGGAACGTTTGCAAGTTGGCCCCTCTGCCCTTTCAACATGCCACCATCATTCTTCGAGCACTTCCTTCCTTTCTGGAACCACAAGGTCCTCCAAAGTTCATCTTATATTTTTGCTGTCCCAGTCCTGGAATCAACCACTTCTCTAGGGAGCCCAGGTTTCTTCTACGGAGAATGGTATGAAAAACTTAAATACAGGCGCTAGTATTGCGCACTTATTAAGTGCTCGGCTCTGTTCTGGAAGTGTGATGACTAACTGTGAGCAAACAGACCAATATCCAGTCACTTCTGGAGCTTGCATTCTAGTGTGGGAGCATAAACAGTATTATAATAAATAAGCAATGTATCTACCTTGAAAGAAGGTGCAAAGTGCTAAGAGTAAAATTCAGCAGGAAGAAAGGAAACAGAAGTGCTGGAGACAATGGGAAGATTGATGGAGATCAAAATGCAAAATTAAATAGATTAGGATGAGCCTCATTGAAAAGGCAACACTTGAGCAAAGACTTGAGGGGGTAAAGAACTTGTCTTCATTGATTTGGGCCGCTATAACAAAACACCACAGGCTGGGAGGCTTAAATAACAGACATTTGTTTCTTACAGTTCTGGAGGCTGGAAAGTCCAAGATCAATATGATGACTTATTTGGTTCTTGGTGAGGGCCCTCTCCTTGGCTTGCAGATGGTCACCAGGTCACTGTGTGCCCACATGGGGTTTCTTCAAGTGGAGAGAGATCTGTCTTCTTCTTCTAAGAAGGGCACCAATCTCATCATGAGTCCCATCATGGGTTAGGGTTTCAACATATGAATTTGGGGGGACAAAAACATTCAGTTTGTTACAGAAGTTGACTGCCAAACCTCTGGGTAAAGTACATTCAAGGAAGAGAAAGTCTGTGGGGAAAGCCTTTAGGCTTAAGAGAGCCTGTGTGCTCCAGGAACATGACATAGATCAACGTGACTAGAGGAAAAGGTGCAGGAGATGAGGCCCAAGAGGCAGGATGAGAGACAGGACCACATAAGGCCAAATAACTTAGGGGCCCTACAGGTCATTGTAAACCCAGAGATTGTGAGCAGAGGAATGGCCAGATCTGATGTAGGTTTTTAGGTATCACATTGTTTGCTGCATTGAGAATGGACTGTATGATGGCAAGGGTAAATGTTGGTTGACCAGTTAGGGGACTGCAGTAACCCCAGCAAAAGGTGAGGGCAGTTCAAGTTAAGGTGGCAGCAAAGGAGGTAATCACAGAGACCTGGATATTTTAGATATTTTGATTTAGAGCCAGCAGCACCTCACTTCTTGCTGGATGAGATGTGAGGCAAGTGAAACATTGAATTGAGATTTTTGTTTGAGCAGCCGGAAATACAGAGTTGTCATCAACTGAAATGCAAAAGGCTTTATGTAGAGCAGGTTCTGGAAAAGGATCAGAGCCTTTGCTTTTTTATTTCCTAACAGTATTCACCTGATCATGATGCTCTTGTGATCACATGTATCTAAGGCTCATAACAGCACCTGGCATCTAGTAAGAGCCAAACAGATTGTTATAGTTGTTATATTCTTTGTGACAATGCCCATCATCATCATCAACATCATCATCTCTGATGTATCCCAGAGTCTATAGGAGGAGAAGAGAGGTTGATAGAGCTGGAAGTTTTTGCAAACCAGTGACTGGCTAGTTTAATCCCTTAATTTTGCCAAAGAGACAATTTTGAACTGAAGTAGTGAAAGAATCTTTCATGATTCTCCAATGTCCCTGTTTCTTTAGAGAATACTTTGAGAGAAAAATAGATGTTTATGGGTTAAAGCAACTGAGATTGTGAAATAGTTTGTTAGAGCACTTTGTTAGAGCAGTGTAAGCTTCACCCTTTTGACTGACAACCACAGTAAGCCGTTATAGAAGTTGGTATTCTGATTTCTAGTTACACCTTCCACTATTCCATGATGATATATGATTGTGCATTAAAAATATCCCTTAATAAATTATAGTGAAAATGAATATAATGGTGTATATAAAGGAAGGCACTAGCTTGGAAGAAAAGGTGATTGTCTTCATAATTGGGTGAAGAATTTGTCTGTTGCAACCACCAATATGTTAACCATACACTGGGTATCCTTCTAGGAGTCAGGATTTGGTGTGGCATGAAAGAGGGAGAAAAGGCCGGACGTGGTGGTTCACGCCTGTAATCCCAGCACTTTGGGGGTCGAGGCGAGTGGATCACCTGAGGCCAGGAGTTCGAGAACAGCCTGGCCAACACGGTGAAACCCTGTCTCTACTAAAAATACAAAATTAGCCAGACGTGGTGGCATGCACTTGTAATCTCAGCTACTCTGAAGGCTGAGGCAGGAGAATCACTTAGAACCCAGGAGGCAGAAGTTACAGTGAGCCGAGATTGCACCACTGCACTCCAGCCTGGGCGACAGAGCAAAGACTCTGTTTCAAAAAAAAAGAGGAAGAGAAAAGGTCTTAGTGCCCTTGACTGGGTTCCAGGTGGACTGCTTCTGGGAAAGACAACCTCCTCTTTTCTTTTGGAGGGCTGTGCAGTTGCAGAGCGATGTGACCTCACTCAGGTGCATCATCTAAGAAACACTGCAAGGCATTAGAAGTCTTTCTATTTTAGTTTTCACCTTCTTTCATGTAATGCATCTCAGTACTTTAAAAGAATCAGTTTTTCAAAGTTTATTATCAAAAAAGTACTCTCCAACACCTTCCCAAATCCTCTTCAACAGAGCCTTTGACATTTCAAAGTGTTTGTTTTGGTTTCTATTTTTATATTTCCAGATAGATACTCATATTTGCCACTTCTTCATTTTTTCAGTGTTTGACATTATGAGAAGAGATTTTATCTCTTGTTCCTGTTGCTTTCAATAACACACACACACACACACACAGACATAATTTCCTCATCTTCAATACTCTCAGTATAATTATAACATATTTTAGTTTAAATTGGTATTTACTGTTTACATTATTACTACTATGAAATGTTATTCAGAACTGAATCTACTAGCACAGTGTAATTACTTTTCCTTTTTGCTTTTATTATTTTTGTCTTTTTAAAATTTGCTTAGTTTTCTATGAACTTATCAGCATTCCCACCCCAAACTCTCCCCTAGATGTTTACATCTCATTAAAATACATCAATTCTATAGTTTTAATTTTTTTTTCCATTTCTGCTTCTCCTGTACAATTCAATAGTCTTAAAGAAAGCTCTGCAAGGGACTTCAGACCTTCTCCAGGGCTCTCTGGGCCTCCCCAGCTGCCAGCCTGGAATGCCCCCTCTTCCGTGTCCTGAGGACACCCTTTGGCTCTTTCTTGACATGGACCCCTTATACTCAGGATGCCTGGGCCGCATCACTGAATTACTCTTATCTCCGTGCAGCTCCTCATCAGGCAGCTTCCTGAGAAAAGGTAGAAGAGAGGCACGTTTATGCAACCCTCACATTTAACAGAACTTTTTTCTGGGCTTAAGGTTGGAAATAATTTCTCTCAGAACTTTAAAAGTTTCGTTTCATTGCTTCCAGCTTTCAATTTTGCTACTGAGAAATACAAAGACATTTTGAATCTCATTCTTTCGTATCTGACAGTTTTTCTTCCTTTAAACCTTCAGATATACTTGTTCTCAGAATTATGATATTTCACAATGTTAGACTTGATTTTATTTAAAAAATGTATTGTGTTAGTTACTCTATCCACTTTTTAAATTTGAGATTTATGTCCTTCAATTTTGGAAAACTTCCTTGAAGATTTTAAAGATCGTTTTTTACTCTCTTAATGTGTTTTGCTCTTTCTGAAAGCCTTTTTTGAGTTTTGAGTATTGGATCTCCTGAGCTGATTCTCTATTTTTTCTATCTTTTCTTTTTATTACTCATGTATTTGACTATTTGTGCTATGTTTGGGAACTTTTCTAATCTTACCTTCCAATGTATTTACTGAATTTTGCACGCATCTTATCTTAGTTTTTGTTTATCAGAACTTCTTGCCATGCTTTTTGTTTTTTTTGAGATGGAGTCTCACTCTGTTGCCCAGGCTGGAATGCAGTGGCACGATGTCGGCTCACTACAACCTCCACCTCCTGGGTTCAAGCGATTCTCCTACCTCACCCTCCCAGGTAGTTGGGGTTACAGGCACCCACCACGCCTGGCTAATTTTTGTGTTTTTAGTAGAGACGGGGTTTTGCCATGTTGACCAGGCTGGTCTCAAACTCCTGACCTCAAGTGATCCGCCCACCTTAGCCTCCCAAAGTGCTGGGATTACAAGCATGAGCCACCATGCCCGGCCTTCCTTTATTTTTTTTAGAGTGGTTTTAAGTTCACGGCAAAATTGAAGGTAAGATACAGAGAGTTTACATGTACCCCCTCTGCCCTCCACCAGCCTCCCTCACTATCGACATCCCCCAGCAAAGGGGTACGTTTATTACAATTGATGAACCTACGTTGACACGTCACAATCCATACAAGTCCATCATTTACATTGTTATCCATCAAAGTCTGTGGTTTACACGAGGGTTCACTCTTGTACATTCTGTGGATTTGGACAAATTATGTGGACGAGTATCCATCATTACAGCATCGTGCAGAATATGGCACTGCCCTTAAAATCCTCTGTGCTCCACCTATTCACCACTCATTCCCCACCAATCCCTGTCAAACACTGACCTTTTTACAGTCTCCATAGTTTTGCATTTCCCACAATCTTATATAGTTGTCGTGATACAGTACGTGGCCTTCGCAAATTGGCTACTGTTACTTAGGAATATGCTTTTTAAGTTCCCTCCTTGTTTTTTAGAGCTTGATAGCTTAGCTTTTAGTGCTGGATAAGATTCCATTGTCTGAATGTTCTACACTTTTTTTAGTATTCAACTACTGAAGAACATATTGGTTGGCAATTATAAATAAAACTGCTATAGACATATGTATGGATTGTTTTTGTGGACATGTTTTAAGCTTCTTCAAGTAGATATGAAGGAGTATGATTGCTGGATTACATGGTAAGAGCATGTTTCCTTTTGTAAGACAATATCAAACTGTCTTCCAAGGTGACTGTATCATTGTGCATTCACATTGGCAATTGCTTTTTTTAATTAATAATTTTTTAAACAACATCCTGTTCTTATTTCCTGGATGCAGTATTTTCCCTTTCATTTTCTTTATAGGAATACTGTAATAGTATAGTATGGAGATGCTATAATGGGAGCTTTATAGTTATTAAGGTTTTATTTCCCTGCATACTTTCTCCTTTCTTCAAGTAGCCTTTTCCACATTGGTAGCCTTTGCTCGTTAACTTTGATAGAAGAGGCTTCCCTAAGATAATCCAGTCGTTCTTTCTGGATGTTCCGATTTCAGGATGGGCCCCCAGGATAACGAGCGGGAGATCTGCAGGTGGAATGCTCAGTAGTGGGCTTCACAAATTGCAAATGGGGTGGCCAATGCCATCGGGGAGCCCTGATCTTATTATAGGTTTTTCTTCTCAGTCTGTTTAGGATTTCTGCAGAATTCCCTTCCCATCTCCTTCTTGGAGCTGTGAGAGTACCTTGTAGATTTCTGAGTATCAAGTGGGGAAAGAGGACTAGGGGGTTCACATTCAGTAAATACATTTTCACTTAATATCCCTGTGTTTAGAACTATACCCACCTTCCCGCCACACCTCAGCTTTTCCAAGTGCCCTGTGCCCACTGACCTGTACGTTACTCTCCAGAGAGGACAAAACTGGAGGAGTTCTGCTGGGATCATGCAGCTCTCGCTCTCTCTCTTTCTCTCTCTCTCTCTCTCTCTGTGTGTGTGTGTGTGTGAGATTATGGTGGAGGAGGGATATCTGATAATGTAACAGTTTCTCAAATAACCTTTAACTAATCCTATTCATAATCTGCTTTCATTTCCAAAGCCATCTGGGTGCTTCTAATTCCTGAGATTTCTGGAAATTCTCAGCTGACACAAGGTTTTCTTCTTGGCTGTCATCACTGCAGGCTCAGGATTCAGTTTTCTTAGTTCTACAAATAAGTATCCATTTTTTCTTTTGCAATTATATTAATGTTGTCTCTTGTCCTATACCCTTTGTCCTGGTACCCACCTGTACCACTTAAAATACCCTTTTTTCTCTTGTTTTGGTGAAATTTTTCTGAAAAACAAAGTTAAGTGATGTGTCTAGTCAGCAACAGTTTGCAACTTAAATGTGACTTAACAGTTTGTTGTAATTATATAGCCTTTTCCATCTTGGTAGATTTGTTAAGAAACGTCTTAAGGTTTTGCACAGAGGCCTTAGAATTGAGGAATGCAGCCGGTCTTCATTGAGAATGTTTTTTATTTCCAGTTTCCTGCATTTACTATATGCTATTGTAGCATTTTCAATATATTTATAGACACTGCAGCAAAAACAAAAATTAACTACATTCTTCTGCTGCAGAATCCCATCCAGGATACCACATTACATTAGTGACCATATCTCCTTAGGCTTCTGTAGACTGTGACTCCCTTTCCTTATTTTCAATGACTGAAAATTTTGAGGCCTACTGGGTAACATTTTGCAGAATGTCCTTCAGTTTGGATTTGTCTGATGATTTTCTTATAACAGGATGACAGTATGGGTTTTTTGGAGGAAGACCAAAGAGGTGAAGTGCCATTTTCATCATATACCAAGACTGCAGACTAGTAACATGCCATGTTAACCTTGATCAGGTGACTGAGATTGGCCAGATTTCTCCACTGCGAAGCTGCTTTCCTTCCTCCCATATTCTCTTCTTTGGAAGCAAGTCACTATGCACTGCCCATGCTAAAGAGTTGGGGAGTTCTGTTCCAGCACCTTGATGGGGAAATACCTGCATAAATTATACAAAGTTCTCTCTCTGTAAGATTTGTTTTTCTCCCCTATTTATTTATTCAATAGTTTATTTATCTCAGTATGGGTCCACACATTTTTAACTTGTACTTTGGATTATAATCCAATACTGCATTACTTATTTGTCCAAATTGTCCACCCTTCGGCCACTGGGAGGCTTTCAGTCTACTCTTGTGTCCCTTTGACATGCCCCAATCCTTTTGTGTTTTGGGTACTTCTCTATTTTCTGGCACTACAAAGTCCTCCAGCCTTATCTTGTATATTCCCTGTTGCAATCCTAGAATGAGCCCTTATTCATTTTTGTGGAAAGTAATACAAAAAACTGAGATCTGCATACTGGTGCGCTCATCGGTACTGGGATGTCCTTGCTTCTAGACCCTCTCAAAGAACATAGGTAGGTGACATGTGTGTGCATGCTAACTAACCCATGTACACACACACTCATTTCTATATGTAACCATCTGGATCAATATTAAGCTAAACATGAGTTCATGCTAATGTCTCAGTCTAACCCAGTACCACACGCCTCATTCTAGTCTTTCTATCTTGCATGTCTGTAACCTTTCACCCCAACAGTGAGAAACCTGATGCCCACCATCCACCATTCAGTTACTTATTTGTTCAACCCCAGTACACATGTACTTATGGCAGTTTCAGTATTGTAAATCCGTACCAACTAGCACAATCTACTCTACAGTTCCTTTTGTTTTCAGTCTTATGGACTGGTCCTTTCCAAAGTTACTTACATTAGTATCACTTTTCCTCACCCTCTTCAGTGAGGTTATGATATGTATTTGTGGTACTGCTGGATTATTTTATCAGTTTGTAGTCCATGCAGGTCCCCCACTTATCCAAAAACTTTTTTAAAAAAAAGGTAAACATTAAGCTTCACTCTTTGTTCTGTAAAGTTCTAAGGGTTTTGATGAATGCATAATGTTGTTTATCTACCACTGCATTACAGTACCAGGTAGTCTCATCTCTCTATAAAATCTCCCGTGCTTCACATAATCAAAACCCTTCTTTCCCTAAATGCCCAGGAACCACCCATCTCTTTTCTGTTTCTGTCGTTTGCCATTTCTAGAATGTCATATGAATGAATCATATTGTATGTGGCCTTTTCAGACTGGCTTCTTTTATTTAGCAACACACATTTAATACTCATCCATGTTACTGCATAGATTAATAGCTTATTCCTCTTTATCAGTGAATAATATTCTATTAGTTTGTTTATCTTTCACCTATTGAAATGGTATCTTGGTTGCTTCCAATTTTTGGTGATTATAGATAAATCTGCTATGAATATTCATGTATGGGATTTTTGTGTCAACATAAGTTTTTAAATCAGTTGGGTAAATACCTGTCATTGTTAGATCACATGGTAAGACGATGTTTAGCTTTGGAAGAAACTGCCAAACTGTCTTCCAAAGTAGCTATATAATTTTGCATTCCCACCAATAATGAATTCTATTATTGTTCTATTGCTCTATATCCTTGCTAACAACTGCTCAGATTTTTTTCTCTTTTATTTCAGGCATTCTAATGGGTGTATAGTGGTATTTTGTTACTGTTTTAACTTGCATTTCTACTGTGATAAATGAAGTTGAGCATCTTTTCTTTTTTTTTTTTTTTTTTTTTTTTTTTTGTTGAGACGGAGTCTCGCTCTGTCGCCCAGGCTGGAGTGCAGTGGCCAGATCTCAGCTCACTGCAAGCTCCGCCTCCCGGGTTCCCGCCATTCTCCTGCCTCAGCCTCCCGAGTAGCTGGGACTACAGGCGCCGCCACCTCGCCCGGCTAGTTTTTTGTATTTTTAGTAGAGACGGGGTTTCACTCTGTTAGCCAGGATGGTCTCGATCTCCTGACCTCGTGATCCGCCCGTCTCAGCCTCCCAAAGTGCTGGGATTACAGGCTTGAGCCACCGCGCCCGGCCTGAGCATCTTTTCATATGCTTGCTTGTCACCTGTATATCTTCTTTGGTAAGGGATCTGTTCATATCTTTTTTCCACATTTTTGTCTTTACGTTTTTATTTTGAAATAATTTCAAACTTACAGAAAAGTTGCAAGATTAGTATAGATAACTATTACATACCTTAACTCATTTTCTTAATACTTATATACTTAAATATTACCATATTTACCATAATTCCTTCATATTTTTTTTCTCTGTCTCTTCCCAAACACACACACATATATGTGTGTCAGTAAAGATATCTACATCTAGGTAGATATCTATCTTTTCTATCTAAAATTATTTGAGAGTAAATTGCAGATATGCCCAAATATCCCTTATTATTTCAATGCAGAGTTCCTAAAAATAAGTATACACTGTCATACGAAAACTCAATTATATGCATGACAATCAATACATTAGATTATGTGGCAGTATCAAGTCAGTAATAGAATTGCCACAATCTCTTCGTAGCTCTCATAAGTCTCGACTACTCCTTTAGCCTTCATTAGCTTGTCTCTTCCCTTGTGTTTTACGACCTTGGAATTTTTGAAGAATATAGGTCAGATATTTTGTCAAATGCTCCTTAGTTTGAGTTCGTTTGATATTTTCTTATTATTTAATTGACAGCACTTACATTTGGCAGAAATGCCCCAGATGCAATGCTGTATTCGTCTCCAATGATCTTATCAGGAGGTATGGATGTTGGTTTACTCACTTACTGTTGATAAATTTGATCACTTGATTAAGATGGTGCCTGTATTTCTCCATCATATTTTTGCTTTTTCTGTTGTTTTTCCTTCCTTCCTGATGGTTCACATTTTCTTCCTTTATTATTTTGTTTATGTTTCAAGATTTCCCTTAGACATGCTTTTACAGATCTGCTGGTGACAAATTCTCTTAGGTTTTTTTGGTCTGGAAATGTCTTTTCCTGTATTCCTGAAAGATAATTTTGGCAAATATAAAATTTGGAGATGACATGTCTTTTCTTTAAGCACTGAAAAATATTGTGCCACTTCTTCCTAGCTTCCCTGCTTCCAATAAGAAGCCCACTGTCACTCAGTCTCTTTTCCCCCAATAGATAAGGTATTATTTCTCTCACACTGCTTCCAATATATGCGCATTGTCTTTCATTTGCAGAAGCTTGTGTCCTCATATGAATTTCTTTGGTTTTCTCTTGTTTGAGAATCACTCATCTTTTTGAATCTGTTAGCTTGTGTCAAATCTGGAAAATTTTCAGCCATATTTAGTGTGAGGTAGGGTCAAAATTCATTCTTTTGCATATGGCTATCTCTTGTTCCAGCACAATTTTTTGAACAGATAATCCTATCTCCCTTGGATGGTCTTGGCACCCTTATCAGTTGACCATAACTGTGTGGGCTTATGTCTGGACTTTCACTTCTCTTCCACTGATTTTCATGTCTATCTTCGTACCAGCGCAACACTGTCTTAATTGCCATTGCTTTTGTAGCACATGTTTAAAATGGAAAGTGTGAGTCTTCCTACTTCGTCTTTCTTTTCCAACATAGTTTTGGATATTCTGGGTCCCTTGTAATTCCACATGAATTTTGGAATCATCATGTCATTTATATACAGCACTCAGCTGGAATTCTAGTAGGAATTATATTCAATGTATGGATCAATGTAAGGAGTATTGTCATAGTAATATATGTTATGTAATTCATGAATATGAGATATTTTTCCAATCAATTAGATCTTCTTCAACATTTTTTTGCAGATATAAGAGTACACATTTTTCACTTATTTTGTTTAATTTATTCTTAAATATTCTTTTAAATGCCATTGTAAATGGAATTGCTTTCTTAATTTCATTTTTAGATCGTTCATTAAGGGAGTATAGAAATACAACTGACATTTGCATATTAATCTTATATTTTTCAACCTTTCTGAACTTGTTTTTTAGTTCTACAATTTTTTAGTAGATGTCTCAGGATTTTCTATGTACAAGATTATGTCATTTGCAAATAAATAGTTTTACTTCTTCCTTTCTAATCTGCATGTTCTTTCTTTCTTTTTTTTCTTTCTTTCTTCTTTTAGTTTTATTATTATTTTTTCTTGCTGAACTGCTGTGGCTAGAGCCTCTAGTACAATATTGAATAGTGGTGATGAGAACATACATGCTTGTCTCTTTCCTAATGTTAGAGGAAAATATCCAATCTTTCATCATTGAGCATGATATTAACTTGGAGATTTTCACAGACTTTCTTTATCAGGTTGAGGCAGTCCCATTCGATTCCTAGTTTGTGCAGTATTTTTAAATCATGAAAGGCTGTCAGATTTTGTAAAATGATTTTTCTGTGTCAATCGAGGTTCTTTTTTTGTTTTTTATTCTTTTTGTATACTGTGTTACATTAATTGATCTGTGGGTGTTAAATCAATCTTGAATTCTTAAGATAAATCCAATTTGGTCATGGTATATAACTCTTTTTATATATTGCTCTATTCACTTTTTGCTACTTTGTTGTTGAGAATTTTGTGTCCATATTCAGAAGAAATGTTGGTCTGTAGTTTTCATCTTTCTCAGAATGTGGTCTCATTTGGCTACAGAACGTTTGCACATGTAATTAGTTAAGATGATGTCATACTTGATTAGAATGGGTCCTAGTCCAGTGCCTGGTGTCCTCAGAGGAGAAAACAGACACAGACAGACAGATACACAGAGATCATTCCATGTGATGACAGAGGCACAGACTAAAGTGATAATTCCTCAAGCCAAAGAACTCCAAAGAACTACAAGCACCAGGAACTAGAAAAAGGCAGAACGGAATCTTTCCAGCGATGCCAGAGACAGCGTGGTCCTGCTGACAGCTTCTTATTTTCTCAATGGAAGCATGGTAGAAAGGATAAAGGAGACATGGGTTTTGGTGGCATCTCTAGGTCGTCTGCCACTGCACTGCCTGTCTAGTCACACATTCTCTGCAGTTTCTCAAGAGCACACTCTCCCCACCCCGTCCACTGCTCCTCTGGCTAATTTCTACTTACCTGAGTCACTGCCTTAAAGATGCTTTCCCTTGCTTCGAGTTTAATTAGGTTCTGCTAATTGATCCCTTTTCCAATAAGCTTTATTACTTTTTTCTTCAAATCTTCTGCAATCCTTCCTAACTATATCCTGTACTCAATGGTCCCTAAGATCAAGGGCAATTTCTCTATTTTCTTTATCATTATATAGTGCCTGGCACAGTGCCTGACTCAAAGTAGGTACTAGACAAACATATTTTGAACAATGGTTGAGGAAATGGATCCTAATTTCTCTGCTCATTAGTTGGCCGATTTATTAATTGTGTGATTCTGAGCATACTTCTTTAAGTCTGGGATTCTTCTATCATAAAATGTGAATCATATTTCTAATTATGTATAAAATCACCAGGCAGAGAATAATAAATACCCAACAAATGTTGGTTTATTGGGATGTTAGCTTAATGTAATACTCATGAAGTTGTACTCCAGTAATCACAAAAATCTATGTG
Organism: Trachypithecus francoisi; assembly: GCF_009764315.1. Lineage (NCBI taxonomy): Eukaryota > Metazoa > Chordata > Mammalia > Primates > Cercopithecidae > Trachypithecus > Trachypithecus francoisi. The sequence continues at coordinate 163,210,979 of NW_022681468.1, read as the reverse complement.
TATGAATATATATTTTAAGGTTTTTTTTTTTTTTTTTTTTTTTTGCTAGGACCTGGATGTAAATAGATTCTCCTTGAGTGTATGAAAATAGAGGAAAGCATCCTTCTCTACACATGTTACATGGAAGTTTCCAACAATGTCCACATTTGAGAAGTCTTCCAAGTAGGCAGTGAGCATCACTTACTGGCCTGCATACTAGCCACACTGGCACCTTCAAGGCAAGCTTTTCTAAGCATGTTGTTCACCTTCCTTCACACCAAGCTTCCAAAGATCGTTTGGGGTAGTCATGACACTATATCGCAATTTATGCTTTAAAGTAACCTAAACCAGGAGTATTAACTCTACTGATGCCAGTATCTACCTGCACTCCAAAAGTCATGCGCAGTTGAAGGTTTCCCCTCAGAATCATTGGAATATAGTCATAGGATTAACTGTAACTGGATGCCAAGATTAAGCTTTGGAAAAGTTGAAGTAAAGAAGTTCAGAAGTGGGGAAGAGGGGTAAGAAAGGCTGTCTTAATATGTTTCACGTCAGCTTCATTGAAAGGTCTTTATATCTGGCCCACAACTTCATTCAAAAACATTACAACAAACCTGCATCGATAGCTTTTTATGCGCCAGCATGGAGCCTTGTGCTGATATAGAGTAGAAGGTCGGATGAAGATTGGCTTGAAGTTGTGTTCTAGGTCATTCAACTTCCCACGATGGCTTGTCCCAGGATAATTTCTAGGAAAGGTGAAAAGCAAATGCATTAAACCACACCTAACCCACTACTCCACTTACAAATCCCCCAAAATTTAAATCCCTAGAGGTTGTGTAAACCTGCATCGAGAAAGACCACTTAGTTCCAAAGTATAATCTGAGACAAAATAGCCTATCCAGAGTGTTGGAAACCTCTTGGGGGAAAGTGGAGCCCTGATGTGCTGAGGTCCCACCTTGACTCCTGGTCGTTTCTTCTAGGACCTACCTGCCCTTCAGGGCCAATCTCCAGTTCCATAGCCTCAGTCCAAACATCCCTAGAAATGTGCACTGTGGTCTCTCTCATCCCTGAATTCCTGCAGTATTTGGCAATGTGTATTGCTGTAGATGTAGCATCTGCAACATGTTAGCGTCATTGGACTGTGACCCCACTGGCATCATAAGAGGGCTGAGAGGGGTCCTGCTGTGTGAGATGTTGAAAAATGACTGACTGAATGAATAAATGATAACCAGGGCCAGGACTGTTTCGATATATTTATTTCACATCACCTGGCACAGACTCATACTCGGAATATGTTGCTGATCGTGAAGGTGATCATTGATGCTATCTTGATCCATTCCCTAGAGAGATCATTTTACAAGGATTTGCAAGAAAGAAAGTTTCCTTCTCAAGAAACATAATGGAGTAAACCTATTTTCTTTGAGAAGAAACTGTTCTGCTGTTTTACTGTCAGATTCTTTTTTACTTTCTTTTAGAATGTGATTTATCTAATATAGGGCTAAAAGAAATGAATTCTACCCATAGAATTAAAAATAAAAAAAATGTTTGGAAGACCAACAAAGAACTTATGAGGACTGAGTATGGACCACTTCCTGCTTGGACTTGATGGACCTGAGGCTTGAGGAGCACTCTAATTCTCTCTGTGTCTGTTTTGCACCTTCATTTAATCAGAACCATGGCATTATCTGGGTCCTCAGCGTGCTGCTTCTTTTCCCTTTAGCGACCCAAATGGTTACCATCAATAATGTAAATCAGGAAAGAAAAGGCCAGGTGCAGTGGCTCATGCCTGCAATATCAGCATTTAGGGAGGCAGAGGCAGGAGGACAGTTTGAGCCCAGGAGTTCAAGGTCTGCCTGGGCAACACAGCAAGACCCTGTTCTCCAACAACAACAACACCAAAAAGGCTGGGCGTAGTGGCTCATGCCTGTAATGGCAGCACTTTGGGAGGCCAAGGTGGGTGGATCACCTGAAGTCGGGAGTTCGAGACCAGCCTGACCAACATGGAGAAACCCCGTCTCTACTAAAAATACAAAATTAGCCAGGCATGGTGGCACATGCCTGTAATCCCAGCTACTCAGGAGGCTGAGGCAGGAGAATCGCTTGGACCCAGGAGGCGTAGGTTGTAGTGAGCCAAGATTGCACCATTGCACTCCAGCCTGGGCAACAGGAGTGAAACTCCATCTCAAAAAAAAAAAAAAAAGGAAAAAAGAGAAAAGAAAAACAAATAAATAAATGAGGGAAGAACTGATTCTCCTGTTGTTTTAGCCTTCAACCTTAGATGAAATTACAAACTGAATATACCAAAGCACACAACTTTCTATATTAAATGCCTCAGTTGGTTTTCAGAAATCTCACTGTGGACTTGAGATATCATAAGTGCAATTTTTCCAGACATTTAAAAATGCAAATTGCATATTATGTCAAAATATTTTTAACATGGCTTTGTTTCTTATTGTTTAGGATTAAATTTAGAGCTACTGCTTCCATCTTGGAGAATTCTGATACTTAAAGAAATCAACTAAAAATTAGTCCTCATAAGTAGATTAAAACAATGAAAGCCAGGCCACTGATTGAATGGTTAAGTCTGTGCTGGACATGACAATGAATTTAACCCTCTTGCCAGCCTAGGAGAGCACACAGATGCAGGAAGAAGATTGAAAACCTACTTTTCAATTTTCTCTTCTTCCTCACCCCTTCTCTAATTTGCCTGACCTGTTTCCTTTCAAAACCTTGCTGTTATCAGTACCTTGTCCATTTTCACTCTGTTTTTCTTTGTAGACTAATTCCTTGCTGCTTCCTCATGGGAGATAAACTCATGCTCATGTAAGAAGAACATCTGTCTTGGGCTAGGAGGAGCAAAGAAAGATGCCTTTGTGGTTATTTCAAGAGCTAGGAAATAAGGCAACTGTATTAAATTGTCAAGGGAGGACAGCAGACCAACAAGGATGAAGAAGCTTGAAAAATCTTCATTGCAGGTAAGCAAATAGTTTCTCCTTTTAGTCAAATAGCATTGAACCCCACCAAGTGTGGGCAGAGGGGTGCAGGTGCTTGCCAATGCAAATGCAACAGATTAAGAAAAACTTTCCAAGGCCCCAAGGAAGGAAAAAAATTGATCTGAAATGCTGTTGTCAATGATCTTTTTTTTCCTCATAAAATCATGAATAAAGACAAATGTACCAATGAGATTAAATTAGCCCAGCAGCAGGGACTTCTATATTTCACTGGCGCTTAGCAGCTGGTTGGCTGTTCAGCTTCTATCAAGAATAGTAACCACCAATTCCGAGAGGCACCTCTAATTCACTGTCTGTTTTCACATAGGAACAAGAGGTTAGGTAACATAGCTAATTGGAGTGAAATAAAAACATACGCAAAATACCAAGCAGTGAATGTGATTATGCTTCGGTTCAAATGTAGTTTCTCTTGCTGTAGGATAAAAATAGTGCCTAGTAAAGCTCTCTCACTTGAGCTTAAGAGGGCTCATCCTTTGGCAGGCCTTGGTGTTTGTATTACCTTTTCCATTTTAAAAACATCCTGGTTGGGTTTAGCACATCTTAACAAAAGTGCATAATCTTGAACATTTTCCCTTCTGCCTCAAAAAAACCTAAATGGAAGGAAATTTGGCAGTGTCAGTGCCAGGAAATAGAACTCAGGAGCCTAGGGAGCCACCACAGTTTAGTCTCACTAGAAAACCTACCAGAAACTTCATCATGGCCTGAAATGAGATTTAAGGCCCGAGCTCAGAAAGTCTCCAGATATTGAAGCCCGTTTCAGAATGTCATTTGCAATGCTTCTTTCACCACTCACTGGCAGATGAGGACAATCTCACAACTGCTTCTATGGAAAAGCAAGGGACAGACAGGGTATGTGGGGTGAGGGGAGAGTGGCAGGGAGACTGGTCTAGCAGGCAGCTAACTTAGACTCCTGGGCTAAGACAGGTGCCTTTCTTATCAGAGTGCTCCCTCCCAGAGGGATTAAGACCGATATTTACAAGAACTCGATGCAAAGAAAAGATGGAACATGTCATACATATCATTTACCAACACTGGCATGCTTGACAAAAGAAAGTATTGGAAATAAGGGACAACTTTATTTCAGAGTAAAATCCATTATGCTACTTTTCAAAGCTTCTTATAGAACCCAGATTTCTAAGTTTACAGATGAGAAGACTTTTTATCTGGACAGGAAGAGGAAAGTGCACCATGACATGAAACAAGTTTCTGGGAAAAAGTTGCCCATTGATCAGAGTCCTCTCTGAGAAGAGATGACTAATGAGGGGCACTAGAAGGTGTCAGCCGTGGGATAAGGCAATGACCTCTCTTCAGCCTGCCCCTGCTTCACCACCAGTCTGTGCCCATGGGCGCCCCTCCGCCAGCCTCGGGCCTCTGAAGACCCAGGTGGTCTTCAGATTGGTCTTTCCTTCTAAATATCTCCAGTTGCCTCGAAGGAAACAGGTTTTTAAAAGCTTAGGCCTGTCCTTTAACCTCCTCTTGCAGGCTTTAAAACCCAGCACTAGAATTCAGTAAAAACCATTCTTTCTCTCTGATTTTGGAATAAAATGATTGACTGTTCTGCATACTGGAAGAAAGGAAACTCCTTCTAACTTTCCCTCAGGAGCCTGTAGATCTTATGGTTTTTCTGTAACATAAAATTCTAACGTGTCCTTGAAAGATGCTTAAAGAAGTTCTATATATGTACAGCCAAATTAGGCAGTATATCATAAACAGATGACCAGAATCTTCTGTAATTCATTTCCCAACATATCTTTACATTAAGAAGATATTTACTGGTTTGTGTGCTATTATGTGTAATTAACTCAGAAACTGTCACACTCTGAGTCTTTTCTGTCCAATGTATGAGAAAAATCTTGCCCTTAACTTTTCCTAAGACCATGCCTAGCACAGTGAAGATGGGTGATGACTAGGTTTCCTCCAGACCCACCTGCAGGGGTCAGGGCTCAGGAGTCACTCCAGGGCCGTTAGTCAGGAAATGATGTAGTACACAGAAGTAGATATGCACACAGGTGGTGGAAGAGCTAAAAGCAGGAGGGGACATGCTGGCCTCCAGAAAAGGCCCTGAGTACACAGGTCCCACCCACAGGGAAGTTCCTACCCCTGAGGCTATGAATTGTGGCCTCTGAATCTCTCCTGCGATGACAAACCATCACAAAGCTATGTCCCCCACTGGCTGCCTCTTTCACTCAGGGAGCAAAAGAAGGACCCCCAGGAGCAAGCTGCTGCCCAAAGCCTCCTGTTCCCATGACATTGCTTGTGCACAGAACCGACGAACGAAGACGGGAGTTCAGCCTCCACGCATCCTCTCTTCCAAATCTTGAGCAAATTGTCGTGAATTGGTTTAATAGAGTTGCTGCCTCAGCACCCATTTTTAGGCTTGACATAAGTTGTTTGTAGGACATAAGTCCTATCTGTCCATTTTGAACTAGCTAAACCTTCCCTGCCCTGTGTGGTTGTCTGCAATATCGTCTGCTGGCTTCTTGTTCCACTGACCCAAAACCCAACACACCCTGCGGCTGCTGACCACCATAACAGCAGAATCATTTAAGGAGGCTTCCTGCTTTGTGCGTCTTTTTTTAAAACTAGCCAACCCAAAACCCCATGGAAAAGCCTAAAGAAATGCCCATGGACCTTAATGAAGGCCTAGTCCGAGCTCCTGCCTCTCTTCCTCTCACTGGTTGAGCTCCCTCCCCCTCCAGACTTCCTGTCACCACCCCCAGCCTCTCTGGGACTGGGAGTAATACATTTCTTCTGCTCCCTGCATTTTGGTTTTACTTCCTCATTGTGTTTTACTTGACTGACTCACATGAACTTAACTTTCCCCTGTCAGTCCCATCCTAGAAAGTGGTTCTATCTTGGTTTACGGCCCTCTCAGGAGAGAGACCCCCGCAAGACCACTTTAAAAAGAAACAGTAACAAAGGAAATCACAACACACGTTAATTTAATTGGCAGGGACTAATCAGCATCCTAGATCCCAGCTGCAAGAGACTCCAGGCAATAAGCGTGTTTAATTATCCAGCTTCTCCAAGTGGAAGGTAGTGATACAAACTGGTTCACAGCATCTAGTTCTTTTTCTGTTGGGGAAAGAAGAAGCTGAAAGGCCTGATGAGTGTGAGAGACTCTCAAGCAAACCTTGCAGCTGAGATGGGCAGGGAGCTGGTCCAAGTGAGTCAAGAACGGCAAAACCAAAGGAAAGTCCTTAGGACCCTTGACCCAGCACTCCTATGAGGACTGGAGCTTGGCCTCATTGAAGCCCTGGGTCACGAGGGTATAGTGATGACCATCACCGCAATCCTACCAGACTTCAAATTGTCACCCTGATGGGTCCCTGTGCTGGACTGGGGCCCTATCCCACTCAGTGCCTTAGCAGATGTGGGACAGACAGGTTATAGATGACAGAGGCTAGATGGTGAGTACTGCCTGGGGTTTAGTTGCTGTTCTAGAGTCACAAAGACTGATTGAACAAGAAGGAACCCAACTGCCTTGGGTGTGCTTTCCCAGGACCTCTTGAGCTTATGTTACTTGGGCCACGGCCATTCCTATTGGCTTAGAATAAACCTCTGTAACATGTTTTGGCAGAATTTGGACATTTCTGTCATTACTGTTTTAAACAACACAGTAAATGGGAATAAAAACTAAATAAAATGGGCAAAGAGGATCTGTGTTAGAGGCTGGACCAGGCAGGGGTGATCTGGAGGGAAAATTACCATGTGAGAAGAGCAGCAGCCTGCCATTTGGAACCAGAACACCTGGGTCCCTTTCTGTGTGGGTCCAAAATGAGCCATTTAACCTCCCATCCTGTGCCCTGTTCACTCATATGCAAAATGAGAAGACAGGGATTGCTAAGATTATTTCTATGATAGAATGCTAAGAATTTTTTCACGTCTTTAATGTTTTCTTCCCTTTATTTAATTCTATGTGCTGATGAAAAAAACTTTGAGAAAAAACATGCAAAGAGACATAGGAAACTTTTGGAGGAGATGGATATGCTTATTACTTTGGCTGTGGTGATGGTATTCGGGTGTCTGCAAATGTCCAAACTCATCAAATTGCATACATTAAATATGCACAGTTTTTTTTGCATATCAAATTCACCTCTATAAAGCTGTTAAAAGTATTTTTGCCTCTCCATTTAGACAGCACCTAGACAACTGACAAGGCTTCATACCTCATCCTTTGTTGTTATAGGCATTGGAAAAGAAAGAATTAATATACAATTCTAAATAACACAATAATTTTAGAACCTCTTCTCCCTATCTTTTGAGAATAGAAAAATAGCTCCCGGCAGTGTGAGCTATGTGAGGTATGTAAAATTTATCAGGCTCAGGGAAACCTGAGTGTGGGACTTCAGTCACGTTCCTCCTGCCTTGGAGACAACTGCTTAAAGTCATTTTGTTTTTGACTGTCTGCCTCACATAGTATCTTCATGTTCCTTGAATTTGTGATACAAAGAACAGTGTACAGCCAATCAATAGCTTATATTATTTTAATGCAAATTCTTGGTAAACAACTCAGGAACTGCCTCTTCTTTCCCTTTAAAAATCAACTAGTAACTACTCCTAATCAGAATGGAGATTCAGGGCAACTTGAATCTGTGCTCCCAGGTTGCAATCCTCAAGCTTGGTCCAAATAAACTCTCTACTTATATTAATTTCACCTCTGCTTCTTCCTTTTAGGTCAACACTTCTCATCTTAAGTAACATGGTTTCACAACATTAGCTCTAGCTCTGGCACTTTGTCAACAGAAATTTTCAATCATTTTGTTACATTTGGTTGAATCCGTGCTGTACCAGCACAGTTTTACTAATCCTTTTCATTTGATTTGATGAAAGCTGTAATTCTTCAAAAAGAATAGAAACTTAAATCCTCTTGTGAGTTGTTAAAGAAAGTACTCATTTCAAAGATCTTGGCAAAAGCAACATTTTTTTTTTTTTCACTCTATGAAATCTAAAGTGTGGATACTTGTTCTATATTTAAGTGAGAAGAATATGACTTTTGTTTTTTTGCAGAACGAGATTCTATGGAAGTCAGACCTTTTCAGACTTTAACATCAGCCCTCTATCTTAATAATGTGGCTTATAAGTGATAAATTATTGTTGTGCTTCATCTAGGAAACATTTTATCAAACACAGGGCAGTGTATGCATGTCTTATGGAAGAGGATGCCACAGACAAATATGCTATCGAATGGAAGACGATGGCATTTTTAAAATGTGAGGTCCAGAAGAAAGAAGAAACTGAGGCAAATTAATACAAGTAGAGAGTTTATTTAGGCCATATTTGGGGACTGCAACCCGGGACACATAGATTCAAGTTCCCCTGAATGTATACTCTGATTAGCAACAATTATAAGTGGATTTTTAAAACGAAGAACAAAGGGGCAGTTCTTACATTGGTTCATTAAAATAACATAAGCTACTGATTGGTATACATTATTCTTTGCATCACAAATTCCAGGAACATTAAGATAACAGGTGAGGGTCACTTTGTGCAACTTGTGGTAACATGTTAGGTAATTTATCAGCTCGCCTGGGAACTACAGGGAAGGAAAAAAAGAGCAAAATGCCTTTAAAAATTGCCCTGGGGAGTGGGGGCTGTTTGACTGCAGCTTCATGCTCGTGTCTCTCTCAGCCCGATAAATTTTGCAGACTTCACAGAGCTCAGACTGCCCAGAGCTACTTTTCTTTCTCGAATTGTTACATGTGTTGGGGCTCAGAAAGCAATATCCCAAACGCTGAGGCTTTGCCATGCTGAGAGGCCTTAAGAGCTGCCTCAGAGCCAAGGTCCCTCTAACCTTGGTAAACAACTCAGGAACTGCTTCTTCTCTTCCTTTAAAAATCAACTTGGGGCCAGGTGTTGTGGCTCATGCCTGTAATCCCTGCACTCTGGCAGACTGAGGTGGGCAGATCACAAGGTCAAGAGATCAAGATCATCCTGGACAATACGGTGAAACCCGTCTCTACTAAAAATACAAAAATTAACCGGGCGTGGTGACACACACCTGTAGTCCCAGCTACTCGGGCGGCTGAGGCAGGAGAATTGCTTGAACCCGGGAGGCGGAGCTTGCAGTGAGCCAAGATTGCGCCACTGCACTCCAGCCTGGCAACAGAGCGAGACCCTGTCTCAAAAAAAAAAAAAAAATCCTCATCACAGTGGATATTCAGGGCAACTTGAATCTATGCTCCCGGGTTGCAATCCTCAAGCTCAGCCCAAATAAACTCTCTACTTATATTAATTTCACCTCTGCTTCTTCCTTTTAGGTCAACACTTCTCATCTTAACTAACATGCTTTCCTAATATTAGCTCAACAGAGTCCCTCCCTGTGCCCATGCCCACACCCACAAGCACAGGGAGGGACTCTGGGATTTTGTTATCTGACCAAGAAAGCTGCTTTCCAGGGGAAACCCGGTTGCCTTCAGTTCTCTGCCTGAAATCTCATTATCTGTCTCAGAAAAGAAGACTGGGGAATGAAGCCACAGCTGGGAGGACTTTTCACAAGATAATGCCTGCCTCTCAGATGCTTTCAAATTCCAAAGACAAATTTTACAATTTAATTTCTATCTCCAGGGTCCTTTCATTCTCTCTAATGATTTGCTGCCCCTCAAAAGAAGGCCTACACTCCCGATAGCCCCTTTTGCCATGAAAAAAGGTATATATGCTTCTCTTCCCCCACTGCGGTGTTGGGTCATCATTCTCCTTTGGTTCTCCCATGCTATGTATATTAAAATGTCATTTTGGATGCTTTTTCTCCTATTAATCTGCCTTTTGTCAGTTGATTTTCACTGAACCTTCAGAGGGTGAGGAGGAAGTTTTACTGGACTTCTACACAGGCTGGAAATAAATAACCCCCACTTAGGACTCCCCTGGCAGGGGCTTTCCAAACCACTTCTAGCCCTGGAGAGAAAGACAAGGATGTGCCCAAACAAGTAAGTGATGGTAAGAAATTAGTGAGTGTGGTAGATGTTGAGGAAAGGCCTGCAGCCTATTGCTCCTGCTCTTTGGGATTTCAAGTCTCAGCTGTGGTCACTGTGGTCATTATAAAAGAGGTGGGTTGCCCGTGCTAAGGGAATGGCCAAACAAAATTACCTAAGGATATCGTAAGCAGCGGCGAATCTGTACGGGTCTTCAGCAACCTCAGTTCTGTCCTCACCAGAAGAAAGAATTTGACTGAGGGGCATAAGCCAAAGTGAGAGACTGAGGTAAGTTTTATAGCAGGAATGAACGTTTGTTAAAAATCTTCAGAATAGGAACAAAAGGATAGTGCACACTTGGAAACAGGCCAGACGGGCAACCCGAGTGTCAAGCGTGTGGTTTGACCTTGACCTGGGGTCTCAGACATAGGCATGCTTCTGGGGTCATGTCACTCCCCCCGCCCCCCGATTCTTCCCTTAGGGTGGACTCTCGCATGTGCAGTGGCCTGCCAGCACTTGGCAGTGGGTGCAGGTGCAGTATGTTTACTGGAATTTTGTATATGCTCACTTGAGGCATTTTCCCATTGCCAGTCGAAAGCTCCTAGAGGAAGGTCATAGACCACGTAGACTCTGGCATTTGCTCAAGCCTACTCCCCAGATCCTGATATCCTATCTGGACGTCAATCACCAGTTTCAGGTGTTTTCTCTCTATTGAGAGATGGCCGTTCCCTGGCACCAGCTGCAACCAATTATTATTTTGGAGCAACAGCTTAATAATTGCCTGCCCATCACCTGATGGTCGCCTGACATTCCTGGTGGGATGGGGGCCTCTCCTGCCCTGCTCATGCCTGCCTGGCTACCCGTTGTAACAACATCACATCTAAGTGTCATCCAAAAGACTTCCAGGACAGCTAAATAGTAAAAAATGGAAAGCTTTATTGGTGATAGCAGTTTGGAAACCGGGAAGAGAAATGTCTGCAAAGCATACTGGAGGTGTTCTCTTTTCAAAGAAGGGATTTTATCACTTACAGGGCCTGACTCACACAATAGAGTCAAACATATTCAGCATGTTTGGGGAAAAGCTGTATCTGTTCCCAAGGGGAGCCAAGCACATCCACAATGGGTAAACATACGTCCCATGCTCACTTTGGGGTGGGTGTTTGCATTAAAGTGAGGTGGGATTTGGGCCTTTGTTTCAAAAGGGATGAACTGTAGACGCAAGGACGGTTTGTATACAGTCTCTACAAGCTGCTGGAACTGGCTTAGGGTCTGCAGTTGCTTATCAGGAAAGAGCATCTGTAAGGGCGATTCTCTGTCTAACAGAGTTCTATTGACCTCCGTTTAAATTATCCTTGTAGCATTAGGAAGTTTAGCAAGGGTGTGGCCTTTCTTGTAGTCCTAGGAATTTAGAAATTTGCCATGCCAGCTGGGCCCTGAACCCTCACAGGTAACTGTCTTTCTCCTTGTCTCTCTTTCCCTCCTGTCCTCCCTCCCTTCCTCCCTCCTCCTCCTCCTCCTCCTCCTATTCTTCTTCTTTTCTTTTTCTTTCTTTCTTTCTTTCTTTCTTTTTCTTTCTTTCTCTTTCTTTCTTTCTTTCTTCTTTTTCTTTTCTTCCTTTCTTTCCTTTCCTTTCTCCTTCCTTCCTTCCTTCCTTCCTTCCTTCCTTCCTTCTTCCTTCTTTCTTTTCTTTCATCTCTCTCTCTTTCTTGAAGACAGTTCAGGGATGCAGGTGCAGTTTTATTTTGTGGGTAAACTCGTGTCATGGGGATTGGTTATACAGACTAGCTCATCACCTAGGTATTAAGACCAGTGCCTATTAGCTATTTTTCCTGATCTTCTCCCTCTTCCCGCCCTCCACACTCCAGCAGGCCCCAGAATGTGTGGTTGCCCTCTATGAGTCTATGTGTTCTTATCATTTAACTTCCATGTATAAGTGAGAACATGTGATATTTGCTTTTCTGTTCTTATGTTTGTTTGCTAAGGATAATGGCCTCCAGGTCCATCTATGTCACTGCAAAGGACATGATCTTGTTCCTTTTAATGACTGAATAGTATTCCATGGTGTACAGGTACATTTTCTTTATCCAGTCTACCATTGATGGGCGTTTAGATTGATTCCATGTTTTTGCTATTGTGAATAGTGCTGCAACGAATATGCATGCGTGCATATGTTTTTATGATAGAAAGATTTATATTTCTTTGGGTATATTCCCAGTAATGAGATTTCTGGGTTGAATGGTAGTTCTGTTTTTAGCTCTTTAAGGAATCACCACATTGTTTTCCACAATGGTTAAATTAATTTACACTTCCATCAACAATGTATAAACATTCCTTTTTCTCCAGAACCTTGCTAGCCTTGGCCTGACTGTTATTGTATATATGAATACTAGTGATTTTTGTATATTGATTTTATATCCTGAGACTTTGCTGAAGTTGTTTGTGGGCTTAAGGGGCTTTTGGGCTGAGACTGTGGAGTTTTCTAGATACATGATCATGTCATTTTTTGTTTTTTGACTTTTTATAGCCATTCTGATTTGTGTGAGATGATACCTCATTGTGGTTTTGATTTGCATTTCTCTAATGATAGTGATGTCGAGCTTTTTTTCATATGCTTGTTGGCTGCATATGTCTTTTTTTTTTTTTTGAAAAGTATCTCTTCATATCCTTTGCCCCTTTTTAATGAGGTTTTTTGTTGTAAATTTGTTTATAGATGCCAGATATTAGACCTTCGTCACACGCAGAGTTTGTAAAAATTTTCTTCCATTCTGTAGGTTGTCTGTTTACGCTGTTGATAGTTTCTTTTGCTGTGCAGAAGCTCTTTAGTTTAATTAGCTCCTTTTTGTCAGTTTTTGCTTTTGTTGCAATTGCTTTTGGTGTTGTCATCATGAAATCTTTGCCTATCCCTATGTCTAGAATGGTATTGCCTAGGTTTTCTTCTAGGCTCTTTTTATAGTTTCAGGTTTTACATTTGAGTCTTTAATCCATCTTGAGTTGATGTTTGTATCTGGTATAAGAAAGGGATCCATTTTCAATCTTCTGCATATAGCTAGCCAGTTATCCCGGCGTCATTTATTGAAAAGAGAGTGTTTTCCCCATTGCTTGTTTTTGTCAGCTTTTGAAGATCAGATGGTTGTGGGTGTACGGTCTTAATTTTGAGCTCTCTTTTCTGTTCCGTCGATCTGTGTGTCTGTTTTTGTACCAGTACCATGCTGTTTTGGTTGTTGTAACACTGTAGTATATTTTGAAGCCAAGTAACATGATGTCTCCAGCTTTCTTCTTTTTACTTAGGATTGCCTTGGTTTTGCGGGCTCTTTCAGTTCCACATGAATTTTAAAATATATTTTTCTCCTTTTGTGAAGAATGTCACTGGTAGTTTGATAGGAATAACATTGAATCTGTAAATTGCTTTGGGCAGTATAGCCATTTAACAATATTGATTCTTCCTGCCCATGAGCATGGTATGTTTTTCCATTTGTTTGTGTCATCTCTGATTTCTTTGAGCAGTATTTGTAGTTCTCCTTGTAGAGAACTTTCACCTCCCTGGTGAAAGCTCTAATTCTGGTTATTTCTGGTCTTCTGCTAGCTTTGTTTATTTCTTGTTTTCTGCTAGCAGTATTCCTTGGTATTTTATTCCTAATTTGTCTCTTGGCCTTTTTGTTTGTTTGTTTGTTGTTTTTTGGACAGAGTCTTGTTCTCTCACCCATGCTGGAGTGCAGTGGTGTAATCATGGCTCACTGCCACCTCTGCCTCCAGGTCTCAAGTGATTCTCATGCCTCAGCCTCCCAAGTAGCTGGGATTATAGGCATGCACTGCCATGCCTGACTAATTTTTGTATTTTTAGTAGAGATGGGTTTTTGCCATGTTGGCCAGTCTGGTCTCAAACTCCTGGCCTCAAGTGATCCGCCTACCTCAGCCTCCCAAAGTGCTGGGATTACAGGCATGAGCCACCGTGCCCAGCCTTGGCCTGTTATTGGTGTATAGGAATGTTAGTGATTTTTGCACATTGATTTTGTATCCTAAGACTTTGCTGAAGTTTATGAGCTTAAGGGGCTTTTGGACTGAGACGATGGAGTTTTCTAGATATGTGATCATGTCATCTGCTAACAGGAGTAGTTTGACTTCTTCTCTTACTATTTGGTTGCCCTCTATTCCTTTCTCTTGCCTGATTGCTCTGACCAGGGCTTCCATTACTATGTTGAGTAGGAGTGTGGTGAGAAAGGGAATCCTTGTCTTGTGCTGGTTTTCAAGGGGAATGTTTCCAGCTTTTGCCCATTCAATGTGATGTTAACTGTAAGTCTGTCATAGATGGCTCTTGTTATTTTGAGGTATGTTTATTCAATACCTAGTTTATTAAGAGTTTTTAACATGAGAGGGTGTTGCATTTCATTAAATGCCTTTTCTGTGTCTGTTGAGATAATCATGTGTTTTTTTTTATTTAGTTTTTGTGATGAGTCACATTTATTGATTTGTGTATGTTGAATCAACCTTGCATCCCAGGGAAAAAAAAAACCTACTTGATTGTGGGGGATAAGTTTGTTTGTTTGTTTTTGAGATGGAATCTTGCTCTGTTGCCCAGGCTGGAGTGTAGTTGTGCAATCTGGGCTCACTGCAAGCTCCACCTTTCAGGTTCACACCATTCTCCTGCCTCAGCCTCCCAAGTAGCTAGGACTACAGGCGCCCGCCACCATGCCTGGCTAATTTTTTGTATTTTTAGTAGAGACAGGGTTTCACTGTGTTAACCGGGATGGTCTCGATCTTCTGACCTCATGATCTGCCCGCCTCACCCTCCCAAAATGCTGGGATTACAGGTATGAGCCACCTCACCTGGCCGGATAAGTTTTTATGATGTGCTGCTGGATTCAGTTTGCCAATATGTTGTTGAGGATTTTTGCTTCAATGTTCATCAAGGATATCAGCTGGAAGATTTCTTTTTTTGTTGTTGTGTCCCTTCCAGATTTTGGTATCAGGATGATCCTGACCTTGTAGAAGAAGTTAGGGAGGAGTCCCTTCTCCCCAATTTTTTGGCATAGTTTCAGTTGGAATGGTATCAACTCTTCTTTGCACATTTGGTGGAATTTGGCTGTGAATGAGTCTTGTCCTGGGCTTCTTTGGCTGATAGGCTATTTATTACTGATTCAATTTCAGAGTTTGCTACTGGTCTGTTCAGGCATTCAATTTCTTCCTTGCTCAGTCATAAGAAGGTGTACGTATACAGGAATTTGTCTATGTTTTTCTGTATTTTCTAGTTGATGTGCATAGAAGTGTTCACGATATTCTATGATGGTTATTTGTATTTCTGTGGGGTCAGTGGTAATGCCAGCTGCTTGTTTCTAATTGTGTTTATGTGGATCTTCTCCCTTTTCTTCTTTATTTGACTAGCTAGTGGTCTATGTATTTTATTAATTTTTTTCATAAAAACAACTCCTGGATTCATTGATCTCTTGAGTATTTTTTTGTATGTCTCAGTCTCCTTCAGTTCAGCGCTGATTTTGGTTATTTCTTGTATTCTGCTAGCTTTGGGATTGGTTTGCTTGTGGTTCTCTGGTTTTTTTAGTTGTGATGCTAGATTGTTAAATTGAGATCTTTCTAACTTTTCGATGTGGGCATTTAGTGCTATAAATTTCCCTCTTAACACTGCTTTACCTGTGTCCCAGAGATTCTATTATGCTGTATCTTTGTTCTCATTAGTTTCAAAAAACTTCTTGATTTCTGCCTGAATTTCATTATTTACCCAAAAGTCATTCAGGAGCAGATTATTTAATTTCCATGTAAATGTATGGTTTTGAGCACATTTCTTAGTCTTGATTTCTAATTTGTGCTGTGGTTCAAGAGATTGTTATAATTTCAGTTCTTTTTTATTTGCTGAGGAGTGTTTTGTGTTCAATTATGTGGTCAGTTTTAGAGTATGTGCCACATGGTGGTGAGAAGAATGTGTATTCTGTTGCTTTTGGGCAGAGAGTTCTGTAGATGTCTATCCAGTCGATTTGATCCTGTGCTGAGGTCAGGTTCTGAATATCTTTGTTGTTTTTTCTGTCTTGATGATCTGTCTAATACTGTCAGTGGGGTGTTGAAGTCTCCCACTGTTATTGTATGGGAGTCTAAGTCTCTTTGAAGGTCACTAAGAACTTCCTTTATCCATCTGGGTGATCCTGTGTTGGGTGCATATATATTTAGAATACTTAGGTCTTCTTGTTAAATTGAACCCTTTACTATTATGTAATGCCCTTCTTTGTCTTTTTTGATCTTTGTTGGTTTAAAGTCTGTTTTGTCTGAAATTACGATTGCAACCCTTGCTTTTTTCTGTTTTCCATTTGCTTGGTAGATTTTCTTCCATCTCTTTAAGTCCATGGGTATCATTGCATGTGAGATGGGTCTCCTGAAGACAGCGTATTTTGGATCTTGGTGTTTTATTCAGCTTTCCACTCTGTGCCTTTTAATTAGGGCATGTAGCCTGTTTATATTCAAGGTTCGTATTGATATGTGTAGATTTGTTCCTGTTGTGATGTTAGCTGGTTATTGTGCAGACTTGTTTAGATGGTTGCCTTACAGTGTTACCGGTCTATGTACTTCAGTGTGTTTCTGTAGTGTCTGGTAACAGTCTTTCATATTTACTGTTTCCTTCAGGAGCTCCCGTAAGATAGATCTAGTGGTAATAAGTTTCCTCAGCATTTGCTTTTCTGAAAAGGATCTTGTTTCTCTTCATTTATGAAGCTTAATTTGGTCAGACATGAAATTCTGGGATGAAATTTCTTTTCTTTCAGAATGTTGAATATTGGCCCCCTAATCTCTTCTGGCTTGTGGGGTTTCTGCTGAGAGGTCTACCGTTAGCCTGATGGGCTTCCCTTTGTAGGTGACCTGACCTTTCTGTCTAGCTGCCTTTTACATTTTTATTTCATTTTGACCTTGGAGAATCTGATGATTATGTGTCTTGGGGATGATTTTCTTGTGAAGTATTTTACTGGGGTTCTTGAAATTTCCTGAATTTGAGTGTTGGCGTCTCTAGCTATGTTGGGGAAATTTCTCATAGATGATATCCTGAAATATGCTTTCCAAGTTGCTTACACTCTCTTCCTCTCTTTCAGGGACACCAGTGAGTCATAGATTTGGTCTCTTCATATAATCCCATATTTCTCACAGGGTTTGTTCATTCTTTTTCTTTTTTTTTTTTCTATATTCTTGTCTGTCTTATTTCAGAAAGTCTTTCAAGATCTGAGATTCTTTCCTCAGCTTGTTCTAATCTGTTATTAATACTTGTGACTGCATTATGAGACAGAGTCTTGCTCTGTCGGCCAGGCTAGAGTGCAGTGGCACGATCTCGGCTCACTACAACCTCTGCCTCCCAAGCTCAAGCAATTCTCCTGCCTCAGCCTCCCAAGTAGCTGGGATTACAGGCGTGTGCCACCATGCCCAGCTAATTTTTGTATTTTTAATAGAGACGGGGTTTCACCATGTTGGCCAGGCTGGTCTTGAACTCCTGACCTCAGGTAATCCACCCACCTCAGCCTCCCAAAGTGCTGGGATTACAGGTGTGAGCCACCATGCCCGGCTGTGAAATTCTTAAATTTCACAGCTGAAAATTCTTTTTTGAAAAAAAAATTCTTTTTTTGAAAATTCTTTTTCAGCTCTGTAAGGGCAGTTACAGCCTTTTCTATATTGGCTATTTGTCTGTCAGCTCCTGTATTGTTTTATTATGATTTTTAACTTCCTTGGATTGGTTTTCAATGTACTCCTGCATTTC
Source organism: Trachypithecus francoisi (assembly GCF_009764315.1). Taxonomy (NCBI): domain Eukaryota; kingdom Metazoa; phylum Chordata; class Mammalia; order Primates; family Cercopithecidae; genus Trachypithecus; species Trachypithecus francoisi. The sequence continues at coordinate 163,193,340 of NW_022681468.1, read as the reverse complement.
AATTATCTTCAGTTCTGTCTGTATCCTGAATTCTCTTTCTGTCATTTTAGCCATCTCAACCTGGTTCAGAACCTTTGCTGGAGAGGTGGTGTGGTCATTTAGAGGAAAGAAGGCTCTCTGGCTGGTGGTGTGGTCATTTAGAGGAAAGAAGGCTCTCTGGCTGGTGGTGTGGTCATTTAGAGGAAAGAAGGCTCTCTGGCTGGTGGTGTGGTCATTTAGAGGAAAGAAGGCTCTCTGGCTGGTGGTGTGGTCATTTAGAGGAAAGAAGGCTCTCTGGCTGGTGGTGTGGTCATTTAGAGGAAAGAAGGCTCTCTGGCTGGTGGTGTGGTCATTTAGAGGAAAGAAGGCTCTCTGGCTGGTGGTGTGGTCATTTAGAGGAAAGAAGAAGACTCTCTGGCTGGTGGTGTGGTCATTTAGAGGAAAGAAGGCTCTCTGGCTTTTGAGTTATGAGTTCTTGCATTGGTTCTTATCTTTGTGACTGATGTTTCTTCCATCTTTGAAGTTGCTGACCTTTGGAGGGAATTTTTTCCCTTTTACCCTATCTGATGACCTTGAGGGTTTGATTATGGTATAAGGTGGATTCAGCCAACTGGCTTTGTTTCTGCAAGATTTTAGGGGGCCAATAATGCTGAGTTCCCAACTCTTGTACTATGTGCCCCAACTCTGGGAGACTCGTATTGGGTCCTGACTTTGTTCTCTGGCTCCCTGAGTTTGTGAATTCACCGCACTAGGGGACCGAGGTGCTTCTGGACCATTGGTCACTACTCCAGTGGGTAGTGTCAGCCAAAATGTTTATAGTGGGGAGACAGCTGGATCTGTCTTTGTTTGCATGTGCCAGCAGTAACAGCAGTGGCAACACGGCAGGGTGCACACTCATTAACTGCAGCGGGGTGCTAGCGTGTGCCAGGATGCCTGCCTCCATGCGGGTGTTCACCACAGTGGTGGAAGCAGCACAGCTCCAGGGTGAGGGGCCCCTGATGGTACATGTGGTCATGTTGGTGGTGGTACTAGCAGGGGGTGGGGCACTGGTGGGCACAGGTCTGTGTGTGTTCTCTGTGCACCGCAGTCAGGAGTGGTCACTCAGGGAAGGGGAGGGTCCACTGTTCTCTATGTCTAGTTTTCGTCCCCCAGAAATGTTGACACAAGGTTGGGGTGCTGGTGGGGGTGTGGCTGGCTGGCTCTGTGCCTGTCAAAGCTCCAACTGCAACGTTGGTCCGGTGGGGGTAGGGTGAGGGGAGTGCACTCCCACCACAGCAGTGGCAGGGCAGGGTGCACACACACACGTGCGTGCTGGTGAGACAAGGAAAGCAAATGCGTCTGCACACACACATGTTGGCATAAGTAATGTAGGGACTGGCTGTGGCTCCACGAGAAGCTTCAGTGTGGGGAGGGGGCATGCAGGATAGTGTGTGGTCATAGGGGCTGCCCTGATGGAGCTCTCCACTGGATGGGCGTAGTCTGCCAGTGCAGGAGATATGATGCGGGTCCCCAGGGTATCCAAGGCTGCCCTGTAAGTAGGTTGGGGGCCCTGGGAGAGGCCAACAGACCAAGGGATGCTCAGGTTGGACAGGCCCCATGTGATAGACAAGACTGCCCTGCAGAGATGAGGTCTGATAGTTCCCCTAAGGGTACCATCTCCTACGGGAGCAAGTGGGGGCTAAAGGAATGGGCTTCCTTGGCCATGCGCCACTACAGATGCTCCGGCTCCAAAGCCTCTGAGCTCTGCTTCAGCAGGCATGCCGCCCCCACCACTTCTCTAAGCAGCTTTCTGCCAACTGGAGTGTCTGTGCTGGTCAAAGCGTTTCCTCCTGCTAAGGTTCCAGAGGCTCGTGGTGAGACAGGGTTGCTCCTTGCCAGTCCAACTTACCCATTCCCCTACAGTTGTTGGGGGCCAGGGATGAGTCTGTAGGCTGCACAGGAAGCATTGTTGAGGAGGCCTCAGGAAACTTACAATCATGGGGGAAAATAAAGGGGAAGCAGACACATCTTACATGGCCAGAGAAGAAGAAGAGAGAGCAGGGGGAGGTGCTACACATTTGTAAACGACCAGATCACAACAGAACTCACTCTCGGGAGAACAGCAAAGGGGAAGTCCACCCCCACGATCTCATTACCTCCCACCAGGCCCCTCCTCCAACATGGGGGATTACAATTTGACATAAGATTTGGGCGATGACTCAAACCCAAACCGTATCAGAAATCAAGATGGTCTCCTGCTTTCTTTATTACAACACCTCAGCAGGAGGGAGATGAAAGGGTCTGAGGTGTTGCCAGTCCCTGCCTTCTGTGTTGATGTCCGTGGGACTTCCTGGCTACACCTTTTCTTGGCATTGCCTGTTCACTCACCCATTCATTCATTCCTTCTGCAAACTGTTATGTGGTACCTCCCAATACACCATGTTTTAGGGACTGGCACTGCAAATAAGCAGTGTATAAAACAAAATCATGGAATCCCATTTTAGTCCCTGAAAGCCAGCTGATGAGCAGACAGGGAGGGAGGGATGAACAGGAGGAGCAGAGAGGATTGGGGGCGGGGGCTATGAGACTGCTTTATATGATACTACAATGGTGGGTACCTGTGATTATGTACTTGTCCAAACACATGGGATGCACAACACCAAGAGTGAACCTCAGTGTAAGCCATGAACTCTGGGTGACGATGATCTGTCAATGCAGGCTCTTCCAGTGGAGCCAATGTGCCACTGAGGTGCAGGGTGTTAACTGGGGGAGGGCTGTGTATGTGTATGTGTAGGGGTAGTGGGCAGATGGGAACCCGCGGTACCTTTTGCTCAGATTTGCTGTGAACCTAAAACTGCTCTAAAAAATAAAGTATATGAAAAGAAATCATAAGAAGAAAGGCATAGGATAGTGGTAGGCATTCTCCAGATAACTGAGTAGGGTGAGGTGCTGGACAGGGGATGTGTCTGGACCCGGACTACCCTCAAGATCTCTGTGCACACTCGGCTGCTTGACTTTGCTGACACAGTTCAGCAGCACAACACGCCACCTACCCTTCTGCAGAGGTCAGCAACCTGGGAGAGGACCCAGTCAGTTCTGGGGAGTGAAATGCCAAGACTGTTTGATGGGCAGTCCAGGAGAGAGTATATTGTATTGTTAACTAGAATGAAAACACTTTAGAGCTGCCAGGGGTCTTGGACAATAGCTTATCCAGGCTCCTCATTTACAGAGGTTTTATGGACCATTCAACATCCCTAAAACACTATTGGAGCCTCACAAACTTATATATAAAACCCAAAGGACAGCTGGGTAATTTTGTATGGACATTCTTACATTTTTGACCTAAAAGGAAAAAGCTGAGGCAAAATTAATATAAGTAGAGGGCCGGGCACAGTGGTTCACAACTGTAATCCCAGCACTTTGGGAGGCTGAGGCAGGAGGATTGCCTGAGGTTAGGAGTGTGAGACCAGCCTGGGCAACACAGTGAAACCCTGTCTCTACAAAATTAAAAAAAGTAGCCAGGTGTGGTGGCGCATGCCTGTAGTCCCAGCCACTCAGAAGGCTGAGGCGGGAGGACCGCTTGAGTCCAGGAATTTGAGATGACAGTGAAGTGTGGGTCATTGTGTCTGGCACAGCATTATTTGGTTAATTTATAGCTACCTGTGGCAATAGTAAGCAGTTGCAAGAAATGAATACATAGCTCATGGTGTAAGTAGGATGTGATTGTTATTTTATGTCTCTCTGGGCCTGATAATTTAAAAGGACTCATATTCCTCGAATAAAAGTTATCTCCTTTTCTCAAGATCAATGATCTCTACTGGTATCTATCAAACTGGCCATGCCTATGCCTATTCTGAGTCCATATGGAAGCTCTGTTTGTACCTTTTGGTTGACCTCTGAGGAGTAGCTTGGATACCTTCTTCCCCTTAACACTGTAGAGGCTCTGTCTGCAACAGAACTCCCTACATCTCACAGCAGCAGCCTCCATTCTCCTACCAAGGATGATTTGTATGTCCAGCCTTCTCTAGGACTTCTGCCAGATTGGGTGAATCCAAAAAATACTGACCTTCTTAACATCTCTGTAAAAACAGCTCTCATTTCTCTGTTTTTATATTTCTTTTACTTTCCTCCTCTTCCTCCTCCTTTTTTTTTTTTTTTTTTTTTAGAGACAGGGTCTTGTTCTGTTTTCTAGGCTGGAGTGCAGTGGCATGGTCATAGCTCACTGCAGCCTCAAACTCCTGGGCTCAAACCATCCTCCTGCCCCAGCCTCCCAAGTAGCTGGATCTACAGGTGCTTGCCACCATGCTCAGCTAAACTAAAAAAAAGATCTTTTTTTTTTTTAAGAGATGGGCTCTTGTATCATTGCCCATGCTGATCTCAAACTCCTGGCTTCAAGTGATCCTCCTGCATCGGCCTCCCAAAGCTCTGGGATTACGGGTGTATGCCATCACACTGGGCCTGTTTTTCATATTTCAAAGACACGAAGCCACTTCAGTGGAAGGTAGGTATTTGAGTAAGATCTTTGTGATTGTTACGTGCTCTCCTGAACTAAATTCAAGCATGCACAAGTCCATCTCTTCTCTGAAGAACTGAATCCATAATGGGAAATATTCTACACACAGTACACCGTGTATGCAAGTAGGCATGCATGAGCACATCATCTTTAAATAATGAGATTCAGAAAATATGATTGAGGACAGAGTTTATTTGAGGGCAAAACTTGAGGAGAGCCACCTGGAAACACTAACTCCACGTGACTGGCGTTAGCATTCTAAAGTGGAAAAGTTAGTATCACGTAGGTAGACATATTATTAGCAGGATTAGAACATTTTCCAGACAAGACTAGTGCATACACTGTAGCAATTGATTGCTTACAGATTGCTATATTCCAAGGAGGATTATTCCTCTATGAGCAGGAACAGTGATCCAAGAGGTTCTTACCTCTGGCACTGTTTGATCTTAATAATTTATAGAAAAAAAAAAGGAGTTGTGGCTGTCTGCTATGTGACTCAGGCTGCATAGCCACATTCCTCTCAAGGCTCAGAATGATTTAAAATCCCAACATCTTAAAGTTTAAATTATTTAGTTTCACAAATGGTATATTTATGTCTTTTCACCCTTAGCCTCTCTTTAGGTACAGCCAGGAGAGCCACATTCAAAACCAAGAAGAGAAAGGAGACATAGGACCACAGCCGGAATGTTTAGGATCTAAGGCACAGTGTACAAAATGCATCAAAATCTAGCAAAGTCAGGTGATAGAAGCTTATAATTACATACAAGCTCAATGCACACTTCAAGCCTTTGAGTAATTGCTTAAGAATAGGTTAATAATTGTGCTTGGTATTCCATCATTTGATTTTCCAAGTAGATTATAAATTCCTGGAGGGTGAGCTGACCTCAGGGAAGCCAGGCTCAGCAGTGGGTTCTCCCTTCAGTACACCCAATGCCAACCAAAAGTTTGGGCATGCAAGGAAGTGTGGACTCCCAACCAAGTTAAAGGAAGATTTCTTTAATTTTGAGCTCAAATTTAGACATACAGGAGCAGAAGGTATGACATGTAACACCTTTTAAGATTTGAATTTTTGTTGCCTAAACACCAGGGGTTTGTTCCAGGTCTCTTTGCTCACTGCACAGAAAGACAGTCTCTGAGATGACAAATATTGTCCAGGAAGAAAGCACTATTTGAGTAATGTCAGCCAGGAAGACAAGAGATAATTCTCAAACCTGTCTCCCCAGCTGACCAACACTGGGGGTTAATATAGTGGGCAGGAATGTAACTACAGGCAGAAAAGCAGAAATTGAGGGAAAAGAAAGCAATCATGATGGATGAGGGGTCTGGTGTCTTAGCGCTTGGATGTGGTGATCTAGTGAGTTTCAGTACCTTGCCCAACAAAGGAACTCAGATAAGACAAATGTAAGTTTCAAGTTTTAAGCCCAGAGGATCAATTTCTGTTTATTCAAAAGAACCCTCCAAACCTGGTAAACATCATTTCTATGGGTAAATTGGGATGGTTTCATTTTGAGACCAGTAATGTTGACACCAATACTCCTCAGAGAGGTCCAAGGAGCATCTGAGTCAATGTGCCTGGGAAGTCATAAAGGACATAGATTCTTGGGTCATGTGCTCGCCTAATGCTGCAGAATGTGGAGTCAGGCCTTGGGAGACTCCCTGTTCACAAGGATACCAAGTGATTTTTATGCAAATCCTATTCTGAAACACAAGTAGTTGCTGTCAATCAAATGGGACATCCACCTGAAATGAGTATGGCCTTTTGGTGTCAGGCGATGTGCGTTGGGTCTTGCAGGATTTGAGGAGACAGAGGAAGGGTGCAGCTTTCCAGTGTCTCAGGCCGAAGTTCAGAGGCTGGGATGTGAGAGGGCACAGTGGAGGCCACTGTTTTTCCTATTTCTATGTTTAGGGTTCACCTGGTTTTAAGGAAGCTTCTAGCTGCTCTGGCTCTGACTTTGAAAGAACATTTGGTTGAAGTGCAAATGCCCCAGCCCGGGCAGCCAGCACAGCATTTCTTTCTTTTTTTTTTTTTTTTGAGGCGGAGTCTCGCTCTGCCGCCCAGGCTGGAGTGCAGTGGCCGGATCTCAGCTCACTGCAAGCTCCGCCTCCCGGGTTCACGCCATTCTCCTGCCTCAGCCTCCCGAGTAGCTGGGACTACAGGCGCCCGCCGCGTCGCCCGGCTAGTTTTTTGTATTTTTTAGTAGAGACGGGGTTTCACAGTGTTAGCCAGGATGGTCTCGATCTCCTGACCTCGTGATCCGCCCGTCTCGGCCTCCCAAAGTGCTGGGATGACAGGCTTGAGCCACCGCGCCCGGCCTGCCAGCACAGCATTTCTATAAGAAAATAAGCTGTTCACAACTGTGTCAGACCTGTGAGCTCACATGGTGTTTTTCCTCTGTGCCTTAAAAATAATTTCCAAAATTAGTTTTGGATCTTTAAACTGAGATGTAATGGTTATCTCACAATGAGAAAAGCGTTCACATTTCTCTTTGTAAAACCACTTCAGAGTCTGCCTTTTGATTCAGTGAGTATATCGCCACTTAGACCCATACTCTGAAAACTCCCACGGTAATAGGCAGAAATGCTTCTTTTGGCTCACACAGGCAAATATAATCCCAGTAAACAAATAACTTTTAAAAAAGCATTCATATGATACGTTACGCAGCATGGTGAATAGATGTAATTTCAAAAGTGAAGACTTTACAGGTATTTGTCAATACTGACAAATAACTTATATCAGTATTGGGTTTGGTTGTGTTTGGCTGAGACATCCAGAATAAAAGAGCTGATAGGAAGTGGAATTTCATGGGTTTTTTTTTTTTTTTTTTTTTGCTTTAAAGAAGCCCAGGGTAAGCAGTAAGTTCCCAAGGGGCCCTTGCTCCCTTCTGCCAGCTGCTCTTCCTGCCTTAGCTGGGGCTCTCAATCTTGTGCTCCAAGGTGGCTGCCAGGACTCCAGATGTCACATCCCTTTCCCAAGCATCAGGATGGAGAGAGAAAGAAGGCCATCCAGTCTCTCTTTGAGAAGACTTCCTGGAAGAATTGGTAAGATTTCTACTTACATCTCTGTTGGCCACACACCTGGACACAAGGGCACACCAGCTTCAAGTCAGCTGCGAAGTGGGGGCTCTTTCCAGAGGAGAACATCACAGCCAAGCCTCTCATTCATTTCTGACTCAGAACGGGAGAATGAATGTTGGGTGACAAGTAACCTGGCATGCCTCTTGTGCTATCACCGTGAGCTAGAACAATGAGAGATATGTGCTTCTGAGATAGAAAGTTGGCAGGACTGTTTTACAAGATCCAACTCCAAAAACAAACAAACAAACAAACAAACAAACAAAAAAAAACCTGCTGATAAAACAGGATGCAGTAAAGAAGCCAGCCAAAACCCACTAAAACCAAGATGGCCACAAAAGCAACCTCTGATCATCCTCACTGCTCATTATATGCTAATTATAATACATTAACTTGCTCAAAGAAACTCCTACCAATGCCATGGCAATTTACAAATGCCATGGCAACATCCAGGAATTACCCTATATGGTCTGAAAGGAGGAGGAACTATGAGTTCCCCTAACTGTCCTCCCCTTTCCCCAAACACTCATGAATAATCCACCCCTTGTTTAACATATGATCAAGAAATAACCATAGAAATAGCCAACCAGGGCCGGGCGCAGTGGCTGACACCTGTAATCTCAGCACTTTGGGAGGCCGAGGCGGGTGGATCATGAGGTCAGGAGATAGAGACCATCCTGGCTAATACGGTGAAACCCCGTCTCCACTAAAAATACAAAAAATTAGCCGGGTGAGGTGGTGGCGCCTGTAATCCCAACTACTCAGGAGGCTGAGGCAGGAGAATGGCGTGAACCCGGGAGGCGGAGCTTGCAGTGAGCCAAGATTGCGCCACTGCACTCCAGCCTGGGCTGGGCGACAGAGCGAGACTCCTTCTCAAAAAAAAAAAAAAAAAAAAAAACAGCCAACCAGCAGCATTCAGGGCTGCTCTGCCTATGCAGTAGCCACCCTGTTATTCCTTTACTTTCTTAGTAAACTTGCTTTCACTTCACTCTGTTGGCTGGCTCTTGAATTCCTGCCTGCACAAAGCCAAGGACCCACATGGCCTCCCAGGCTGAGTCTCAATTTTTGAGTTGGCCCCGTGGCACGTCATTGTCATGAGGAAAGTGTTACTTTTATGAAGACCTGTGGTCTTGGCCTCTGTGTTAAACTACTGCAGGTTTCAAGGATCAGACATGTCTTCAGGTAACCTCTGCTGAGCACTTCTTTTTAAAGAAGGGGACACAGAAAATACAGGAAGTGAAGGAAAGCCTCTAAACAGCCAAAATACGTATATTCATTTCCTGGTAAACTATTGAGTGCTTACCTTACACGAGGGACAGCATCAGTTATTTAGGCATGAGTCCAGTCATCTCCGAGTGTGCAGGGTTGAAAGGTGTATGTGTATATAGATGGCAGATATAATGCAATGGCACAAGCATTAGGCCAGAGGAAGTCTGTAGGACCAGGAGGGACAGTTCCGTTCGACTTCACAGGGAGCGTGTATTCTTTCTTTGAGCTGCAGTGTACGGAGAGGTATTATATGAAGAGAGTTCATATAACAACATGCAACAGTTCTGCCAAAGCAGAGAAGGGCTCAGGTATGGTCTTGTGAGTGGTGCAAGGTCAGAGATAACCAGGTCCATGTTCCACGGTGTCAATCTTTTATTTCAATCACAAAAGCCACGAACTTCATGGAGTTCCCAAGCAGGTAGTTCTCCTTAGTACTTCCCATTCACTCAGTAGTCAGAGCCATGGGCACACAGGTTCAAGCCACTCCATAAGACAGTCGATATTGCAAACCATACATAATGGTATACTTAATCAATATATAAACGTTACAGATTAAACACAACAAACAAAGTCATATTTAGCGTTAAGAAAAAGAAGATGGGAAAAAGGGTTAACAAGGCAGTCCAGGGAGAGTGACAAAAAGATAAAAAGAATCTCCCTGTCTGGCCCCAGCAATTCCTCAGTCTTGCAAGGAAGAGTCTTCAATGTGGACAGATGTTGGGTGCTTTTCACAAGTGACAGCAAGATGGAGTCAATTAACATGACTGTTTTGAGCAGCTCATGTCCTCTTTCTTTTGGCCAGAGTCCTCTGGGGAGGGCCGATAGTAGAAGAGTATGTTTATATCCTTATCTGGTTGGATGCAATCTTTATTTATTAGGCAAACTCTCCGTTGGCAGAGTGTCCTATGAACTGTAAGATGGTGGAGCCACTATGTCAAGAGTGCTCTGTACACATGGGCATCTAAGGTCTCTGGAGACACACATCATGTGGCTGGGGGGGCTGGTCTTTCACTGCCCTTAAGGCAGGCTCTGGTGGGTCTGTGCCTGTCTCCCCACCTCATTCTCCCCGTGTCCTTGGGGCTGATCCTCTGGCTGCTTCTGCTAAGGGTGCTGGTTCTGGTTCAGCTGTGCCGGCTGCTCAGGGTATGTAGCAGTGCTTGGTGGCCCAGAAGCAGAATTCTTCCTCAGTCTGCACTCCCCACTCTCTATGTCTGCCCCTCCTGTCCTCCCTTGGACCACTCCATGTGGGTTAGCCCCACCGGTCCACCAAAACTGGCCTCATGGCAGCAAACAATGACCTCCATATTTCCCAACCCCGCTGCCTTCCTCCTACTTGATCTTTGGGGAGCACCTGGGCCAGGTGACCCCCACAGCCCCCTCTCCAATATCCACATTGGCGTGGTTCTTTCCCTCATTGTCTTCGGGTCTCTGCTTGAATGTCACTCAACCTGAGCATCTCTGACTGCTCAGCTTCCTTTCTCGACGATTGCCCGCCCTGGCTGCTGTCACAGGGCTTATTGGATACCGTCTCTCTTTCCCACCACCATGAGAGCAGAGACCATCTTTCCTTCTCACTGCTGTACGTCTGAACCCAGCATGGTGCCCAGCACCCGGCGCTCATCTGAGACACATTTACTGGCTGCATAGGTTCTGTGGTTGCTACTGAAGGGACTGGAGGTGTCATGCACCTTGAGTCTTTTAGATTCCTTTCTCCACCACAACCATGGCATAGTGGTTTTAAGTGTCAGCTTTTCTTAGTGGCTGCTTGTTGGGCAACTTAACAAGCACATTCAACCGGACGAGCGCTGTCCCTCCTGAGGGTCAACATGGTTGGAAACGTGCACTAGTACCACTGGGAAAGCTGAGAGGACTTTAGGGCCCTGGTCACATTTAATGGTGGCAAATATTTGAGGTTCTAAGAGCATCCTGCACATTGAGAGACATGAGTTTTGAAATTATGCTGTTCGATCTGAATCATTTCTTCTTTTTTTTCTTTACTCAAAACATAATCTGAAAATAAACGACCGAGACCTGTTGTTTTATGTGCAGCGTAGGCACTGGGTTAGATAGTAATTACACAAGCAGTCCTCTGAAAATGATGTAAATAGAGGCAGCGATTTCACAGCATGTACACAGCCTTAAAGAGGACTACCGCACCGGTTACAAGAGATGAGACCACCTGCATTTCACAAGACACAAGAGCTTTACCGGAGAAATCCCTGCAAAGATCAGCAAAGGTCATTGCCTACAGATTAAATAGAGATAGGTTAATTTATTATGCACATCTGCTGAAATAAAACAAAATCATAATAAATGTTAACTTTTAAAAGTACTTTGGTACCAGCCATAACAAACAAAATGGTGGAAAATAGATTATATTTATTAAATAAATAAATTTAACCCCCCCCCCCCCCCCCAAAAAAAGAGGACTACCGCAACGGACTTTCCATTTTGTTTATATGCCTAAACTTAGATTGTAAATTATTTATGAAAAAATAAATTGCTTCATAGCTGAACCTAATATACATTTTACTGTCATCTCCAGATCTTATGATGTTCCTAATTTTACCGAGCACTGCTACAGATCTTTACTGATATGAGTTGTTAGAAAAAACTATTTTCCTCAAGGGCCTCACATAAAACCAAGCAGTGATGTTGGCATTAAAGAACAAGGTAATGGGTATGTTAGTACGAGCAATGACTTTTTGGAAAGTAAAAATATCAATGTTTTCAAAATAGAATTCAGTGACTTGTATACGTCATCTTTATCATTATTCTCTACCCTTATCCACTCTTAGTGTTGTTCACGGTCAATGACAATATTTTGAAAACTACATCAGGAAAAAAAATACAACTCTCTCAACTAGATAACAAAAGCACTCAGCTGTGTTTAAAATACCATATGTAAAATATGTTTAAAGAGCAATCATCAATAATGAAAAACTCTTCAATTAATGTAAAGTCAAAATTAGGTTCTTTTCTCCATCTCAATTTAGAAAATTAATGAAATAGTATGAGAATAAAATCTCTCATCTGCTTTTTCTCAGGTATGATAGATTTTTTAAAATTCCTCTGTTTAGAAACATAATGAGAACTGTTCACTAAACCGAAGTCATCTTTACAAAATGGGGTATCCTGGCTATGAAAATCTGCAAAGCAGATGAATCTTTCTGTTGGCCTCAGATCCTTGCCCTATTTTTCACTAGAGATTAACTGTCAAGGAGTTGTTGTGACATCTTGAATTACTAAAGCCATCTTACCTGTCCAAATTGACAGCACATCTGCAGATGTTCCATGGAGCATCATCACCAAAAATTCACATGAAACTGCCACTAGAAGCAAACGGAGAAAGCACACAGCAGGACGGGTGTCTTTAATTGCCATTGCAGTGAGAGGTTTATTTGCTCTTTTAAACAATTCTAACGTGTACTTGAGTTGCTAGTACCTAATATCTGTATAGGCAGAGATACTTTAAATAAATGGCAGTGATCATATTGGAATGCACAAATAACAGGCTATTTGACCTGGAAGAGAGTTTCATAGTCATTGAATCTGATATGCTTATTTGACTAACAGAACACGTGTCCAGCTGCACCATGTGAATGATTTGCGGCACAGCTGGGACCTGGCTCAGTCCTCTTGACACATACATCAGCTCGCAAGCACGGAAGCAGCAAGGCTGTTTGCAGAAGACGTTTTAGGCAAAAATAGACTGCATCTTAAAAGTGAGTGAACTCCTTTACATGGGATAATCTAGGCGCTAATATCTTTCCTCTCAAATCATAGCAAATTCTATCTTATTAATTATTTCAGCTAAAGGAAAGGAAAAATTGAGATTTGTGTTTTAAACCATACCTAGATGATATCACTGCTGCTGTGAAAAATATTTCAAGTCAGTGAATTATTTGTTACTTAATTTTGGAAATTAGTAAAAACCCTGGAAGTTATTTATTTATGGCATTGTTCTTAGTTTTCCAAGCTACCCTGGAGGTCTTGCCTTTAATCATTAAGTATATATGTTAGAGTTTGCTGCAAGAACACTGAAACTTCTAATTTTTTTAAATTAACAAATCCAAGGCCAACTAGTCAGTAGATGGAATGATGAGGCGAGAGTTGGTGGCCATCCCAAGCCCTGTGTTGACCAGGACCAAATCCTTTTGCCACTTCCTTGTCACATCTATTTGTTAGTTGAGAATTAATTCATTTTTTCAATTGTTTTGCACACTGGAAGAAATGCTTCATTTTATTTCATTTATTCTTTAAGTGTCCAAGTGATGTGTCAAATACTGGTGATCGAAAGAAATTGCACAAAATAAGACTTCTTTTTTTTTTTTTTTTCTGAGACGGAGTCTCGCTCTGTCCCCCAGGCTGGAGTGCAGTGGCCGGATCTCAGCTCACTGCAAGCTCCGCCTCCCGGGTTCACGCCATTCTCCTGCCTCAGCCTCCCGAGTAGCTGGGACTACAGGCGCCCGCCACCTCGCCCAGCTAGTTTTTTTTTTTTTTTTTGTATTTTTTAGTAGAGACGGGGTTTCACCATGTTAGCCAGGATGGTCTCGATCTCCTGACCTCGTGATCCGCCCGTCTCGGCCTCCCAAAGTGCTGGGATTACAGGCTTGAGCCACCGCGCCCGGCACAAAATAAGACTTTTAAGCTGAGGAGCTCAGTGTTTACTAGAAGCGACACACATGTAAACAGATAAAACACAGGCTAGCACATGCCCAGCAAGACAAGAACCAAGCACAGCTGTAACAGATGGTAGCGTGTCTGTTTAGGTGGCTGCAAAGGTCTCCAGGACTTACCCAGGTATAGAAGCCGTGCAGGCATGAAGCCTGAGGGTTGCCTCTATGGTAACAGCAGTATAGTGCTATCTCCAAGGAACAGGAGGACATTCTGAGAGAGGGCAATGCAGAGTTTGGTGGTACAATGGCAGTGGATGATAAGGGATAGAATGAGATGGGATAGAAATTTTGTGACAGAGGCCAGGGACGGTGGCTCATGCCTGTAATCCCAGCACTTTGGGAGGCTGAGGCGAGTGGATCACAAGGTCAGGAGTTTGGGACCAGCCTGGTCAATATGGTGAAACCCCATCTCTACTAAAAGTACAAAGATTAGTCGGGTGTGGTGGTGGGCGCCTGTAGTCCCAGCTACTCGGGAGGCTGAGGCAGGAGAATTGCTTGAACCTGGGAGGTGAAGGTTGCAGTGAGCCAAGATTTGCACCACTGCACTCCAGCCTGGGCAACAGAGCAAGACTCTGTCTCAAGAAAAAAAAAAAAAAAGAAATGCGACAGAAAGTGACTAGCTTTGTTTGCCAAATTAAGGAAACAAAAGTTTAAGGAGAAAAATAAGTCTCTGGAAGATAATCTTCAATTGCTCTGTGATCTCAAACTGGACATTTTTCCATAAATGTGAAGTATTCATAGTTTAGTACAACACATTATGTAGAATCTAGATAAAGCAAATCAATCAGAAAATATTTGATACACCAATGTACGGTGCTAGTTGACGTTTGGAATATTGCACTTGGACACCAGAAGCATGATGCACCCTGTGAATCAAAACCAGTGTAGCCTTCAAGGGCTTAGGTAAAAATTCATTGCTTTTGTAATTTTAATTCTTTGCTAACCAGTGTTTCCTTTATATTCTTGATGATTGGCTAATTCCTTGTTAACCAGAAAACCAAACCAAGCTCAGCGTCCCAATTCTTAACAGACAGATAATAAGGAACTTACCATAACTAACTTTAAAAAGAATATTACAAAGGAAATGTCCAAGTTTGACTGAAGTTTTCTTGGTCTCTTTATACATGCACTTGAGGGAGGAAAATATATAGAATAATCAATGAGTATAGAAGCCAGGGGTATAAATAACAACAGCTGATAAAGACTCTTTACAAACAAATCTCCAGGAGGCAGGCTTGTCAACAGTCGCTGCCATTTATAATGAGCCACAGATTACTATTGTTGACACATGGGAACAATTTAAAAATGTTTGTTAGCGCCAATGGAATGTGGAGAATGACACCTAAATTATGCTGAATATGATTTCATTCATTTTTTTTTTTTTTTGAGACGGAGTCTCGCTCTGTCTCCCGGGCTGGAGTGCAGTGGCCAGATCTCAGCTCACTGCAAGCTCCGCCTCCCGGGTTCACGCCATTCTCCTGCCTCAGCCTCCCGAGTAGCTGGGACTACAGGCGCCGCCACCTCGCCCGGCTAGTTTTTTTTTGTATTTTTTTTTTAGTAGAGACGGGGTTTCACCGTGTTAGCCAGGATGGTCTCGATCTCCTGACCTCGTGATCCGCCCGTCTCGGCCTCCCAACGTGGTGGGATTACAGGCTTGAGCCACCGCGCCCGGCCTGATTTTATTCTTAATGTCTGAGGCGAACTAAAAGTTAGAGGTAACTGTCTGCTGCATCGGAGGAGATAAGAAAGTGACAGAGCTAAGGCTGGTCTCAAGACTGGGGGTGATGGTTGTGGTTTTAACACAACACTCTCCACTATAATATGATCCGTGTGATGATTTCACTTCATTGGAAGGTGAAGCAAGGAGGGTCCAGACAGCAACACATTCCATTCCAGTGAATAGGAGAGTCAGGGAACTTAAAAACGGGTTCTCAGAGCTGCTCCACAAATCAACCTCTGTGACCTATGGCAACAACCATGCTAGTAACATTTAAACAAAGGAGCTGCTCAAGCAGCATGTCCTGAGTGAATTACTAAGTGATAGAATGAGTCAATGGAGAAGAAGGAAAGAGTAATCGAGAAGTTCCACATCTTTATTTAAAGTATAGCACTACCAATATTAGGTTCTTTTTGCTAATGAGAATATAAATTAGTGGGTGAAAAAAATTTTTAAGTTCTTTAAATTATTTCAGGTTTCTTCTCTACCTGAAATTTTTCCACAAAGGAATAAAGAGAGAAAAATAATATTTAGTGACCACCAAGCAATGTATATGCACTAGTTAACTGGCGTCCCAGCAGGCCACTGGGTAGATATGCCATCCTTATCAATGGATTAGGAATATCAGCCTCCTGGACAATAAAAACAAGCTCATGATATCACATATTATAACCTCTAGTGTGAAAATTCAAATCCTCTGGCCCGAAGCTATAGTCTTCATATTTTATGAAATGGGTACTACCTGCCTCATAAAAGGAAGACTAATAATTTAGCACAAGGTGTGAAGTCTACTAGGACTGGCAGAGCAGCATATATTTGACAACAAATTATTGAGTGATCTATGGCATAACACAATTCTGCATCGTGATTTCAAGTTAATCTATAATGATCACTTTTTTTAAATTGGTAAAAATGATTTCCAAGAAAAAAAGTGTTAGAACTTTTCCCAATTTTAATTCCTCAGGAATAATTGTGTCTGTGTTGTTAAATGTTCAAGACTGTCTGCAGCTTTTATAATTGAAGGACAGTAGATTAATGTTGAGTTGCTTGGCAAATTCATGCCAAATTTTATAATGGCTTAAAAGCAAAAGTAGTTTATTTCTCACTCCCTTAAAAGTACAACAATGGGGCTGGGCGCGGTGGCTCACGCCTGTAATCCTAGCATTTTGGGAGGCCGAGGCGGGCGAATCACGAAGTCCAGAGATCGAGATCATCCTGGCTAACACAGTGAAACCCCGTCTCTACTGAAAATACAAAACATTAGTCGGACTTGGTGGCTGGCGCCTGTAGTCCCAGCTGCTCCGGGGGCTGAGGGAGGAGAATGGAGTGAACTTGGGAGGCAGAGCTTGCAGTGAGCCACGATCGCACCACTGCACTCCAGCTTGGCGACAGAGCGAGACTCCGTCTCAAAATAAATAAACAACAAACAAATAAATAAATATAAAAATAAAGTACAAAAATGGATGCTTCTGTTTGGAGGACAGCTTCCCTTTCAGCCAGTGTTTGCAGTGACTCATTCCTCTTTCACTGTGTGGCGTGGCCATAACACTTGTTTTCTATGCCTCGTGCTTATAGAGTTGCACCATTAGTAGCTTAATTCTTCTAATTGCGTTGAGGCTTACAAATTGTCTTATGCTTTTTAGTAGACAGAGTAAAACTACAAAACTTTCCAAAAGCTATCCAAGCTCCATATTCACTGAATTATAAAAAGAAACTTGTTAAAGGCAGAGAAGAAGAGCTATAATTGGAGACATATCACATATTTATGAATGAGAACAATCAATATTTAATGATGCCATTTTCCCCAAATTAATCTAAAATTCAAAACAATTCCATTCAGAACACCAAAGCCTTGTTTATTTTTGGTGAAAAATGAGACTATAAATAGATATTAGTCAGGGTTCTCCTGAGAAAGAGAGCCGACAGGGGATCTGTTAAAGGAATGTGCTCACTTAAGTATGAAGGTTGAGAAGTCCCAGGGTTTGCAGGTTGCAAGCTGGAGAACGAGAAAGGCTGGTCATGTTACTCAGTCTAAGTCTCTCCGGAGGCCTGAGAACTGAGGTGGGAGTGGAGGTTGGGGTGAATGGGGGGCTGCAGTATAGAGCCACGGGTGCTGATGTCCAAGGGCCAGAGAAGACGATGTCTCTGCTCAAACAGAGAGAACCAATCTCCCCTTCCTCTGCCTTTCTGCTCTATTCAGGCCCTCAACGAATTGGATGATGTCCGCCCACACTGGGGAGGGTAACTGTCTTCACTCAGCCAGATTCAAATGCTAACCTGCTGCAGACATACCCTCGCCCACAAATCATGTTTACTAGCTTCCTGGCTATGCCTTAGCCTGGTCAAGTTGGAACATGAAATGAACCATTCCAAAATGTCTTCCTGATCTTGTGACAAAAAAACAAATTTCTTAAGTAAGATACAAAATGCACTTACTAAAAAAAGTAGGTATATTCTGTTAAAACTGGGGACTTTTATGTATCAAAAGTTACTATAGAAAATGTGAAAAGATAAATTAAAAATTGGAAAAGCTGCAATACAGCCATACCTATGACTTGGCATTTCTCAGGGTACACAATCTTAGGAAACTTTGCTCATATCCATCCAGAGACACACAAATCAGCTTATAGCAGCACAATGTATAATACCAGAAAACAGACAAAACAAACAAAGACACAAAAGCCTAAATAGCCAACCAGAGGTAGATTGTTAAGTTGTGGTATACTCACAAAATGGAATATTTAATGTCAGAATATTTCATTCAGATCAGCAAACTTTTCCTGTAGATGGTCAGATAAATATTGTTGGCTTTGCAGCCCATATGGTTACAACATTTCAGTGCTATCATTGTAACATGGAGAGCCTATAGTCAATACTAAATCGCTACGTGGAAGAACAGAGAAAAAGAGAAGGAAAAACTCCAGGAATTTCTGCCACTATCTCTGAGTTTTAGGGGTCTCTTTCTTCCCTTCCAGCCTAAACTGGAGGATTTTTTTCTGCATCTCACTGTATCCACTCCACCATGCTTATTTCCAAGTTCCAGACTGTGTAGAGTTAGGATAGGAATACAAGACCTACTAAGTATGAAACTCACTTTTTCTAGTGGATTTCAGATTCTCTAGCTCTTCCCTGATGGGCTCACGTCTACTTTTCAAAGTTTCCAGTAGGTGTCTTTGCATTCTCTCCAGATTTTTTTGGGCTGAGTTACTGAGAAACAAAGGGAAGCATGTCTCCCCCATCTCTAAAACCTGGAGGACATATTCTAATGTTCTGTTTTTTAAAAGACGAAGAAAAAAGGAATGGTAGATTTAAAAATTCCTAAATATTGGATCTATTTATCCATGTAAGCTCACTTGATAATTCACAATCTGAATGGGTTTTCTAAGCATATTAAACAATGAGAAGCAGGGATTTGGCAGTTTTATGGTTGGTTAATTAGGTCACTGTTCCTGTGAATTGTGAAAGTTCTTCTGACATGTGGGCATTGTTTGTTTTGAGGCAAAAAATGTGGGTCCTTTTCAATTCCCACATGAATGCATAGCTCTCTAGGATATACAAGACAAATATCCACAGGCACAGTGGACCTGGGCACCTTCTATTTCATTTTTTAAAAATGTGTTCAAAGGGGTCTTATAAAAAATCAGTATAATTAACACTTTTTTCCCCCTTGCTCTCAATTTCCTGTTTTCTTAGATTTATTTCATTGTTGATGTTGTTAGTCAACGACCTGGAAAACGAAAACAAAGTTAGGAAAATAGATATATGAAGTTGCTGATTTTTATGGCTTGATTTTTATCCCTTCAAAATGCATATGTTGACATCCTAACACCCAGTACCTCAGAATGTGATCTGTTTGGAAACAGGGTCATTGCAAATACATTTTTAGTTAAGATGAGGCCATACTGGAGTAGGCTGGGCCCCTAATCCAACATGACTGGTGTTTTTTTTTTTTTAAGAAGAAATGATTTGGACACAGACGCCACACAGGGGAGACAACCATGTGAAGATAAAGGCAACAATGGTTCTCCAAACCAAGTCATGCCAAAGATTGCCAGCAAACCACCAGAAATAGAGAGACAGGCATGAAACACATTCCCTCTCACTGTCTTGAGAGGGCACCGCCACCCTGTGGACGGCTTCATCTTGGGCGTCTGGACCATAAGACAATGCCATTCCATTGTTTAAGTCACCCAGTCAGTGGCACTTTGGTACGGCAGCCCCAGCAAGTGAATACACTGAGAAATGTAACAATTGAAAAACAAATTTTTAGAAATACATCTGTCCTTAAACAATTTGGAGGGATTTTTTTTTTCTTTTTGGCCAGTGTAAAATATATTTTGGGTGCCATGCTAAATCGTATCCAAAATAATAACATAGTAAAGATAAAAAATCATATTATAGTTTAGCTATCTTAAAAGTAGCTGTGCATTTGGTGTTTTAGACATGAAGTCCTTGCCCATGCCTATGTCCTGAATGGTACTACCTAGATTTTCTTCTAGGGTTTTTATGGTATTAGGTCTAACATTTAAGTCTCTAATCCATCTTGAATTAATTTTCGTATAAGGGGTAAGGAAAGGATCCAGTTTCAGCTTTCTACTTATGGCTAGCCAATTTTCCAGCACCATTTATTAAATAGGGAATCCTTTCCCCATTTCTTGTTTCTCTCAGGTTTGTCAAAGATCAGATGGCTGTAGATGTGTGGTATTATTTCTGAGGACTCTGTTCTGTTCCATTGGTCTATATCTCTGTTGTGGTACCAGTACCATGCTGTTTTGGTTACTGTAGCCTTGTAGTATAGTTTGAAGTCAGGTAGCGTGACGCCTCCAGCTTTGTCCTTTTGACTTAGGATTGTCTTGGCAATGCGGGCTCTTTTTTGGTTCCATATGAACTTTAAAGCCGTTTTTTCCAATTCTGTGAAGAAAGTCATTGGTAGCTTGATGGGGATGGCATTGAATCTATAAATCACCTTGGGCAGTATGGCCATTTTCACGATATTGATTCTTCCTATCCATGAGCATGGTATGTTCTTCCATTTGTTTGTGTCCTCTTTGATTTCACTGAGCAGTGGTTTGTAGTTCTCCTTGAAGAGGTCCTTTACATCCCTTGTAAGCTGGATTCCTAGGTATTTGATTCTCTTTGAAGCAATTGTGAATGGAAGTTGATTCCTGATTTGGCTCTCTGCTTGTCTGTTACTGGTGTATAAGAATGCTTGTGATTTTTGCACATTAATCAGCAAAAGCAAAAATTGACACATGGGATCTAATTAAACTAAAGAGCTTTTGCACAGCCAAAGAAACTACCATCAGAGTGAACAGGCAACCTACAGAATGGGAAAAAATTTTTGCAACCTACTCATCTGACAAAGGGCTAATATCCAGAATCTACCAAGAACTCAAACAAATATACAAGAAAAAAGCAAACAACCCCATCAAAAAGTGGGGAAAGGATATGAACAGACATTTCTCAAAAGAAGACATCCATACAGCCAACAGACACATGAAAAAATGCTCATCATCACTGGCCATCAGAGAAATGCAAATCAAAACCACAATGAGATACCATCTCACACCAGTTAGAATGGCAATCATTAAGAAGTCAGGAAACAACAGGTGTTGGAGAGGATGTGGAGAAATAGGAACACTTTTACACTGTTGGTGGGATTGTAAACTAGTTCAACCATTATGGAAAACAGTATGGCGATTCCTCAAGGATCTAGAACTAGATGTACCATATGACCCAGCCATCCCACTACTGGGTATATACCCAAAGGATTATAAATTACTCTACTACAAAGACACATGCACACGTTTGTTTATTGCGGCACTATTCACAATAGCAAAGACTTGGAATCAACCCAAATGTCCATCTGTGACAGACTGGATTAAGAAAATGTGGCACATATACACCATGGAATACTATGCAGCCATCAAAAAGGATGAGTTTGCGTCCTTTGTAGGGACATGGATGCAGCTGGAAACCATCATTCTAAGCAAACTATCACAAGAAGAGAAAACCAAACACCGCATGTTCTCACTCATAGGTGGGAACTGAACAATGAGATCACTTGGACTCGGGAAGGGGAACATCACACACTGGAGCCTATCATGGGGAGGGGGGAGGAGGGAGGGATTGCGTTGGGGAGTTATACATGATATAAACGTCATGCACATGTACCCTAGAACTTAAAGTATAATAAAAAAAAATAAAAAAAAATAAAAAAAAAAAATAAAAAAAAAAAAAAAAAAAAAAATAAAAAAAAAAAAGTAGCTGTGCAAAGAAGGCTTGAGAGTTATTAGCAGGAAAATTCTAAGGTCTCAATGCTGTACTGTGCAAAAATAAAATGAAATAAAAAGTTGGTGATACTCACACATTATCCAGCCTGTATAAAAGGAATGCTGGCAGGACATGACTGCCTCTGCTATTAATTGTACCCCAAGTAGAGACAAACCACAGCTGGAGCTGGAGAAGATTCACATTACACAACACAAGGGCTTACAAATATCAGGAGTGGATGTGGGTTTGTGTGTTGGATTGGGGGAAATTATAACAATTTAGGAAAAGAAATGCCAGAAGCAGTGGGCCAGATGGATGAGATAAAGGCTTTATATAGTAACATTAAAAATGTTCTTGCAAATGCTTCTGGCTCTTATTAATCTTACTGTATTAAAAGGTGCCATAAGGAAATCATCATAAAGACAAAATGTAGTCCACAATGATGGTATGAGGGGCTCAGGGAAACTTCTCCCATGGAGAGACATATATTAAGTTGGTAAAATTAGCAAAGACATCATTCAACATCGTTGGAGGTCTAATCAAGGGATTATAACTAATTGACGACTATCTATAGTAAGCTGAGAACCACTTATTCAATGAAACTTATGGAAACTCAGTAAGAATTGATCTGAGAGACCAAAACAGACTCCCCTTCATCAACCACGATGGACACTAAGGTTAAGGACACAAAGGTTACCGATGGCTGGAGGGTTCAGCTTGGCTGGCATGGCATCTTCCTAAATGTCTGTGGCTACAAGACACCCTCACTTGTGTTAAGTTCTCTAAGAATGGGAGCCATCAGGCAAATGATCAGATCCCTCTAAACCCTGATTTACAACCCAGGTCACTACAGCTCTGAATGGACAGAGGACCGGCCTCACCGATGCTCTTTCCTGATAAGCAACTGCAGACCTTAAGCCAGTTGCAGCAGCTTCTAGAGACTGCATACAAACTTTCCGTGTCTATAGTTCACCCCTTTTTAAATAAAGACCCAAATCCCACCTCACTTTAATGCGAACACCCACCCCAAAGGGAGCATGGGACGTATGCTACATATATGTTTACCCACTGTGAATGTGCTTGGCTCCCCTCAGGAATAGGTACAGCTTTTCCCCAAACCTGCTGAGTATGTTTGACTCTATTGTGTGATTCAGGACCTGTGAGGTGTAAAACCCAACCTATCCTTCCCCTCTTCAAAGAGAGAGCACCTACGGTCCATGCTTGGGACTGCTGCTTCCCACGCAGTTTCCAAACTGATAACACTAGAAGCCAGAAATAGCATTCTAAGGCCCCTCAATTATCTGGAAGGACTCCTCCTCTTGGCCAAGGGCATTGCACAGTTAACCTGAAAATGTAATTCAGGCCTTGATGGGAAGGAGGTTGGAACATACCTCATTACACCATCCTCCCTTTTGGAATTCAGAAAATTCAACCAGCATTTACAATCTATTCCCTTTGAAGCCTGCTACTTAAAGCCTTCCTCTGCTTGATAAAACCTTATTCTCCACAACCCTTTATCATAATCCAGACATTCCCTTCTATGACCTGGAACCCTCCTTCCTTTGAGTTGTCCCGTCCTTCCAGATCGAACCAATGTAAGTCTTACATGTATTTGATTGATGTCTCATCAGTCAGTCTCCCTAAAATGTATAGAACTAGGCTGTGCCTGACCACCTTAGGCACATGTTCTCAAGTTCTCCTGAGGTCACCCATATTTGGCTTAGAGTAAATCTCTTCAAATATTTTACAGAGTTTGACTCTTTCCATAAACATTACCAGTCAAGCTCTCCTTTCTACCATTCAGCCATCCTGATGGTCTTTTAGATGACAGAGCGGTGGGAGGCTGTGCCATATAGGGAAGGAATTAAACCGATTTCCCTCAACTCTGCCTCATGGAGTCACTGTGTGTCCTCAGCACACGAGCAGCTGTTCTCATCTCCCCAGCTCCTGGAGGTGGAAGAGCTACTTTAGGTGGTCTTGCCAGCCCTTGAACATGAGAAACACCATTTTTCACAGCTCCATGCAAAGTAAGGCCCATACCACACGAACACCAGCAGCTGGTGGTGCCTGTTTCCCACGCCCAACTCCTGCTCTGTAGGGAGGATTTGGGAGAGGCATCTGGCAAAGGGTACAGCCCTGGCATCCCTCACACATCTGTGTGGCAGGACAGCCGCTTCAGCAGGCATGGCTGTCAGTGACACCTCCCATCTCTCCCAGCATCCTAAGGTGGAAGCTCTGCTCCAGGCAGATGTGGCAGCCAGTGGACATCAGCCCATTTCACCTCCTCTGACCAGGTGGTGGAAGATCCATAGTGGATGATGTGGCAACAACTGGGTTACAGCGCCAGTGCCTCTGCCACACACAGCTCCTGCCACACAGAAAGCTGGAAGAAGGCAAATCTAGGCTCTGCACCACAGTGCAGAGATGCTGCCCCAGGGAGGCTAATTCTTTGCCCTTGCCAAGGAGCCTGGGTTCAGTTGGATCAGACTTTGGAACAATTCATACTGCAGGGCATTGTCAAAAACAATATGAATCAGGCCAGCCACAGTGGTTCATGCCTATCATTCCAGCACTGTGGGAGGCCAAGGCGGGTGGATCACCTGAGGTCAGGAGTTCAAGACCATTTTGGATAACAAGGCAAAACCCCGTCGCTAGTAAAAATACAAAAATTAACTGAGTGTAAACCAGAAATAAAATTCTAAGGCCCCTCATGGTGGCATGTACCTATAGTCCCAGCTACTCAGGAGGCTATACTGGGATTACAGCCGGATTACACATGTGCCCCAACCACCTTGGGCACATGTATCAAGACCACTTTGCCATGTGCCCAACCACCTTGGGCACATGTGTCCAGTCATCTGAATGGACCCTTCCTCTTTGACAAGGGTATTCCAATGTCAACCTGAAAAAGTCGTTCAGGCCATCATGGGAAGAAGGAAGTAGGTAGATGCACACTTAGCAATTTCAAAATTTACTACAAAGATGCAGTAACAAAGACAGCGTGGCATTGGTATAAAAACACATAGATACATCAAAGACATACAATTCAGAGTCCAGAAATAAACTCTTACATTCATACTCGTTTAATTTTCAACAAAGGAGCCAAGACAATTCAGTGTGGAAAGAATCGTCTTTACAAGAAATGCTGTTGGGACAATTGGGTATCCTCATGTCAAAGAATCAGTTTTCCTGTTATTGAGCTGCTGGGGTTTCTTTTACATATTAGATATTAGCCTTTTATCTATTACATATTGATCATCGGCCCTTTATCAGATCTGATGTCCTAATATATTCTCCTGTTGCATAGCTTGTCACTTCACTCTGTTGATTGTTTTCTTCACCAGGCAGAAGCTTTATAGCTCAACTTAATCCAATTTGTCTGATTTTCACTTTTGTTGCCTGTGATTTTGGGGTCATAACCAAAAAATCACTGTCCAGACCAACGTCATGGAGCTTTTCCCCTGTTTTCTGTCAGTGGTTTTACAGTTTTAGGTCTTACATGTAAGTATTTAATTCACTTTGAGTTTATTCTTGTTTGTGACATGAGATAAAGGCCGTATTTCATTCTTCTGCTTGTGGATATCTGGTTTCCCCAACACCATTTATTAAAGAGACTGTCCCTTTCCCATGGTGTGTTCTTAGCACCTTTGTTGAAAATCAGCTGGCCACTAATATGTGAGTTTATTTTTGGGCTTTCTAACCTAGTCCGTTGGTTCATGTGTCTTTTTTTACGCCAGTACCATGCTGTTTTGCACCCACTATGATAGCTAAAATAAAACAGATAGACAATAAGAAGTGCTGATGAGAATGTGGAGAAACTGAAGTTCTTATACATTGGTGATGGGAATGTAAAATGGTCCAGGAACCTTGGAGAATTCTTTTGTAGTTCTTGAAAATGTTGACTATACAGGTACTATATAAACTGGTAATTTCTACCCTCTAAATATCCACCCAAGAGAAACAAAAGCAAATGCCAACACAAAAATCTAAAAGTGAATACTTGTAGCAGCATTATTCAATAGTAGTCAAAAAGTGGTAACAAACCAAATGCCCATTAGTTCTGGAATGGATGAACAAAATGCAATATATCTAGAATGGAATATCATTTGGCAATAAAAAAGGAAGTACTGATACCTGCTACAACTCAGATGAACCCTCAAAATGTTGTGCTAAGTAAAAGAAGCTAATCACAAGACACCACTTGTCTTATGATCTAATTTATATGCAACAGTTAGAACAGGCTAATCCAGAGAGGAAAATAAACACGTTGTTGCCAGTGACTGGTCGGGGGAGCCAAAGGGAGGGATGATGGGAGTTACTTTGCACTGTTTCTTTTAGGACATTTTGGAATGAACATGTTTGAAAATTACATTATGGGCCGGGCGCGGTGGCTCAAACCTGTAATCTCAGCACTTTGGAAGGCCGAGACGGGCGGATCACGAGGTCAGGAGATCGAGACCATCTTGGCCAACACGGTGAAACCCCGTCTCTACTAAATATACAAAAAATTAGCCGGGCGAGGTGGCGGCGCCTGTAGTCCCAGCTACTCGGGAGGCTGAGGCGGGAGAATGGAGTAAACCCGGGAGGCGGAGCTTGCGGTGAGCCGAGATCCGGCCACTGCACTCCAGCCCAGGCGACAGAGCAAGACTCCGTCTCAATAAAAAATAAAAATAAAAAAAATAAAAAGAAAATTACATTATGGAGATGGTTGCAAAACTCTATCAACATACCAAAAACTACTGTACATTTTCAATGGGTGAAACTTATGGCATGTAAATTATATCTCAATAAGGTTGCTTCAAAAAGTTATGGAGAAATGAAGATATTATCAGACAAACACAGGGAATTCATTGCACCCAGGTATATTCTATAAGAAAGTTAAGGAGGTTTTTCAGGTGGAAGGTAGGTGATGTGAATTGGAAACTTGGGTCTACACAAAGAAATAAAGAACATCAGAAGTGAAAGACAAAAACTGCATGATCTCAGCCATATGTGCAATCTAAAAATACTGATCTC
Organism: Trachypithecus francoisi; assembly: GCF_009764315.1. Lineage (NCBI taxonomy): Eukaryota > Metazoa > Chordata > Mammalia > Primates > Cercopithecidae > Trachypithecus > Trachypithecus francoisi. The sequence goes on along the minus strand of NW_022681468.1, from coordinate 163,166,843 downwards.
ATAGAGGCAGAGGGTAGGAAGGAGGTAACTAGAGGCTGGGAAGGGTACGGGGGAGGGTGGTTGGGGAGATGTTTGTCAAACAATACATACAGTTAGAGAGGAGGAATGAGTTCAAGAGCTCTGTTACACAGCAAGGTGACTATAGTAATATGATATTGTTAAAAAATGCTAGGAGAGTGGACAGTAAGTGTTCTTACCACGAAAAAACCAAAAATAACTGAGGCAGTACATGTGTTAATGAACTAGATTTAACCATTTCACAATGTATGTGTACTTTAAAATATCATGTTATACACAATAAATACATAAAATTTTATGTCATTCTAAAAAATAAATTTGAGGAAAAAGTGAAAAAAATAGAGGTGAAATAAAATATTTTTATAATTTTAAGTTTCCCTACATGGTGACAGATGGCTAACACATTAACTTTATATGCTTCCAATGACAATGCACTATAAGTTTATTACATACACATAAGTGAAATATATGACAAGCACAAGTGGTAAGGATGGAGAATCAAGGAAGAGAAAAAGAACTATGCTAACCTTTTTATTTGCAATGCTTTACAAAAAGTAGGGAAGAAAGAAAAAGAACAGAAGTGAGGTTCGTGGGTAATGAAAGAAAAACCTTAAGAGAAGCTGTCACTTTACAAGTGGCTGATCATCTTCCTTAGAATCCAAATGATCCATTCCAAATGATGGGAGCATGGCCCAGCAGTCAGGTAATCAAATGCAATGTCCGGAGACCCAAATAAACAGAATGCAGGAGTGCTCAGTGTGTTACTGCTTTAGTCTGCACAGCCTTCCTATCCTAGATGACTTGGGTGCAAAGGAAGAAATAAGCATGCACTGAGAAAAATTGGAATGACATGTATTCCCAGTTCCTGGTAAGGGGAGGGAGATGGGAAACCCTAACAGATTTGCTGGGATGGAATTCTATTTGAACACGACTACTTGTACTGGTACTACTTCTCCTGCTCTGACGGCTGCTAACAGCTACGGTGGACTGAATGTTCTGACGGCTGCTAACAGCTACGGTGGACTGAATGCTTGCTGCTTGCTGGGCTGTGTGCTTTGCATGGGCTGCCTTACTAAGTCCTTATAAGGATCCCATGAGGAAGTTACTGTTGACCCATTTTACACACATGGAAGCCAAGGCTTTCAGAGTCTAATTGCACCGCTCAGCTTGTTTGCCTGGTGCTATGACCCTGATCTCGCTGTGACACTAGTCTCGCCTGGACTGTCTCTTCCACAATTTGTGTTCAAGTGACTGTGCTGGGTGGGAGGGGATGCAGAAGATTAGGCTTGGCGTGGGGGCACTGAGGAGACAGATTAGCTCCGGCAGGGGATACTGAAAAGTACACAATACATTCTATAGTGTTCAGGGAGGTGGCATTCTTGCTGGTACAGGGATGAGAAAAGCAAACAGTAGAAGGCACCAGCACAGCATAGAGGAAGTATTGCTGAAAAACCTCTAAGGCTGAATAAAAGCTCATGAGGGAAGCAGCAGGCAATAAGTTGGAAAATTGAGCTGGGGCTGGAGGCGTGGGTGTGGGAGAGGTCTGCAAATGCCACATTAAAGGCTGTTTTGTGCACTGTGAGTGCTAGGGTCTAAATGTTTGTGGCCGCCACGAATTCATATATTGAAACCTAATCACCAATGTGATGGTGTCCGCAGATGGGGCCTTTGGGAGGTGATTAGGTCATGAGGCTGGAGCCCCTGTGTTGGGATTAGTGCCCTTATAATAGGGGTCCCAGAGAGCTCCCTCACTCCTTTCATTATGTGGACATGAAGACCCTTCTGTGAATGGGGACGTGAGCCCTCGCTGGACACAAATCCACTGGACCCTGCAGGGTCTCCTAAGGCCCAGGCCCAGTGGACACTGCAGGGTCTCCTAAGGCCCAGGCCCAGGAGTCTTGAACACCACATCCACCACGTTTTGTTGGTCTAAGCAGGTCACACAGCCAGCCCAGCTGGAGTGAGGCAGAATCCACCTTTGGTAGAATGAGGGATCAACTCCCATTACATGCATACCAGGACCAGGAGAATGTATGGCTACTACTCTGCCCACACAGATATCCGATGTATGACACACCCAGCCCTTGAGCCCACTTCAGAGTGCAGAGGGCCATGGAAGAGCAGGGCCTTATCACTCACTCCAGGCAGAAAGCATCTTCACACTCGGTCTACATCCTGCGAGGCCTGGGTCTCCGGGTCTCTCTCAGAGCACCCTTTCCCTAAGACTAGAACGACAAAGGAGCCTTGCTCAGTTTCCACGGCAAATGAAAGAACCACACAAAACTGGTCCCCCTCCGTGGACACAGACCAATCCCATTTTGGAACATACTGCAATCAGTCCCAGAAGGACTAGGAGCATGTGAAAGGCCCTGCCCAGGAAGCACCTTGTTCCTTACCTTGCCTTCATGTGGGGTAGGTGAGGACTTTCCCTATACTAGAATTAAGAGAAGATGGCATGCTAGTGAATCCATGCAGATGGAAGTTGCTTTCACCTGTCCCCAAATCTTCATGATTCCCCCATTGTCTTAGTCCATTTGGACTGCTATAACAAAATGCTATCAACTGGAGTAAGATAATTCAATGTAACTTATATTTGTGGAATTGATGCTGTGTGTATGCCTTTTGCTAGGTGCTAGGAACAATGACAACACTATGAACCTTAAAAAAGTTTCAGTCTAGTGGGTGAAATGGAGCTATACATAAATGAGCCTGATTCCAGGCAAAATGTAATAAATACTATAATAGAGAGAGCAAGGAAGAGATGATGTGTGAGAGATGCAGAGGCATGGATCAAGCTGCAGGGAATTAGAAGCTTTAGAGCCAATCGTCCAGCTCACTCAAATATGTTACAATTTTTACATCTTATTTTTGTGTGTGTGCAGGTGCCATTCCATAAATGGATTTTGCATTTGTTGTTGAGTCAATGATGTGCTGGACCTGCTGTGCCCACAGGCCTCTTCAGGAACTCCTTGCACTTGGGTCACTTTGACCTTTGTCTGGACCCACAGTCCTCATCACAGATGAGGGGGCACAGACTGGGGCAGAGCCAGGAGCTGCCTGTCCAGCAACAGCTCCCTGGAGGTCACCACCCCAGGTAGGGAGCAGCCTGCACAGGACTGGAAGAGCTGACTCACTCTGAGGCCTCAGTGTGAGCCCTAAAATAAGTGTCAGACACCCACACGCACACTTGGGTCCACACGTGCACAGAAAGTTCTAGAAGAACCTGCAAGGCAGTGTGAGCCTGAGAAACAGTTACAAAGAGGAGAACCGAGGAAAAGTCATGGGCAATGGCAGAAGAAGCGGAGCCCGTAAGGACCAAAGTATCAGAACCGGTGTCATGATGAGACAAACCCGGAGTGCCACCATGTCAGGTTCGGCGTCAGGGAGGTCTGCTGGAGGGCTCGTCAGTGTGGCCTAGTTCCTCCACGGATTCCTGAAATGCTGTGGAGGCCGGAGCTGCCAATGTCCTCCATCAGAGCATCATCTCCTATTTTGACTATGTCTACAACAGCTCTTAGTTATACCCCTTGCAGCCATCGTCTGTCTTCTGCTCCTCGGACCGACTATCACACGGTTTCCACACTCTCAGGTGATGGCTCAGTCTCACCCTGCTGGGCTCCTGTGTGCACTGTCCCCTTTGCCCACAGTATGAAGTCCAAGGGTTTAGTGGGGCCCAGCAGGCTCTCCTCCCTTTGTCTCTCTCCTCCCTTTGCCTCTCTCCTCCCTTTGCCTCTCTCCTCCCTTTGTCTCTCTCCTCCCTTTGCCTCTCTCCTCCCTTTGCCTCTCTCCTCCCTTTGCCTCTCTCCTCCCTTTGCCTCTCTCCTCCCTTTGCCTCAGGTCCAGGGCACAGCAAGCTCCTGTGTACAAGAGGAATTCTGATTCACCTCGCAATGTGGAGCCCAAGAGTCCATAAGCTTTCTTCATTAAAAATTTATTTTATTTGTAAGCAAACAAACACTCGCATAGTTTAAAACCACAAAGTATTAAGGGGTTTTGAAAACTCTGCCTCCCAGCTTTAGACTCAGCCATCTATTTCTATCCTCCTCCCTCAATTTGTTTATTCTTTCACAGCATTTAGCACATCTATTTGTCAAGATGGATATATACTATTTTCTTTCCTGTAATACAAACATTTACATACAATGCAGGCTGAACCCAAGGTTCAGGTGCTTTCTGTTCACCCATGACTTCCAGCACTCCTCCCTGCGAAGAGTGACACATATTGAGTGGGCACAGTAGCCATCATCTTCCCAGAAAGATATTAAAAGAAAAAAAATACAAGTTACAATGGTTGAGAAAATAAAATCAATAAATAATTTGAGAGAAGGAAAGCTAAACACATCTCTCATTTCAAAGGGAAAAGCATTTGTAAAATGTAAGATACATGCAAGTTTGTGATTTACATTTTTTTAATTCAGAAAAATAATGCTAAAGAAATTTATGGTTTAGAATGGACACAAAAGGCCTTAACGACGAAAAGGCCAAGAATAGAATTTGCTCATGTTTTCCAACAGGAAATAGTGCCTGGCACATAATAGGTGTTCCGTAAAACTTTTGATGAAATCACACGTGTATGAATGAATGGTGGGCCCAGGGGCTTTGAGTTAGGAGAGAGTCAGACAAAACAGCACAGAAATCACGAAACATCAGTAGCACCCAAAGAAAGATACTACTAAACCTGTTTTGTAATTCTGATGCAACACTTTCCTAATCTGTATTAAAAATCGTTTTTAAAAGAATAATGAGATGAGTTGTGATTTAATTTACTCAAACCTCCCTTGAAATTCACATAATAATATGTATGTGAGTTGAGAACAATCACCACTGTGTTCATCTCTAGCTACTTTTGTGAATGTGATTCTACAGCACGAGAGAGGAAAATAATCTAGGATTATTATGTCTCTCATCAGCCTGAGACAAGCTAGCAAGTCAAACAAGGGCCCTATTCTTTGCTTAGAGGGACAAACCCATTCGTGGCCCCCAAAGCACAAGAGAGAACAAGCTGCCCTTAAAAATACAATAATGAGGCCGGGCGTCGTGGCTCACGACTGTAGTCCCAGCACTTTGGGAGGCCGAGGCAGGTGGATCACGAGGTCAGGAGATGGAGACCATCCTGGTCAACATGGTAAAACCCCTTCTCTACTAAAAATACAAAAATTAGCTGGGCGTGGTGGTGTGCATCTGTAGTCCCAGCTAATCGGGAGGCTGAGGCAGGAGAATCACTTGAACCCGGAAGGCAGAGGTTGCAGTGAGCCGAGATCGCGCTACTGCACTCCAGCCTGGGTGACAGAGCAAAATCATCATCATCATTGTCATCATCATCATCATCATGAAAGAGTCGGGAATAACGTGACACACAGGGACCTCTCTCAGAGGCCTGCCACTCCTGCCCCGCAAGCATGGAAATACAGGGAAACCCTGCATTCCTCCAGCGGAAATCCCAGGCCCCTAGCTATCCTTGAGAAGTTAAAAAGCAACCTTGTAAGCAGGAAGGTAATTGAAGCCTAAAACAATAGTCAAGGACATTAAAGTCTCGAGATGTTTGGTTCCCTATAGAAACTAAAGGTAACATGTTAGCATATATCCCTGAGTTGTTTTTCAGAAACCCAGAGCTCCACCAAAGGGGCAGGTAAGGGGCAACCAAGGACTGGATGGTTCTTTGTTCTTAATTTCTTCCGAGGGCCCAGAGGAAGTCATGCTCACAAGCCAGACCTCACATTCTTCTCTGCCGACCCCAAGACTTTAGTCGAAGCTTCCCTCCTTAACCAATTGCAAATCAGAAAACCTTCATTCTACCTGTGACCTGTAAACCCCACTGCAAGATATCCCACCTTTTCAGTTCAAACCAATAGTGAACCTCCATGTACTGATTTGCAGTTTTGCCTGTAACTTCTGCTTTCCTGAATTTCCTGCCATTAAAAACCCTTACCTGGAAGCCACTGGAGAGTTTGGGTCTTAAGTGTGAGCTGCCCGATTCTCCTTGCTTGGTGCCCTATAATTAATGCCTCACTTTCTCTTGATGCAAAACCCAATGTCAGTGTTTGGCTTTGCTGCCCCAGACTCGGTTTCAGTTCGGTAACAATAAAGCAAGTGCTCTGAAGAATGACTGACACCATGGACCAGGCCCCAGTCCTCTTCAGGTCTGTGCCAACACAGCTCCCTGGCTCACTCCAACTTCCCAGCTGGCCACAGGCAACTCAGCGTTCAACCTCAGCAGGGCCAAGAAAAGTCTCCCGTTTCTTTCCTTCCCCAGGTTTTACCTAATCCCTGGAAGAGCGATGTGATAACCACCTCATTTAGGGGCCACTCCAGGGCACCATCTGGCTGCATGACCCACACATATGTAGTCAGTCTCATGGCCGAGGCTTCGGTATTAGCAGATATGGGAACTCAAGAAAAATACCCTTGTTACCTTCCTTCGATCAAGGATCCAAAATACTTGGGTCCATTTCCACATGGCAGCCACACACCTGCAGGCCCCATAGAGGACTGAAAACATGAGAGTGAGGGATCCAGCTGCTCCAGTCTCCACAACAATTCAGGAAGCCCATAGAGGCACCGATCCCCTCCCTGCCAGCCGCAGACCTCCCTGGTCCCCCCTCCGAGGCTTCGGGACTCCTCTCGGCTCCCGGCTCTGCCCTCTACTGCTCTGTGCACACTGGCTCTGCTTCTCCCACCATTACCTGTGAGCTTCCCTCTGTTCTCCTCTTAGTGGTCTTGCTTCTCAGGCTCACACTGCCTCATAGGTTCTTCTAGAGCTTTCTGTGCATGTGCAGACACCTGTGCATGGGTGTCTGGCGCTTACTTTTAGGACTCACACCGAGACATGAGAATGAGTCAGCTCCTCCAGTCCCATGGAGGCTGACCCCCGCCTGTGGTGGTCACCGGCAGGGAGCTGTTGCTGGACAGCAGTTCCTGGCTTAGTCCCCATCTCTGCCCGCTTGACTGTGATGAGGACTGTGGAGTCCAGACACAAAAGTCAAAGTGACCTAAGTACAAGGGGTTTCCCAAGGGGTCTGTGGGCACAGCAGGTCCAGCACATCATTGACTCAATGCCAAATAGAAAGTACATTTATGGAATGGCAGAAAAATGAAAAGATTTAACGGATTTGAGAAGAAGTCCAATACGATCGATATTAACATATTAACAGAATCAAATTGGACTATTGAGAAATGAAGTCCCCTTTTATTGTGAACATCCTTGGACAAGAAGGTCTGATTCTTGAAAAAACCAAGTGCACCGGAGCCTTCCTGTGTGTCTGCTTTGCTTGTTCATTCCTGGAATAACTTTCCCCATGCATGCTTTAGACTGTCTTTTAGAGAGAAAATAATTACATATCCTTAGCATTTAACTCATATGAATGACATGACATTTCCCAAAAGTGAAATGTGGCTCAGTATGTGGTATTTAGTCTATAGGGTATTGTACATCACGACTGGAAAATAACAAATGGTTTTCATCTTGAGGGTTGACTAACTCAATGTCCCTTTTTAGCATTGCCATAAGGTAGAGCTCTTTCGCTAAGAAATAAGTTGTTGTTTCTAGGAGGGATGCACTGGTCTGCACAATTTTACTAATTTTTTTTTTTTTTTTTGAGACAGAGTCTCACTCTGTCACCCAGGCTGGAGTGCGATGGCATGGTCTTAGCTCACTGCAACCTCCGCCTCCCGGGTTCAAGTGGTTCTCCCATCTCCGCCTCCCCAGTAGCTGGGACTACAGGCGTGTGCCACCATACCCGGCTAATTTTTGTATTTTTAGTAGAGACGGGGTTTCACTATGTTGGCCAGGCTGGTCTCGAACTCCTGACCTCGTGATCCACCCACCTCGGTCTCCCAAAGTACTGGGATTACAAGTGTCAGTCACCACGCCTGGCAATGTTACTAATTTTTTTTTAATGGAAAATTTTCTTGTGGTAAGTGCAGATTCACATGCAGCTGTAAAAAGAATATAGAAAACCCTTTGTACGCTGCTCAATTTCCCCAGTGACAACATTCTGCAAAAGTATAATTTCACAATCAGGATATTAACATTGATGTAATCCATCAATCTTATTCAGATTTCCCCAGTTTTACTGATACTCATTTGTGTGTGCATGTGTGTGTGTGTGTGTATTAGGCTGCACACAAATTTCTCACCTGTGTTGGTTTGTGTATCCACTGCAAAAGTACATACACCAAACAGTTCCCACACCACAAAGACCCCTTTTGTGGTTGTCCTCTTATAAATACACCCACTTCCTTCCCCCAGCTCCCTGGCAACCACAATCGTTTCTTCATTTCTAAAATGTTTTCATTTAAAAGAATGTCATATTCTTGAAAAATACAGTATGCAACATTTTGGGATTGGCCTTTCTTCATAAAGCATAACTCCCCGGAGATTCATCCAAGGTGTTGCATGTATCAATAGTTTGTTCCGTATTTCCAAGTAGAATTCCATGGCATTCTTATAGAACACCTTGTTTATCAATGTACTTATTGGAGGTCATGTGGGCTGATTCTAGTTTTAGGTGACTACAGATAAAGTTACTTTCATCTACAGGTTTTAGTATGAATACGATTTTCATTTTTCTGGGATAAATTCCAAGGAGTGCAATGGCTGGCTCACATGGTAATTGTATGTTTAGCTTTATAAGAAACTGACAAACAATTTTTCAGATGGGTTGTATTATTTATACTCCCACCAGCAACGTGTGTGTGTATCCTTGCCAGCATTTGGTGGCGTTAGTGATTTTTTCCTTTTAGCCATTCCTATATATATGCAGTGATTTCTCATTGTGGCTTTAATTTTCATTTTGTTGATGCCCAATGAGTTAAACATCTTTTCATCTTATTTGTCACTTGTACTATATGCTCTTTGGTGAAAATTATCTTCATGACTTTTGCCCATTTTCTAATTACATTGATTGAGTTTTAAGAGCTGAGTTTTAAGAGCTCTTTGTATGTTCTAGATACTAATCCTTTGTCAAACATGTGGTTTGCAAATATTTGCTCTCAGTGTGTAGCTTGTCTTTACATCCTTTTCACATGGGGGTTGATAGAGCCAAATATTCCATTTAAATGAGGTAGGGTTGATTTTTCCTTTTGCAGATAGTATTATTATGTCAAGTCTGGGAACTCAACCTGGTGACAGATCCCAAAGGTCTTATGCTGTATTTGTTTTCTAAAACTTTTATGGATTTACATTTTAAATTTAAGTTCATGGTTCATTTGAGTGAATTTTTATATAAGATGTGAAGTTTAGGTTGAGGTTCCTTTTTGGCCTGTAGGCGTCCCATTGATCCAGGGCCATTGGTTGAAAGGTTGTACTTCCTTCATTGAATTGCTTTTGTTCCTTTGTCAAAAATCAACTAAGTATACACAGGTATTATGTGTCAATTATAAATAAAATAAAACTTTTAAAAAACCAATCAAGGCCAGGCACAATGGGATGCATCTGCAATCTCAGCACTTTGGTAGACTGAGGCAGGAGGAATGCTTGAGTCCAGGAGTTTGAGATCAGCCTGAGCAACACAGCAAGAATCTGAGAACCCGTCTCTACAAAAAAAATAAATAAATAAAAAATAAAGAAAAATGGCCAGGCATGGTGGTGCGTGCCTGTAGTCTCAGCTACTCAGGAGGCTGAGGTTGGAGGATCACTTGAGCCCTGGAGTTCTAGGTTGCAGTGAGCTATGATTGCATCACTGCACTCCAGGCTGGGTGGCAGAGCAAGACTCCATCTCTTAAAAACAATCAGTGGAGCTTACTTTTGTGGGTCTATTCCTGAGTTTGCTGTCTTATTCCATTGTTCTATGTGTCTATGTTTCTATCCACATCCACACTATCATGATCAGTGTAGATTTATAGTGAGCTTTAACACAAGGTAGAGCAATTCCTCTTGCTTTTTTCTCTTTGTTCAACATTGTTTTAGCTATTCTAGGATCTGCTCTTTTCATATACATATTAGAATAACTGGTCTATATCTATAAATAACTTTTATAGGACTTTGATGGGTATTTATGTGAAAACTATAGATCAATTTCGTGAGAATTGACCTCTTAATATGTTGAGTCTTTCAGCCTATGAATGCAGTGTGTTTTTATATTTATTTAAGTCTTTGATTTCTTTCATCAGCATTTTATGATTTTCATCATACAGATCTGTACATGCTTTGTTACGTGCATATCTAAGTATATCATTTAATTTGAAGTGATGGTGAGTGGTATTGTGTTTTCAATTTTGGTTTCTGTATGTTCCCTGCTATTATATAGATATGTGGTTGACTTTTGTGTGTTGATCTTGTGTCCTGTGATGTGCTTGAAACATTTAAAAGGGACTTGTTTTTTGTTTGTTTTTTTTTTTTTGGTATATTTCTGGAGATTTTCTATGTACACCACTATATCATTTGAAATAAGGACAGTTTTATATCTTCCTTTTCAATCTGTATGCCTTCTATTTCTTTTTCTTGCCTTATTACACTGGTTAGATCTTCCAGTACTTTGTTGAATAAAAGTGATGAGAGTAGGTATCTTTGCCTTATTCCCAGTCTAGGTGAAAAATATTCAGTCTTTCACCATTAAGTATGATATACACCATAGTTTTTTGTAACTCTTCTTTGTCAAGTTGAGGTAATTCCTCTTTGTTGATTTACTGACCCCTGACATAAGTGATGCTTCTGGGGTCTTGGCATGTTCTTTTTCTTCTCCTAGGTAGTGTTACGCAGTGCTACACAAATTGTTGAACTTTGTACTAAGTCACCAATTGTGTATTTATATTTTCTGAACTTTTATGTATGTGTGTCATATGCCAATATATATTTTTAAATGGCTGATAATTTTCCAGAATCAAATTTAACAAAAAGTATGCAAAGAATTCTAAAATCTACCAAAGAGAAAAAAAATGGATAACCTACAAAGTTGCAAGAATTAGTCTCTCATGAAAAACAGGGAACCAAAGAAGATAATGAAAGACTATTTTTAAAATGCTGGAAGAAAAGTCCTTTTAAGCTGGAATTCTATATTCAGTAAAATTGCATTCAAATGTAAGAGCAAATGATGACTTTTAGATCATCAAGAATTCAGAATTTTTATCCTGACACGCTCCTCTGTGAAAATGAGGAGGAATTATATTTCAACAAGAAAAAATAACATGAGGAAGAAACAGAACAGAAACAAATAATGAACAATGACATTAGTGAAAGATATTTTTCCTTAAATGAGTTGCTTTTCAGCTTTGCGATCTAAATCTGGCAATAAAATGCCAGATTATAACATGGTGGAGGCAGAGGTAGGGGCGTGATTTCATACTGAGACTATTACCTTGTTTGGAAGGATACGGACATTGATTAATTGTTTATTTTTTCAAATACATATGCTAACAAATTATAGGCAACACTAAGGAAAGAAAGACAATGTATAACTTTCAATCAGTAGTTCAAAACTGAATAAGCAATTACGAAAAATAAAATAAGTAATGAATTGAAGTTTTTTATTTAATTCTAAAATGTACTCCTTTGTGCATATTTCTGTTTCCTTTCAAAGGATCCAATTATATGAAAACAGCACCTGCCACTGAAACTACTTCACAAGCAATAATTTTCATTATTTTGAATGCAAGAGCGAAATTCTTACCTGTTATCTGATTTGCATTTACGGAAATAGCTCTCAAAAGATTCAGAATGAATTTCTGAATAAAGTCTCTTTCACAAGTGAAAACTCTCAAATTAACAGGAACTCTACTAAAACCACTAAAGTTTCAATTTCAGAAATCAAAGAAGAGATCCTTTTGGCTTTTTGCTTTCTCCTGCATTGGTGCTGAAGTCAAAGGAAAAAGACTGCAGAGTAAGCCGAATAGGAGCTATTCAAACTGTCTAATGGCAGTGATAATGAATGGCCTACCCTGTTATCTTACAAAGCTGGTATGGAAAGCAAGTCATATAATAGCCATATTAACAAAGTCTAAATGAAAATTTAAATATATTATCATTTGCTTTATATATATGTCATTACCTGCCAGAGGAATAAAAATTATGAGAATATAGGACTTCTTAAAGGAGCTATAATTTTTTTATAAATATTGAGAAAAATTGGGGAAACTTAAATATGCAACCACAAATGGTATGTTAAATGCATTTATACAAGATAAACACTTAATGGGATTATTTGGATATACACATTTTTTTAACAGCAAAATGTTTTTATAATGTAATCAGTGAAAACAATCACTTTACCAAACAAGATACGTAGAAGAATTCCATTCTAAAAAATAAGTATTTTACAAAAAATTAGCTGGGTGTGGTGGCAGGCTTCTGCAGTCCCAGCTACTAAGGAGGCTGAGGTAGGAGAATGGCATGAACCTGGGAGGCGGAGCTTGTAGTGAGCCGAGATCACGCCACTGCACTCCAGCCTGGGCAACAGAGACTCTGTCTCAAAAAAAAAAGTATTTTAATACAAAAGTATATTTATATCTATATCCATATCTATATGTACAGAGGGACAGGAGGGCCTGAAGCATGAACATAAATGCATGCAAATGATGCTACATTTTTGGTGTTGCATTTTTTAATTTTTGATTTTCCTAATTTTCTAATCCAATTAAGACATATTGCCTGTGTACCCAAAAACAAAGGAAGGAGGGTATCCACTAAAAGAATAGTAAGAAAGACCATGGCAACTATCTCTATGCCATCTCTCTTCAAAATCCCAAACAAACAAAAATCGAATAACACATAATTATACAGATCAATAAGAAAAAGAAATGCAACTAAAAAAATTCCACAAAAATCGTAACTAGAAGGTTGGGAACACTAAAAACTCTAAAGTACTTGTGAGCCAAACATAAACACCAAAGTCAGCAGAGCTGTAGCTGGAGCTTCTACTTGTAGACATTTGGGGCAAACAGGAGGAATCTGATTAAACTCTGTGGAGGAGACAGAAAACAAAAGAGAGCCTAAAACGGAACAGAAATCACAGCCTGAAGAGTAGTCCTAGATCAGAGAATTGATTTCAGGGAGGAGATTTACAAGTCCATGGGGTCTGAGATAATAGTCCCAAACATGCATGTATTGCTACTGGAGGCAGGAAGTGGATAAAAATGTTGAAAAGGAAGATGAGCCCTGTGGGTACTGGGTGGTAAAGAAGAACAGTTTAAGAATGTGACAGACAAAAGAAAAAATAGAAAGGACTCATAGTCCATTCCTTCCTGTGCAGGCAAGAATTAACTCAACAGACCTAGGTTGTTCAAACCTTGCACATTCTCACTGGCCCCCCACCCAAAAAAACAAAACAAAGCAAAACAAAACAAAAACAATCCCTGTTTTAAGAACTGGTCCTTGGCTATATCCTTGCAGATGAGCTCTGAGCCCTAGGAATATTTGGCCTAATAAGAGTGATTTGGTATGCCTGAGGCCTTGTGCCACACTGTGTAAGTTTGGTCAGGTATTTTATGCTAATAACTGTGGCTTTTGGCGATTGCCTGTTTTTGCTTTGGGGGCTGGAGTCTGGGTAGCAGAGATATGTAATGCAGTTGCTGCATGGCTACATGACTAACCTCCAGTAACGACCCCGAACTCAAGGCTCAGGTGAAGTTCCCTGGCCAGTACACTTTGTACAGGTTGTCACCCATCGTTGCTGGAATAGTTAGCTGCATCAGCATGCCTTTACTGGAAAGGACACCTGGAAGGTTGCACTCGATTTCTCTTGGACTTTTCCCCAAGCATCTTTTCCCTGTGTTAATTTTATTTTTTATTTTTTTTATTATACTTTAAGTTCTAGGGTACATGTGCATGACGTTTATATCATGTATAACTCCCCAATGCAATCCCTCCCTCCTCCCCCCTCCCCATGATAGGCCCCAGTGTGTGATGTTCCCCTTCCCCAGTCCAAGTGATCTCATTGTTCAGTTCCCACCTATGAGTGAGAACATGCGGTGTTTGGTTTTCTCTTCTTGTGATAGTTTGCTAAGAATGATGGTTTCCAGCTGCATCCATGTCCCTACAAAGGACGCAAACTCATCCTTTTTTATGGCTGCATAGTATTCCATGGTGTATATGTGCCACATTTTCTTAATCCAGTCTGTCACAGATGGACATTTGGGTTGATTCCAAGTCTTTGCTATTGTGAATAGTGCCGCAATAAACATACGTGTGCATGTGTCTTTGTAGTAGAGTAATTTATAATCCTTTGGGTATATACCCAGTAGTGGGATGGCTGGGTCATATGGTACATCTAGTTCTAGATCCTTGAGGAATCGCCATACTGTTTTCCATAATGGTTGAACTAGTTTACAATCCCACCAACAGCGTAAAAGTGTTCCTATTTCTCCACATCCTCTCCAGCACCTGTTGTTTCCTGACTTCTTAATGATTGCCATTCTAACTGGTGTGAGATGGTATCTCATTGTGGTTTTGATTTGCATAATTTTGCTTTATTAAACTGTAACGAACATGTAGCTAGACTAAGAAGAGAGAAGATGATAAATAAATGAAATCAGAAATAAAAGAGAAGACAATATAACTGATACCACAGAAATTTAAAGGATCATAAGGAATGACTAAGAACAATTACATGCCAAAAAATAGATAACATAGAAGAAAGAAATACATTTCTGAATGCATACAACCACCAAGACTGTACCATAAAGAAGCAGAAAATCTGAACAGAACAATAATGGGTAAAAAGATTGAATCAACAATAAAAAGTCGCCAATTAAAAAATAGCCCCAGACCTGATGAGTTTACTGCTGAATTCTACCAAACATTTAAGGAAGAACTAATACCAATCTTTCTCAAACTCTTCCAAAAAATCAAAGAGGGAATAATTTCAAACTCTTTTTACAAGACCAGCATTACCCTGATATCAAAGCCAGAAAAGAGCATTACAAAAAAAGAAAATTATAGACCAATATCCTTGATGAATGTAGATGCAAATATCCTCAACAACAAAATGCCAGCAAACTGAATTCAACAACACATTAAAAAGATCATTCACCGTGATCAAGTGGGTTCATCCTAAGGATGCAAGGATGATTCAACATATGCAAATCAATAAGCATAATATATCATATTAATAAAATCCAGGACAAAAACCATATGATCATCTCATTAGATGCAGAAGAAGCATTTGACAAATGTCAACATCCTTTCAGGATAAGTACTTTCAACAAATTAGGAATAGAAGGAATGTGCTTCAACATAATAAAGGCCATATATGATAAACCAACAGCTGACATTATATTCAATGGTAAAAAGTTGGTACCCTTTAAGATACAGAATAAGAGGATGCCTACTTTCATGACTTTTATTCAACATAGTATTAGAAGTTTTTGGCAGAGCAATTAGGTGAGAAAAAGAGATAAAAGGCATCCAAATAGAAAAGGAAGAAGTGAAATTATCATGGCTGACACATAATATTTTATTTAGAGACCCCTGAAGAATTCCCCAAAAAACTGTTACTACTAATAAAAAATACAATGAAGTTGCAGGATATAAATTCAACGCATAAAAATCAGTAATGTTTCTATATACTAAACACAAATGATCTGAAAAGATAATAAAGAGAACAATCCCATTTACAATAGCTGCAAATAAAATAGTTGTGAATAAATTTAACCAAGAAGGTGAAAGACCAATACATTGAAAAGTATAAAACAGTAATTGAAGAAATTGAAGAAGACACAAATAAATGGAAAGTATTCCATGTTCATGTATTGGAAGAATTAATATTGGTAAATTATCCATAGTATCCAAAGTAATCTACAGAGTTAATGCAATCTCCACAAAAATTACAATGTAACTTTTCATAGGAATAAAAAAATCCTATAATCCATATGGAACAGCAAAAACCCTGACTAGCCAAGATAATCTTGAGCAAAAAGAACAAAGCTCGAGGTATCATACTACCTTATTTAAAATTGTATTACAGAGTGATTGTAATTGAAAGAACATGATACTAGCATAAAAATAGACACATCAACCAATGGAACAGAATAGAGACCCAGAAATGAACCCACACTTGTGAAGTCAATTGATTTTCAACAAAGGTGCCAAGAATATGTGATAGAAAAAGAACAGTCTCTTCAATAAATGGTATTGGGGAAAACTGCATGTCTATATGCAGAAGAATGAAATTGGATCCTTATCTCATACCCTATATTTGAGTAACTCAAAATGGATTAAAGACTTAACATAAATATCTGAAACTGTAAAACTACTAGAAGAAAACATGAGGGAAAAGCTATACAACATTGTTCTGAGCAATGAGTTTTTAGATTTGACCTCAAAAGTACAAGTAGCAAAAGCAAAAAATAGACAAATGAAATTACATCAAAACAAAATGATTCTGTACAACAACAAAAAAATAACAGAATGAAGAGACCATCTATGAATTTGAAGAAAATATTTGCAAGTCATTTAGCTAATAAAAAATCCAAACATATAAAGAATGCAAACAACTGTATAGAAATAAAGAAAACCCAACTTAAAAAGTGGGCAAGTGATCTGAATAGACATTTCCCAAAAGAAGACATCTAAATGGCCAACAGATATATGAAAAATGCTCAACATCATTAATAATTAAGGAAATACAAATTCAAACCACGATGAGGTATTTCCTTACACTTGTCGGAATGGCTATTATCCAAAAGACAAAAGATAAGGAATGTTGACAACAAACGGGGAAGAGGGAGCTCCTGGACACTGTTGACAGAATATAAATTAGTACAGCCATTACTGAAAACAGTAGGGAGGTTCCTCAAAAAAATAAAACTAGAACTACTATATGATCCAGCAATCCCATTTTTGGGTGTTGATCCAGAAGACTGGAAATCAGTATGTTGAAGGTATTTCTGCATTCCCATTTTCATTGTAGCCTTATCCAAAATGGCTAAGTTATGGAATCAACCTCTGTCTATCCCCAGGTGAACGGATAAAAACAAGGTGGTATATATACATAATGGAATACTATTCACCCTTAAAAAAGAAATAAATGATGTCATTTGCAATAACACAGATGGAACTGGAGAACATTATGCTAAGGGAAAGAAGCCAGACACAGAAAGACAAATACCCAATGCTTTCACTTACATGTGGAGTCTACAACAATCAACCTCACACAAGCAGAGAGTAGAATGGTTGTCACCCGAGGCCGGGGGTAGCAGAAACAGGGAGATATTGGTCAAAGGGTACAAAACTTCAGTTAGAAAAGAGAAATAACTGATTTTTGTTGAGATTTATTGTGTAGTGTGGTAAATGTAGCTAATAATAGTGTACCCTACCTTACAAAATTGCTAAGAGAATACATTTCAAAAGTTCTTACTGCAAACAATGGTAAGTATTTGAGGTGATAGATATGTTAATTAGCTTAGTTCAATTATTCCACATTATAGTCATGAATCATAACATCACTTTGTACTTCATAAATATACACAACCATAATTTGTCAATTTTCAATTTCAGAAAATGAGGAGTAAAAAGTATCAGAGACAAAAGAGTTGAAATAGAAAATGGGTACAGGAGCTCCTGCCTTCTTATAATTGCAATCCCTGAATATCAAAAACAAAAAGATAGAATAGAACCAGTACTTAAAACTATAATCCAAGGTCATTTTTAGAAAGAAGAAAGAAGCCTGGAGTCAACATACTGAAAAGAGCTTCAAGGTACGTGGAAAAACTAACTCAGACGATTAACTGTAAGACATATTTTAAAATGTTCAGACTTTAAAATGAAGAAGAAAAGAAATCTCAGGGCCTCCAGGAAAAAGACCAAATAACCTACAAAGATAGAAGAGGCAGGAGCCAGACGTTCCAAAAGCAACATACAACTCTAGGCAATAAAGGTGAAGCATGTTTAAGACACCCCAGAAAATAAAGTGTGAACAAAGGATTTATATCCAGTCAAGCTTTCTTTTAAACAGCAAGGCTATAGAAGAAAGGTTTTAAATAGGTAGACGCTCAGAGAACACTGAACTCATGAACCCTTCTCCAAGGAGCAGAGTTCACGCAGCCAAAGCGTGGCTGGAGAAACTTTGTCAAAAGGACTGTTCACTATGAGATGTTTAAAGGGTGCTCTTTTCATCTTTGTACTTCCAGCCCTGAGATTAGCACCTGGACAGGGTAGTTAATCCCACTTTTACTGTATAACGGAGGTTTTAAGAGGAAAGAAAGAAATATGTAAACCCTTTCCTATGTGGGATTTTACTAGGCTTAGCTGTGGGGTGTGATAAGACCTCGCTATTGGAGAAATACATAAAAGAGGAAGACAGGAAATGAATTCACAGGAAACTAACCTAACCATGGAGCCAACAGCAACACTAAGCAGTGTAGGGGGCCAGCAATGCTGAGTCCAAGTCGGTACCAAGATTCCTTGGCAGCTAAAATATCAGGAGAAAGAAGAATCCGATTCAGGCAACAATTGGTCCACGTTCTTAAAGGCAAAGTCGGCTGCAGCTGAGTAGCTGCTGCTGCTTCAAATGCACAGGGCCTTTCCCCTTTGCCAGAGCGCCCACTACTCCCTACTGCATCCCTAATATAAGGCTGCACGCCAGCTCGTGTGGCACTCTTCTTTCCCAGTTCTTCCGACGCTTCTCTAATGTGAGTTCTCTCCCTGGCACCTGTATGCACTTGAAGAGAGCTCAAAACCCTTATTAAAATGAAGAAGGTTCCATGTGTACAGAGCTAGGAACCAGCTTACTCTTACATCAGTGTGCCGAGGTTTCATGTGGCCTTTAAAGCAGTGATATGGTGTGTAACTGAAGTCAAAGACTCAACACATTCTCAAAGAGAATTAAAGAGATTAAACTTTAGTTCTATTATCTTTCTGGGAATTGTAAAGCAGTTCATTCAGTTAAAAAAAAAAACTGATAAAGCATAGCTCTTGAAGTTCATCCAAAGCTTTTGACACTTCTAGTCCCTTTTTAGAGGTATCACTATCATCAATATGATATGAATCCTTTCACACCGTTCTCTAAACACATGCACACACTCACATACGTATATAGAGTGTGTCTATATATATGTATATAATATGTATATATCCCCTCTGAAAAGATATGGTATAACATCCACACACATACATTTTACTAACACAATGTTCAACAAAAACCTCATAAAAAAAGAGAGTACATGCAGTTCAAAACACAGACAAAATCAAATAAAGTGTTTAGGGATATACGCTTAGGCTGTAAAACAAAAAAGAACAAGAAAGTCATTACCAGAAAATCAGGAGAGCAGTTAGCTTTTAGGAGAAATAGGTGAGGGGCTGGTGGGGGGTGGAGGAGTAATTGGTAGTAAACACTGGTGGTTTCCAGGTTGGTGGCAATATTCTATGCCATGACCTGGGAAGTGTTCCCACAGGTGTTGACTTTGTGATAATTAGTACAATGTTAGTACCACGGCTACCTTTATTTTGAACACTTTATTGTGTATAGGATATACAAAGAGTCAAAGAATGGTGCAATTGTAAAGAGCCCTGCTAACAAAAAGCAGCCAGGGGACACGCCTTCTCAGACAGCGCCTTCCCAACTGGCAGACTCTGGGCAGACGGCCAGGAAGCCCTGGGAAGGGGATCCCGCCACAAGTGCCCAGCCCAGGAAGCCTTGCCTCCTGCCAGCGGCAGAATTAAGACTTCCCTCCCCCATGGAGAGACACCAGGTGGCCAGGAAGTGCTGGCACAGAAATTTCAGCCACAACAATCACCCAAGAGAGCCTCCGGAAAGCCTCTGTCTCCTGGCCTGAGACTCCACTCTCTCCCACAGAGACACTGGGTAGTGAACAGCACTGCAGTGGCAATCCCACTGGAGCAAGTGGCCTGAGAAGTCATTTATTCCCTCAGGCCAGAGACTCCCTTCTTCTCCAGGAAGTCCTGCCTGGGAAGGGCTCTCTGTGACTTCAGGAAGCACCAGGGGAGCCCATGGGAGCCACAGCAGCACCACATAAACCAAGCCAACTGGAATAGCACTGGAAAGGCTTTGAAAATGTTGCTTTCACTGGAACCACGGCCCACAAAAATAGGCCGTGACCTCTGTGCTGAACAGTGAGACTGCCTGCCAATGAAGAAGCTAAGATAGCACTGATGGTCTCAAAATATAAAATCTCAAATGCCAGGACACAATTAAAGATCACTTGTCATGCCAAAAGCCAGGAAAGTCACAACCAGAATAAGAAGACAATCAGCTGATATCAGCAATAAGACGACTTAGAAGCTGGAATGATCTGGCAAGGAATTTAAAGTAGCCAACATAAAATGCTTCAATAAGCAATTACAAAATTATCTTGGGGCAAATTTTAAAAATAAGAATTTGTCAGCAGAGAAATAGAAGTCATAAAAAAGAACCAAGTGGAAATTATAGAACTGAAGAATTTAATAATGTTTTTAAAGCTGGCAGATGTGCTCAAAAGTAGACTGGAGATGACAGTACATATGAAAAAAGATCAAAAGATTCACCCAATCTGAACAAAAGAAAGACTGGGAAAAAAGGTGTAGAGCCTCTCGGCTTGTCAGATAATAATAAATATCCCAGCATTTGTATCATTGGAATTGCAGAAGAAAAGAATAAGAGTGGAACTGAAAGAATATTTAAAGAAATAATAGCTGAAAACTCCCCAAATTTGGTAAAAGACGTAAACCTAGAAACTCAAGAAGCTTAGAGAATCCCCAATAGGATAAATCCAATGAAATCGATATAAAAACACATCATCATTTAGACTTCAGCTCATTTTTAATTCAATTGTTTTCTTATTGTTAATTTTGAGGATATTTTATTTATTCTGGATACAAGACCTTTGTCAGATATGTGATTAGCAAACACATTCTCCAACGGCATGCCTTGTCTTCTTATTCTCTTAACAGTATTTTTGGCAGTGGAAACTTTTTTTTTTAACTTTTATTTTAGGTTCAGGGGCACATGTGCAGGTTTGTTATATAGGTAAATTTGTGTCATGGGGGTTTGTTAGACAGATTATTTCATCACCCAGGTACTAAGCCTAGTACTCATTTGTTCTGTTTTTCTGTTCCTCTCCCTCTTCCCATCCTCCACCCTCATCACTAGACGCCAGTGTCTGTGGTTCCCCTCGTGTCCATGTGCTCTCATCATTAACTCCCATTTATAAGTGAGAACATGTGGTATTTGCTTTTCTGTTCCTGCCTTAGTTTGCTGAGAATAATGACCTCCAGTTCCATCCATGTTCCTGCAAAAGATATGATCTTGTTCTTTTTTATGATGGCATAGTATTATGTGGTGTATATGTACCAAATTTTCTTTATCCAATCTATCATTGTTGGGCATTTAGACTGATTCCATGTTTTTGCTATTATGAATAGCACTGCAATGAACATTCGTGTGCATGTGTCTTTATGACAGAAGGATTTATATCCCTTTGGGTATGTACCTAGTAATGGGAAGGCTGGGTTGAATGGTAGTCCTGTTTTTAACTCTTTGAGGAATCACCACACTGCTTTCCACAATGGCTGAATTAATTTACACTCCCATAAACAGTGTATAAGCCTTCCCTTTTCTCCACAACCTGGAAAAGTTTTTAATTTTAGTAAAGTCTAATTGATTAATTTTTTCTTTCATGGGTTATGCATTTGTTGTCTAATCTAAAAACTTGTCACCAAACACAAGGTCATACTAATTTTCTCCTGTATTTTCTTCTATAAATTTTACAGCTTTCAATTTTAATGAAGGTCTATAATCCATTTTGGGTGATTTTTGTGTAAGGTATAGGGTCCATGTCAGGGCTCATATTTTTGTATATGGACATTCAATTTCCCTAACACCATTTGTTGAAAACACTGTCCTTTCCATTGAAGTGCTCTAGCACCTTTCTAAAAAAATCAGTTAACTGTATTTATGTGGGTCTGTTTGCACAGGCTCCCTGTTATGTTCCGTTGATAAATATGTCTATTTTTATAACAATACCCTGCTGTCCTTATTACTGCGGCTTTACAGTAAGTATTGAAATCGAGTAATGTGAATCCTCCAACTTTCTTCCTTTCTTTACACATTATGTTGGTTATTCAATTCATCGAGAGATGTGGGCTACTCAGGTTGTCTATTTCCATGCGAGTCTGGTAGTTTGCATCTTTTAGGGAAGTGGTCCCTTTTACCTAAGTTATCATTATGGGATGAAAGTTGTTGATAGCTTTTATTATTATTTTAATTCTTCTTCTTCTAATAACTGGAATCAGTAGTAATTGGTAATTAATGCCTTCTCTATTTTCCTTCTTGATTAGTCCGGGTAAAGAACTGTCAATTTTATTGATCTTTTCAACCATCGTTTGGTTTCGTGGAATTCTCGATTGCTTTTGTTTCCGAGTTTTTTGATTTTTAACTCTAATATTTATTATTTAGCTCCTTCTGCTTGTTTTAGGTTTAATTTGATCTTTTCTGTCTCTTATTACTAAGGTAGAAGCTTGGATTATTTATTTTAGATCTCTCTTTTCTAATATATGCGCTTAATGCCACAAATCCCTTCTAATCATGATCTAAGCTGCATTTTATCAATTTTGATAAGCCATATTTTCATTTTCATTTAGTTTAAAATACTTTTTAAAATTTCTCTTGCTACCCCTTCGACTCATAGATTTTTTAACTTCCTAAAATTTGGGAATTTTCCAGATATCTTTCTGGTGTGGATTTCTAGTTTAATTCTATTGAGCTCTTAGATTGTACTTCGTATGATTTCTGTTGTTTTTAATGCATTAAGGTGTGTTTTAAACTCATAGCATGGTCCATCTCGGTGAATGTCCTAGGTGCACTTGTAAAGAATATGTATGCTGCTGATGTTGAAAGAAGTTTCTGTAAATGTCAGTTAGATCAAGTTGATGGATAGTACTGTTCAAATCATTTACATCCTTACTCATTTTCTGCTTTCTTGATTTATCAGTGACTGAAGTCTCCAAATATAATTGTGAAATTGTCTGTTTTTCTTTTTAGTTGTACAACTTTTTGCCTCATATATTTTGGTGCTTGTTTTTAGGTGCATACACTTTAGGACTGTTATGTCTTCTCATTTAGAATTGATCTCATTTATGATTATGTAATGTCACTCTTCATCCCTGATAATCTTCATTGTTCTAAACTCAGCAGTGTCTTAAAGCAATATAACTATTCTGGCTTTCTTTTGATTAGTGTTGGCATAGTATATGTTCCTCAATTCACTTACTTGTAACCTGTTTCAGTTTTACATTTAATGTGAGTTTTCTTAAGCAGTACATGTTGGGTCTTTTTTATACATCCAGTCTGACAATTTCTGTCCTTTATCTGGTATATTTTCACCATTAATGTTTAAAGTAGTAATGAATATAGTTGGATTAAAACCTGAATCTTAGTAATTGTTTTGTATTACATTGTTCTTTTTTCTTCTCCCCATTTTTCTGCCTTTAGGGGTTTAAATTGCATATTTTATATAGTTTCATTTTGCCTTCTTTCTTTATACATCAATGATACTTTCTTTATAAATTTCTTGCATTGATTGTTCTAGGGTTTATAACATACATTTTAAAATAATCTAAGTCCACCTTCAAATAGCATTATTTCATGTGTAGTGCTAGTGCCTTACAACAGAGCATTTCCAATTTCCCTTCCATCCCTTATGAAGTTATTCATTTCACTTATCTATATGCTGTCAACTTCAATATGTTAGTATTATTGCCTCAAACAGACAGTTATCTTCTAGCTCAGTTAAGAATAGAAAAGTGAAATAATTTATTTTACCTTCATTTCTTTCCTTTGATACTTTCTCTCTTTTGTGAGAAGTTTCTGACCTATATCATTTTCCTTCTGCCTGAAGACATTTTAACATCTGTTATACGGTAGGTCTACTCTCAATGAACTGGATCAGATTTTCTTTGCTGAGAAATATTTTTCCTTCACTTTTAATGAAAAATAAGATATAAAATTTATTGGATATCAAATCCTATATTGGCAGGGTTTTTATTTTCTTAAATATTTTACTCCAATCTTTTCTTTCTTGGATGGTGTCTGCTGTTATTTGTATTCTTGTTCCTCTGTAGATAGGCTGTTTTGTCCCTTGTCTTCTTTCAAAATTTTGTCTATTTCTTTATGGTTTGAATATGTGTTTTCTAGTTTTTTAAAAAAATTGTGTACTCTGCTTGTTATTCTGTGAGCTTCCTGAATCTGTGATGTGGTACCTGTCATTGATTTTGAAACTCCTTCGTCATAATTTCTTCAAAGATTTCTTCTGCCCCATTCTGTTTCTGCTCCTTCTGGTGCTCCAAGAATGTGCACGTCACACCTTTTCATATTGTGTCACAGCGCTGGGAAGTTTTCTTTTGTTATTTGTATTTGTGTGTGTGTGTGTTTCCATTTGTGAACTTTCTATTGACCTATCTTCAAGTTCACTGATTTTTTCTTCAGCTGTGTTGAGTCCGCAGATGAGCCTGTCAAAGTTATTCTTCATTTCTATTACTTTTGATTCCTAGCATTTTTGATTTCTATAGCTTCCCTCTCTCTGCTACCATTCCTATCAGGTCTTTTATGTTATTTACTTTTTCCATTAGTACCTTTACTGTATTAGTCCTTGTCTTAGTTCATTTAGTGTTGCTATAAAGAAATAGCAAAGGCCAGGTAATTTATAAAGAGGCTTATTTGGCCCATGGTTCTGCAGGTTGAACAAGAAGCATGACACCAGCATCTGCTTCTGGTGAGGCCTCAGGCTGCTTCCACTCATGGTGGAAGGCAAATAGAAACTGGTCTATCTGGAGATCACCTGGTGTGGGAGGGAGAGGTGCCAGGCTATTTTTTTAATTTTTAATTATTGCAGGTACATAGTAGGTGTATATATTTATGGGGTACCTGAGATATTTTGATGTAGGCATACAATGTGTAATAATCACATCAGTGTAAATAGACTATCCACCACCTGAAGCATTTATCCTTTGTGTTACAAACAATTGAATTATACTTTTTTAGTTATTTAAAAATATATAATTAAGTTATTATTATTGACTACAGTCACCTCATTGTGCTACTAAATACTAGATCTTATTCTCTCTCTCTCTCTCTGTCTATATATATATATATATATATATTTTTTTTTTTTTTTTTTGAGACAGAGTCTCTCACTGTCACCAGGGCTGGTGTGCAGTGGCACAATCTCGGCTCACTGCAACCTTTGCCTCCCAGGTTCAAGCGATTCTCCTGCCTCAGCCTCCTGAGTAGCTAGGATTACAGGTGCCTGCCACCACGCTTGTCTTTTTGTATTTTTCTTTTTTTTTTTTTTTAGTAGAGACAGGGTTCCACCATGTTGGCCAGGTTGGTCTTGAACTCCTGACCTTGTGAGCTGCCCACCTTGGCCTCCCAAAGTGCTGGGATTACAGGCATGAGCCACCGCGTCCGGCCTCTAACTATACATACATACATACATATATATATATATGTGTATATATATATATATATATATGGTTTTTTTTGTTTGTTTTGTTTTTTTTTTTTTTTTTTTTTTTTTGAGACCGGAGTCTCGCTCTGCTGCCCAGGCTGGAGTGCAGTGGCCGGATCTCAGCTCACTGCAAGCTCCGCCTCCCGGGTTCACGCCATTCTCCTGCCTCAGCCTCCCGAGTAGCTGGGACTACAGGCGCCCGCCACGTCGCCCGGCTAGTTTTTTTTGTATTTTTAGTAGAGACGGGGTTTCACCATGTTAGCCAGGATAGTCTCGATCTCCTGACCTCGTGATCCGCCCGTCTCGGCCTCCCAAAGTGCTGGGATTACAGGCTTGAGCCACCGCGCCCAGCCATATATATGGTTTTTTTTGGTGGGTGGGACAGAGTCTCTGTTGCCCGGGCTGGAGTATGGTGACGCGATCTCTGTTCACTGCAACCTCCACCTCCTGGGTTCAAGCGATTCTCCTGCCTCAGCCTCCCAAGTAGCTGGGACTACAGGCACCTGCCACCATGCCCAGATAATTTTTTAGTAGAGACAGGTTTTCACCGTGTTAGCCAGGATGGTCTCAAAGACCTGACTTCGTGATCCACCCGTCTCGGCCTCCCAAAGTGCTGGGATTACAGGCGTGAGTCACTGCGCCCGGCCACTATATTTTTATACCCATTAACTATCCCCACTTCCCCCACCACCACTTACCCCAACTTCACTATCCTTCCCAAACTCTGGTAACCCTCCTTCTACACTCTGTCCCCAGGAGTTCGTTTGAATTTTTAGCTCCCACAAATAAGTGAGAAAATGTGAAGTTTGTCCTTCTGTGCATGGCTTATTTCACTTAGCATAATGACCTCCAGTTTCCTGCACGTTGTTGCAAATGACAGGATCTCATTCCTTTTTATGACTGAATAGCACTCCATTGTGTATACATACCACATTTTCTTTATCCATTCATCTGTTGATGGACACTTAGGTTGCTTTAAATCTTTTTTTTCTTTTTTTTTTTGAGACTGAGTCTCACCCTGTCACCTGGGATGGAGTGCAGTGGCATGATCTTGGCTCACTGCAACCTCCACCTCCTGGGTTCAAGCGATTCTCCTGCCTCAGCCCCCTGAGTAGCTGGGATTATAGGCACATGCCACTGCACCTGGCTAATTTTTTGTATTTTTTGTAGAGATGGGGTTTCACCATGTGGGGCAGGCTGGTGGCGCACTCCTGACCTCAGGTGATCTGCCTGCCTTGGCCTCCCAAAGTGCTGGGATTACAGGCGTGAGCCACTGTGCCCAGCCAGGTTGCGTTAAATCCTGGCTATACTAAATAGAGCTGCAGTGAACACTGGAGCACAGATATCTCTGTGACGTATTGATTTCTCCTCTTTAGGCTACATATCTAGCAATGGGATGGCTGGATCATATGCTAGCTCTATTTTTGTTGTTTTGAGGGCCAGTGTATTTTTAACAACCAATTCTTGAGAGAACTAATGAAGAACTCACTCAATCCACCCATCCTCAAAGAAAGCACTAATCTATTCATGAGAGGTCTGCTATGGCCCAAACACCTCCCACCTGGCCACACCTCCGATGTCTGGGATCAAGTTTCCACAGAGATTTGGTGGCACAAACCGTATCTCAACTGTAGCAGTCACAGGAATTTTAAATTCCTCGTCTGATAACTCTGACATCTGTGTCTTATCTGAGCCTTGTTCTGATAATTACTTAGTGCCCTCAAACTGTGTTTATTCTTGCCTATTGGCATGGCTTTTAATATTTACAGAAATTGGCCCATTTATTATTATTTTTTTGAGACAGAGTCTCGCTCTTTCACCAGACTGGAGTGCAGTGGCACGATCTTGGCTCACTGCAAGCTCCACCTCCTGGGTTCAAGCGATGCTCCTGCCTCAGCCTCCTGAGTAGCTGGGACTCCAGGTGCCGCCACCACACCTGGCTAATTTTTTTGTATTTTTAGTAGAGACGGAGTTTCACCATGTGGGCCAGCATGGTCTCGATCTCTTGACCTTGGGATTTGCCCGCCTCAGCCTCCCAAAGTGCTGGGATTACAGGCATGAGCCACTGCACCTGGCCCAGAAATTGGCCCATGTTTTATAGAGTAACAGTGACTGAGATGAATGCCTTTAGTGTGTAATTTGAATATCTGCTGGGCTGTGGTTCATGTCTGATGTAGGTAGAGTAGCAGAGCCTTCCAAGGATTCTACTGGGCTTGCTTTTTTTCTCCTTCTGGCTTTAGGGTTTCTCTTTGTACTGCTCCTTAGAGACTCTGTGCCTTGCAGCCCTTTAAACTGCAATCCACTGTTATTAATGGAGGATTGTTGGTTTGATGGTATTACATGAGGGAGAAAGGCATTCTCTCATCTTCTGATTACATGTCGGTCTTTCAGTGGACCTGTGACTCAGGGATGTGTCCCTCAGAAGTGTCTTAGGAGTGGCCCCCAAGGCGCTGAGCATCCCCAGGCTATTTTCTTTGTGTCCTCTCCTCGATTGACTGTGGCTTTTTCTTCCCTTTGGTGTGACAAGAAGGCTAAAGCAGCCCAGATGGGGAAGAGGTTTCCTCCCCCAACCAAAACAAGGTTTCAGAACGGCCATTTGTTTGTGGAAGGATTTGGGAGGGTTCAGGATGGCTAGTCCTCCCACCCGCCGCCAGGTCATGTTGAGAGCTCTCTTGGATCCTCCTGTGAAAACCTGGTGGAGGTCCTAGAGGCAAAGCCTGGGAAAGTGCAGGAGCTCCCCTCAGACTGCAGGCCCCGGGAGCGCCTCAGCCTCGGAAATCATCTGAATTGTTATTGAGTGTTCCTACTCGCGTCTGGCGTCTGAGGCCTTCACTCCAGGTAAGCAACTCTTGAGTCCTGTATCTGTTGGCATGTGCCAGATTCTCCTGATTTTGCAGTGGTGATTGTTCTTGTGACCTCAGTGCTTTACAAGGTTGAGCAAAAGTTGGAAGGCCTCCCCTGCTTTCTGTGACACTCTGCTGGCTTTCTTCCAACCACTCAGGCCATTATTTTTCAACCAATCTTTCTTTTGCCTTATCTTTCTTGGTGCCATGTAAAGGCTGGTGTTCCTCAGGGTTCTGCCTTTGGATCTTGACAGTGTGAGAAAACATTTACTTTATCCAACATATTCACCCTCGTGACTTAATCCATGATTTATTGCAAAAAACAAAAAAATCCAGATTTCTCTAACTCTGTCCTCCTTCTTCAATTTTAGACACAGTATTTTAGAGTCATCTCAACCTCTTACAAACCATTTGAGCATCCTACCCTAAACTGAAGTTGTAGTGTTATTATCCCTATCCTCAGTCCCCACATACTTCTTCCCTTAGCACCGCCATCTCCCACTCAGGTACCAGCTCCACCTGTGAGTCAACCTTCCTCTTTGATCCCAGCTCCACCTGTGAGTCAACCTTCCTCTTTGATCCCACGTATCATGTCAGTTGCCGTGTTCCAATCTGTCACCACCACTACGTTCTCCAGTTTCAACCCTCAACAGGACTTTTCCCTATGCCAAAGGAATAATCCTCTAAAATGCGTTTCTCACTTGTCAATCACTTCTGCATAGGCGCTGCAGTTATTTCAGAATTGTACACATTAGATAGTGCTCTTCTCCCTTGTAATATTCTTCAGGACTTGTTTTTTGAGACAGAGTCTTGCTCTGTCGCCGAGGCTGGAGTGCAGCGGTGCGACCTCGGCTCACTGCAACCTGGTTGTTTTTAAGATGACTTCTTTCACAAGGCTCTTCATTATCTGGTCCCACTGTTCTGTTCTCCCCCAAACACAGCCTCACATGACTCTTCAGCCTCAGTCTCATAAAAGCTTCTTTAGCAGGTCGTGTTTGTTCAAGCATTTCACCTGCTTCATCCTCATCTGGACAGCACCTCTACCTGGGGTCCTGGCTACCACTACCAGTCCCTCAAGATTCAGTTCTCAGGTGGCCTCTTTAAGAACGGCTTTGTTGGTATTGGGTTAGGAGTGCCCCTTCTGTGCCCATAAATGACATGGGTGATTTTCTTATTTACGCCCTCAGTAATCTTTGAGCATATTGACGACAGGAGCTATGTCTGCTGGGCTCATGGCACATGCTCAGTAAATATTTGTAGAATGAATGGATGGATAAATGGGAACACAGCACTTCCATTTATTCTAGGGTCACCTACTGCCACTCATTTTGTAGTACTCGTGGTGCTGCCAAATCTTTTTCTTCTTATAGGATTAACATTTTGTTTGCTTTTTTTCCTGACTTAAATCCCCAGGAAGCAGCTCTGGAGTGAGGCTGTGATGACAATGGGCCGGGGACCTGCCACTTGCTCTCTTGGGCATGTGGCCTGATGCACTGGAGGTGGTCACAGCTCTCCAGCTTCCTGCACAGCCTGCGGCGCACGGACGAAGACCAGGCAGATCAGTCTCTTTCCCTCGCTCTGTGACGTGGTCATCTAGTTTGTTGCTCTGAGCCACATCTGTGACCCCAGAATGATGGTGGCAACAGATTGCACAGCCTTTCTTTCGATCTGGAAAGGCAGAGGATACACCCACAGAGCATTAATGGTGTCCCTTTAAGTGGAGCATCTGAAAAATGTCACCTGAAATGTGGACAAAGGAGAAATACTTGAATCTGCGCATGCTTATTACTTCTTGGGGCCATGTCAAGTAACTTTTACCAGAATGCCAGATTCGATTACAAATAAAAACTACTGTCTAAATACTGCAAGAGAGACATTT
The DNA here is from genome assembly GCF_009764315.1 of Trachypithecus francoisi. Lineage (NCBI taxonomy): Eukaryota > Metazoa > Chordata > Mammalia > Primates > Cercopithecidae > Trachypithecus > Trachypithecus francoisi. Next base: position 163,136,732 of record NW_022681468.1, on the reverse strand, counting down.
CTCAGGAAAAATACTTGAGCTTCAGGAACTGATTATCTTTACATAACAATGATTATGTGGAAGGTTGTGTGATTCGTGGGCACGTGGGGGGAGAAGTGGCCAAGGACAGGACTTGGGGGGAGTGTGGCCAGGTGCCACGCCGGCTGCACATACAGGAAAGTGCTGTTCATTTGTGTGCACAATTTTGCTCTATTTCTTTTTTCTTTGTTTTTTTGAGATGGAGTCTCACTCTGTGGCCCAGGCTGGAGTGCAATGGTGCGATCTTGGCTCACTGCAAACTCCGCCTCCCGGGTTCATACCATTCTCCTGTCTCAGCCTCCAGAGCAACTTGGACTACAGGTGCCAGCCACCGTGCCCGGCTTTTTTTTTGTTTTGTTTTGTTTTGCATTTTTAGTAGAGACGGGGGTTTCACCGTGTTAGCCAGGATGGTCTCAATCTCCTGACCTCATGATCTGCCTGTCTCGGCCTCCCAAAGTGCTGGGATTACAAGCATGAGCCACCATGCCCAGCCTGCTCTATTTCTTCAAAGCAAGGTAGACTGCAGGTATTTTACAATACAGTTGCTGTTTAGGTTAGCATAGATGCAGGATTTCTATTTGGGTTTTATTCCTATTCCTATCATTACTAGTTATATGATAGGACAGGTAGGTATTTTACAGGTAACTGAGATTCAGGGACATTAATGTGTACCAACAGTTCCAGGATGCCACAGTTGAGGAGGAGGGAGAGTCTGAGGAGTGTGCTGAGGAGGAGGTAGCCTAAGTCCTTCCTTTACCAGGTAAAGAGTAGAGGCAGTATGGATTCTTAGTGTGTTCTGATAGCCATGTGTCACTGTGCAGTTGTTCTTTATGTCTTCACATCACATCCTCCTGCGTTTTAAAGCATTTTCATAGTGTGTGGTTTTGACTAATAAAGCATTCCTTTTTTTTTTTTTGAGATGAAGTCTCACTCTGTCACCAGGCTGTCACCAGGTTGGAGTGCAGTGACGCCATCCCGGTTCACTGCAACCTCCACCTCTGGGGTTCAAGTGATTCTCCCACCTCAGCCTCCCCAGCAGCTGGGATTACAGGCATGAGCCACCACAGCCAGCTCATTTTTGGAATTTTAGTAGAAATGGGGTTTCACCATGTTGGCCAGGCTGGTCTCGAGTTTCTAACCTCAGGTGATCTGCCCGCCTTGGCCTCCCAAAGTATTGGGATTACAGGAGTGAGTCACGATGCTTGGCTAAAGCATTCTGATTAAAAAAAAAAAAAAGAAAGAAAGAAAAAAGTTAATGTCCCTGAGACTCAGTTACCTGTAAAATGGAGATAATAATACCTGCCTCCTACAGTTGTTATGGGATTAAATAGGGATATCACCAGTGAAGTTCTTAGAACAGAGCCTGTGCATATTACGCATCTAATACGTGTTACCTATCATCCTCATCATCTTTGTTATTTTTACAACACAAAGAGTCCTGGCAATTTGGAAACATAAAACAATCCTCGTTTGGCTGCTCTACATAGGTCTGCACTATGAGCTGAATGTTGTCAAGCATAATGTAGCCTATCTTTCCATGCGGTCTTGGAGTTTTGCTTTGGTACCCTGCTGTTATTCCTAAGTTACATACTCTCCATGAATGCATACCACCCTAAGGAAAAAATGTCACTTCTTTCATTTATTCCAGGGTCACCTATCGCCGCTCATTTTATATTACCCATGGTGCTGCCAAATCTCTTTCTTCTTAAAGGATTAACATTTCGAAAAACCTGGCACTGCAATTTTTGATAACATACTTGCTGTGAAGAGTACATGCCTGGTCTGTATACCTTTCTGTGGACATGAATTTTAGACATTCTCACTGAAGCAGGAGTTGCCCCAACCATTTTTAAGCCTCTGCTGCATAGCATGGTCTAAGGCCAGAGGAAGACATCAGGCAAGAAGCATCACTGTTTCATTCTTTGTGGAAGGATCATCCTGTTCTCTTTGGAATATATAGTTTAATTAAGAAACAAAATAAGTCCTATTTTAAAATCTAGTGGGAATATTTCTAGTGGGGTTTGGATGTAACCATAGTCCCTTAAGTTAAGTCCAAGCAGTTCTTCTCAAAAGGCTAATCTTTCTCCTGAGGCTGACTCTTGTCTGCCTTAAGAAATCTAGGGCCAGTGCGGTGGCTTATGACTGTAATCCCAGCACTCTGGGAGGCTGAGGTGGGCAGATCACAAGGTCAGGAATTCAAGACCAGCCTGGCCAATGTGGTGAAAACCCATCTCTACTAAATATACAAAATAATTAGCCAGGCATGGCGGCGCATGCCTGTAATCCCAACTACTCAGGAGGCTGAGGCAGGAGGACTGATTGAACCTGGGAGGCGAAGGCCGCAGTGAGCCGAGATTGCACCATCGCACTCCAGCCTGGGCAAAAGTCAGACTCAGTCAAAAAAAAAAAAAAAAAAAAAAAAAAAGGAAAAGAAAGAAAGAAATCTGTTTAATTTTTGACAGTTTCCGGGTAAACTCTCCTTGGTATTAATATTACAAAATAGAGCATAGAGAGTGCTGGGTGAGGATACTCCACTTTTCTCTGTATTTTGATGCACGCTGGCAAGTCTCCTTTTTTAGGTGAATCAGAACCAATCAGTCTTTTAGAGCATCTTTTGACAAGGCTGCAATTCAAAGTGCGCAGCCTGGTGATGCATGTGGAAGCTCCTCTTATGAAAGCTGTCAATCAATCCTGTTATTGGACAGCTTATATGTCAAAAAGACTGGGTTTCGGTTGAGAGTCTCATCCATTCAGATAGTTACTGCAGTTACTGACATTTTAGTGGTTACAGTTAAAGGGAGTTCCATGGGTTTTTGAATTGAAAAAAAGTATATATATACACATAAACATATTTGCAATAAAAGCAAGAATGATTACTGTAGGTTCCCAGAAACACACTTTCTGAATTAACTTTTAAAAATAAAATCATCTTGAGGAATTCTGATGGAGTAACTGAAAAGTCCTGATATAAGCAGAACATAGCTCTAAATCAAACCTGATTTATAGTTGATAATAGAAACCAATCATGCACCAGGAAAGGCGATCTGCTGAGAAGGCAGTTCAGTCTCTTTTTTTTTTTTTTTTTTGCTCAAGGTATCTCACTTGATTGTGCTATTTTCAGAATGACATTCTGCTTACAGCCGAGGAAGGCAGATGAACTAAGATATGGTGTTCGTCATACCCTGGCCTTCACTTCATCACCGTCTCGCTATTGACACCCTTATCTTCTCCATGGAAGGTAATTACTTGTCAGAAAATGCCTAGTTCCTAGTCTCCGTACATACACTAATGGAAGAGATTATGACTGTGGTATGTTCATGGAAAATTGGCAAGGGTTTTTGGGTGTTACAATTTAATCTCTTGATCCATTTCTTTGCAGAAAAGCTAAATGTACTATTCCTGGCTGTGCATTCGAATCACCAGGGGATCTTTGAGAAAAGAGGCAGACTTCTCCCTACCTCAGACATTCTGATACAGTGAGGGCCCAGGCGTAAGCATTTTTAGAGTTCCCAGGAGAGTCTATTGCAGAGTCATGGCTGAGAATTTTCTAACTGTGAAAAGATATGTACAACAGTTTTTATTGACATCCTCCTAATTCCTATGGTTTGGTCCTATATACCTCCTGAATCTGAGGATTTTAAAATGATTAAGCACGGATTCCTCTAAAAGACTATGGTACAAAATTGTAGTCTGTAAGATGTGCTAAGTCTAAGTAGCCTTGAGGAATTATCTTAGAAATAATGTTCTACAAGAATTGAGATGTACTGCCATGGTTACCAGTGCTAAAGATACAAGAGTAAATCATCTATTTCATTAATGACAGGTGACTTTCCATTAAAATGCCTGGCATTTTTACTACTTATCTGAAAACAGATGTAAGCATGCAATCTTCTGAGATTCAGATAGAACTGCACCTCCCAGGCTACTCAGAAACATCTCAAATTAAGAGATCCATTTCAGAAAATTTGGCAAGTTAGATACATTTTTGCCAATCCCATTGCAAAATACATTTTATGCGGGCAAATAATGTGTTTAGTCACTTCTGTTCTCAAATGTCGTTGCATGAGTGTGACCACTGAGAAGGCAGCAGGGCCTGGCAGGCTACTTAGTGACCACACAGCAGGAGGTGGGCCCTGCTTGGAATCTCAGGACAAGCAGTGTGGACCACCCGACTCTCCCTGGAGAAAGAGGAGAGCCACTGCAGGGCTACACTTCTCATCCACAAGAGGCTCCTGCAGCTCCAGTGAAATCACGGTGTACAGTCACGATGACAGAAATAAAACATACACAAATGGAATGTAAAAATAAGGAATATCCACCACCTTGTAGAATCACTGGGGCCAAAGACAATGGCTTTGTACAATGCATGAACCTTCGCTTGGCTCTCTGGTTGAACAAGTGCTTAATGACTGTGCTGTCCAGGGTGATGAGGCTAATGCATGAAAAAGTATAATGAAATCAGAAATGGAATTGAGTCTAGTCTTTCGAAGAGCTGGAGAAAATTCAAGTCTCCCTTGGTCATCTGGCTTTGAGTAGCCAGGAGGAAACCTTTTCTTCCTTGTCTGCCTGCCTCCCTTCCCCCACGTGCCTGGCATACATGAAGAGCCTCTCATATGCCTGGGCCAGAGTTTTGGTTACACATGTGAGAAGGTTTAGTTCTTTCTGACACCCTTTCTGCCATAATAAACAGAAGTCAGCTGCTTCACATATTCATTAATATTTTCTTTCTTTCTTTTTTTTTTTTTTGAGATGGAATCTCCCACTGTCGCCTGGACTGGAGTGCAGTGGTGCCATCTGGGTTCATTGCAACCTCCGCCTGCCAGGTTCAAGCAGTTCTCCTGCTTCAGCCTCCCAAGTAGCTGGGATTACAGGCACCCACCACCACACCTGGCTAATTTTTTGTATTTTCAGTAGAGACAGTGTTTCACTATATTGGCCAGGCTGGTCTCAAACTCCTGACCTCATGATCCACCCGCCTCCGCCTCCCAAAGTGCTGGGATTACAGATGTGAGCCGCTGCACCTGGCCAATATTTTCTATAATGTGACATAGCTATGCTGATCACAACAGGAATTGCTAAGCTCATTTCTATAATTTCAAGTGGAAGTATCATTCTTCCACAAGACAAATAGCTATTCAGAATTACCATATATCAGACACTGCTCTAAATACCAAAAATATTTTGTGACATAGAAAACTAAAAATCAGACAACAAAATCTTATATGATTACATAAGATTCACTTGCTGATTTAACAAAGTGTAGTATTACAGGTTCTAACCCTGGCTTTGCTTAAGCTTTCTTTTCAATACACTTCTAGCCCCTTCCACCCTATCTTATCCTAAGCCGTTAAGGAGAAAGAATATAGAAATATTACATATCAAACAGTCTGATCCATCCTGCATCTTCCACACTGCTATTGTCTCTACTAAATGTATTTCTAAATTTCTGTTATTATTCATTCTTTTTGTTGTTGCTGACAGGGTCTCACTCTGTTGCCCAGGCTGGAGTGGAGTGGCATGATCATAGCTCACTGAAATGTCTAACTTCTGGATCCTCAGCCTCCCTAGTAACTGGAACTACAGGTGCATGCCACTGTACCTGGCTAATTATTATACTTTTTTTTGGTGGAGATGAGGTCTCTCAAGGCCATCCAGGCTGCTCTCAAACTCCTTGGCTCAAACGATCCTCCCACCTCGGCCTCCCAAAGTGCTGGGATTATAGGCATGAGCCACTGCGCCTGGCCTTATTGTTCATTCCTGACCAGCATCTCTGCACTGTATTTTACAATGAAGATAGAATACATCAGCTATGTCTGTTTCCGGATCTGCATTCTCTTCATTCAGACTTGAGATCACGGTGTGACATGGCATTGTCTTACCTGCCTTACAAAAAATACTAGAGCCTGTTACTCCCAAAACCAGAGTCTCAAAAGTGACTACAGCACACATATTTGGTTAAAAGAAAACTCATAAAATTGAGTCTGCGAGCCAGATGGGAACCCATAAAAGTCTGTGCTGGCATTAGAAAAACAGTGAAACTCATTTAGTCCATTGACCATCAGCTATCTGAGTTTCTCTGTGCAGCTCTTAGGGGCAACCACCCAACTTAACTGATTTATTTAGTTCTGTAGTCCGTCTATGGTTTGAGGTCATATGTAAACCAACCTTAATGAAAAACTCCAGTGAAGGAGAGCTCAGAAAACTCCAGGCTGTCAGAAAGTGATTTTGTTACTGTTGTTGTTAACGGTCACTTTCATATTCTGATATTTTCTGATATTCTGATATTGTTTCAGTCTCCTGACAGGACATAGGTGGCACACTGAAGAAAAAGCTTAAATGCAACGATAATTTACCATAACATGGGCACAGTAATGGAAAACAGCAAAGAACTGTGAGGGACTTTGCTGGCACTTTTCCCAGGGCCAGCAGCTGGAAAGAGGAAACTTCAGCAAGGAAACTACTGTTCTAAAAGAAAGACATAAGAAGCTGTGCTTCCAGAAGAGAAAAGAAGTCACTGCCACCCCAGGAGCCTGGCATGGAGGGATCCAGTGGCGTAATACCACTCTCTCCTTGCACCACCCACAAGCCCAGCCCATCCTGGGGACAGAGGCATGCTGACGGTGGAGGGTGGGTCTGGAAGGACAAAAGAAGATGGCCCAGCATAGCCCACCACTTTTCTTCGTCAACATCAAGTATTTCTGTGTCTGTACGAAAAACCAAGGTTCTGTCCCAGGGGAATGACTGAGTCCCATCAGCTACAGGATCATAACAAGCAGATGTTGATTCAGTCATGCTTACCTGAAAGCTACAGCACCTTGAACGGTTCATCCACCCACCTCATCTGCATGTGATTCCTGCAGCACATAAAGCCCTAAGTGGGTGGTCTCAGTTTCACACCGCCATGACCATGACTTTGTTCTCTGCTGGAAGCATTTCCCCATATCACCAGAGCCTCCAAACCTAGTAAAGCCAAGAAAGCAGAGATGGAAGCAATTCCTGATGTGGGCGATTTGGGGCAAAACTGATATCTCCTCTTATGGCCCCCATGGGTAAGCATTCCACACAGTTTCAAAAAAGTACGTTGTACATTGATGTACACCAGATATAATAAAACCATCAGAATTTCCTGTCAGTTGCTGATTCTCTAACAAAAATAATTCCAACCTTGGCCCCTAATGTAACTGAAGATATTTGAAGATAAGTCTTGTCTTTGTGGACATGATAATACGTGAGAAAATTACTTTCTCCATGATAAACAGGTTATGTGAAAACTCATTAACCTTGACAGGTTTTGAGGAGTTTTTCCATTTAAATGCCTGTTATGTTTTGATTTGCTGAGTCTTCTGAAGCCTCACTCTTTTGCACTTCCTTTTCTTTAAAGAAGTAAAAACAAAAAAAAGTTTTTAAAAAATTTTTTTGTTTTTAATTCTTATTTTCATATGTCCCTGGATATCTCACTAATATGTCATGCCCCTAAACTTTTGTAGGACTTATTTCTCAGCCTGGGATATGCATGGGTCTAACTAAGCCTGCTTGCTACCTCCTACTTTGAAGATCCAGGTAGTATGATGACATTATTGTAATGGATCAGTGTGAGGTTTTGTGGATAATTAGCAAAATCAGAGTCCCTCAAAACAATACACCAAAAGAGAATAGGAAAGCAAAGCTAGCCTGGAGTGAAGACACCAAAGGTATATGGCTGCTCTTGTCACAAGCAAACTGCATAAAACAATTATCTTTGCTGATAAGACTTAGGCGGGGAAACGTTAGGTCAACAGCCAAATGGCAGGTACCAGGGACTTCACTGATTTACTCCAGCTAGAATATTATATTCTGAGCAGCATCTCTATCTGATTAATTGTCCAGCAGTCCCTGATCACCCTCCAAGATCTTTACAATTTATTGAGGTCGTCATAAAGGAGAGTTACATAGACTATACTGGGAATCACAATACCTTTATTTTTCAAGAGCTTTATGGTGGCATTAATCTCCGAAATTTCCCCTGGAATGTGGTATTGCTTTGTTAATAACTTGGAGAGTCGGCATTCAAAGGTCTTTCCTACTAAAATCACATTCATTACACACCCGGAAGCTAATGTGAGAACTCCGCATGTTACTAAGCATAACTAGTCCCAATTACATTCTGGGCTGAGAAACTTACCTCAAGGTGTGTGTACCATAGGAGCCAGTATGAGTTGAATTCAAGTTAAGACTGTATTTCCCTTCTAGGAACTATGGCACGCACTCTGAATCATGGACCACACTGACTTTCTGGGGACCTAGAAATCAGCATGTGAATATTTTCCTTTCCAGTGCACAGTAACTCTGGCAGATAGCAGTAAGTCCTTCTGGGGAAGGTATAGAGTCGCATGTGTATGTGTAGCTGTCAGTCAGGGTCATCCTTCAAAACAAACAAGCATCTCCCTCAATCAGAGAACTTTAGTTTTGTGAACTGTCCTTGGGTTTAGGAACTGGGAAAAAAAAAAAATCTAAAAATCCCTGTAGAGCAACTCATGTTACGTTTCTGCCTAGTAGACTTAGGGTATTTCTACTTAGAAAGACTCTCATCAAAGATGCTTTAATTCTTAAGGAATTTATGATCAATTAACCACACCACAGGTATGCAGGTCAAAACAGTAATTGTTGAGAGAACATATATGTCCTACAACCCACACCCACCATGACAGGTGTAGAATAAGAACCGCAGTGGGGTATAACTCAGAGAGCAGCAAGAGGCAGACTCTTTGGGAAGCGGCACAAAGGGAAGGCCCCAGCGCAGTGATGAGACAAGCCAGGCATCTTTGAATAAGCTGAATCTGAGCTTTTGTATACACTGTGGATAACCCCGGCAACAACAAACTCCAAACCCAGCCCAACCTATAAGTTCACTAATGCAAAACCCATCCTATACGTGGGCCTAGGAGAAGACGATGCAGAAAATGCATTTAGGGAAATCCAACACCCATTCATGCTTATCTCAAAGCATGAAAACTGTTTACTCAATATCTAATTTATTACAAATATATCTGACTTCCCACAGAAAAATTGTAGAACAAACAAAAAGGCAAGAGAAAGCATAATTTGAAGAGACAAAGCAATCAGAACCAAACCCAGATATGACACAAACGTAGGAACTATCATACAGGGAAGTTAAAATAACCAAACACAGCTAAGGATGTGAAGAATACCATCCACAGGTTCTTCATTACACTCAACACAGCTGAACAAAGAACTGGGGAGCTTAGAAATGTACAAAGTACAATAAAAATGGCCTAAACTAAAAGGCAAGAAGGAAAAAAAGGAAAAGGAAGAAAAGCCATCCACAAAACTAAAGAGCTGTGTGAATTAATATATAAGTAATTAGAAAATCCAGACAGAAATAAAAGACTTTAAAGAAATAATTGAAGAAATAATGGTTGAAAATTTTCCAAAATCATGCAAACCAGAAAAAAAATGGAGTAACATAGTTAAAATGCAGAAAGATTTAAAAAAAACCCTATCAACTCAGAAATATAAGTATATTCTGGTATTATCCTTTAAGAATGAAAAACTATGAAATGACTTAACAACAGGATTTAAGTTACATACAGCTAAAAACTGGTAGATTTGAAAACAGGAATAGACAAATCTATAATTACAGTTAGAGACTTCAACACATCTTTTTCAGTAATTGCTATGACAGTACAAGCAGGCAAAAAATAGTAATGTTAGATAACCAAAAACATTCATAACCCACTGAACCAAATTGATGTGTAAAGCAACCCCAATAACAGCAGGAAAAACATGAAACATTCACTAAGATATACCATATTCCAGATCAGTACAAAAACAATTAAAAGCATATTTTTAAAAATTAAAAATAAATCTGAAAGAATAAAAACCATAAAAAAGTCTGTGTACCATATAAAATAAGATAAAAAGCAATAACAGAAGATATCTGAAAAATTCTTAAATATTTGGAAATGTAAAAACGCTTATCAATAACTCCTTGGTCAAAAGGAAATCTCAGGAGAAATTTTAAAATATTTTGAACTAGAAGAGAATGAAGAGAAAAACCTTCAACAAAATATTAGTAAGTTGGACTTAACAAAGTGTAAAACAAATTATATGTCATGACCAAGTGGTATTTATTCCAGGTATGCAGTCCGAAATATCATATGATTGTCTCAAGAGATGCAGAAAATGCATTTAGGGAAATCCAACACCCATTCATGACAAGAACAACAAAGTAGAAATATTGAGGAACTTTCTCAAATTGATAAAATACATCTAAAAAAATTCTACAGTTAACATCACACTCAATGGTGAGAATATATAGATGCTTTACTATGAAGATCAGAATAAAAGAAAGAATGTCTCCTCTAATCACTCCTATTCAACACAGTACTGCAAGTCCTAGCTAATACATTAAGACAAGAAAAGGAAATGGAAGGGAGGTATATGTAAAGGAAGAAATAAAACTTTGTTCAAAGATAACATGATTGTCTATGTAGAAAAATCTCACAAAATGAACAAAAACAAAACCCCTGCAACTAAGTGATTAAAGCAAGATTGCAAGTTATAAGGTTAATATGCGAAGTCAATTGCTTTCTCATCTACCAGCAATGAACAACTGAAATCTGAAATTAAAAATACATTATCATTTACATTGACACTAAACTATAAGTATAAACCTAACAAAAAAGTACCAGATTTATAAAAATATGTGCAAAATCTATATAAGAAAAACTGTAAAACTGTGATGAAACAACTCAAAGAAGATTTAAATATACAGAATGATATTCCATGTTTATGGAATATTATCAAGATGTCAGTTTCCCCCCACTAAATATAGAGAGTCAATGCAATCCCAGTGACATTTCTAGCAAATTATTTTGTAGATATCACATACTAATTTTAAAGTTTTATATAAAAGCAAAAAACCAGAACAGCCAACACAATATAGAAAGAGAAAAACAGTCAGCAGACTGACACTACCTGATTTAAGGACTATAAAGCCACAGTAATCAAGACAATGAAAGAATGGCTAGATTATGAAACATAACAGAGAGCCCAGAAAAGGCTTGCATCAATATAGACAACTGATTTTGTTGACAAAGGAGCAAAAAAGCATTTCAATAGAGAAAGGATAGTCTTCTCAACAAATGGTGCTGGAAGAAATAGACATCACAAACAACAGCAGCAACAACAAAATCTAGACACAGATCTCACACTTTTCTCTAAAATTAACTTAAGATAGACCAGAGATTAAATGTAAAACACAGAACAATGAAACCCGTAGAAGACGGCGTAAGAGAAAATCTAGGCGACCTTAAATTTGGTGATGACTTTTTAGATGCAATGCCAAGAGGGCAATCCATGAAAGAAAAAGTTGATGAGTTGGACTTTATTAAAATTAAAAACTTTTGCTCAGAAAAAGGCACTGTTAAGAAAATAAAATGAGAAGCCACAGACTTGGAGAGAATATTTGCAGATCTGATAAAGGACTTGCATCCAGAATATACAAAGAACTGTTAAAACTCAACAATAAGAAAACAAACCAATTTGAGAAAACAGGCAAAAGATATGAACAGCTCACCAAACAAAATGAAAAGATGACAAATAAGCATATGAAAAGATTCTTATCATCATATGTCATTCGAAAAGTGTAAATTAAAGCAACAATGAGTTATTCCTATACATCTATTAAAATGGCTAAAATCCAAAACACTGACAACATCAAATGCTGGCAAGGATAAGGGGCAGCAGGCATTCTCATTCCTTGTTGTTGGTAATACAAATGGTCACTTCCCACACAGCCAGTTGGGAAGAGAGTTTGGCAGTTTCTTACAAAATTAAACATATGCTTACCATATGATCCAGCTATTATAGCCCTTGGTATTTACCAAAATGAGTTGAAAACTTCTGTCCATACAAAAACCTGCACACAAAATATTTTAGCAGTTTTATTCATAATTACCAAAAATTGAAAGCAACCAAGATGTCCTTCAATAGGTGAATGGATAAAGGATAAACTGTGGTGCATCCATATAGTGAATTATTATTCAGTGAAAAAGGTAAAAAGTATTATTCAGTGATAAAAGTTTGAGCCATCAAGCTGTAAAATTACATAAAGGAAACTTAAATGCATATTGCTAAGTAAAAGAAACCAATTTGAAAAGACTTCATACTACATGATTCCAACTACCTGATATTCTGGAAAAGGCAAAACTACAGACACGGTGAACAGTTCAGTCATTGCCAGGGATTTGGGGGAAGGAATGGAGAGAAAAACAGAGCACAGAAATTTTTAGGGCAGTAAAATTCTTTTCTAGTATACAGTAATGATGAATACAGGTCATGGTAAGTTTGTCAAAACCCATAGAATATACAATACAAAGAATAAATCCTAATGTAAATTATGAACTTTAGTTAAAATAATGTATATATTGGCTTATCAACTGTAACAAAAGTACCACACTAATCCAAGATGTTAATACTAGGGTAATCTGGCTGGGGGCAGTGTGGCTCACGCCTGTAATCCCAGCACTTTGAGAGGCCGAGGCGGGTGGATCACCTGAGGTCGGGAGTTCGAGACCAGCCTGACTAACAGGAAGAAACCCCGTCTCTACTAAAAATATAAAATTAGCCAGGCATGGTAGCACAGGCCTGTAATCCCAGCTACTAGGGAGGCTGAGGCAGGAGAATTGCTTGAACCCGGGAGGCAGAGGTTGCGGTGAGCTGAGATCACACCATTGCACTCCAGCCTGGGCAAAAGAATTAAACTCCATTTCAAAAACAAAAACAAAAACAAACAAAAAAACTAGGGTAAACCATGTGTGTGTGTGTTTGGGTTAATTAAGGTACAGATAGAACTCTGTGCTACATACTTAATTTTTCTGTAAGTTCAAAATTGCTCTTAAAAAGTGTATTAATTTAAAAAATGAAAGAATAAAAGTAAAACATATCAAAATTTGGGGGAATACAAGTAAATGTGTGCTTAGAGGGAAATTTATAACATTAAAGCCTTATATTAGAAAGATTTAAATTTGTTAACCTAATATTCTACTTAGGAAAACTAGAAACTGGAGAAAAGAATCAAATTACAACTAAAACAAGCAGAAAGAATAAAATAGAATAAATTAGAGCAGGTCGATAAAATTAATAACAGAAAACAGAAAAACAATAGAGAAAACAAACAAATCTTGTTCTTAAAACAGGATCAATACAATTGCTATACTTCTAGTGAGGATCATAAAGAAAACAAGAAAACTTAGATTATTAATATTATGACTCAAACAGGAAGTACCATTGCTGATCCCACACACATTACAAAATAATAACAGAATCCGCAAAGCATCACTATGCCCATAATTTTTGGAAACTTATGTGATATAGACCAATTCCATGGAAGACTAAAAGTATCAAAACTCATTAAAAAGGAAATAGATAACCGGTATAGTCCTGTATCTATGAAAGACATTAAATTTGCAGGTAAAAACTTTTCAATGAAGAAAATTCCAGGTCCAGATGTTACACTGATGAGTTCTACAATAATTAAGACCCCCTCCCACTCGTGAACGGATCAACAAATTCTGGCACTTGCAACAATGAAATATGACTCAGCAATAAAAACAATGAGCTACTGAATCACACAGAATATGGACTGATACTAAATAAATTTTGCGAAGTAAAAGAAGCAAGACCAAATGGCTATATGAACACATGTATATCACCTTACCAAAAAGGAAAAAGCAAAATCATTATGTCAGAAAACAGACTGGTGGTTTCCAGGGGCTGGCACAGGTGGGGTTCACCTGCAGTTCCCTCAGAGCCACTCTGTGTACTCAGAGAAGAGGTGGTCAGGGAGGCAGGAGAGTTAAAAGCAAGCAGTGGCTAACTTTCTGGGGACCTCAACAAATTCTCTTTCAAGTGGGCTTTGACCTTGGATATGCTCCTTAGTTTTCTCATCCCTTCAATCTCCCACAGGGTAGTGATCGACAAGGATTCCCGTGAGGATTAAGTGTGTGTGTTGCTGGAGGGCTTCCTAGTCTGGTCCTGTTTGGAGTCCTGGCTTTCAGAGGAGCACCGTGCAGCCTCTGACCTCAAGAATTTTACACTCTAGAAAAAGTCAAGGAAAGTGGCCGCAACAAAAGGTTGAAGAAAGCACCCAGCCTGGCCCGGGCAGAGATGACAGATGGCAGTGCCATGTCAGAGGGGGAGGTACCCCTCCAGGACAGAGGGCCTAGGGATGCTGCACAGAGAAGGGGGGCTTTGAACTGGAGGACAGAAAGAAAAATAAACAAAATACAAATAAAACCTGGTTACTAGGAATTCAGTGGGATCAGAAATCTGGAGCTGGGAACCTGGTTCTGCACAGCAAAGCTTCAGTAGGCCACTTCACCATTCTGGCTGTTGGTGCAAGTGTGTGGCCAAACAGTCTCCAATTTCCCTCCAGCCCAGCACTTGATGTGTGTCTTAAACAAGCCCAGTTGGATGTACTGTGGGAGCCACAGTTTTTCAGTTCCTCTTTCTGTCTAATAGCTTCTCCGGCATTGCTAAAGACACAGACAACATGCTTCGCAGCAGAGACGATGCTCTCCTGCTCATTGCTGTCACTTGTTTTCATTGTGCCCTCATTTTTGTTTTGCTTTATGTCCCGTGGAGCTGAGTCAATCACACCCATTCTCCTTTTACTCAGAATCATCAGCCGGATAGAGGGTCAGAGAATGCAAGCTTTGACTCTGATCCATTCTAAATCTTTAAAACAGAACAGTGAAATGGCCTGTTCAATGCTCTGGTCAGCCCCAGCAGAACATATTCACAGAAATAAGGTCTCTAGAGGGTTGCTGTTTTCATCTGAAACAAATCAGTGCTGCTCGCCCATCTACCACCTGAACCCTGTGATTCCAGCACGTGCTGAGTCATAGGACCAGCTCTCAGTGCAGCTGGATGGTCCAGATAGAAACGTCAACACTCCAAGAAATGCAGAAGCCCCTTTGCCACCTTCCGAATGGATTTCTTGACATTCCAGGGCAGATATGAGATGATGTTTACCACTCAGTTGTTTTGCTGTTAGTAAGCGTGTAAGATTTTTTTTTAAAAATCAAGTTGCATATTTTATTGGTATTTTTTCTCTTCTTTTCAGCTGACACATAATAATTGCACATATTTATGGGATATGGAGTGATATTTCTATATGTATATAAAACAGATCAAATTGGGGTAATTAGCATATCTATAACATCAAATATTTATTATTTCTTTGTGTTAGGAACATTCAAAATCTTCTCTTCTAGCTTTTAGAAAACAAAGTATTCTTAACTATATTCACCCTCAATGCTATAGAGAATTAGAACCTATTTTTGCTATGTAACTATAATTTTATTAAGTTAGTGAGATTTTGATATATACATATGTTGGAAGAATCCGTTTATCCAAAACAAAGTAAAATCTAAAAGTCTTACCTAAGAGGAGTCCTAGGATTCCGGAGTGCACCGTGCACTCAGTTCTCACCTGGAGGGCCGTCCACCTCCCCGAGACCCCCTTGTGGCCTCAGGGGATTCTCCCGATGGCAGGGAGGGCTGCTGGGAAGCTGCTGCCCCTACGGCTGTGTCCCCATGGGGCTCGCTCAGGCGAGGTCAGGCCCACACTGTCATCAACTCGTAGCTCTCTCTCACCCACATTAAGTGATTTTATGAGGCCCGAGTTACCAGCATCTCCATGTTACAGAGAAGAAAACAAAGGTGCTGTTGTTAAATGACTTTCCCAGATCACAAGTGGATGGAGGTGACTCGGGGGCCCAGAAGCAGGCAGGGTGTGACTCCCCAGGCCAACGCTGAGCCTGCAAGTCACCCGCCTGCAGTCCCACGGGCGCCAGAACTCAACGCTCAGCCTGTTATCTCCCACACCTGTGACCCTGCCTTTCCATTCTCTTCCTCTCTGACAAGTGCTAGATGGTTCCATTAAACCAGGCACTCAGGATCATTCTTCATTGCCTCCTCACCCTCACTCTTTTCTAATTGAGGAATTAGCCAGTTCTGCTGAGTTTACTTCCTTAACACTAACCCCTACACTAGCTGCCTTCTTCAGGTTGCATTTAAATACAGTGTTGATCACAGATTCTGGATGATTCCTAGATAAACTCCTGAATAGCTGTGTGACCTTGGGCTAGGTACTTAACTGCTCTGTGTTTCAATTTCCTCACCTTTAAAATGGAGTAATAATACCAGCTAACTGTATAAGATCGTGTGAAGATTAATTCATGGAAATTTTTTGAGACGGAGTCTCGCCCTGTCACCAGGCTGGAGTGCAGTGGCGCTATCTCGGCCCACTGCAAGCTCCACCTCCCGGGCTCAAGCGATTCTCCTTCCTCAGTCTCCCAAGTAGCTGAGACTACAGGCATGTGCCACCACACCCAACTAATTTTTGTATTTTTTAGTAAAGATGGGGTTTCACCATGTTGGCCAGGATGGTCTGGATCTCTTGACCTCATGATCCACCCGCCTCAGCCTCCCAAAGTGTTGGGATTACAGGCATGAGCCACTGAGGCCGGCCAATCCACGCAAACTTTTTTGAAGAGTGCATGCAAAAAGTGAATGCTTATGTTTGCTGCTGTTACTGCATGGTGGTGCCTGACTTTTGGAGGGTGTACTTTGTTAAATGAGAGTGCCACATTTCCAAAGATGCTTATACGCAGGCAGTTCAAGAACATGGGGACACGCTGGTCATAACCCTCGTGGATATGGCAGCAGGAGGCCTCACAGACATACAGACATAGACCAAGCGGGAAAAGCAGGCCAGGGCAGTACAAGAGCTGGAGGTAATTGCCTGGAAATAAAGGCTGGAGCCAGAGAAAGACTCAGCCCGGCAGATGCTTGTAGCCCTAGAAGAGAGGTGGGTTCAACTCAGAGGCCCCTAGCCGGGAATGCTCACCAGCCATTATGTGCTTCAGCTTTTCCAGGGAACAATGGGAAAGTTCCTGTAACTCTCAAAATAAGCACTACCTCCTAGGCTCCAGAGTAAGCCGGGCACATTCCCTCCTCCCTGCAGTGCCCTGAGAAGCAGCAGCGCTTTTCTAAAGGGACATCAGCTCCGTGTTCTGAAGACTGGTTGTCTTTTTGAGAGGGGTGGCTGGCCCCAGCTTCTCTGAAGAAGAGTTTGACAGCCGTTGCCCATTAAGGCATCAGGAGCCCGGGCAAGTACTTCCAGATGGGGCCCTGACTCAGCAAGACACCGATATTGAAGAGTAGAGCCGACAGGAAGGGGCTGGGGACAAGTGTGTGACTTGGAAAGCACGCAGGGGCTGGGATCATTATGCCCGCCTCCATGATGCATCTTGACCTGGCCAGGATGAGCTCGGGAGTCAGGGTCTTCCCCGCTCCACACTCCCACTCCACCAGTGGCTCTCAGGCTAGCCATTCCACTTGTCACACTCCACAGAGAGCCATGGGCTCAGTGGCCTAGCGTGGCCACGCCACCACAGAAGGACCTGCTCCCACCTAGTTTTCGTGCCATGTAAACAATGACCGTCCATAATCTCATGTGTGTGACACTCGGGTGTAGTAAAGCCAAGTCTACCCTTTCTACAGAGGCGTGAAGTCAAAGCGAAGCTGAAGGGTGAGGCTGCCCAGGGGATACTCCACAGGCATCTGCTTTGGCTGCCAGTGGCTCCCAGGGAAAGGGCTGGTCGGTTGACACCCAGATTTGCTGAGCCCAAGCTCAGAGTGAGAACTGTCTTTTAAAGATTGGAAAACGGAAGAGAAAATCTGGAAAGAGAAAGCACCACGAATTCCCTCTATCTTTATCAATAAATAGTAGAGAGAAGGGCAGTTTTTAAAGCATCTAGTAGAACTCTGAAAAGGATAGCATTGACACGATGTGAGCACCCTCACCTGGGGAGCTTGGTTTCCTTCGCTGTTGTTCACGACTGGGATCTCCAGAGTCCAGGACAGGAGGTTCAAAGCATCTCTCTTCAAACTGTTTGTGGAACGGACTGAAGACTCAGCAACTCGACTTCCCGGGATTCGGTTGTCATTTTCCACCTTTGCTGTGATACTGAGGGACCCCACGATTCCAGCGTGTTACAGCACTAACCGCCTGTTTCTTAGCCATTCCCTGTGCGGCCTGCAGGTCAGCTCTGGTCAGCCTGGGGTGTGTTCTCGCTCTGACACCCAAGCTGGAGGAAGCTTCTCTAATTTCAGATATGAGATAGACATGATAAGGTAGATTTCTGTGGAATGAACAAATCCCCCCAAATAGCCTGTTGGGTGAAAAAACACATTGCCAAATAATATGTTTTAAAAAAGAAAAAGTACAGCGCACTGCCATTAGTGGGTGCATGTGTGTCCATCCATGCACCTGTGAGGTAAGTACAGAGCACTGCCGTTAGCGGGTGCACGCGTGTCCATCCATGCGCCTGTGAGGTAAGTACAGAGCACTGCCGTTAGCAGGTGCATGCGTGTCTATCCATGCGTCTGTGAAGTATGGCAAAATATCACCAACCTGATGGCAGGTGCTAGCCAGGAAGGGGAACACTCCCGTAAATGCTGCGCTGCAGCTGCTGTTCTTCCAATGTGAGGTGCTTGGCTTAAACTGTTCTGCCCAAGTAGAGAAGGAAAATGAAAATCTGACATAGCTGCCAGCTTCTCGGACACTCTTTCTTCATCTGGTAAGGCAAAAAGGGCAATTTTTAAAATGCCAGATGGCTTTGCTTATCAAATGCAACTCATGTGCTAACAAGTTCCTTTTAAAAGTGAACCTGAAACCAAGAGCTAAATTTGGTATAATGACGTATTAAGATTTCTGGCAACGGTTTGTTCTGTGTGGGAAGAAACTCCAAGGAGCCAGGCCTTGATTTGACCCTGAGAGGCTGTGTGGCTGACATAAGTCACTCTCTGTTGCTTCGTGAACCCTAGTGGAGTTTCTCACCCACAGAGCTCCCAGACAACGTGATCTGTTCTCATTCTGGTAACTTTGATTATAAGGAAAAAAGAGCACATAACTCTTTTGATCCTAAGTGAACTCTGGCTGAACCTGACAGATGTTCAAGCTTTTCATTTTCTCCTCAAGCAAGGCTTCATGGAGATTTTGTTACCAGGGTAATCACCATTACTCTGTTTGCTCTATTAATCTAGGCTCTCTAAATGTTGACTGTAGATATATAAATGTGGCCTAAGTATCCATGTTTCCATGGACTTATCAGCTTGGGTTTTCACTTTGCAGTTTTACTCTAATATGAGTCCCTAATTAAACAACAACAACAACAAAATCTTCAACTGCCTTTGCTCTAAATCACAAACTGGAAAAAAGGAATTTCACTTATTCGTTGGATTGCATCAGCACCAGCATATTGCTCTACCTAGAAACGTCTCAAGATGTCTGGGCTTTGGAATCACACAGACCCCAGTCTCCATTGGTTGTTCATCCACATCCTAACAGGGCAAAAACATCACGTTTCTCCCCTGTGGAGTGCAGGTGATGACCCAGACAGGGTAGTCTGATTAAACAACTAAATAAGTAGAGGATTAAATAAGATACTGGATGTGTGAAGTACCAGAGCTGCTATCTGGAATATAAGGCATGCTGTATGAATGTTTGTTTCTCAAATTCTGATTCTGATTGTCTATGGGAAGATGAGAAATGACCTGCTGCTGTGGACTGAATTGCCGTGGGTGAAACTACTCTTTCTGAGTTTCCTCAGAGAGGATGCAGGGCCACAGCTCCAAGAGTGAGTACAGTAATAGTGCGGTATGTGGAGAGGGGTCCGTCCCATACTGTTCTACACACTGATAGCCTCACTTGGGCCACCGTGGACCTCAGAGCAGGCACTCACCCCTGCTACTGAGTTGTGAGTGTTACCCAGGCCCTGGACTGCTGGCTACAGATGGGAAGGAATATCGGACATGCTTTCACCCTCAACAAGGGGAATTCTATTTCCTGTTTTCCACTTAACATCATGTGAACTTAGCTAGCCATTTTACCTTTCAGGGTCTCAATTTTCTCATCTGAAAAATTATGGGAGAAAATTAGATCATCCCTGGGATTCCCTCTGTGACACAAACAGACAAATCCTGGCTCTGAGGGTCTAATCTGGTGATGATAGAAATAACACAGCTAGCTGGCAGGTACAGTGGACCTGGACAGCCACTTGCCAACAGACGGACTCTCAGGCTTCCTGAGGCTGTTCTTTTCTGAGATCTCACTCTCAGGAAGTTATAGCTGCTTTTCTGATCCCCAAGCACCATCGGCAGACACTTCTTTACTGCATTAAAAAAATGTGGTGAGTTACCCCATGAATGAGGTCTGCCTTGCTAGGAATATCCTATGAGATGAACCTGCAAGGAACGGCAGATCCACTGCGCTTCACTTAAATGACCAACATTCTTCGCTAACTCTGGACAGAGCAGTGGTATTATATGACCTAATGGTCTCAGATCAAACAGAAAAGAGCACCAATGTTTAAGCAACCACAGTCAACCATGTGCCATATTGGAAGCTTCCTAAATCGTGTTGATGTCAGTGTAGTTAAAAAGAAAATAAAACCAAACAAACAAGGGTCTCATATATTGTGACGTCCAGTAGACTTACGTCCAAGGTTATTAACTGTGTCAGTCTGGATAAGCTATTCAGTTTCCCGGGACTCCAGTTTCTCATCAGGAAAGGAAGAATAACTCTACCTGCCTGACACAGGTTTGTGTGGATCAGAGCTATGTGTAAATAAGGTAAAACTTATTTCCAGTTTCACAGCACACGATCGAACGCCACACAGAACACACGGTACGCCGTATCTTCACATCTCTGCACTCTACTCCTCATGTGATGTTCAGCAAGAGGCTTAATCTCTCAAAGTTCATTTCCTCATGTTTGAAAAAATTAGCAGCAGCATATCCGTCTCAGGGCTGATGTGAAGGGCTCTTGGCAGAGTTCCGGCAAAGCGGGCTCCTCGGTGTTACACACTCATGTCTCCCCTACGCATTCTATCAGGCGTGACAGTGTTACTTTAGTGGGATCTATGTCAGCTAACTCATGCTCTCCAGATGTTTGTTCAATTCAATTTTTGAAATGAACAAAAAGCTAGAAGACATTCTGTGATGTTCTGAGATGGTGCTAGGAGTTACAAACGCCCTCTCCTACCCTGCTGACAGTTCTTGCTCAATAGGAAAAATACTGCACATGTTTTTCTAGGCTGAAAAACAGCAAACTTAGATTTGCTGCTAATTCTACTAGGCAGGGTGCAGTAGGTCTCATTTGCCATGCACAGGGCCGGGTTTCAGAGGGAACCATGAAAAGCAAGGTGTATGACACAGTGAAATCTCAATAGAAAGTTGCATTTCAAAGTCGATTTTGAGATGGAAGGCCTCTTTCAAGAACAGGTGGGATTTTCTTTTTTTTTTCATATTTCTATGACTTTTTCCTCTGAGAGTAAAAGGCAGGCAGCTTCTAAGTGGCTTTTCTTTCCACTTTGAGTGCTATTTTTACCCTATTTTTCTAGTACTCAGTCCTGCCGTCTCTTCCCCCACCTTCTTCATGCTTTTTGGACTGCATATCATTTCACTCCTGCGTTTGGAACACGTCCCCAGGAGGCTGTGATTCTCACAGCTGCTTTTCAACCCAGGCTCTGCTTTCTCACCTTTGACTGTCTGCCTCAGCCTTACCTTTTCACCTGCATCTACTTGACTCTCTTTCATTGAATACATTGCAATGACAAGAGCTGGCTCTCTTTAATTGAATACATTTCATTTTGAAATGCTGTTTTTTACTTCTCTTCTGTGGATGAGAAGAGCCAAATGCTTGGGCTGTGTTCCCCTAAGGTTAGAGTGAGAGTTAGGGTAAGGGTCTTGCATCTTGGCTCCTATGAGATGCTTCCTGTGGGGTCTACATAAGAACAAGGTGGCTTAGAGAAGGAAAGGAGAGGAGGACGGGCAGACGTCTTACATGCTGGGCCTATTATCAAGATGTTTTGACTCATCTTTCTTTACTAGCTTTTCTTTTGATGTTATCTCCTGTTGACAAGTAGTTATTTGCTGAGGAAAGAGTGACGTCTGAATTTGTGTTCCCTAGAATGCAAAGACGGGGGCAAAAGCTATGGATTCCTAGAGCGAAAGGGCGATCCCAAGGGAGTATGAGTGAGGCCAAACGAAGCAACACAGGTGAGGAGGCAGCTTGATCCAACCAGCCACCTGGTGTGATCAGTACCCAACCCCTCCACCTCGTGTGTCCGTCTCCTGAGAGGCTGTGTGAACGTCCATTTCTCAGGATGGCCCAAACAGTGGACAGAAGGAAGAGGAATGTGCCCACTGACCCCCGTCTCCCACGGGTCACGGGATCTTCCAGTAGCACTTTCCTGCTCCTGCCTTGTCGGGTTGCACAGAAGTGGGCCTAGAGCATGTCCCGTGGCAGCTTATGCTTCAGTGTTGACTGGAAAACCCACAACAGGAGATATAAAGAGACTAGTGTGGGTGCAGGGCAGGGTGCCATTGGGCTGCATCCACATGAAGTTGATCACCCCTGAGACAAGTGGGGAGAAGAGCTGGAGGCGGAGGGGCCAAGAGGATGCCCAGTAGCACAGCTGAGTAGGCTGCAAGCTCTGGGCAGTTTTTGAGGGAGACTATAAATCACAGAGAGGAACAGTCTCTTCAAACCAACAATCTGGCTACGATACAACCAAAGCCAAGACTCGATATATTGGCAACCAAACATGAGCTGCACAGCAGTGCCTGCCTAATAAACAAAGTGCCCTTAAAAATCGTAACCAGATGCCGTACATCGATTTGCATCATGGTTCCTGAAAACAGAGCAGGAAGTTGGGCTAATTGTGGATGTTCCACCTGATGACCTCATAAGCTTAGGATAATGAGACAGATCTACAAAACACGAGCCCTTGGAGGGCAGGGACTTCTTGCTCTCCTCTGTGCGTGACAGTATTCTCAGGCTGCTACACAGGAGGCACTTAATACGTATTTTTTCAATGACTAAATAACTAAAATGAGCAAATAATGCATATTAATGCATATAATGGAATACTGGCTCCTTCAGCCATTTCTGTGGAAAGACCTTGGACTTCTCTTACTGCGTCAGAAGAAATCAAAACTTGCTGATCAGAAAGAAGCTAAAAGAGCACCCGGAGACCTGGAAACTGGCATACCCCACCTTGGCCAGCTTGGAAAGGATGACTCCTAAATTATAGGATGCAGAAGTAATCTCCTTAGAGGCCTGCAGAGCAGCCCTTCTTCATGGCTATATAAACATTTTCAACCAACTGGACCTAACTAATATTTATAGGATTTTCCAACACAGACTGCAGAAAACCAAACCTCGAGAAAGCAAAAAGAATCGACATCATACAAAATACATCTCAGACCATAAGAGAATCAATCTAGAAGAATATCTGAAAACTCCTCAGATATTTAAATAACACACTTCTAAATACTGAAAGGTCAGAGAAGTCTCAAGGGAAATTTTAAAAAGAATGAAGACAAGGGGAGTGGAAAGACAACATGTCAACATTTGGGAGAGATACCTAAAGCATAGCTTAGGAGGAAATTTACAGTGTTAAGTGGATACAACAGAAAATAACAAAGGTCTGAAATCGGTTATCTAAGTATCTATCTTAAGAAACTGGAAGGAAAAGAAAGCAAATGAAACCTAAAGCAAGTAGAAGGAAGTAAATTATAAATGTGAGAGCAGAAACTAGTGATGGAGAAAACAGAAAATGCAGAAAACTGATGAAAAGAAAAGCTGGTTCTTTGAAAAGATTTTTAAATATTGATAAACCTCTAGATAGACTGATAGAGAAAAAAAGAGAAAACACAAGACTACCAACATGAGAAATGATAAAAAGGGGCATCAATACTGACCCTACAGACATTATTAAGGGATAATGAGTAATATTACTAACAACTCTATGGCCATAAATTCAAGAAGACAGATCAAATGGACTAATTCCTTAAAAGACAACAATCTATCAAAATTTACTTAAAAAGACTATATGAATAGTGTGCTATCACTAGTTTCTTAAAAATGAGTTTGCAGTTAAAAATGCTTCCCCTCCCATAATAAAAAGAAAAAGAAAACTGAAAGTTTGTATTGTTTTGCAAGTAAATTCTTCCAAAATTTTCAGAAAGAAATGACATGAATTCCACACAATATTTTCCCAGAAAGTAGAAAACATTTCCCAACCTGTTCTGGAAGGCTAGTTTTATAATAATACCAAGACCAGACAGGGAAAGTCACAAGAAGAAAAAACTACAGACCAATATCCCTCACGAACAGACATGCAAAAATTTTTAACAGAAAAGCAGCAAATCAAATACAGAAATATATAAAAATGATAATATGTCACTAGTAATTACAGCTTATGCCAAAATGCAAGACTGGTTCCATATGTTAAATGCAATCAATATAATTCACTATGTTAACCAAGTAATTAGAAAAAAGCATATGATCATCCTTAATTAATGGAGAAAAAGGATTCAAAAATTCAATATCCATTCATGATCACACCTCTAAGCAAATAAAATTAAACAAAACTCGCTTAACTCAATAAAGCT
Source organism: Trachypithecus francoisi (assembly GCF_009764315.1). Lineage (NCBI taxonomy): Eukaryota > Metazoa > Chordata > Mammalia > Primates > Cercopithecidae > Trachypithecus > Trachypithecus francoisi. The sequence continues at coordinate 163,112,184 of NW_022681468.1, read as the reverse complement.
CATCCACCAGAATACCTTCATCTAACATCATACTTAATAGTAAAAGACATGCTATCATTACCCGTTCCTCAGAATCAGGAACAATGTTGTCCTGAAAGCCCAAGCCAAGAAAGAAAAAGGAAGGAAGGCAGGAAGAAAAAGAAATAAAATAGCCATATTCACAGGCAGCATGATTGTAAGTGGGAGATTCACAAGAATCTAAGCAAAAGCTACTAGAAATAATAAATTAGTGTAGCAAGTTTACAGGACAAAAGGTGAATGTACAACTCATTTGTATTCCTAATTATCAGCAATGAACAACTGAGATTTGAAACGCTAAAACCAAAACCACTTCTAACCACACCACAACTACCTAGGTATAACCCAAACAGAACCTGTGCAGGATCTGTAGGCTGGAAATTGCAGAACACTGAAAGAAATTTTTTTTATGTTTTAAGTGAACAGATATACCATATTTATGAATCATGAAACTCAGTGTTGTTAAGATGTTAATTCTTTCCTACTTGACTGATAGATTCATCACAGTCATAAAATCTCAGTAAGCTTTTTTCAGATATTGGCAAGCAAATGTTAAAATGTATATGGAAAGTCAAAGAAATTAGAATAGCCCAAAAAATCTGAACAGGAGGAACAAAGTGGGAGGATTCAGATTACCCACAGGGTTTAGGAAGAATGATAAACACAGATCAATGGAACACAGTCCAGAAATAGAACCACACAAATAGAGTCTGCTGATTTTCAACAAAGGTGCCAAGGCAATGCTGTGGAGAAAGGACCATCTTGTCAATAAATGGTGCTGAAACAATTGCAGATGTGAATGCAAAAAAGGGAAATAGCACCTATCTCACAACTTAAACGTCACATTATCAATATACATTTTACATTATTAAATTTTAAATATAAATATAATACAAATTTTAAACTATACTTGCAAAATATATAACTTTCAGTGTAAAATTAAATTTAACATTTGAAATAATCTGTAACATTTTAAATGATACCGTTTTAAATTCTAAAACATCTATAAGAAAACATAAAAGAAAATTGGATACAATTACAAAAGTGTGATTTATAAAAGAAAAAAACCGAAAAGGTGGCCTTCATCAAGAGTAGAATCTTGACTGGGAACGGTGGCTCATGCCTGTAATCCCAGCACTTTGGGAGGCCAAGGCAGGCGGATCTTGAGGTCAGGAGATCGAGACCATCCTGGCTAACACGGTGAAACCCCATCTCTACTAAAAATACAAAAAATTAGCTGGCGTGGTGACGGGCACTTGTAGTCCCAGCTACTCGGGAGGCTGAGGCAGGAGAATGGCGTGAACCCAGGAGGCGGAGCTTAAGTGAGCTGAGATCACACCACTGCACTCCAGCCTGGGGGACAGAGCGAGATTCCATCTCAGAGAGAAAAGAAAAAAAAAAAAAGAATCTTCACTCTGAAAAAGAGATTGTCAAAAAAATTAAAAAATGAAAAGACAAATGGAGAGAATATATTTTAAAAGTCACATACATGGTAAAGGACTTGTGTCTAGAATGCACAAAAACTCAACGTTCAATAATAAGAGAATATACAATTTTAAAAATTTGGCAAAATATTCAACCATACACTTCACCAAATAAAATATAAGAGTCACAAATAAGCATACGAAAGATGATTGTCTAACAGCATTGGCAACATTGGTCAAGACCACAGTGACTTGCCACTACACAACTATTAAGATGGCAAAACCAACAAAGAAGGACAATACCAAATCCTTGCCACGATGAAGAGCGCCAGAAATCTCATTCATTACTGGTGGAAATGCAAAATTACACCACCACTTTGGAAAAACAGCTTGTTATACGACTAAACACACACCATAATAACCAAGCAACCCCACTCCTAGGTATACACCAAAGTAAATTGAAAAGCTATACTCACACAAAACCTGTACATGAATGTTTCTAGCAGCTTTTTTTTATAAGTGCCCCAAACTGCAAGTAAGCAAGATGCTCTTTAACCTGTAACGGATAAACTCTGGCACATCCATACAATGGAATATTACTCAGCAATTACCTAAGGGTGGACTGTTGTGCACCCTTAAGATTCATCCAGCACGTGGATGAATCTTACATGCATTTTGCTAAGTGGAAGAAGCCAGACTCCAACTCCCTCCCCTTACCCCACCATGGCCCATTCTCAATCCACATCTCTGGGTTGGAGCATGGGGATTCACATTGTTTAACAAGTTCTAAGATGATGCTGATGACACTGACTTGCAGACCACATGTCCTAGTGTGTATCCACCCCCCAGCCTTATCAACTGGCAGTGTTTGTTGCCAGGTCAATAAGGAAATGAACCAGATTGCTGAAAGATGGCAAAGCTCATGAGTATGGGAATAGGAGAAGTAATGGCAAACACTCGAATTACACTTCAATTACAATATCTTTTGGTGTGCTTATCTGTCTCTGAGTAGACAGCAGTGTGGGGAAAATGTTTTCTGCAGTTTCATATTCTTCTGGCTTAGTACAATCACAGTCAGACAGTAGGGGCTAAATATGCATGTTAGCACCTGTGAAGGAAGTTACTAAATTGGAGATCTCTTTCTTCACAAGCTCTCTATATATAACCTTAGGAAATTTACCAAACTTTTCCTCAGTTTATCTAACTATGAAAGGAACAATAGTGAATCACATGATGGTGTTCTTATGAGGATAAAAGGAGTTAATACAGGTACATTGCAAAGAATAGTACCTGACCCATAGCAAATCATCGATAAATGTTCACTGTTGGTATTATTTCATTTTGCAGAATGATGTAAATTGTGGTTTTGTTCAGTATGTGCCTGATTGCCTCAGAAGGAAAAAATATACGCTACTTTCTTGCTAGGGAAATACAAGTTTCACGACCGGACTGATTGAATAAAACATTTTTAGCGATTTGTGGATTTGCATTCTTAACTTTCATGTCGCTAGAAGTAATTGTGATTGGATATTTTTTTTCTCTTCCCCAGTTTCTATTTTTGAAGTATTCCAAACTTCATATTCTCTGAGAGTTTTTCCTTTTCTTTATTTTGGCAATCAAAACCTTCTCAAATAAATGTAAAGAACACAACGGTGTTTCACTAACCTCATGTATAGAAATGACAGTTTCCTTATATGTCTATCAGAAGTTATGCTAGCTTAAAATAAAACTTACGGCTATAATCTTTACTTATCCAAATACAGGCACAAAGTGAAAAGCATTTGATTAAAATGGCTAAAATTACCAAATCCTATTACATTCTTTCTTTGATTTGAAATAACAGAACATCCCAAATATACAGAAGCTTGGAGAGATCATGGCTCACTGCAGCCTCAACCTCCTGGGCTCAAGTGATCCTCCCACCTCAGCCTCCTGAGTAGCTGAGATTGTAGGTATGAGCCACCACGCCTGGCCTGAGGATGATTCTTAAGTGATTACATTCAATTTTGCAACTATTACCATAGATTTTATTGCCAAAAACCAAGCCACAATGCCCTTGCTCTGTGTATAATATGACAGCCACTAGCCACATGTGGCCACTTACATTCAAATCAATTCAAATGAAATGAAATTAAAAATCCAGATCACCAGTTGGACAAGCCACATTTCAAGTGCTCAGTAGTCACATGTAACCAGTGGCTGTCGTGTCGGACAGAGCGGATGCAGAACATTTTCATCACCATGGAATGTTCTATTGTCGAAGTCAGTTGTGCTTGCCAGTTGTCAGTAGGGAACAGTGGATTTTATCTTAATGCTCTTTTGAGGGGTGTTCTGAAGCGGTTAGAGCTCTTTTCAATAATGCTTCCCATCTTTATAAATGACAAAGTTGGATGAGCTGGAAAGTGTCCTTGTGGGATCCGTTAGTAGCTCCGAATGTGCAGAAAGCTGGCCACAATGGACGGCTGCAGCTGCTGGGAAGGTCCACGCAGCGGAACTCCAAAGTATCTTTGCACCTGTCACTTGCTGAGCATAACTAAGGGACAGAAACGAGCTTCTGTACCACTCCCAGCATCCGCTCACTGCTCACCCAGACAGGCACTCTGTCTTCTCCACCCACCCAACACACCTGGTTGGCTCTCCCTGAAAAGGCACCAGAGACAAATTGTGCCATATTGTTGAAATGCCGAATCTGTGAATTACACAGGATGCCTCTTGAAGTTAGCCAGTGTCTTTGTCAAGAACTTACGAATACTAACTTGCTGAGTCTCAGCATATTTTCACAAGCGAGCCACCCTGATCAGACGCGCAGGCCTGCGGGTGTGTGGAAGAAGCAGGCCTGGACAGAGGCACAGACAGTTTGTAATTGGAGAACAAGCCTGGATTGGAAGAGGTGGGGATTTTGAGCTGCCAGAGTGTGGCACAAGCATAAGAGACGGTGGAGGGGAGGGAGGAATCGCAATGTTGTTTCTCAAGGGCCATCTGAGGCCAGAGACAAACTTCCTGCAGGGCTAGGGCAGCAGCAGATGCCGGCTCCTTGGGAAGCCTCCGCTTTGGGCGTTCCTCTACGGGGAGTAACTCAACAGACTGGCATGGATGGGGGAGGTGATGTTCAGTACAAGGCTGAAAACCATCAGGTTATAATGGTTCATCTCAGACAGGCAGGAAGTGCTGAGCTCTCCAGCTGCTCCGTTGCTCTACTGAAGGATCCTGAGATCATTCCGTTTGGCTCTTGTCCTGCTGGGACCCTGACAGGCCGCATGTTAATAAGGAGTGTGTGGACAGCCACGTGGAACCTCCCTCACTCTCTGCTCCACAACTCACTCTTTCTGGAGGTGTGGAAATCAACAGAGGCATTCTTTTAAAAAAAAATACATAAAGAAACAAAATAAATTTGCATTGCTGAATAGGTGCTCGCACAGTGGTGCTGACCAGGGAATACCCTCATTCCCCCAGGCCCAGCAACCCACGCCTGACAGGGTCCTGAGAGGCCTGAGTGGCCTGAGCTTACTCCCACTCAGAAGGCTGCCCATTTCACAATGTGCAGTAAAGTCACAGCTGCACTGTGGTCAGGACCGTCTCAGGCACAATCCCAGAGGAGGTGAAGTGAGAGGCTACCCGCTGAGTAGGTGCTCAGAACAGGGCAAGTGTGCAAGGGAGCTCACCTGTATAACGACATCTAGTAACCCAGATCTAGTAACCCAGACGGCCTCTTGCTGTGATAGGGATTATTTTTTCTCTGACTTATGGATGTGCCTTCTAGGCATCTCAAATAATGCCCTCTTATGCAGACAGACCCTGTCCCTCTGTCTCCTGAAGGACACATTCATATTTCACCTCATTTACCTGACCTCTTCACCATGGGAAAGACTCCTGGTCAGTAAGTCTGATGAGAACTGCCCAGCCTTCCACCCATTTGTGGACAGATCACTGCCTGCCTCCTGATCCTACTGGGCCATAAACCTGTGCACCTGGAGTGGACGAACATGTCCACTTTGGACAAACGTGGTATTTTTTTTAAATTAAACTTCTTTAAAATTAGCAGAGGGCTGGGCGCGGTGGCTCAAGCCTGTAATCCCAGCACTTTGGGAGGCCGAGACAGGCGGATCACGAGGTCAGGAGATCGAGACCATCCTGGCTAACCCGGTGAAACCCTGTCTCTACTAAAAAAAATACAAAAAAACTAGCTGGGCGAGGTGGCGGCGCCTGTAGTCCCAGCTACTCGGGAGGCTGAGGCAGGAGGTGGCGTAAACCCGGGAGGCGGAGCTTGCAGCGAGCTGAGATCCGGCCACTGCACTCCAGCCTGGACGACAGAGCAAGACTCCGTCTCAAAAAAAAACAAAAACAAAAACAAAAACAAAAATTAGCAGAATGCCTATTTAATGTGAGGACAATTAAGAACATTTATTTTCCCCAAATAGTGGAATTTTATTCTCGTCATCGTGTTTTGATAGCATATGGCCTGGGAAACATAAGAAAGGTGAAGGGTGCCTGCACCTGCCCCCAACTCAGCCTGCGGCTGATGGTCTTTTTCTGTGATAGGGATACATTTTCTATGACTTATGGATGTGCCTTATAGGCATCTCAAATAATGCCCTCTTATGCAGACAGACCCTGTCAGTGGGCATCACTTAGCAGCCTTCGCATGTCACGTGGCAAGTGGTGGTGGTGTGCCTTTCTGCTTGCATGTACGATGTAAAGACACAGCCTATTTTAATTGTGGCCATCTGACAGCAAATAGTCTGCTACAATAAACACGAACAAGCAAAAGAGAGAGAGAGAGAGAGAGGATAAAACCAGCTAAATGCACTAAATGAGAAAAGAGCGGTCAATGCAAGAAAGTGGTCGAGAAAGCAGTAGTCAGGGCTCCATTTATCTTCTGAGCTAAGGTCCTTACAGCAAATCCACCTTCTCCCAACAAGCACCTCTCCTTGCTCTCCTGCCCCTCACCTTCACAAATAGTATGTTCTCATTCTCCTCAGTCTGCATAAACCCCTGAGGCAGGTGAGCAGGCTTTGGCTTATTCTATCATTTGTCCTGTACGCATCAAATTCCTTGTCTTTGACTTTCTTCCAAGTCACATACAGATATTTCTGCTAAAGGGGCTCTCTTTTCACATGTCGCAGTGTCTCTGGCAGACTTCCATGAGGTCCACCTGGCAGTCTGGTCTGCTTGGGTGTGAAGTGAGCTGGGAAAAGGGAGTTTTCTCCACCACCGGAGCCTTCTGAATGGGGCCTGCCCCTGAGGTCTGGGGTGCAAATCCAGGAGCTTCCAAGGGACCTTGGGACAGCTTCTTTTCTGGCTTTCTCTCCGTTTATTCCCAGAAGACACTTGTGTTTGGCAGAATAGCAACCCCCAAAGATTTCCATGTCATCATCCCTAAAACCCTTGAATATGTTCCCTTACATGGCCATTGGGACTTTGCGTATGTGATCAAATTAAGGATACTGAGATGAAGAGGTGACCCTGAAGTATCTGGGTGGGCTCAGTCTCATCCTAGAGGTCCTCATAAATTACAAAGGGTGGCAGGAGAGTCGGAGTCAGAGAGGAGATGTGATGAAGGCATCACGCGTCAGAAGTGTGGGGAGGAGACGTGATGAAGGCATCACGCGTCAGAAGCGTGGGGAGGAGACATGATGAAGGCATCACGCGTCAGAAGCGTGGGGAGGAGACGTGATGAAGGCATCACGCGTCAGAGGCGTGGGGAGGAGACGTGATGAAGGCATCACGCGTCAGAAGTGTGGGGAGGAGACGTGATGAAGGCATCACGCGTCAGAAGTGTGGGGCCACATGCCCAGGAACGTGGCAGCCTCTAGAAACTGGAAGAGATAAGGACGGGCTTCTCCCCAGAGCTTCCAGAAGGAATGAAGCCCCGCCAGCACCTTCATTTTAGGGCTTCTGGCCTCCAGAAGTGCAAGATAATAGATTCGTGCTGTTTTAAGCTACTAATTTTGTGGGAATTTGCTGCAGCAGAAAGAAGAAACTAATACAAGATCAGAAATGTTTGGTTTGGCTACATATGAATATTAGGAATCACCACACCTTGTATAAATGGCTTATTCTTTATGCCAATTTGCCACATAGTGGAATAATTACACATATCATTAAACATGTAGCATATCAAGCTTGTGAGAGTTTTGCTTTTAAATTATAAGGCCAAAATTTGCATGGATCAGACACAGCCTCGACGACACAGCAACACTGTCCCTCATGGTGAAATGAGAGCCAGAAGATTTGAGTTCTGGTTCAGTCTCTGTCAATTATGCATCATCTGAGTCTCTATTGTTTTCACCTGTATGTGTCTGAGTTCTCTTTGAGCTTTAACAGTTCTCACATATAATAAAAGTTTAATCAAAGTCTAACTAAAGAGTAAAGAAACTGGGTCTTTGACATGTGTGGTTCACACCAAGAGGTAAGCAAGTAGCAACTTAAAAAATACCAAATGATAATTTTGACCAATAAAGAAAGTGAAGGGGCAAGATGGTGTGCTGACAAATAGACCTCTCACACTGAGGGTGCAATGTCTGGATCAGCATCTATGGCAGAGGAGACCCAGAAGGGAGGATTATCTGGTTTTCAGATATCCTCAATTCTTGTATGTGCTTGCAAAATCTCTGGCAAATAATTTAAAACGTGTAATTTTTTTCCTATGTAAAAAAAATGGAAAGAGGAAGGAGGGAAAGATAAAAGGAAAGAAGGTGGAAAGGAGGGAAGAAAATAATGGGAAGGAAGAAAAAGGAAAAGAAGGGAGAAAGGAAGGAAGGAGGGGAAAGAAGGAGAAAGGAAGAATGGAAGGAAAGAAAAGAAAGGGAGAAGATGAAGGAAGAAGAAAAAGAAGGAAGGAAGGAAGGAATGAAGGAAGGAAAGAGTGGAAGGAAGGGAAGAAATGGAGGGAGGGAAAGAAATAAGGACAAGAAGGAAAAAAGGAAAGGGAAAGGAGGGAATAAAGGAATGGAAGGAAAGAAGGCAAGGAAGGAAGAAAGGAAAGGAAAGGAGGGGAAGGAAGAAAAAATGGAGAGAAGAAAAGAAGAAAGAAAGGAAAGGGAAGGAGGGGAAGGAAGGAAGAAAGGAAAGGGAAGGAAAGAAGGAGGGAAAGACAGAAGGAAAGAGGTGGAAAGGAGGGAAGGAAAGAAAGGAAGCGAAGAAAAGGGAAAAGAAGGGAGAAAGGAAGGAAGGAAGGAGGGGAAGGAAGAAAAAAGGGAGGGAAGGAAAAAGGAAGGAAGGAAGGGAAATACTGATTTTTGAATCCCCTACATATTCCTCTCTAGAAGCACTAAAGATTTATTTCGAGTCTTCCCCTCCTCTTCCACTACCCTAACTTCACCCTAAGGCAAAAGAATGATGATTTGATTCAGTATATTCCAGAAAATGACTGTGCACAGAGATGAATGTGCCAGCCTAGCATATAGGGGTTGCTCCCTATGTAGCACCTGCCCACAACCCAAGTGCACACACCTCACACTGATTTTGACAGCAGACACTGAGCCATCACTGTCCTTCACATCTCTCATCACAATAATTCACACAGAGACTCAAGTCGGCTCCACTAAAAGTATCCCCTGGGGTTTTTAAGAAGAAGCCAGGAGATGTCTATTTCCTTTTTGGCAGTGATGCATGAGGAAGTGAGAATCCAGACATGGAGCACCATGCTTCAGTCTCAGCAGATGAGGAGCCAGTCCTGTTACCACCAGCTAAAACACTGTTCTTCCCCCATTCACAAGTCAATTAATCCTCTTTTCAGCATGGGCTGAATTGTATCTTCCTTACCTGTAGTCCCAAGAGTTGAGGCTGTTACTGAATGACAACCCCATGGCAAGGGGGTGCATGTGCATCGAGGCTACACTGCATGCAGTGTGGTGTCCTCCTCACTTGGTTCTTCCTTTCATCACCTGCAGTGGCGAGAACGTTCTTCACAGTGCACCTGGCAGTCAGGCTCTGAGCTACTCGTGGCTTTGGACTGACTTTTACACTCGTCAGAAGGTTTAGTTGTGGGCTTAGGACAATAATGGCTTCTTGAGCCCACAAATATTAGGGCCCGAAAATGTTCTTATGAGACAGCCTGGCTCCCAAAATTTCATTGAGTCAATGCCCTACCTAGGAACACATGTTACTTGCCCAGCTCTGCTGGATTTATTTCCATGTATTCACTTCACTGGAGACAAGGAAGATACAAGTTATTGATCTGGAACAGGATTTGGGTATTGCCAACCTCATTGGAAAAAAAAATGTTAATCTATTAATATCATATCAAAAAGTAATACATTCATTACACCCTTCATAGAAGGTTGAGAATTTACCATTCCCTTATTAATTCTCGACATTTCCCACCTTTCCAGGTCTTTCTCAATAAAATAAGGTTAGAACTAGAAGTAGTGACTAATATTTAGCAGAGATGCTTAGTTCTAACTGTATAGAAAATCTCCAACCTAGAAGTGATCAAGAATTAGGTTAACCATGGAAGGCATATAATCTGAAAGGCTGTCACCTATCTTGGGCTATTTTAATGTCTTTCTATCTGAAACATGAAGATAGAACCCAAGGAGCTGAGGTGGTCTCTTCTGAGGAAACTGCTAGGACATAAAACAAAAATACAAAGTTCACTGTCACCCAAACCCCTGAACATCACAGAACAGGATTGAAGAGCCACCTGCTGTGACTGAAACCAGTCTAATATTTCATAGAACTGATGTTTATGGGTTTTTTTCTTGACTTAACATAGAAATTGACACTCTTGTTCTTGAAGCTTGAGAAACTTACATTTATCTTATCTGAGTTTCTTACTCAGGAAACCAACCATCAGGCCTCCCAAATAGTATTAGAGTCAAAACTCACTGCATCTAGACAGGCAATAGACTCTTCATCCAACCATATAAGAGTTGGCCTGTTGACCAACTCTTATATAAACCCCTAACTTTAGGGAGAGACCGATTTGAGATTGGCCTCCTGTCTCCTAGCTGATGTCACTCGTTTTAAAGTCTTTCTTCCCTGGCAATACTTGTTGTCTTGGTGATTGGCTTTCTGTGCAGTGAGCAACAGGACGTAGGCCGAATCCCTGGCACTTGGCAACATGACCAGTCATGACTCACCTTACAGAATGCCTTGCTTCTCTACGTTTGGAAAATCCCCAGATCTACTTCTAAAATGAAGTAATGAATTAAACCACTTAAATAACTAGGACATGGGTGTTGGTTTAAGGGCCATTTATGTTTATACAGATTCAGAAGTAGCTCAGGCCACACTTTTGAACTTCTTCAGTATCCCCTGCCCTGATAGCTCATCCTGGCCCCAGGACCCTGTTACAGGCCAGCCTTGTGCATCTCCTCTTCTCTGGGGACTGGCCATGCTGGGCTGTCAGAGTGCATGCTCAGGTAATCTTTTTGGAAAGAGTGCTTCTGCTTCATGCTGTGTCTTTTGAGTGAGATGCATCACCCAAATTAAGCTGGACAGAGCCTCAGCACACAACTTAGCTGAGTCTGCAAGAGAAGTACAACAAAAAGGGAAGGTGCATTGTGTTCACTCCAACCAACAGTGTGACATCCCTGATGACAGACAGTGGGCCGGGGATGGGCAGGAGGAGCAGGCTAGGAACAGAAAACCAAGACCACAATGGCAAGATGGTCCTTAAAGAACATGAATCTTCCTTCTACCTAGCTTTTCATTTTAGGGACTGTTTTTAATTTGGAAGAAAAGATTCCAAAGGAGCATTGCGATGTGGTGCAGCAAGAAGCAGATAAACACCACATCAGTCAGTGAGCCACAGGCTCCTGCAGCTGTGTCTCATCCTCTGACCATGGTGTGAGCCCTGTCCACAGAGCTTCCCTTGCAACTCACGATTTTTTAAGAAAAATCACATATCTTGAGAAAGTAGGAACTTGAACCTGATCAAGTTCCAGGCCTACAACATGAGTATAGGCAGAAGCTTTGACCTTCCACTGACATCCTTCCCCCTCTCCCTCAACTGGGCTAGCCAGGACCCAAGCCTCTCAAACCACTATGCAGACAAAACACAGGTCATATTGAATTTAAGGTGACTCGTTGGATCTTGGTAGATAATAATGATAGTTTTAGAAGTCAAATTCTGTTGGATCCCAGAGATGCTCATTTGTGACCCCATTTTGCTACTCACTGTGTGAACAGGAAGCATCATATCACCCAGCATCCTTCACTGCATTTGCAATGAGGCCTTAGTAACATTTCCCCACTTCATAAAGGTGTAGGAGAAGCTGATAAAATATAAAATATCTTTCAATTATTTATGTTCCTGGGAGCTGTATGTAGCTTAAACTTAAAAATGAGGTAAGGCATGTCTGGGCCAAATATTAGTAGGCAGTTGTGTTGACTTAGCCACCATCTAATGAAGGTAAAAAGACTGGCCCTCCCACATAAGAACCACAGAGAATCAGCCTTGTGCTAAGGGCAAGAGTTTCAAGATAGTTGGCTGCATTAATACTGGGAAACAAAACCCAACGTGGCAACACTAAAATGTTAAAACTTGGCCCAGTTGTGTGTTCCTGAACCATCTGTTGTTCCTCAGTGTTCTCTCCAATAGGAGAAATAGTCCTTATGTTAGGGTGAGGTTTCCAAATACCCTGGAAGGCATCTGCACTACTCCGTTTGTGTTTGGACAAGAACAGGGTATGAGGATACACTTGATATCCAGCCTGAAGACATTAATAAACCAAAGGAGGAAAACACTGAGGACTGAGTTTATAAAGTGGGCTCCAGTAACCAACTGACTTTGTTTTTGTACATTTAGAAATAATATAGAAAACAGGCCTTCAAACGTGAATCATACCAAAGGTTTAAAACCTGTGCTAACAAGTTGTTTATAGATTTAATCTGCCCCTTCTGTTAACAACATGAGATAATTTTGCAATTTCTCTCAACCACTCCATCAAGTAGAGAGTAAAATGGATTTAATAGTCCAGCTAGCTGACAATCACAGAAAAGTACACAATTCTCTAACATGTTAAGATATAATAGGCAAAGTCATTTATGGACTTGAAATTACTCTAAGACACAGGAATGATACTATAAATCCCAGCAGTATAAATGAGAAAAATATTACAGGTCATGAGGAAATTTGGGGAAGAGCATTATGTATGTCTTGATATCCCTATTCTATGTCACTCTTTCCTTTCAAGTTGGTATCTAACTTAGTTTTTGAGCTGAAGGGAAAATTAGTCTACGGTATAATCTTAAAATAAATGGCCAGTGGGTTAGTTGTATGGTTTGACTGTGTTCTCACCCAAATCTCATCTTGAATTGTAGCTCCCACAATTCCCACATGTTGTGGAAGTGACCCGGTAGGAGGTCATTGAATGGGTGTAGGTCTTTCCCATGCTGTTCTCGTGATAGTGAGTGAGTCTCACAAGATCTGATGGTTTTTTAAAGGGGAGTTCCCCTGCACATGTTCTCTTGCAGGCTGCCATGTAAGATGTGACTTTATTCTTCCTCTGCCTTCTGCAATGATTGTGAGGCCTTCCCAGCCATGTGGAACCATGTGAGTCCATTAAACCTCATTTTTTAAAATAAATTAACCAGTCTTGGGTATGTCTTTTTTAGCACCATGAAAACGGACTAATACAGTTAGTCATCCTATCAAAAGAACAATAAAAAAATACAAGACAAGTAAGTTCTACAGATCTGCTGTACAAATAGTGTCTATAGGTAACAATACGACATGCATTTAAACATTTGCTAAGAGGGCAGATTTCATGTCAAGCGTTTTGTATACCCCCCACCCCACCCCACACACAAAGCAAAGGCATACAAGGAAACTTCTGGAGGTGATGAGTATGTTTTTTCTCTTGATTGCGGGGATGGTACTACTCCAGGTCTAGGCATGTGTCCAAACTCATCAAATTGTATGCCTTGAATATGTACAGTATTCGTTTCTGTATACCAAATATACCTCAAAAAAGCCTTTTATAAAAAGAAAAGAATCTTTTAGAATTTTTGCTATTTTTGTTGGCACCTAAATAGATACCTTTTGAACCAAGGAAGAGATTACGGACACCAGTTTTTCTGTAGGCACACTTTCTCCTGAGCCCCTTAGATTCCGGCTGTTTCGTGTGCTCCCATGTCACTTCACTGAAGATGATTTAGACAATTAGGACTGGTGAGTATTTTTATAAATAAAGAGATATCACAAGCCTTGAAAATAGGCATACGATGAAAACGTTTTTCTGCAAAAGCAGTCAATAGACAGTGAGGAAAATGAAGTTAGAGATTTATTACACTTGGTAGAGAAATAATTGCATTCATACAAGCTGTGTATGCATGTGCACGCGCGTATGTGTGTGTGTGCGTGCGTGTGTGTGTGCGCCATAGTCTGGTTGAGCATTAAGGACCTTACCAGACTTTATCATTTGACCAAAACATTAACTATTTTTTATATTTTAATAACAATAATACTTTGCTGACTAGTTCTCTAGTATCTTAATATTTTTAAATGCCCCCTGTTTTTTTTTTTAAGGATATAGCCGTGGGAAACAGAGGTGGCATGGCAAAAAGGAACAGCAGATGACTCCGCAGCATGACCGGGAAAGCCTCTCCCTGCTGAGCTGTTGTCCAGCAGCGGGTCCTCCCCTGGGGAGGGCTCTGGAGCCTCGAGCAGCCTCTAAGGACTGACACTTGATAGATCAACAGTTCAGTGCTCCACGAGCACTGTCCAGTTTGTGCAATCACGAGCAGAGCCTGTAAAACGGCTGCTTAAGGGAAACAGGGATAATGCTGTGATTTTGTCTACATTAAAACATTTGCCACTGTCATTTTCAACCTCCCATCCTATGCCCCCTCCCTTCATTGGATTGACCCCAATATTCAGTACCCTGAGCCGTCTAAGTCACTCAAGCTTGTTCTTTTACGGAAAGGGGAAGCATCAGACATTGGCTATTTAAATGTATTGCTTAATTACTTCATTAGAATTTAGATTAGATTCAATTAGATTAAACACAAATGCTCTGAAAAAGCATGTGTTTGGGGCTTTTTCTCTCTCTGTGGAATGATGGATTTTGTCATCATTGGTGAAAAGAGTTTCAAGTATTTTTTTTTTTTTTTGACGGAGTCTCGCTCTGTCGCCCAGGCTGGAGTGCAGTGGCCGGATCTCAGCTCACTGCAAGCTCCGCCCCCCGGGTTCACGCCATTCTCCTGCCTCAGCCTCCCGAGTAGCTGGGACTACAGGCGCCGCCACCACGTCCGGTTAGTTTTTTGTATTTTTTAGTAGAGACGGGGTTTCACCGTGTTAGCCAGGATGGTCTCAATCTCCTGACCTCGCGATCCGCCCGTCTCGGCCTCCCAAAGTGCTGGGATTACAGGCGTGAGCCACCGCGCCCGGCCTCAAGTATTTTTAAGAAGGAGAAGAAATATCCTGGGAAACAAGAGAGTCTTTGCCTTTTTGCTCAAGCAGGACTAAAAATAAACTCTAAAAGATGACAGGGAGAAAATTCTGATTTGTGAATTTCTTTCTCCAAAACGCCCTCTCTTCTGATAAGAGTGAGCAAAAGACGGGCTCTTCGATGTGCAGTGCTGGGAGCTACACGTGGAAAAGTCCAGGAACCTGGAGTTCAACGCCTCCAAGTCTACCTCAGTCCTTTCTTTACAGATCCAATTCTAACCCCCTTTTATTCCACGATTTTTAAAGGCTGTGCTTTCTGATACATTTTAATGTTGTTTGTATTATGTCTTGGTATTCATTCATTTGTTCAGTGGATGTTAACTGAGTGTCCAGCCCATGCCAGACAGTGTCCTAGGCGTTTGAGAGACATCACTGAATAAAATAGACAAAAGCCTGTGGGTTCTGTGTGGCTGGAGGTGCACTGAAAGCTTCCTGATCCTCTGGGCACTTTGGCCTAAATTCAATCCACTAGTTTATAAATTCTGAGTGCCTCCCTTGCTCTTCTGCTGGCCTGAAGGGCCTCTACTCTCTGAATGTTTATAAAGTGTCTGTGGATGCACAAATAAGCTTGAAATATTAACCAAAATTTCCAGGAAGTTTCAGTGAGCTGCTCCAGAGCGAGACTCATCTGGGCATAGCAGTGTAGGGGACCAGTTGAAAGCCCACGGGTCAGACTCTGCTTGTTCAAATCCTGGTCCACTCAGTACTGTGTAATGTGGATTTGGGGAGAGTTATTTAAATCTCTCTATACCAAAATATTTCTCATCCGTAAAATGGAATGATGATAAGAATAATAAATAGAAATTCACAGAGGTTTGAAGTGTGAGAAATGAGACAATATATGTAGAGCATTGAGAATGGATCTAACACAAAACAGTCAGTCAATTCTAGATCTTGTTATTTCTCTTTCTCTAGTATTAGCTTCCAGCTCAAAGTTGGGTTTCAAGGAGTGTCTCATAAGAGGACAAATAAGGGAATGAATAAATAAAGTCTGATCAGTAGCTACTGCAGCAATATTTTAAAGAAAATCAGAAGGCACACTTAGTGTCATTTGAGTCCAAACCAAAGCCCCTTGAAGGAAAGGAATTTACCTAAGAAGAGCTTACTGTGGCTGGGTCAAGAGCAAGGATGCCAAGCCTTGAAGGGGAAGGTGAGACAAGAGGTGGAGCAGGTAGAGAGGACATTTGAGCATCCGCGGAGGCTGTGTATTTGCAGATCCCTTCACTTCTGCTAACACACATGAGAGACAGATTTTGGAGGCCATAGAAACGTGGGACAGAAAGCATGTGGAAAATGAACCCCTGAATCCATAAATGTAAGTTAAATGATTTGATTCATCTTCCTTCCATACTTTCCTGGAAATAAAAAAAGATTTTTTCCCCTCTATTCTGTACACATAATAGGTGCAAGAGTAGGAAAATGGCTTGAAAAAACATTAAAGTGGAATATTTACCAGTGAGATGAAGGGAGAAAATGGAACTTAGGTATTACATAAATTGGATAATCACTTCTAAAAATTCTGAGAGAGGTCTGTTTCTTAGTAAACAGGAATGCCATTTTTGGCTCTGATAAAGACCCTTATTTCACTCTGTAAATTTCTACACCTAAGGCATGGCTTTGGAGAAATAGGAACTTACATTTCAATTCAAGTTCTGTCATTTTTTGCTAGATAACTTTAACCTTTTAAAAATAAATCTCTCTGGCTACCACTTTCCTTATCTGTAATATGACATATTAATCCTAATTAAGACAATTATTTTGATGCCTTAAATACAAAGTCTTATAAAAGAACCCAGTGATACACCTGCCCAATTTAAACTCAATGTTAAGACCCTTTTCACTTCCCACAATAGATAACACTTCGAATACATATTTTAAGTGCTAGTCAAAAAATTTTAAAAGTGAAGACATCCTCAACTTGTGTCAATGAATGCAGACTTACTCTCTGTGCTCAACACACTGGACACTGTCCTCTATTATAGCAAGTATTGACTTGAATTATAATTATTTATGCATCCACATATAAGTTGGAGTATACACATTTAAGCTGTAGAACCTAACTGTGGATGATTCAGCAACAACAGAGGAGGGTTTATTCGTAGAATATTATTCCCTCTTGAGACACTACTAAAAAGAAGTAAAGGCATAAACTCATACTTCCAAAGGATCAAAAGATAAACCAGCCATAAAATGATAGGGGAGCCAGAAAGCAGAACGAGTGGTAATTGACTAATAAGACCTAAGAAATGTAAATGAGAAGCCAGCACAGAGGAATTATGTAACCCCCAGAGCTCTTACCCTTTTGCATATATAAAACCTTAGAACTGGGCTTCGGATGAGATTAGAAGGCACTTCTTTGGGGAAGATAATAAACCCCAAAGTCAAGGGTGGAGGAGTGTATAAAATAAACCCTAAAGATACTGACAGTTGGGGATTACCCAATATAGTGCCCTAACCAGATCATCATACAGTGAAATTTATAGTTAACAAGCTCTCACTGTGTGTAGAGAACTTTCAACCAGCTTTTTAGTTACCCAGCCTTAAATATGGCAGACAGTCAGGGATTATCACACATCCAAGGAAAGCCTCTAACATGAAAGGGATCCAAACAAACAGAAAGAAGCAACTTGGAGAAAACAGACTATGCACGGCACAGAGACTGAAAGTCCCAAAGTGCGTGAGTAGCCATACCCTCAGAGGAATAAGAGGAGACTTCACACCTAAGAAAATAATGGTACTGTGCTATACATAAAGGAGGAGACAGACATTCAGAGGAAAAAACAATGCTCTTAGAAATTGAAAATGTGTTGCAAATATTAAAAACTCAGCAGATGGATTGAAAGATAAAGTTGAGAAAATCTCCCAGAAATTAGACTCAAAAGGCTTTTAATGGAAAAGAAGAAAAGACAAGAATATTAAAGATTAGTTTCAGAAAGTTTAATAGCCAAATAATAAAAGTTCTGAAAATAGAAATAAGAAATGTGAACAAAATTATATCATTTAAGAAATATTTAAAGACTCCTTCCAGGAATTGAAGAATATTAATTTGCAGACTGAAAGATCCCATAAGTGCTTGGCAAAATGGGACAAAAAGAGACCCAAATCAAGGCACATTCTTATGAAATTTAGGAACGCCAGGGATAAAGAGAATATTCTAAAAGAATTTAGAAGACAAGGCGAAAACAGAGTATAGACAAAGGATTAAAAATTCAAATGGTAGCTGTGCATGGTGGCTCAGTGCTGTAATCCCAGCACTTTGGGAGGCTGAGGCGGGTGGATCACGAGGTCAAGAGATCGAGACCATCCTGGCCAACAGGGTGAAACCCCGTCTCTACTAAAAATACAAAAATTAGCTGGGCTGGTGGCACGTGCCTGTAATTCCAGCTACTCGGGAGGCTGAGCTAGAAGAATCATTTGAACCCAGGAGGCAGAGGTTGAAGTGAGCTGAGATCTCACCATTACACTCCAGCCTGGGCAACAACAACAGTGAAACTCCATCTTACAAAAAAAAAAGAAAGAAAGAAAAAAATGGCTTCAATCTTCTCAGCATCACCACCACAATCTCAACAATGCTTGTACACTACCCTTAAAATTCTGAAGGAGAACAAATCCCAGACTCAGCTCTATACCCAACGAAGTATAATTACAAATAAAAATAAATGGCAATTTCAGGTATTCAAATTTTCAAAAATTTTACCTGCCAGGAATCC
The DNA here is from genome assembly GCF_009764315.1 of Trachypithecus francoisi. Classification (NCBI taxonomy): domain Eukaryota; kingdom Metazoa; phylum Chordata; class Mammalia; order Primates; family Cercopithecidae; genus Trachypithecus; species Trachypithecus francoisi. The sequence goes on along the minus strand of NW_022681468.1, from coordinate 163,093,636 downwards.
TCTCTCAGAAAGCTACTGAAGAACATGACTTCCCCAAATGAAAAAATTATTCAGGGAGATAACTATGCAATCTAAGGAACAGAAAATCCTAAGGATGATGGTGATGGTCCACAGCTGAGGACCAGGCCTCTTCAGAAAGTACCAACCTAGATGGAGAACTCAGAAGGCTTAGCAAGAGATGCCTCCCAAAAGAGGAAACTGATAGAATATGTTGTTTTTAAGGAGATTCAGACAATGAAGAGGTTAGAATGTATTAGTGCTAATGAAAAGCTAAGCAAACAATGGCAAAAATACGATTATCACATTAAAAATTCAGGAAAAAAAGATTAATGTAGTATAGGTTAGTATACACTACAGGCTTCAGTTCTAAAAAATATTTAACATTGATTTAACAAAAATATGATTATGTTTTGGATCTATTTAACTATATTGGAAGGTAGATGAATGAAATGTGTACAAATGTGTAAGGAGGTAGTCAGAGACATGTCAATAGGTAATTCATTTAAAAGTAAAGAAATGGGCTGGCATGGTGGCTCACGCTTGTAATTCTAGCACTTTGGGAGGCCAAGGTGGGCAGATTACCTGAGGACAGGAGTTTGAGACCAGCCTGACCAACATGGCAAAACCCTGTTTCTACTAAAAATACAAAAATTGGCCCGGCATGGTGGCGCATGCCTATAATCCCAGCTACTCAGGAGGCTGAGGCAGGAGGATTGCTTGAAGTCGGGAGGCGAAGGTCACAGTGAGCCAAGGTCGCGCCCCTGCACTCCCGCCTGGGCAACAAGAGTGAAACTCCACCTCAGAATGAATCAATAAATAAAATAATGATACTATAAGCATGACATACAGATTAATGAAAATAAATATCATCATCATCATCATGAAAGAGAAACATATTGAAAGCCTTTGGGCATCTAGAAATTGGGGACGGAGTGTGAACTAGTTATGGGAATGTGGGCTCTCAAATGCAGAATTATAGAACTATTTGATTCTAAAATATGTTTTAGAATCAAGGAAGGAAAGAAGGAAGGAAGGAAGGAGGGAGGGAGGGAGGGAAGGAAGGGAGGGAGGGAGGGGAACATTTTGCTTGGCTATGATTTTTTAAATCTCTGATGGATTTTCCTGAAAGAAAAGTACAGTAAGATGGTGTGGTAAATTTATAACATCTCTCACCCATAGCAAAATTCAGTAGAAAATGTTAAACATGTTTAATAAATATCAAGTTATAATAGTTTCATAAAGACACATAACTGAATTGTCTTCATCCACATTCACTACGGTTTCTTCATATTCCTGCTACATAAGTAAGTATCCTGCTATGGCAAAATGCTGCACACATATATAAGAAAAAAAGGCAGGAAGGACGAGACAGACAGACAGAAAAGTCACTGAGGGGCATCAAGCAGCTTGTTTTCACTACCATATTATGCTAATTAATCATCTAATTTTGGTGTTACAGAAATGGCTGCATCACATCGTATTGTCTATTTGTGCCTAAAAGCAATAATGAGAACATTCTAGAATGACCCAAACATTTCATCCTTCTTTGAGCTAGTTCTCGCTCTCTTGAATAAGCCATCTTGATGGAGGTGCTGCCCCAACCTCCTGAGATGACATTGCCCCTTTGTTTAAGGGAAAAGTAGATTCCCCTGTGTTTTCCTATATCTCCAGCCCTATGCCCTATTCCTGTCAGTTTGGGACAAAGCTCAGAAATGAAACAAAGTTTACAAAATATTCAATCACTGTAGAGATTCAAACAGGATTTAATTCACTTTGACAGTAGATCCATAGGGACATTTTCTGTTCTTAGCTGCAGTGACATTTTATTGTTGCATCTAATTGATGTTCACAATGAAAATTAATCACACAAATTGTCAAGTGATTTTTGCCATCAAAGGAAAACTTTTTGTGTGGTATGTGTTAAATGCATCTGCTATCATTGAATAACAAATGTGTGGCATGTAGCTAAACATGCCGATATAGCTAGGGACATTAATAAGAAAAACTCACAAGAACGTTTTGTTCCATGAATAAGTACAGTTCAAAACTTTTAAATTAGTCTCCAATGTATTCATATATTTAGAGTCTTGCCTTATATTTGGAATTCTGTCTCCCTAAAAGAAATCTAGTATTATGGTCTACATTTCTTGTTCACATACAAACATTTTCATAACTAATGTCTTTGCCAAAGACTCCTCATCATTATTCATTAGAGCCAAGATAGAACTATTGAAATGGTGTAATTTTTATTTTCCCCCTCAATTTATTAGGGGATTATAGAAAGATTAGACTTGATCGTATGTTAAAAACCATTAAAAAGACAATTACGGATCACGAAAATGCATGTTTTGTACATTTCAGAAGAGTGAAATATCAGAGAAGAGACCCTTCTCATTAATACGTGTCCTTGTGTTGAACTTAGGGCTGTGTCAAAGCCATAACGTACGAACACTTTGAAAAAATGTTTTCCCTATTTTGGGCTATCTGCTTCATAGCACTGATGTTCTGATTGACTACTTGAGAAATTGTTAAGATAGGTGCAAATAATTATTCTAAAAATCCTTGAACTAGCAACTATGTTTAAACTCAAATGAAATATATTTTCCACTAGTCTAAGCTCGTATTTTTTTTTTCTTTAGACAGAAACTAGAAAACCCGTTTTTTAAAACTGGAAAATTTCAAGGCTACGGGCAGGGAAGAATGTTTCTGGCAAATGTGTTTGACATTGATTGACATATTATGGGTAGAGAATGTAGCTTTGGGTCTGAAGACAAGATCGAGACGGTATTATTTTTATAAAGTAGATGATTATGATGAGAGGTGGGGTATAAAGAGAAAAAATGAAGACAATTGATGTGCTAAGGAAGTGAAAACACCTGGCTAAACACCTATAAATGTATAATGGTATTACTCACTGCACATTTCCACTCATCTTTCCCGGTTTTTAAAATTGTATTTGACACTGTTGGCTATTCTCTTCTTGAAAAAGAAAAAAATAATCAGCCCTTTCATGTACCTTTCTGGCCACACCTGCCCAGCCTCCTGTGCACACATCTCTTCCTCTGCTTTCCCCCTATTTTTGTGTCCCTACCAACTTTTTCCGACATTGCACACGTTTGTGCTCACTCCACAGGCGCACTTGCAATCTCTATACTGACTCCAAACCTTTATTTCTCAACCCAAATGATTGTCATGAGCTTGCACTATCTATGGGATTTTACCATGTGTATGTCCCACAGATACGCCAATCTCCAACCCAAGAGCTCCTCTTCCTGCTCAAATACCTAGCTGCTATATCTAAGATGATAATACTGTCTCCAAGTCATATGCTCAAGTCAAAACCTTGAACAGTATTCTTCTCCCTCATGTCAAATCTTTCACCAAATCCTGCCAGGGTTACCTCCTAAACATCCTGTATTACATCTATTTATTTCTGCCTCCACAAATATTACTCAAGTCCACGCCCTTCTTTCTCTTAACTGTGTTATAATAACAATTTCATTTCTTTTTCAAATTATATTCCACATGTATCTGGAGATACCTTAATAAATCATGACTATGTCACAGGATTTTCTTCCATAAAACCCTTGTATCACTTTTCATTGCTTTTAAACTAAAGTCTTGCCTCTTTGATGTTCCATTTTAAACACCCTCTCTTGGGTCACATAAAATAGTGATCATTCATCTACAGTTGCTCTAGACCCTGTGGACCTCTCTGTGTGTTTTGTCTTTCAGCTTTTGCACTGTACCCTTTATCCATGCTGAACTCCTTCCTAAAATGACCCACCCTTTCTCTAGTACACGTCCTGCATGCATGCTGGACTTCCTGACTTTCCCTCAGCAGATAAAACTAATACGTGAACACAATGATTTTTCCTTTTCTAGAAGTCCACCCTGACCACTCCTCCCTCTGTGGTGAGGTTAAGTTCCTTTTTTAGGTGCTGTCATACACTGTTTACTTTCCTTTTCATGTTGTATGCATTGACATATTGGGATTGTGTATTGAATTTAATCATGAGAATGGAGATCCTGTCAGTGCTGTTCATTGCTGCAGTCCCAGCTATTAGTGCAATATGTGACTCACGGTAATAGCCCTACAATAAGTGTATATGCTTTTTGAATGAACAAATATGTTTTTGATAGTTCCAGCTGTAGGTACTCAAGTTTAAACCGCTCAACAGTAATAAGCACTGTTTTCCTTTAACAAGTTCTAGCTGTATTTTTTATTTCCATTTTAAACATCTTCTCTTGGGTCACATAAAATGATGTAATTCATCTTAGACATTTAGGATAAAGTCTTAATTCCTTGACATTGCTTAAGAGGCCCTGCTTATCACTCTGTGCCTTTTGTCTTTCAACCTTTGTGCCTTACCTTAATGCATGCTAAATTCCTTCTTAAAATGGTCAGGGGTTTAAAGCACACTCAGTGACATAATAGATAAAAGACCTGATGAGAAGATGGACTGGATGATGAGACTTTGCATCTGTGACAGACTCATCTCAGAGCCTAGCATAAGGTGGGGCTGATTTGTCATTTAGATACATCCCATGGATGCCTGGTCTGTATTGTCCTATAAAATATTCTTTAAAAGACCAATTAAATAGAAGAATGTAATGAGGTCAAGAATTCACTTTTACACACTAAGCAAATGACAGTGCATATTCTGAGCAAGCTATTCTCAGCAAACTACCAAAGTAAATTTTCTTGCTTCAAAGCTTGGCATTTATTTAACATCTATTCATTCCTTCTATCTTGCTATGGTGGCACCATTGGCATTGAATTCCCAAGCTAGACAGCTGAGTGGATAGCTATCATGTGGAGAACAGAGAGGCAGAAAACAGCTAGCAAAGAATCAAGGCTGGGGAAGGAGAGTACCATCAGAAACATTGACGAGGCTAAAAACAGCCATTCAGCCATCACTGAAGTCGGGAGCATCATCTATTAATAGAACATGCATTGATTGTTTTAAGCACGGTGTGTTCAGATTGCTTGCATGTAGTTCAGTCTATCTTTAAAAGATGGTAAAGTTCAGTGCTATTCTGTCTGGTCTGATGGCTGAAATAATAGAATGTCAGAAATTTCCCTTACTAATTCTTTATTCTATTGCCTTATACACTGATTTTCCTATACTAACTCATTGGGGAAAGAGTAATAACCATGCCACAAATCTTGGAGTAAATAATTTAAAACAACTACAATTTTAGTGTTTTTTTCTGCACATTATTTAATGCTAACTTGGAATGAAATTGCTGAGAAAGTGTTGAATTTGTGTATCCAGCAAGCACAAGAATTTCCTTTGATAATGGAAATGCAATAAAAATAAAATCAATGATTATAATGTTATCTTAAATGACTTATGCTGAGCCCTGAAGATATTGCATCTATTTGTCCTTTTGAAGCATGCATTATTCTATTATCTCTATAACCTGTCATGACTAATAAACATGGTCACAGATTGTATTTCCTGAATCTATTAAGTTCTCAAAATTATGCTGCTTCAATTGTTTTGATTTTCAGAAAGACTTCATCTGGAATTTAAAACATCTTTAAATTAACACAGCTTTTATAGATGCATAAACGATGCTTACTCATCTGATGAGAATCGTCTTCTGTGGTCCTCTAGTGCGGAATGGACTGAGGTCAAATGGCAAAGCCCTCCAGCAACCTACTGCTCTGGGGAAGCGTCTCAGGTTTCTGAAGTTACTATTCAACTTTTTCACTTGTCATTTGTCTCGGCACTATCTGTAAAATTTAAGAATTGATTGATTCTCAAAACATTCACCAAGTTTCTGTACATGTAAAGCCTATTTGTGATATTAAGATGGAAAAAGTGTGGTTGCCCTGCCTTTAAACAATCAGTCTGGTGTAACTGCAATATTGTATAATACGCTAAATGCAATGTAGAGTTGTAGACACTAATTTTTACCCGAAAAGAAGCTATTTTATTGGCCTTGGGGAAGGAGTCAAAGAAGACTTCCAGGAAGTGATGACTTTAGAGCTGAGTATTGAGAGGCACGAGTTACCCGGGTTTGAAAAGAAACAAAAAGAAGTTAGAAAGGGGAAAGGTGTTCACCCATCCTACTTTTCCCCCTTTATTTCTCTTTCCTTTCCAATAAATATTGGTTGAAACTTTTTATATGCCAAGCGTATCACCACAAGAATGGGGTAAAGTTCAGGGTGAAAGTACAATAGAAGCCAAGTGAGAGAGGCAAGAAACAACGGTGTGTGTGTAGAAACATACAAAACGCACGAGTGAGGATCAACAGCTAGCAAGGTTTCAAATTACGTAACATTCTGTATGCTTGGAAATGGAGTTTAAATATTGTCTTATCAGTAAAATTATCTTTCCAAACTAATTAATAGACATGACCAAAGTTGTATATACGTTAAAACTCACCGTTGTGTTGAGTGGAGAGAAGGGTGCAGGGGCACAGTCAGGCAGCTAGTTCATGCATCCAGATGAATAATAACCAAGTCTCCAAATAATAGAGTGTCCATGGGGACAGAAAGAAGGAGATAGATTGGAAAACTCACTAGGAGGTAAATAAAATTTAGAGGCTTAAAGGATAGATATGGGGATTGAGAGAGAGGGAGGGACAGAAGATGGCACACAGTACTTAGACTGAGGGATGTGATGGTGTCAGTGAAGATAAAATCCAGAGGTGGAAGACAAGACATGGGCAGGGCTCCACTGTGAACATGTTGTACTTAGGGTTACTTGTGTGCCCATGTAGAGGTGTCCATGACGCAATGAACAACAATGTGAAGCTAAATTGGGCGTACAGTCTTAATTGCGAATTTCAAATTTTAGAGTTGTCAGCTTTTAGTTGATCGTTGAAATAAAATTACATGAGATTATTAATAAATAGATATAGAAATAGAAGAGAAAGGCCCTAAAATTGTGATGAAATAGATTATTTTAGGTATAGATGAACGACGAGGGAACCTCTAAATAAGCAGAGATTGATGGGAAAACTTAGGGGTGCCATAAAAACTAAGGGGAGAGGGAGGGTAAAGAACAAGGCTGGCATGTTCTCACTCGTATGTTGAAGCTAAAAACGCTGATCTCACACAAGTTAAAAAAAAAAAAAACAGAAGATGCTAGAAGCTGGGAGGGAGATAGAGAGAGATTTGTGAAAGAATACAAAATTACAGATAGATGGGAGGAGTAAGTTCTAGTGTTCTACAGCATTGTAGGATGACTATAGCCAACAATAGTATATTATATAGCTTCTAACAGCAAGAAGGAGGATATTGAATTATTCTAACCCAAAGACATAATAAATGTTTGAGAAGGTGGATATGCCAGTTATCCCAATCTGATCACCATACATTATATGTATTGCAACCTCATTACGTATCCCATGAATATGTACAATTATATGTCAGTTTAAAAATATTTTTTAAATGTTTTTTTCTTTTTAAAAAAGAACAAGATTGATTGCACTGAATGGAATACAGAAGGCTGATAACACGGAACCTCAAATCTACATGCTGGCATGGTGGCACAGGGGCATTCAGTGCTAACCCCAGGAAAAGTGGCATCAGTTGGGCGGGGAGGGCTGAGCTAATGTGGGGTGAGTTGAAAGATGATAAGACATCAAGTAGGTGAGACTTGGGTTTACACTGCTGTTGAGAAGTGTGGCTCTGAGACAAGGTGGAGACAGAGCTCAAAAGAAGGATGTGGAATTGTGGAAATTCTTTTAAAGATGTGAAAGACTGCAGCACAATAAGAATACCCAGGAGAGGAACCATTAGAAACAGACTTACCAATCCCAGAGCCAGTTCATGCCACTTCCTTGTGATGTTAGGCCCCTATATGGCTAATTTTAGATCAGGAGAAATAAATGCCGAAGCAAGGTCCTAGAGGAGGAGAGGTGGCAGGATTGGAGATGGAGGAATGGGAGGTGGAGGGAAGGGAGGTGACGGGATGGGGGATGGTGGGATGGGACGTGGAGGGGCTTGCCTTTGAACAGGAGAACACCTCTCTGGGAAGCTGGAGACTGGCTGATGAGGATGAATGTGGATATAGAGAAGTTTGCAACTGGTGAGAAGTTAGGGTGAGGCCGGTTGAGGGAACTAACAATCTATTTTTTTAAAAAATTTAGTTTATTTGGAGTTAGAAGACCTTGTCCTCCGCTAAGATTTGGAGATAGTGAGGTGGCAATTAAATCGGGGGTTGCAGAGCACAGTGAGGGATTTATATAGCTGAGGAGAGAGCGGGGATGGGGAGCTCAACGAAAACAAGAAGCAGACACAGCAGCTCAGGCTAGACACCATGAATTCATTCTCCAGAACGAGCTGGCTGTAGCAGTGAGCAAAGGCAGGCAGAAAGATTAGGTAAGAACTGGACTTGGCCGGGGGGCGGTGGCTCACGCCTGTAATCCCAGCACTTTGGGAGGCCAAGGTGGGCAGATCACAAGGTCAGGAGATCGAGACCATCCTGGCTAACATGGTGAAACCCTGTCTCTACTAAAAATACAAAAAATCAGCAGGGCATGGTGGCGGGCACCTGTAGTCCCAGCTACTTGGGAGGCTGAGGCAGGAGAATGGTGAGAACCCGGGAGGCGGAGCTTGCAGTGAGCCGAGATTGCGCCACCACACTCCAGTCTGGGCGACAGAGCGAGACTCTGTCTCAAAAAAAAAAAGATCGCGTCACTGCACTCCAGCCTGGGCAACAGGGCGAGACTCCGTCTCAAAATAAATACATAAATAAATAAATAAAAATAAAGATCTAGGCTTGTGTGGTGTAAGTATGGGGCAGGATGCTAGGGACAGCAGGGCATTGCGAGTGCTGATGAAAGTGTACGTCAAATAACCAGACATGGAATCTGTGCATCTACTTGCTCATGACCAGCAAATGTGTTGCTGGAACCTGGAGCCTCAGGGTGGGTGAAGTACCTTGTCTCTGGCCATGATGGCAGAAGTCACTAGAAGATCAAATCTCCAGGGCTCTAGTGGTCGTGGCAATAGTAGGATGGCAGATACCGTTCTGTGCTGTCATTGTCGAAGAAGTGAAGCAGCTCCATACAAAAATACAATTCATGTGAAGAATATTAAAAGCTTAATGGCTCAAAAAACAAGGAGATCATTAACATTGTACTTCCCAAGAAAAATACTAAGAACTTTGTGTATATATGCATTATATATGTATACATATATATTTAACGTTTTACTGGTCAACTTTTTGTGATTTTTTTCAAAGTACATGATAAAAGTTCCCCTTGCAAACCACATTTTGAGGGTGTCATCTTGGAATGTAATCATACATCCCCTAGAAAATACTTAGCACTGTCATAATTTCTATCCAGATGGGCCTACCTCATCTTGCACTGCAACCAAAGGAAATCCATGTTTAACAGTTTTATTGAGATATAGTTTACATGCCCTAAAATTCACTGATTTAACCTGTAAAATTTAATGGTTTTACCGAGTTGTACAATCATATTCATGCAGCCCTCACTGTAATCTAACTTTAGAGTATTTTCATCACCCCACAGTGAAGCCTCATAGCCACTGGCTTTCACTCTCCAAACCCCTCCACATTCCCAGGTGTAGGTAACCATGAATCTACTTTCCATTTCCATAGATTTGCATACTCTAGACATTTAATTCATTGTGGTTTAGCACTTTCTCTTTTTTCCCCTTAAATACATAAACTTCACATTTAGCAAAGTCAGTGAACGTCCTCTAGCTTGTGGCTGGCAATTGTCCTCTTGCTTCTCTCTGCATACAGATCTTCCACGAATGACAAAGCCTTTCTCCGGGCGTGGTGTGATGGTCTCTCACCCCGCAGGGTCAGTGGTCAGGCTGTAGTCTTCTGCCTAGATGTGGGGGCAGTGTTGCATGCTCCTTTATGTTTGATTTTTGGCATTGGCCCTGGCTGTGTCCTTCCAGATAATTCCTAGCCTCATTCTCTGGTCCTCCAACTGATTTAACAATAGCTTCCTTTTGTAAGTTTAGCTTTAATTTTGATCACACATCCTTCCTTCCTTCCTTCCTTCCTTCCTTCCTTCCTTCCTTCCTCCCTCCCTCCCTCCCTTCCTTCCTCCCTTCCTTCTTCCTCTTTCTCGCTCCCTCCCTCCCTCCCCTCTTTTCTCCTTCCCTCCCTTCTGTTTTGTCTTGTTTTAAATAATAGTATGAGTTAGATATAGATCAAATGTGGCATGGAACTAGTATTGGTTGGCATAAAGTAAATGTTTCAGTTGGTTTAATATTCAATTATACATCATATGATCTCTTGAAAAACAGGAGTGAGTGGGGTGATGTTTCTTTTTACCCATATGCTAAGTACCCTGCTCTAGGTACGGTTGTCATGGATACAGCTTGCTGAGCTCCCGCAGACCTTGACTCTCCAGTGTTGACAGGGAGTTGATAGACTGAAGCCAAATATTAGACAACAGCATGTTGTGCTTGCTGAAAACCGGGCAAGGTGGGCGCGATGGAACTCTATGTCCCCTTCTGGGTGTGCTCTGATAAGATTAGAAAAAGCCATCATTGATCCAGTTACTCTTCACTGCCTTTTGGGGGGACAGGGGGAGTTGAACAAAGGAAGGCCAGTGCAAAGAGAGAGTAGATAAAGCCAGTCTAGAAACCTAAATAAGTCGCTGAGTAGAAGCCAAAGTAGGAAGACTATAATCAGGGTAATTTAAGAAAGTAAACACAGTTTATGAAAATCTCAGCTGTCAGCCGTCACCACCACAGTTTATATAGACCATAAGCTCCTTGAGTTCAGAGACCAGGTTTCATTCATTTCAAAGCTTCCCAAATAACCTAGTTAACACACTGCACCCAGTAGGCAATCTGTAATCACTTGCTGAATTCAATGCAGCTTTTCTGCCAGTTTCTTTCCATTTCCTTAATCAGAAAATAAATACTCACAGTGCCAAGTGCCTGTCGGGAAGAGTGATTTTCAAAGTAGCTGACCCGCAGGGCTCTGACCTCAACCGTCAGGGTGCACCTTGAGCATGGCCGCAGGGCAGAAGCAGGTCCTGGAAGCCTCCTGCTCTCTCAGAGACTGACCATCACCCAGGGCTGCTGGGGAGGACCCAGGTGAGGGGCCAGGGACCGAGGGAGCTGGTACACAGGTAGTGGAGCACCAGCTTCTTGCAGGTGGGTGTGGGCGTGTTGGGGTAGTTTTACAGCCACCTTGCCTGCGGGGCGCTGCCTGGAACCTCCCCAGGGCACATTCACACCGTGAATACTCATGCCTTCAGCAAGAAACACCAGCCAGATTCTACCATATTCATAAATTTATCTCCTTGAAAATTTGAAATACCTGGCAAAAGAGGCATGCAGTGAGCAGGATTCTCACTTTCTCAGTTACCTGCATGATCAGTGACCAGAGCCCTACCCCAGAGCCCAGCAGGCAATGAGAAGACTGTGCGTCTCCAGAGGCTGAGCGGTCCCCGGGATTGACAGGGTGAAGTCTTAAAGCCTGGTGGTTGTTAGGTTGGACAGGGGACAGTGACTCTATCTCAGAGTCAACCCGTCTGCTTCAACTCTGAGTCTCCTTTGATTTTTTTTCTGAAATGGAGTCTCGGTCTCGCACTGTCACCCAGGCTGGAATGCAATGGCGCGATCTCGGCTCACTTGAACTCCGCCTCCCAGGTTCAGGCAATTCTCCTGCCTCAACTTCTCGAGTAGCTGGGATTACAGGTGCCCACCACCACACCTGGCTAATTGTTTGTATATTTAATAGAGATGGAGTTTCACCATGTTGGCCAGGCTGGTCTCAAACTCCTAACCTTGTGATCCACCCGCCTTGGCCTCCCAAAGTGCTGGGATTACAGGCGTGAGCCACCGCACCCGGCCCGGAGTCTCCTTCTTAGAAGAAGGGAATGAACTGATACGTGGCTTTAGAAAAACCATTCAGCATTTCCTTGAAGTAAAGCAATGTCTAGACATTTGTTCTGAGCATGGGTAATTGCACGGGCTTGGCAAAGACCCTCTCTCTGTGTTGGTGCATGTTTTTCTGTCATGCACAAAAACTTGGTCCTGATAACTGGGTGGAGGGTCATTAGAACTGCGTACTACCTTCCTTCCTCCAGAAGAACATTTTGGGAGATTTTCTCTTTTGCTGCCTATGGGGGGCAGGCTGTAAAAAGCATTTTGGAATTCACGGTCTTTCCTTACCTTGTAAATCTCAATATTTTTCAATCACCTTCCTGGTGTTACAGGCTGAATTGTGTTGAAGGATGTCAAATATGACTGTATTGGAGATAGGGCCTTTAAGGGGTAATTAAAATAAGATGAGGTCTTTAGGGTGGGGCCCTAATCCAATCCGATGGGTGTCCTTATAAGAAGAGGTGAGGATCCCCACACACAGAGGACACAGAAAGAAGACAGTCGCCCACGCACAAGGACAGAGGCCTCCGGAGAAACACCAGCACCTGGAACTTCCAGGCTTCAGAACAGTGGCAGAAAAAACCCCTGTGGTCCAAGCCTACTGGTCTGTGGTTCTTCCTTATGACAGCTCCAGCTGACTAACATACTCTAAGTTATCATGCTTGCTCCCATAAAAGTGCACCAAACTGAGTAAAAGGGCCAAAGTGTCTAAACCCCTACTTTCTTAACATTGGCCTCTGTGCAAATTTCAGTTCTGATCCACACCTTTGGTTGTTTCCGCCATTGTCTCTGTGGCTGCAGCCTCTGGTCCCTGACCCCTGCAGTACTAGCCTTGCCTGCATCGGTGACACCTCAGTCTCCCTCTAGCTTTAAGATCTGGACGGCAGCCTCCCTTTCTCTCTTTCTCCTCAGTCCTCCCCAGCCTGTTCCACCTGCCCATCAGCAGCTGACGTCTCCCAAGCAGGTCTCAGGCACCTCCTTCTTAAGTCTTATTGATACTCTACAGCTTGAGTATCTCTTAGCCAAAACGTGTGGGACTGGATGTGTTTTTGATTTTGGATTTTTTTTTTTTTTTTTGGATTGTGGGACAGTTGCATATATAGAATGAGATACTTTAGGGATGGGACTCAAATCTAAACACCAAATTCATTTGTTTCATATATACCTTAGCCACATAGCCTGAAGGCAAGTTTATACAATATTTGTAATAATTTTGTGCCTGAAACAAGGTTTGTGGACATGGAGCCATCATAAAAACACATCACAACTGGAGGTTCATTTTCCCCTTGGGGGCGCTGGATAAACTCTGTTGTGCAAACCGTCCCCTGAGGTCAGGAGTGGACTTCTCCACCTGTGATGTCATGTTCACACTCAGAAAGTCTGGGATTTTTGCAGGACTTTGTATTTCAGACTTGGGGTTTAGGGATGCTCAACCTGCACCTCCTTCTTCTTGAACTCTTCTGGCTCCAGTTCTCCTCTTAGAAACATGGACCAAACGTTCTTAGCACACACCTTGGGGGAGTGGAAAGGCTGGAGAAGAGCTGTTGACTTCCTTGTTTCTGGAGATTAACAGCAAGAAGCTACGTGTGTGGTGACTGGGGAGGAATTTTACTTTCCACTTCATTTTCTATCTTCCTTGCTTAAAAAATAATATTCTTGATAGTAAAACTAGAAAGTTTGCCAATGTAAAAATGCATAGAGACAAGTGTGTGACTTGTAAAGCTTTGATCAAACGTCTTACAGAACTGGCAGATCTCTGCAGAGCACGCTGACGATGCTGAACGTGAGGATGACGGGAATTTCATTTTATTCTCAGTGCCTCTTGTCAGGTGACGAGAGAGGACAATCAAGTCGGGAGGAAAAGGCCCGGAGATTGGGAAGTAAAACCCATTCCGCCACTAGCATTACCTCATTACAAGAGGTTCTTTTAAAAATCACTGGCTTTAAAGAGACGGACATAATTTAGTAGTCTAAATAAACATCAGAGGAGCAGAGTGACACGCTTGGGAAATTCAGGTGAGGGTAGTTTGTCACAGTGTGAACTCGTCAGTGCCTTGCCAGGCAGAACAGGTGCTAACTTCCTTTAACGAAGCCCTGTTTATAAAACTGCTCTTAGAAGGAAAGCCAGATCTGGATGGGAGGAAACAGGGAAACAGACTAATGCTATTTTGTCAGAAATCAAGTGCTAATCTATTTCGAACAGGACAGCCACAGAAGAGACCTGGAGTTAAAGGACTATCTGCTCAGATGATAGAATTGGTTAAAACTCCCTACCAAGCTAGAAAAAAACTAAATCAAAATGTTTTCCACATTTGGTAGAGCTGCAAGTTGAACAAGGAAGAATGAAAGCAGGTGCTAAAACGATTGACAGGCGGAGAGCATTTGCTCGGTGCAGGTAGGAAATGGATTTATTTACCTGACCCTTCAAACCAATAGTTCCTGACTGTTGATGCCATTAAAAGAGGGAAAGGGAAAGCAGTCAGGAAGGCAAGAATTAAAGAAATGGAAAAGCAAAGACAAAATAAATTAAAAACGGTGTGTACTTTTCTGTTTGCTGGAGATAAAAATCCTGTTAAAGTTAGAAATAGTAAATCTTGTGACAAATATATGTGAAAAGCTCTCAATATTAACCACTTGTTATATCACACTTGATTTTTTTTTAGTCAGAATACATGCTATTCCCATGTTTTGAAAAAAAATTAAATAAAAATTTCCCACCACGTTTCTCTTACTCAAAAAATGAAAAAAGCAGATGAAGCCAAGAAGTAAAGATAAAAAATTGATATGAAAACACCTTCATTTAAGAAATTCCGGCCGGGCGCGGTGGCTCAAGCCTGTAATCCCAGCACTTTGGGAGGCCGAGACGGGTGGATCACGAGGTCAGGAGATCGAGACCATCCTGGCTAACACGGTGAAACCCCGTCTCTACTAAAAATACAAAAACTAGCCGGGCGAGGTGGCGGGCGCCTGTAGTCCCAGCTACTCAGGAGGCTGAGGCAGGAGAATGGCGTAAACCCGGGAGGCGGAGCTTGCAGTGAGCTGAGATCTGGCCACTGCACTCCAGTCCGGGCGACAGAGTGAGACTCCGCCTCAAAAAAAAAAAAAAAAAAAAAAAAAAAAAAAAAAAGAAATTCCATTTAGAGCTTTCTTTCCCTCAGAGATGATATACTTTAATCTTCATGGGAATAAGCATTAAAAAGCTGGGTGTTTCCTTTTATGATTTGGTTGCCTAGGAGCTCAGAGCCAAACTTACGATTCTATTAGAAAAACTGTCATTTATTTCTTCCTGATTGTCCATTCATGTTTTATAGGCTTTAAACACTTTTGCTGGTCCAGGGTTTTTCTTTTTTATAATGCTTTTTTATTACACAAGACAAACACATGCTGCTGTTGCAGAACACAGTAGAGATCAACAAATACTAATCACCTGTAAATCTGTATTTCCTACCAACCAAAGGCAACCATCAAAAATGCGCTGGCTTGCACGTCCTCTGGATGTGTATATGTGCATGTAGGTACACGTCCAGGAACACATAAATGAGATAATGCTGGATGTACCAATGTGTATTCTTCGTTTCATTTTATTGTAAACATTAATTGATGTTAATAAATAATCATATATGGAATCTGAATGGCTCTTTTAGCATCCTGTTATATGGAAATGCTGTTTTATTTAACATATTTTTGGTGTTTTATATATTATAAACAATGCTTAAACATATCCTTCAAAAAATGTCAATAGCTTTAGGGGTACAAGTGGTTTTTGATTACACGGATGAATTGTATAGTGATGAAATCTGAGATTTTAGTGCACCCATCACCTGATAGTGTACATTGTAAGCAATATGCAGGTTTTTTTCATCCCTTACCCCTATTCTCACCCTCCCCACTTCTGAGGCTTCAATATCCATGATACCACCCTCTATGACTTTGTATACCCATAGCTTAGCTCCCACTTACAAGTGAGAACGTGTGGTATTCAGTTTTCCATTCCCAAGTTGTTTCACTTAGAATAGTGGCTTCCAGCTCCACACAAGTTGCTGTAAAAGACATTATTACATTTTTGTATGGATGAGTAGTGTTTCATAGTATAAATATACCATACTTTTTTTCATTCACTCATCAGTTGATGGGCACTTAGGTTGGTTCCATATCCTTTAAGTTGTGAGTTGTATGCCATAAATATATATGTGCAGGTGTCTTTTTTATAATGACTTCTTTTCCTTGGGGTAGATACTTGATGCTTGATTGCTCGGCCAAATGATAGATCTACTTTTAGTTCTCTGAGACATTTCCATACTATTTATCATAGTGGTTGCACTAATTTACATTCCTTCCAGCAGTGTGTAAGTGTTCCCTTTTCACCACAACAATGCCAGCATCTATTGTTTTTTGACTTTTTAATAATGGCAATTCGGGCTAGGGTCAGGTGGCATCTCATGGTGGTTTTAATTTGCATTTCTCTGATGATTAGTAGTGTTAAGCATGTCTATGAATGTAATTTGTCCATTTTTGATGAGATTGTTTTTCGTTGCTGATTTGTCTGAGTTCCTTGTCAATTCTGGATATTAGTTATTTGTTGAATGAATAGTTTGCAAATATTTTCTCTCATTCTGTGGGTTGTCTGTTTACTCTGATGATTATTTCTTTTACTATGCAGAAGCTTTTTAGTTTAACTAGGTCCCACTTATTTCTTTTTCTTTTTGTTGCATTTGCTTTTGGGGTATTAGTCATGAATTATTTGCCAAGACCAATGTCCAGAAGAGTTTGTCCTAGGTTTTCTTCTATAATTTTTATGGTTTTGGTTTTAGATTTAAGTCTTCGATCCATCTTGAGTTGGTTTTCTTAATATGGTAAGAGATAAGAACTCAGTTTCATTCTTCTACAGTGGCTATCCAGTTTTCCTGGCACCATTTATTGAATATGGTATCCTTTCCCCAGTTTATGCGTTGTCAAAGATCTGTTGGTTGTGTTTGGATTTATTTCTGGGTTGTCTATTCTGTTCCAAAAGTCTATGTATCTACTGTTATACCAGTACCATACTGTTTATGTTATGATAGCTTTGTAGTATAACTTGAAGTAGGGTAATGTGATGCTTCCAGATTCATTCTTTTGCTTAGGATTGCTTTGGCTAATTGGGCTCTTTTTTGGTTCCATATGAATTTTAACATTGTTTTTCTAATTCTGTGAAAAAATGATGTTGGTATTTACATAGGAATTGCATTGAATCTGTAGATTGCTTTGGGCAGTATAGTCCCCATACTGTTACTTTCATTATATTGATTCTTCCAATCCAAGAGCATGGGATGTATTTCCATTTGTTTGTGTTGTCTATATTTCTTTCAACAGTGTTTTACAGTTTTTCTTATAGAGATCTTTCATCTCCTTGATTAAATATATTCCTAGGTATTTTATTTTATTTTTACAGCTATTGTCAAAGGAACTGAGTTCTTAATTTGATTTTCAACTTGGCCGTTGTTGGTGTATAGCAGTGCTGCTAATGTGTGTACATTGATTTTGTAATCTGAGACTTTACTGAATTTTTAAATTACATCTAGGAGTCTTTTGGAGGCATCTTTAGGGTTTTCTAGGGATACGATTATATCATTAACAGAGATAGTTTGACTTCCTCTTTTCCAATTTGAATGCCTTGATTTATTTCTCTATCTTGATTGCTTTGACTAGGACTTCCTCTTCTTGTTAAATCTTTGCAGCTGTTTTTGTTTGTTTGTTTGTTTGTTTTGTTTTTTGAGACAGAGTCTTGCTCTGTTGCTAGGTTGGAGTACAGTGGCACAATCTTGGCTCAATGCAACCTCTGCCAGCCAGATTCAAGCGATTCTCCTTCCTCAGCCTCCTGAGTAGCTGGGACTACCGGCACACGCCACGACACCCAGCTAAGTTTTGCATTTTTAGTAGAGATGGGGTATCACCATGTTGGCCAGGATGGTCTCAATCTCTTGACTTCGTGATCCACCCACCTTGGCCTCCCAAAGTGCTGGGATTGAGCCACCATGCCCAGCCTGCAGCTATTCTTATAAATACATTTCTCAGAGATGGGGCCTTGCTGTATCACCCTGGCTGGAGTACAATGGTGTAACTGTAGCTCACTGTAGCCTTGAACTCCCGGCCTCAAGCAATCCTTCAGCCTCAGCCTCCCAAGTACCTGGCACTGCAACTGCACACCACCATGCCCAGTCAATCATTGTATCTTTTGTAGAGCATATTGCTGTGCTTCCCAGCCTGGTCTCAAACTCCTGACTTCAAGAGATCCTCCCTCCTCAGCAGCTCCCAAAGTCCTTAGATTACAGGCATGAGCTGCTGTGCCTGGCCAGTTGACAATAAATTTCTGAGAATGAAACTGCTGGGTCAAAGCACAAGCAAATTTTTTGTACTTTCAAAACTGAATGGCCAATGTTTATCTGTTATTCAGGCTGTTGGCATCAGTTTATAGTCTCATACTAGGCAAATATATATATTTTTAAAGTTCACTTATCTTTACCTCCCAAAAATATTATCTTTTTTTATCAATCTGAAAGCTCAAAAATCATATTCTTTCCAATGACTCCCATCACTATAGTATTAATGCACTTTCAGGCTGCTCATAAAGACATACCTGAGACTGGGAAGAAAAAGATGTTTAATGGACTTACAGTTCCACATGGCTGGGGATGCCTCACAGTCATGATGGCAGGCAAGAAGGAACACGTCACGTCTTATATGGATGGCGGCAGGCAAAAATAAGAGAGTTTGTGTAGGGGAATTACTCTTGTTAAAACCATCAGATCTTGTGAAACGTATTCACTATTGTGAGAACAGCACAAGAAAGACCCAACCCCATGATTCAATTGCCTCCTACTGGGTCCCTCCCATGACACATGGGAATTGTGGGAGTTACAATTCAAGATGAGATTTGGGTGAGGACACAGCCAAACCATATCATTCCACCCCTGGCCACTCCCAAATCTCATGTCTTCACATTTCAAAACCAATCATCCCTTTCCCAACTGTCCCCCAAAGTCTAAACTCATTTAAGCATTAACTTGAAAGTCCACAGTCCAAAGTCTCATCCAAGACAAGGCAAGTCCCTTCCACCTATGAGCCTATAGAATCAAAAGCAGGTTAGTTACCTCCTAGATACAGTGTTGGTACAGGCATTGGGTAAATACAGTCATTCCAAATGGGAGGAATTGTCTGAAACAAAGGGTCTGCAGGCCCCACGCAAGTCTGAAATCCAACGGGGCAGTCAAATCTTAAAGTTCCAAAATGATCTCCTTTGACTCCACGTCTCACATCCAGGTCATGCTGATGCAAAAGGTGGGTTCTCATGGTCTTGGCAGCTCCACCCCTGTCCAGGTGCACAGTGCAAGCTGTCAGTGGATCTACCACTCTATGGTCTGGAGGATGGTGGCTCTCTTCTGATAGCTCCACTAGTCAGTGCCCCAGTAGGGACTCTGTGTGGGGGCTCTGACCCCACATTTCCCTTCCACACAGCCCTAGCAGAGGTTCTCCATGAGGGCCCTGCCCCTTCAGCAAACTTTTGCCTGGGCATCCAGGCATTTCCATACATCTTCTGAAATTGAGGTGGAAGTTTCCAAACCTCAATTCTTGACTTCTGTGCACCTGCAGGCTCAACACCATGTGGAAGCTGCCAAGGCTTGGGGCTTTCACCCTCTGAAGCAACAGCCCAAGCTGTATGTTGGCACCTTTTAGTCATGGCTGGAGTAGCTGGGATGCAAGGCACCAATTCCCTAGACCGCACACAGCAAAGGGACCCTAGGCCAGGCCCAGGAAACCATTTTGTCCTCCTAAACCTCTGGGCCTGTGATGGGAAAGGCTACTGCAAAGGTCTGTGGAATGCCCTGGAGACATTTTCCTCATTGTCTTGGTGATTAACATTCAGCTCCTCATCACTTATGCAAATTAATGCTTGAATTTCTTTTCAGAAAATGAGGTTTTCTATTCTATCACATTGTTAGGCTGCAAATTTTCCAAACTTTTATTCTCTCTTTCCCTTTTAAAACTGAATGCCTTTAACAGCACCCAAGTCACCTCTTGAATGCTTTGCTGCTTAGAAATTTCTTCCACCAGATACCCTAAACCATCCCTCTCAAGTTTAAAGTTATACAAATCTCTAGGGCAGGGGCAAAATGCTTCCAGTCTTTTTGCTGAAACATAGTAAGAGTCCCCTTTGCCCAGTTCCCAACAAATTCCTCATCTCCATCCGAGACCACCTCACCCTGGATTTCATTGTCCATATCATTATTAGCATTTTGGTCAAAGTCATTCAACAAGTCTCTAGGGAGTTCCAAACTTTCCCACATTTTTCTATCTTCTTGTGAGCCCTCCCAACTGTTCCAACCTCTGCCTGTTACCCAGTTCCAAAGTTGCTTCCAGATTTTTAGGTGTCTTTTTAGCAACACCCCATGTCCTGTACCAACTTACTGTATTAGTCTGTTTTCATGCTGCTCATAAAGTCATACCCAAGACTGGGAAGAAAAAGAGGTTTAATGGAGAATAAAGCGTATTGTTTGTTGCACCTGAAAGGCACAGGGCAAATTTATTTCTTCTATAGGTACTCTCATTCTGCACCTCACCCATTAATTTTGCTTGTATTTAGACTAGTAATTCTCCAGTTTGGCCTGCATATTGGATTCATAGGGGAAACTTGGAAAAATTACTGATATCTGGGTCTCACTTCCTCTGACCAACTCCCCCACCACTCCACCCACATCCTGATTCATTCCTCTAGAGTGTGACTTGAACATTTGAAGTTTTAAAATATTCCGGGTAAATATAATGTGCAGCCAAAGTGGAGAAACAGATTTGCAGCAATGCTTTAAGTGCATTAATGCTCTCATGAATTGCAAGGAGCTTCTTTTGAAATCCAGATTTTGAGTCACAAGGTCTGAGTCTGAGAGTCTACACCTTGAATGAGCTCTGAGGTAGTACCAATGTTGGTCTTTGTTTTCTGACACTTTCTGTTGATCCAAGACCTCTTTCAACTCCATTGCAAATCTGAAATTGACCCTAAAACTCATACCAGTGGATGACATTTGTTTTTTGGTATTATTTACTTAAATAGTGTTCTTATTCTGTATTTTCTATTGCCTTTTTCTATTTTTGTTTTGTTTGTGGAGATGGGGTCTCACTATGATACCCAAGCTGGTCTTGAGCTCCTGGACTCAAGTGATCCTCCTGCCTCTGCCAACCAAAGTGCTGGCATTAAAGGTGTGAGTAAGCCACACTGCCCTCAGCCTCTTGCCTTTTTCTTGAGTGCACCTATTATCGTACTCACTTAGCCCTGTGTCACTTATTGGCACCACATTAAAAATAAGATGCCATCAACTTCTCACTGTACAAGATTTAATCCTGAAGCACTTGGCCTGATTTTGACTACCAAAGATTGTTTCAGTAGTTCATGTTCCCAGTATTTATTCTCCCATTTTTAAACCTGCTTTATTTCAGTTTTCAAACTCACAGCACAGTTCTCCCTGTCTCCTGTCTGCCATCTATAACCACCTCTATTTTCAACCACATGTTCCTAGGTCCTTCCTGTTACTGGTCTCATTGGGCACTGTTCTGGCACGGCTAATCTGGGCCCCCCAGCATTCTGTAATTAAATGCATTTGAGAAACTTAAGGAGTTCTTTTGCCTCTCCGCCCCTTCCCCTTTTTTTCTTTTTTCTTTTTTTTTCTTTTTACTTGAGACAGAGTCTCGCTCTGTTGCCCAGGCTGGAGTGCAGTGGCACAATCTCGGCTCACTGCAAGTTCCACCTCCCAGGTTCACGCCATTTTCCTGCCTCAGCCTCCTGAGTAGCTGGGACCACCACACCCGGCTAATTTTTTGTATTTTTAGTAGAGATGGGGCTTCACTGTGTTAGGCAGGATGGTCTCGATATCCTGACCTCATGATCTGCCTGCCTCAGCCTCCCAAAGTGCTGGAATTACAGGCATGAGCCACTGTGCCTGACTGCCTTCTCTTAAAAAGTCAATAACACACATTGAAAGGTACTAAGATGATCTCTACTTAGAAAGAATGTAATGACACCCAGAATCCTCCTCCTGCCTCTTGCAGAGCCTCATGCTGATCAGGGCCTTCAGATCCTGTGTGACTGAATGTTCTGTGGACACTCCTTGGCTACTAATGAACTAGTGACAAGTCCACCCTGAGCAGAATTCCTGCCTCGACCTTATTATTGTTTGTATGATGAAGCAAGGGCAAGGAAGGGCAGCCAAGTAACTCAAATGCAAACTGTCTGTATCTTACAACTCATGACATTAATTGTTTCACAGTTGAGGTGAAGATCCATTCTTTTATTAGAGCTATTAGCACTTAAAAGGTTTTTCTGAATTTGCTACTTTACTGTGGGTATAAAATACATGTGGTGTGAAAATCAAAGCAGAGGTTCTAAATTGAAACTAATTTAGACCTGTTTTTAAATTTAATATAAAACTTTAGGGTACAGTGCTATGTGTAGGAAAGCCCTTTTTTGCTATAGCAATGATATATGTGTATACTTTAATAAAGTTTTGAGAACATTATATGATAATTACATTTTTTAATGTAAATATATATTTGCATGAAATAGAATGATAATATATGTTGGTTCAAAGTGAAGAACAGGGATATCTGTTTTGCTAAAAGATGATGTTTATTACCTTCAAAATATCATCCAAAAGGCCTCCATTCTTACTTAAAAATAAATCTGGAATTTAAAGATTAAAAAACAGCAACAATAAAATCTGTAATAAGATGCATTTTTATTTTTTATTTCTCTTTTCCCATCTTACCCTTTGGTCTAGATTAATCTTTCCATTATTACTTTTAATTTGAATTGTTCTCACTTCTTTACCTAAGTAGAATTTTAAAAACCTGTTTCTTATAGAATATTTCATGAGTCCAGTGTTTTTTTCTCCCTGTCACATCTTTGTGAATGGAAATATTCAGGGTTTCGATTCAAATTTGGGGGAGCTTGATAGAGCCACATTTTTGAGATCCAATGGCCTAGCTCTATTTAGCAATTACCTATATTTGAAATAATTCAGAAGGCATTAACTTGTAGTAAATATTTTTTTCCTTAAGTTCCTCTGTTAGCATCTTTTTTTTTTTTTTTTTTTGTGATAGCGTCTCACACTTGTCACCCAGTTTGGAGTGGAATAGTATGATCTCAGCTCACTGTAACCTCCGCCTCCTAGGTTCAAGTGCTTCTCTTGCCTCAGCCTCCCAAGTAGCTGGGATTATAGATTTTGGCACATTTAGTAGAGACAGGGTTTCACCATATTGGCCAGGCTAGTCTTGAACTCCTGACTTCAGGTGATCTACCTGCCTCAGCCTCCCAAAGTGCTGGGATTACAGGCGTGAGCCACCATGCCTAGCCTGTTAGTATCTTTTAGTTAATATACTAAATTCTTTTACCTTTCAAAGGATTGTCAGGAAAATGAAAATGCTGCCAAAATCACATTGCAAACAAGTTCACCTGTTCAACAGTAATATTTTATGCCAGAAGATAGAGACATATATTAAGATAGTCTAGTAAGAAAATGTGACCTCATGGCAATTTGTAGCCTGTACACTTGAAAGTCTTGTCAACTGACTCTCAGGTGTATAGGCTACAAATTTCCATGAACATGTGAGAGCTCAGAAAATATTGTCCCAGGAGCCCTTCCTGCGGAATCTATTAGAGAATGAGTTTAGAGACAACTGCAATTACTGCAGAGACATTGATTGAAATGAACCAGTAACTGGTATCCTCAGCATGGAGACAGGGGAGAAAGATATTGATAGACGAAGTTATCTAAAAACCCTCTAGTCACAAATTTGATTTGGGAATGTCAGCTGAAACTCATGGTGTCTTTGATCATTTAAAAAAAAAAAAAAAAAAGGGCCGGACATGGTGGCTCATGCCTGTAATCCCAGCACTTTGGGAGGCCGAGGCGGGCAGATCACAAGGTCAGGAGATCGAGACCACGGTGAAACCCCATCTTTACTAAAAATACAAAAAATTAGCTGGGCACTGTGGCGGGTGCCTGTAGTCCCAGCTACTCAGGAGGCTGAGGCAGGAGAATGGCATGAACCCGGGAGGCGGAACTTGCAGTGAGCCAAGATTGCGCCATCGCACTCCAGCCTGGGTGACAGAGTGAGACTCCGTTTCAAAAAAAAAAAAAGATTTCCTAGCCCTGTCCGCAAAAACAAAACAAAACAAAACAAAAATACCAAGAAACAATGGTTCTTTAGTGGTTATGAGAACTCCTGGTGTCCAGGTGTTGTTCTTCGCCATACCCTACCAGAAAGTTAAAGGATTGTGTGGTTTTTGTTTGTTTGTTGTTGTTTTTTGAGATGTAGTCTCACTCTGTCGCCAGGCTGGAGTGCAGTGGCGTGATCTTGGTTCACTGCAACCTCTGCCTCCCCGGTTCAAGAGATTCTCCTGCCTCAGCCTTCTGAGTAGCTGGGATTACAGGCATGTGCCACCACACCCAGGTAATTTTTTATTTTTCGTAGAGATGGGGTTTCACCATGTTAGCCAGGATGGTCTCAATCTCTTGACCTTGTGATCCACCCACCTTGGCCTCCCAAAGTGCTGGGATTACAGGCATGAGCCACCGCACCTGACCAGGATTGTGTTATTTAACAACCACTTCCTGCTAAAAAGAACCAGAACTCTGAATAAATGTCAGATTTTAGGAATTGTACAAGATGGGCCCAGAACACTCTTATTATTCCAACAAAAGAGGGTCATGATTTTTTTAAAAAAATCAAGAGCCAGTTTAAAGAAGCTTTCACTGGCTAAAAATGAGACTATTTGAGAATCAAGAATAATAACTGTAATGGATTGAAACACATCAGATATGTTTAGATCCCTGAGTTCACAATGATGCTAACATAAGAAATGTTTGATCAGTAAATAGTAGAGGATGCTATTGAAAACTGGTAAATCAAGAGCAAGATCAGCACCTACCAAGACTTCCTATACAAACTGCTGCAACAGGCAAACAGATATTTCAGAGAACTGTTTCTTTACAGTAATATATTGGTTAATAAAGGGAGAAGTAATTACGTAACTAGAATATCACCACTTTGCAATTCTGAAAGAACTAGTGAATCTAGGCATTAATCACCAATGGATACTAAAAATCGCAAAAAGGACAACAACTAGACATTAAGTATTTCCTGATGGAAGAACATAACACCACCCAATAAATTGTCTTATCAACAAAATCAAGTCTGAATTAAATCAAGGCACCAAATCCATCTATCAATTTTGAGGAAAATCAGCAGATAGAGGAACAAGGTAAAAGACACTTAGGAAATGTACTTGACAAAATTCAAACTGTGGAAAACATTACAAGACAAATGACTTGTTTTCTTCAAAACATAAATTGTAAAAAAAAAAAGAAAAAAAGAGCAAATACAGGAGGAACATTGAGGAAAAGAGACGAGATATATCAAGAAATGCAACATGTGTATCTCATTTAGATCTCTATTCAGAAATCTGGAAAATATGATCAATCAGATAACTGAAAATTTAATCAGTAACTGGATATTGGAGGATATTAAGAAATTATTTTAAGTTTTTAGATGTGATCATGGTATTTTGGCTGTTTTTAAAAGTCTTGTTTTTCAGAGTTACATGCAGAAATATTTATGAATAAAATGACACAATGCCAGAGATCTGCTTCATAATAATGTGAGGGGAGAATTAGTTGTGAGTAGAGATGGAACCAGACTAACTGGGAGCTAATAATTATTGAAGTTGTGTGATGAGCACGTGGGGATTCATGCTACTCCTCTGTCTTTTAAATGTTTGCAATGTTCCATAGTAAAGAGTTTGCAAATATATTATGACATATACAGGTACATGAATTGTCAATCATTTAAAATGTAGGACAATAAAATGCGATTTTGAACAAGGTTGTAGACCATCTTATTTTGAAAAGACTGTTAATAAAAGCACTCATTGGAAAAAAATACCAGAAAAATGGTATTCGGACACAGATATGACTAAAAATTTTATAAAGTTTATGGCCAGTCACATGGCTCATGCCTGTAATCCTGCACTTTGGGAGGCAAAGGTGGGTGGATCACTTGAGTCCAGGAGTTCAAGACCAGCTTGGGCAACATGGCAAAACCCCATTTCTACAAAAAAAAAAAAAAATACAGAAGTTAGCTTGGCATGATGGCATGCATGTGCAGTCCCAGCTACTCAGGAGGCTGAGGCAGGAGGATCACCTGAGCCTGGGAAGTTGCGGCTGCAGTGAGCCGACATCATGCCACTGCACTCTAGCCTGGGTGACAGAGTAAGATCCAGTCTCCCCCTAAAAAATTACAAGTATATTCTAAGAATAGTTATTTCACTCATTTCTTAATAGAAAACCAATATAAATAACTTTTTGAAACACTTTTGCTTTAATGTTTATAAATGTGTAATTTTGGACATAATTTATTATTGAAAATAGTTTTGGAGATAAATATAAGTCTACTCATACAATAAACCTGATTTATCAACCAATATATAAATATATCCTAGTATATATAATTTAGTCATTTTAAGCACTACTTTTCACCCTGGAATTGTCCCCAAATGGATTTTTTTTTCTGGTTAATGTAAGGCCTTTCATTTTTCTTTTTTTTTTTTTTGAGACGGAGTCTCGCTCTGTCGCCCAGGCTGAAGTTCAGTGGCGCCATCTCAGCTCACTGCAAGCTCCGCCTCCCGGGTTCCCGCCATTCTCCTGCCTCAGCCTCCCGAGTAGCTGGGACTACAGGCGCCCGCCACCTCGCCCGGCTAGTTTTTTGTATTTTTGGTAGAGACGGGGTTTCACCGTGTTAGCCAGGATGGTCTCGACCTCCTGACCTTGTGATCTGCCCGCCCCAGCCTCCCACGGTGCTGGGATGACAGGTGTGAGCCACCGCGCCGGCCATTTAAGGCCCACTTCATGTATCATATTTGTATGTCAGATGTTCAAAAGGAAATATAGGAAAATATATCATTGGTTGACTGCTCTATGTTTCAATGGATTTCTGTTTGATAATCTCATTGTTTCTTGCACATATATTTTGAAGCCAATAATGGGGTTTCCTTCCCATTTTCTAGTCCAGAGGGGTGTACACACTGCATGAGAGAGAGTGTGTGTTTAACAATTTTTATTTAATTGATAGGACATACATTAACTTATGTTGCAAATGTAGTCACAGATAACACCATGTAAAACAGACCATGTAAATGATGCGATGAGGCCAGAATATTGAAAGTGTATCTCATTGTAATCTTTCACACACCACTATTTCCACCCCTTTAGATTTCTGGCCAATACAAGGTTTAGAGCCCCTGTTCCTATCCCATATTTACGATGCATAAATCTCATCGCCAGGTGCTCAACCTGAGTGCTAGTACCTGAGAAAAAGACACTGTCTTGCCTTGAAAGAAACTCATAGTCTAATATACAAAGTTAAATTAAAAAGATCAACCTGAACATAAAGACAAAGAGAAGAAATGATAAAAAATGAATGCTCTAAAGCTCAAATGTGGAAAACCATGCTGTCCTCTCTATGCTGTCAGGCATCTTTGATTGATCCAAGTATCTTCATCCCAGGGACTCTCTTTTCCTATTTCTTCAGTTGACCTACCTACTTAAAAAATGCTAATGAAAAACAGTCTCTTAAGAGGACATCTTTAAAAAATGGCAAGGGATGCATTTATTTGGGTGTGGCACACAGTGTCAGATGTGCTATATGCGCTGTCACCCCACCCCACCCTGTCCCTGGCCGGCACAGTAACAGGTCGTAGCCCTGATTCCTGCAGAACAATCCATGCAAGCCACCTCCGAGTGGTCAGAGTATTTATATGAAATGAGATGCATTTACCATCCCTGATTTGAATTTAATTAGCACCTTTTTAGTGATAAGTATGTAAATGCAATGTTAGTGTTTAATGTTAAACCCAAAACTATGGTGAGCAACTAACTAAGCTAACGGAACTTTGGTGAACAGCCTTGTCCCCAGCCTAATTCCAAGTAAGATGTTCACTTAACACAGGGTTATGTGGTGGCGTCTGTCTCTGCCATCTGCAACTGTTGACCAAATGTCTTGTTCGTGTACCAACATTCGAATCATCACGACTTCAAAGTGGATACACAACTGTCTCAGTGACCATATTCAGGACTTGATTTCTTCTGTGGTGTGGATACAGTGCTGGGACTCAGCCCCATCTCACTCTACCCAAGTCTCTGGCACATGGCAGTTCCACTGTTCCATCTTGAAGCCTTCCCACCATAAATCGGAGGGTGGGGAAGGAAGGCTATAGCCTGCTCTCTTCCGCTACGCCTGCATCCTGGGGCTTGGTTCTGCCCCTCTAGGGCCTTACCTACTGCAGAAAGGAATCCCCTTGTGGTATACCTGGTGATCACCAGCTCCGCAATCTTTTGCCGTCCTTTTCCTCAGAAATATGTGGCCTTGGTTTTAACCTTGTTGTAAACTATGCACTGCGATAAAAGTTCTATAACCATAATAAAGGGAAAATTTAATCCGAAAAACTTGAAAATTCACATAAATTACAAGTGTAATTTTGTGAAGTCAGGGCTTTTAAGATATCTGTTACTCAAATAATATACGTTGTACCCATCTTATCATCCATGTTCCTCCCTCCCCTATCCTTTACAGTCTCCAGTGTCTATCATTCCACACTCTATGTCCCTGTGTACACACTGTTTAGCTTCCACCTATAAGTGGGAGTATGTGGTATCTGTCTTTCTGTGTCTGACTTGTCTCACTTAAGATAACGACCTCCAGTTCCATCGATGTTGCTACAAAATACATGATTCTTTTTGTAATGCCCAAATAGTATTCCATTGGGTTTATACCCCACATTTTCTTTTATATATTTATTTATTTATTTATTTAGAGATGGAGTTTCAGTCTTGTCGCCCAGGTTGGAGTGCAATGGTGTGATCTTGGCTCATTATAACCTCCACTTCCCAGGTTCAAGCAATTCTCCTGCCTCAGCCTCTCGAGTAGCTGAGATTACAGGTATTCACCACCATGCCTGGCTAATTTTGTATTTTCAGTAGAGATGGGTTTTCTCCATGTTGGTCAGAATGGTCTCAAACTCCCAACCTCAGGTGATCTGCCCGCCTCGGCCTCCCAAAGTGCTAGGATTACAGGCGTGAGCCACCACGCCTGGCCAACACCCCACATTTTCTTCATCCAGTCATTGCTTGAGGGTCACTTAGGTTGTTTCCATATCTTTGCTATAATAACGAACAGTGCTGTGACAAACCTAACAGTCCAGGTATCTTTCTAATATAATAATTAATTTCCCTTTGGGTAGATAGCCAGTAGTGGGATTGCTGGATCAAATGGTAGATCTATTTTATTTCTTTGAGAAATCTCCATATTGCTTTCCATAGAGGTTGTACCAATTTACCTATTCCCACCAACAGTGCATACCAGTACCCTGCTCTCCGCATCCTCCCCAACATCTGTTATTTGTTGTCTTTTTAACAATAGCCATTCTGGGCCGGGCATGGTGGCTCACGCCTGTGATCCCAGCACTTTGGGAGGCCAAGGCGGGTGGATCATGAGGTCAGGAGATAGAGACCATCCTGGCTAACACGATGAAACCCCGTCTTTACTAAAAATACAAAAAATTAGCCGGTCGTGGTGGCAGGCGCCTGTAGTCCCAGTTACTTGGGAGGCTGGGGCAGGAGAATGGCGTGTACCCAGGAGGCAGAGCTTGCAGTGAGCCGAGATCGTGCCACTGCACTCCAGCCTGGACGAAAGAGTGAGACTGTCTCAATCAATCAATCAATCAATGCCATTCTGACTGGTGTAAGATGGTACCTCATTGTGATTTTTAGCTCGGGGCAACTGTCTGAATACAAACAGCTGGGCAGTTGCCACGTTACCTCCTTATTTTCTAGTCAGTTCTAAGGTGCTGAGCCACTCTAAGGTGGCTGCATGGATTGTTCTGTAGGAATCCGGGCTTTGACACACTGTGCTGGCCAGAGGCATGACAGGGTCGGGGAGCAGCACATATGCCATGTCTGCCACTGTGTGCCACACCCAAATAAAATGCATCCCTTGCCACTTCTAAAAGATCTCCTTTTAAGAGACTTTTTCATTAGCGTTTTAAAAAAATAGGTACATTAACTGAAGAAATAGGAACAGAGAAGTCCTAGGATGAAGATATTTGGATCAATCAAAGATGCCTGACAGCGTATAGAGGGTAGCATGGCTTTTCACACTTAAGCTTTAAAGTGTTCATTTTTCATCATTTCTTCTCTTCGTCTTTTTGCTTTTGTGTTCAGTCGATCTTTGTGAAGTTTTTGCATCAGGATTATTTCGTCTTCATAAAAGAAATTGGGAAGTATTCCCTACTCCTCTTTTTTCACTGAAGATTTTGTGTAAGATTGACATCAACTCTGTCTTAAATGATTCATAGAATTCAGCAGTAAAATCATTTAGGCCCCAAGTTTTCTTTGTAGAAAATTTTTATTATAAATTTGATGTCTTCAATAGATATAAAGTGATTCGGGTTTATAAGTTTTTCTGGTGCCTGTTTAGGTAAGCTGTGCCTTTCAAGGAATTCACCCATTTTTGTTAACTTGCCACATTTACTGGCAGAACATCGTTCAAAACAAATTATTTGTACATAACAAGTTATTACTCCACAATCTGTAGTGATAGCTTAACTTTTATTCCCGATATTTTAAATGTCATTTATCCTATTTTTATTTCTTTCTTAACGCAAGAGCCAGAGGTTTACTATTTTGTTTTCTTCTAGAAATTGCATAGTTTAATATTTTCCACTAAAGTCTATCCAGTTTGAGTTTCAGACGAGTTTACTTTATTTTGCTTTTTTTGCATATGCATTTACATTTGTCTTGGCACAATATGATTAATGTAACTTTATAGGAAGCCATAAAACTGGTTCTTGTGAGATCCAATTTTGATCTTTCATTATTGCTTTGTCTAGTCAAGATCCTTTGCCTTTCCATACAAATTTTGAAATTATCTTGTTGATTTCTATTAAAAATAAAAAAGCTGGCTGGGATTTTGATTGAGGTTGCATTGAATCTATAGATCAATTTGGGAGAAAACTGACCTCAACAATTTTGAGTCTTTCAAACCATGCACAAAATCTCTCTCTTTAAATACCTTGTATTTGTTTTCTTTCCTTGGTGTTTTGTATGTTTTCACATTCAAACTATGATCATATTTTGTTAGATTTATTTCTAAGTACTTATGTTTTTGTGCTGTTGTAAATGGTATTTTTTTTAAATTTCAGATTCTAATTGGTATATTGGTATATAGGAATAAGACTGAGTTTTATACATTGTTATTGTTCTCTACAATTTTGCTAAACTCTTTTATTAGTTTTAAACAAGTTTTGTAGATTTTTTGAGGTTTCCTAAATAGACAATCATGTTGTATATAAGCAGAGACAGTTTAATTTATTCCTTCCAAATTGTATGTGTTTTATTTATTTTCTTATTGCACTGATTTGGATTCCAAAAACAATGTTCAATAGGAATGGTGAGAGAGGAGGTGCCTGTCTTGTTCTCAATCTTAGGGAGAAAATATTGAACGTCTTACTATTATAAATGACGTTGGCTGTAGGTTTGTTGTAGATACTGTTTGTTACAAGATCTTTTTTTTTCTAGATTGCTGAAAATTTTTATCATGACTATATGCTGAGTTTTGTCAAATGATTTTTTTCTGCATCCATTAAGATGATCCTTTGTTTTTTCTCAGTCTGTTAATACAGCACATTACACTGATTGATGTTTGAATACGAAACAAGCCTTGCATTCCTGGGATAAACCCCACTTGGCCTGTGTGATAGTTAATTTCATGTGGCAATTTGGCTGTGCCATGGGGTGACCAGATTAAACATTATTTCTGAGTGTGTCTGTGAGAGTCTCTGGATATGAGATTAGCGTTTGAGTTGGTGGACTTGGTACCATAGACTGGCCTCCCCAATGTGGACGGGCATCATGCAATAATCCATTGAGGATCAGAGTGGAGCAAACAGAGGAGGAAGGTGGAAGCCACTCCCTTCTTTTCCGCCTTACTGCTTGTGTTGGGACATCTTGTCTTCTCCTGCCTTCAGACTGAGACTTACACCATCCGCTCCCCTGGTTCTCAGGCTGTCTGATTAGGACTGAATTACACCACCTGTTCCCCTAGGTCTCCAGCTTGTATATAACAGATTGTAAAACTTCACAGCCTCCAGAATTGCCTAAGCCAGTTTCTCATAATAACTCTCTCTATACATATATATTATGTATATGTATATATATGGACACATATATACTCATATATGTGTACGTATATAATTTTTTTAAATTTTGAAGTATGTTCATTATACTTACCAGTTGAGCATTTCTGTACAAGTACTGGGCTGCTGGTGCTCCTCTGTTGAGAATTTCTAATCCAAAATGTACCCACAAGCATTTCCTTTGAGCAACATGTCGGCACACACAGTTTTGGATTTTGGTGTTTTGGATTAGGATGCCCAACCTGTGAGTGTGTGCTTGTGTGTGTGTGTGTGTGTATGTCTGTGTTCTGCTTTTCTGAAGAGCCCTGACTAATATAGTCTAGATCCTTTCTATACATCAGTGACTTTGATTGGTTAATATTTTGTGTAACTGGATCTAACTCCATGAGGAACATGGGTATTTATGTATGGTATAAGGTCAGTTGTCTTTCTTGTAAGGTCTTTGGATTTGGTATTAGAGTAATGCTAGCCTAATACAATCATTCAGAGAATATTCCCTTCTCTCCTATTTCTTGAAAGTGACTGTGAAGAATTGGTATAATTTTTTTCCCTAAATGTTTGGTGGACTTTACCAGTGAGACCACCTGAGCCTGAAGATTTCTTTGAGGTAAGAATTTTAACTAAAAATTCAATTTTAAAAAAAAGGATATAAGATTATTATGCTTACCTACTTCTTTCTGACACATTTTTGAGGTAAAATTTATATACCATGCAATTTATTTTTAATGTGTAATACGTTTTAGAAAATCTGCAGCTTTGCAACCATCAGGACAATCCAGTTTTAGATAATGTCCATTACTCCAAGAAGATCCCCGATCTGATTTGCGGGAATTCTGCCTTCTCATCCCCACCCCAGCCAGCCAATAATCTACTTTCTGTCTTTGCTGGTTTGTCTTTTCTGGACATTATGTACATGTGGAATCATAAAATATGTGGTCTTCTTGTTAGTGAGTGGCAAAATTATTTGTCTATTCTGGATGCAAGTTCTTTAGTAGATACGTGATTGGAAAATATTTTCTTCCACTCTGTTTCTTGCCTATTCACTTGTTTGATGGTGACTTTTAATATGTACAATTCACAAAATGTTGATGAATTAAACTTATCACTTTTTAATGGATTTTTTAGGCAAACATTTCTTGATAGTTTTTTTAATCTCTCTTAATCTTTGCTTACCCCAAAATCATGACTTTTTTCCTATGTTTTCTTCTAAAAGTTTTACACACTTAGTACTTACATTTAAGTCTTTGACCTAGTTTGAGTTAATGTTTATGTATGGTATAAGGTCAGAATCTAAGTTCAAATCTTCGAATGTATCTATTCACTTGTTTCAGTAGCATTCTTTGAAGACTACCCTTTTCTCCATTAAATTGGTACCATTGTCATACATTAATTGTTCATCAAAGTTTTATTTCTGGACACTCAGTTCTGCACCATTAATTTACCATCTATTCATGTGCCAGCATGAACAGATTGTCTTGAGTAGCATAGCTTTATGGTAAACTTTGAAATCAGGGAGGAAAGCTTCTTCAACTTTGTTTCTTTTCCAACATTGTTTGACAATTCTGGGACCTTCACTTTTTTACATTAATTTTTGAATCATTGTACCATTTATGCATAAACACAATGTCTACTTAACTTTCAATTGGGTGACATTTAATCTTTAGATAAACTTAGGGAGAATCATTAACTTAGTAACATCCAGTCTCACAGTCCATGAACATGGAACATTTCTTAATTTATTCAGATTGCATTTAATTTCTTTCAGCAAAACTGTACTTTTGTTAAATTTATTCCTAAGTATTTTGTCATTTTGAGGTTATTGTAATTAGAATTTTATTTTTTATTTTATTTCCATATTGTTTATTTTTATATATAGAAATGCAATTAATTTGTGTATATTGATCTTGCATCTTGCAACCTTGCTGAACTTATTAGTTTGTGTGTGCATGTGTGTGTGTAATTTTTAGGATTATTGGCTACTGTCATTTTTAAATAAAGACAGTTTTATGTCTTTTTTTTGCAGTCGGGGTGGCATTTTAAATATATTTTTGCTAGGTTGCACTGGATAGAATGTTCACTGCAATTTGAACAGAAGTGGCGTAAGTGGACACCTCTACTGTGTTTCTGATATTACTGGAAAAACCTCCAGGCTTTTTTCATTAAGTAAAATGTTAGCTACGGGTTCTTCCTAGATGTCCATTATCAGATTAAGGAAGTTTTCTTCAATCCTAATTCATTGAGAGCTTTTATCATTAGTGGGTGTTGGATTTTGTCAAATGCTTTTACTGCATCTTTTGAGATGATTTTGTGGATTTTGTCTTTCATTATATTAATATTTTGTATTATGTTAATTATTATTATTATTATTAATTTTTTTTTTTTTTTTTTTTTTTTTTTTGAGACGGAGTCTCGCTCTGCCACCCAGGCTGGAGTGCAATGGCCGGATCTCAGCTCACTGCAAGCTCCGCCTCCCGGGTTTACGCTATTCTCCTGCCTCAGCCTCCCGAGTAGCTGGGACTACAGGCGCCCGCTACCTCGCCCGGCTAGTTTTTTTGTATTCTTTTATAGTAGAGACGAGGTTTCACCGTGTTAGCCAGGATGGTCTCGATCTCCTGACCTCGTGATCCGCCCGTCTCGGCCTCCCAAAGTGCTGGGATTACAGGCTTGAGCCACCGCGCCCGGCCATGTTAATTATTTTTGCATGTTAAACCAATCGTGCATTCCTGGGATAAATGTCACTTTGTCATATTTATAATCCTTTTTACTTGTTGCTAGAATTGGTTTGCTAATATTTTGCTGATTTTTGCATCTATGTTCATGAAGTTATCGGTCTGTAGTTTTCTTTTTCTGGCTTTAGTATCAGCATAATGCTGCCCTAATAAAATAAGTCGGAAAGTGCTCATCCCTTATTTTTCTGGATGATTTTGTGGAAGTTTGGTATTATTTTTTCTTTACATGTTTGCCGCATTTTACTAATTAGACCATCAGGACCTGCCCTATTCTTTGTGGGAAGACTGTTTAATTATTTATTGAATTTCTTCACTTGTTATAGATTTATTCAGATTTTCTATTTCTTCATGGTCAGTCTTGTGTCTTTCTAGGAACTTTTCAAACTTGTCCAAGTTGTCTAATATAGTGGCATAAATTTGTTCATAGTGTTCCCTCACAATATTTTAAAATTCTGCAGGGTCAGTAGTGATGACCTCTAATTCATATTTAATTTTGGTAATTTGAGTCTTTATGCCTAATATTTTTGTCAGAATAGCTAAAGATTTGTTAATGTTGTTTATCTTTTCAATATATCAACTTTTGGATTGACTGACTTTGTTAATTTTCTGGGCTTTTTCATTTCTCCTTTAACATTTAGTATTTCTTTTCCTTTTTTTAATTTTTATTTTGAGACATATCTCACTCTGTCACCAGGCTGGAGTTCAGTGGTGCAATCTTGGCTCACTGCAGCCTCTGCCTCCTAGGTTCAAGCCATTCTCCTGCCTCAGCCTCCTGAGTAGCTGGGATTACTGGCATGCACCACCACATCTGTTTTTTTTTTTTTTTTTTTTTGAGACGGAGTCTTGCTCTATCACCCAGGCTGGAGTGCAGAGGCGCGATGTTGGCTCACTGCAAGCTCCACCTCCCGGGTACACACCATTCTCCTGCCTCAGCCTCCCAAGTAGCTGGGGCTACAGGTGCCCGCTACCAAGCCTGGCTAATTTTTTGTGTGTGTTTTTAGTAGAGATGGGGTTTCACTGTGTTAGCCAGGATGGTCTCGATCTCCTGACCTCATGATCTGCCCGCCTTGGCCTCCCAAAGTGCTGAGATTACAGGTGTGAGCCACCGTGCCTGGCCTTCTCCTCAATTCTTAAGGTGAAAGTTTAGATTATCAAGTTGAGAGAATTCATCATTTCTAATATCGTCTTTTACAACTAAAAATTTTTTCTAAGCTCTGACTTCACTACATCCAATAAATTGTGATGAGTTGTATTTTTCTTTCCATTCAGCTCAAACTAGTTTCAGTCCCCTTGTGATTTTCTCTTTGAACTATGCGTGATTTAAAGTATGTTATTTAATCTCCAAATATTTGTAGATTTCTCAATTTTTTTCTGTTGCTGGTTGCTAATTTAATTGCATTATGATTGAAGAGAAAATAATTCAAAATATTTTACTCCAAAATATAATTCCCTGACATATTTGAAATGACTGCATCAGGGCTAGCTGACTCAAGTGGGAGAAATTTGCAACTGTAGACAATCTCCATTAATGCAGCCTGCCTCCCCTTTCTGTGCCTTTCTAATCCAGGAGAGGATGGAATCTGACATCCTTAAAAGTCTGAAAAGAAACAGTTACTCTCTATTCTTTCTGAGGGAGGCTTAATCTACATAACAAGGCCACCCTTTGCTAGCCATGCCTCTCCCTTTCTCTCTCCTGTCATCTGTCTTGCCACTAAACTTGAGTTACCAGCATAACCTGATTTTGGCCACATTGAGTCTGTTTTTTTTTGTAGCCTCAGGATGGTATATAAACTTCTGTATCTTATTGTTGGGTTGGATCTTCATTCTGAAGGCTCCCATGTACACACATTAAATAAATTTGTATGCTTTGTCAATGAAAAGAGTCAAACTCTTCAAAATATTTGAAGAGATTTATTCTGAGCCAAATACGAATGACCAATGGCATGTGACACAGCCCCAGGCTATCCTGAGAACAGGTGTCCAAGGTGGTCAGGATGCAACACTGGTTCAGTCCAGAAAGATGGGACAGCTGAAAGCAGGGGCTTCCAGGTCATGGATGGATTCAAAGATTTTCTGATTGGCAATTGGCTGAAAGAGTTATTTCAATCCCTTATCTTAACCCAGACACTCTCTTCTATTGATTTCAGGTTTCCCACTTAAGACCTGAAATTAATAGAAGAGAGTGTCTGGGTTAAGATAAGGGATTTTTGTGGAAACCAAGTTTCTTATTGTGCAGATGAAGCTTCCAGGTGGCAGGCTTCAGAGAGAATCAACTGTAACTGTTTCTTAGCACACAATGAGTGTGTTCCATCAGTGTTAAGGTCTCTGTTTTGGTGTTAATGATAGTCAGCTGTGCCTGAATTCCAACGGGAGGGGGGTATGATGAGGCATGTCTGACCCCCTGCTTCCCATTATGGCCTGAACTTATTTTTCAGGTTAACTTGGGAATGCCCTTGGCCAAGAAGAAGGTCCATCAGTCAGTCAGGGGAGCTTAGAATTTTATTTTTGTTTTACAGCTTTTTCTCTTATTAATCAATCGGCCTCATGTCAGTGACTTTTCGGAGCCTATGGCCCCCACAAAGAATAGGTACTGTGTCTTTTCAAATTGACCAAGGGAGGTCTGTTTTATGGCAGAGCAGATGGCCTATCCTCATGTGTGCTAGAGAAGAATGTATATTCTGTTGATGTGTGGAGTGTTATTGTCAGATGTCAAGTTGTTTGATAATGTGAATCAAATCTGTATCCTTGCTTATGTCTAGTTGTCGTATCCATTATGAAAAGCAGCTGGTGAACGTCTCCAGCTATAGCTGAACTCACTCTTTCCCTCCCGATTCCATCAGTTTTTGTCTCATGTGTTTTGTAGCTTCACTTTCTTCAACTTTTCTCATGCTTCCTTCTGGGATTCCAATATAGGTTATGTTTGACCATTTGATGTTTTACTTCAATTCTTAGATGCCTGGTTCTGTTTTTGCTTTTTGTTATTTGTTAACAAAAATCTAGTATTTGGTGTTTTACTCTGTTATTTTTTTCTCTTTGCATTTCAGTGTGACCTATTTTCAAGTTCATTGAGTTTTTCCTCAATTGCGTCAAATCTGATAATGAGTCCACTGGAGGCGTTCTTCATTTCATTACTGTTTCAGTTTTTATCCCTAGCAATTTTGTGTTTCTTTATTACAGTTTCAATCTCTCTGCTAAAATTACCTGTCTGATTTTGCATGTTCCATTACAATTTGGATTACATTTGGATTTTCATTACAATTTCCATTCCATTATAACATTCATTAGCATATCAATCATAGTGATTTTTGAAATCCCTGCCTAATCGTTCCAGTCCATGTGTCATATCTAAGTCTGCTTCTTCTCATTGTTTTGTCTCTTCAGACTGTGTTTGTTCTTTCCTTTTTGTACACTGTAATTTTTTTGTTGTTGGAAGCTTGATGTTTTATAGGATAGTAATACTGGGCGTGTACATGTTACGCTCAGAAATGAGCATAATTTTCCTTCTGCTGGATCTTTGGTGTGGACTTTTGTGTCAGTCTCTTTAGGAATTAGGATGGATGTGAAGTTTGTTGTTGCCATGGTTACCATCAATACATCCGGAAAGCTTCAAACTCCTGTAGCGTTAGCTTCTGCTTGTCTCCCCACTTGGCGTTGGGCTGTTTCTTTACACTTCTCCACAGATAGAGTTTGTCTCTTGCAGATCCCCCAGATGTTTTTGACCACGATTTTTTCCTCACTGCTTGTTAGCCTGGTTGTGAGTGGCAGAAGGGAGCTTCCTCCGCTGTCCTGGTTAATCCTTAGTCCCAGGCAGGCCCTGGGAACCTGACCTTGAAAGGGTGGTCTTCGTAAGTGTCCCTGTCCTTACTCCATATGTAACCCTGTCTTAGCCCACATTCTTGCCCCTTCTGCGGGGGTATGCCATCTCTTTTCTCCTCTGTCCTTTCCTGAAGTTTCAGGGGGTGTCTGTCTTTGCCCATAGGCTATATTTTGATGCCCTTCCCATGCAGATTAAGACTTTTGTTCCTTAGGGAAGATAAGTTTTGGCGGAGTCTTTTCTTCTCCCACTTACGATGAGATTCCCCAGAGCCCTTGGGTGGCTACAGTTTCTCCCTCCTACCATCCACACACTCACCAGCCAGTACCACCTCTGAGCTTTCTCAAGATTCCCCTGATGCCAGCTGTGGGCACTTGGTGGATTCCTGGAGAAAAGGCCTCCAAGAGGTAACAACACCTTTCATCCAGGTCTGCAGTCCATAGAGGCTTCACATGTTCTCATTAGCCCTAACTCAGCCTTTAGTGATTTGTTAAAGATGCGTACTTTGATCTTTTTACCAGATTCTGTGGTGTTCCGTGGTATCTATACCAGGTAAGCCAGTACTCAGGTTCTGTTTCTCTGAGGGTACCTGTCTCTTTAGATTTCGTGCCAATTGTTTACTCTGTGACCAAATCTTTCTAATGAATTTTCAAAAGTCATTTATTTGAAGTTTGTACAGCTTTTACATTTTTTTAAATTAAGATTTTTTTTTTTTTTTTTTTGAGATGAAGTCTTGCTTTGTCACCCAGACTGGAGTGCAGTGGTGCAATCTTGGCTCACTGCAACCTCTGCCTCCAGGATTCAAGGGATTCTCCTGCCTCAGCCTCCCAAGTAGCTGGGATTACAGGTGCCCGCCAACACGCCTGGCAAATTTATTATTTATTTATTTATTATTTTGTTTCAGTAGATACAGGGTTTCACCACATTGGCCAGGTTGGTCTCAAACTCCTGAACTTAAGCGATCTGCCTTGTACAGCTTTTTTATTACACGGTGGGAACTAGATTCTTTCCAGCACTCTACATCTCTGAATTGTAAACAGAAGTCTCTATTTCCTCTTAAAACTTGGGCCTGCAATTGAAGTAGTACTGGACATGACATGTTAACTGCAACAATTCTTTATATTGTCTGCTCTTAGGAGACAAAGTATTTATTTGGCAAAGGGCATCTTCCTTTCCCCCTTTCATGTAATGCCAAATATTAAATTAAGAAAAACTATCCACTTAATTACTAAAAAAATAGTCTATTTAGTGTAATCAGAAATATTGCTGGTCACTAATCAAAGTTGCATTTAGTTACATTTTCTAAATATATTTTACCACTGCTTACAAACTGTAAATGTATCATCCTCGTGTGATTTAATAAATGCTAACCTTTAGGTACTCTTGTTTTCCCTAGCCCTGTAGTACATGTTGAGTTAACAGAAAAGCATGTTACTGTGACTGTTTAAGAATTATGTTTTTAATTAGGTGGAAGCAAACTGCAAACGACTATTAAGTCCAGCCGCCTGTAGGTTTATCACATTTAATCAAAACTTTCAAACTGTACTGGGTCTTAGTACACAATTAGACTGAAATTCTCCTGAGCAAATATATTTCTTGCAAGGTTGCAGATACCATTTGTGTTTCCTTTACTCTGCAGACCAATCCAGAAGTAGCAGATAATCCAGTACTTCTTCATGCTGTAAAGTTTTATAAGGCCATTCTCCAGACCTGGTCTCCTTGGCTCACCCTGGTTATGGACAGTCTTTGACAGATGTGTACACACAAGCCAATATCACCACACACCGGGTTAGATGCACATGGCCTACTTATGGCCAGTTAAGTCAACTGGGAGCTAGGGATCCCAAAGCCCTATGGTAAATCTCCAGACCGGTGAGACTGGTTCTGATGTTAGTTCTAACCTTCCTTTGAGGCCTAAATCTTTGCTTTTTTTTTTTTCCCCCCCAAAGGGATCCCAACATGGGTCCCTTGCTCCAAGTCAGGTGGAGCTCATTGGGTGCCATTCCCAACTACCATAGCACTAGGGCAGGTCTCTGTATCATAAACATACTATGTGACACGTGGATTGTTTCATTAGGTGAAAGGAGAGATCACTGTGTCCTGGAAAATCTACTGTTTTAATGGCATGTGTCTCTGGGCTGCACCTGAACTTGGGTTTATGTTTCTCAGGTATAAGCAGTACTCATAACTGCCTCCATATGAAAGGAAACTCACTCAGTGCAGGGGCTGTCCTTTGACTCCGGATGTCTTGCTGGCATGTTTCCAGATTTCCCTGCGTGACTGCTGCCCCCATCCCCCAGTTAATGGAACTCTGAGCTGCTGGCACACACTTTGAAGACTTCGCCCATGAGAGGGGATGGTCTGTGTCTCTGAAGCGGAATCTTTATTTTAACTTGAACTTACCCATCCTGTCTGTGTTGTGGCTGACCTTTGCATGGCAGCCTAGTGCCATTTTTAATCTTTATTTTTGGTGGGAATGATGATAATTATTTTTAATGTTGAAACACATGCCTTTATTGTAGGACTTCTAGGAAGATTGAACATGTTAATGTATATTGTGAGCTTCTAAGAGAGGTGAAGGTAGGCAGTGTTTTCCCAGTGTCTTTTACCACTGAATCAATTTTTGTAAAGAAACCTATTCTGGCAAACTCCATACTGGAGTGGTTCCTTAATTTCAATAAGGGATTCATCTTACCTTATTTTCAGCAATAACTATTAGCCTGCCTGCATCCCTCAATGTCATTTCCACTCAGCAGCCTGAGTGCTTTATTTACTTAGTAAATACTCTGGTCATAGATAATTATATGCACATCTTTCCAATCTTTCTTCCACCCCTTCCTAGTGGTGTGACCTTTAGCAAATTTCTCAGCTTCTCTGTGGCTTGGTTCTCTCTATAAAAAGGAGCTAAAAGTGGCTGGGTGCAGTGGCTCACTCCTGTAATCCCAGCACTTTGGGAGGCTGAGGCAGGTGGATCACCTGAGGTCAGGAGTTCGAGACCAACCTGAACAACATGTTGAAACTTCATCTCTACTAAAAATACAAAAAATTAGCCGGGCATGGTGGCACATGCCTATAGTGTCAGCTACTTGGGAGACTGAGGCAGGAGAATTGCTTGAACCCGGGAGGCGGAGGTTGCAGTGAGTCGAGATCACGCCATTGCACTCCAGCCTGGGCAACAAGAGCAAAACTCTGTCTCAAAAAAACAAAAAGAAGAAAAAAAAGAACAAGTGAGGGGGTTAAGAGTTTCTGCACATAGGATTATTGTGAGAGTTACGAGCAAAACACTTAGAGTAGGGCTGGGCACATTGCAAGCTCACAATAAATAACAGCCGCTGTGGCTGCTGCTACACTGAAGACCACCATTACCATTGCTGTTACTCACTTGAAGTCCCTCAACAATTTCCTCTTGTGCTGAAACCCAAACTCCAGGCTAAGGATGCGAGGCGTGGCTGGATCTGTCTTGCTTCTCTGAGTCAAGTCTCCCCGCATTCTGGCCATAGATCCTTCCTCTGTGTCCACTTCACTAGCCAGTCAACAGTTGTCCATTGGCCCCAGCCCTGCCCTCGAATTCTCCCCTCTCCAGTGTGGACCATGCATCCCCGTGTGCAGTAGTGGACCAGCCTCTACCAACCTTACGGCACCTGATCAGAGGCCCCAGCACCAGAATCACTGGTGGCACCATCCTCAGAGGTCTGGCCTCAGCTCTGTAGGCTCTGGGTTTCGGTCACCTCACCCATTCCTGTCTTTCTCCCTCCCTCTTGCCTCTCTGCATCCCCTGAGCATACTTGGCTCACTTTCTCCACTCTGCAAAATCCATGGAAACTACTCCTGAGCTTGTATTCCCTCTGGTTTGTTTTCTAGGTGGGCCTTGCTGCAGCCGTCCTCTCGGCTCGGAGTGTTTTCCTGTCTCTTCCCTTCACTCTACTTCTTACCTAGCTGATGCTATGTCTTGGCCTGAATCTCCTCCCTGTCCTCCCCATCGGAAAGGCTCTCACTTCTTGCTATTTAGTGCATCGTTCACTTTCACTCCCAGCATTTCTCTCAGTCTGTAATTGCTATTCGTGTTTAGCCTAAGCCTTCTGAGGTCAGCAGTTGCGTTTCATCTTCATATTGGTGTGCCCATGACTTGCACTGCACCTGGGCCACAATGAGCCCTCCCTAGGTGTGCCTCCATGGAGGGAGCACATTCCTGCCCTCTGTGGCCCTTTGAGCAATGGAACTTTCTTCTAGGAACTTGCAGAGCTCATGCCTGTTTATCTTTCTGGTAAACAATGAACAGAGTATATTGCCTTTGTTGTGAATACGTGACTTCCCCTGGTAATAGAAGCACAAAAATTTTTGCTCACCAAATATTGAGAATGGGCCTTGCAAAATTACACAGCATCATTAAAATGATCCTTTTAGGGAATCCGGGGAGGTATTTTTTTTTTCCTTTTGCTCTTTTTAAAGTGGGATTAATATCAATAAAGCATTAACCTCCTACATTATATCTATCAATTTTGACAAGCATAGACTCCAGGGTCCAGAAGAATCTGCATTGCACTGAATCTTGTTTCCTGTTTTGGTTCGACCATGCCCTGAGTTCTCTATAAGCAGCAGGAAGTAAGAATGGGATATTTTAATCAGTTACCTCCCATGCAAATGCGTACATCTGTGCTTTTCGACACTTACTGTTTTAAAAGCCACAATATTTCCGTTTGTAATATTTACCTTCATTATGAAGGCCTCACAGACTACAGTTCTGATTTTTGTCTCATAATATTATTTATCTTCTGTTAGGCTATTTAATGCAGCCTACCTCTGAGAGACAACTGTATGTGAAATATTATGTAATCAATGAAATGTGTAGGATGGACCACCCTAAGAGCACATTTTCATAAGAATGTAATTTCACAACCAGAGGAGATGCCATGACCAGCCCGCGGCACCTGTGTTGCCCTTGCCTTTGTACCATAAGATGAAGGAAAACAGCCTGTGCTGTCCATAAGAGGCTGGATAACTACCTCTAACTTTATTGATAGATTTTTTTCCCCCAAATCTTTCCACTTCCGCTTTTTTGATCACACTTTCCTCCTAAGATATCTTAACAAATCTCATGTGTACAATGCTTCAAATATCCCCCAAATGTGAGTTACTCCCAAATGTAGACGTGTAATTCTATAACGTGTACCTTCCTCTCAGGCTATTCCCTTACCTACACTACTAGCGCCTCTTGACAGTTTTCCCACCCAAGGCCTCCCCCGAGATACCTGTCCTCATGGTGCTTGGCCATCGCCCCACAGGGACTTCACAGCTCTGCTCCGACCCCATGCTGCTACATGGGCCTTCTCACATGTCACTCAATCTACTCTTCTGTGTGTGTGAAGGGTCATCAAACATTTTCAGGGCACATAACTAGGGTTGCTCTTCCCTAGCCCCTTAGAGGTTGGGAGGGCCAATGCAAGACTCGATTTCTCCTTGGGACCCTCCAGGACTCTGCCTGTGTGTAGCGCTGAGTTGCATTACATAGAGATGGTGGCTGCCCTGTCTACCAGATGACTCGAGTGACCAAACATCTGAACTCCATGCCAACCAGTGACCAAACATCTGAACTCCATGCCAACCAGTGACCAAACATCTGAACTCCATGCCAACCAGTGACCAAACATCTGAACTCCATGCCAACCAGTGACCAAACATCTGAACTCCATGCC
Organism: Trachypithecus francoisi; assembly: GCF_009764315.1. Lineage (NCBI taxonomy): Eukaryota > Metazoa > Chordata > Mammalia > Primates > Cercopithecidae > Trachypithecus > Trachypithecus francoisi. The sequence continues at coordinate 163,049,280 of NW_022681468.1, read as the reverse complement.
AACCAGTGATGGATGGGCAGCATTCCCTAGAAACAAGCACTGGTTGTTTTGAGCAACTATATTGAGAGATTGTTTATCACTTCAACACACAAAAGTTTATCCTGGATGATTCTAGTTACTTAAATAATCATTACCGTTTTTTAAAATATACCTAATTTAAGAGCAGGAACAGCATTCTTTACATTTTAAACCACACACATAGTCCTTTTATCTAGTAGTTGCTCAAAAACAATGTTCTCTGAATGGAAACATATTCAAGGAAACCAAAAATAAAAGTAAATAAAGGTGTATGTGTTTATAGGGAGGTGGAAAGCTTTCATTTGTAAAATTTCCTTGTAAAATGTAGAACACAGTAGGGATACACTAGTGTTTTTTGGGCAATGTTCAAGATGGAATTAAATAGATATAGTATTGGGTACATTTTCAAAAATGAAAAATAAAGTGCTGATTTTACACTAAAAAAAGCTTTTGTTTCCCTGACACAGCTATTTCTCAGAACAATATAAAAATATTTGCCTTACCATACTGTTAAATGATAGTTTGGCTTTTAAAAAAGGACACATCATTTATTAAAACCTCTTATAAGCGCAGCATTAAGTTAGCACAGTCAAGTCTTGAAAATGATGATATCTATGAAGTATTTTCAACCAAGGACATAAGAGTTTCTGTTCAGGATGAGTGAATGTTACTGGTATATTACCTTCTGCTGTGGTTTAAATGTGTCCCCCCAAAAGCTCACATGTTGAAAAAATAATTCACAATGCAAAAGTGTTGGCAGGTGGGGCCTAATAAGAGGTGACTGGGTCATGAGGGCAGAACCCTCATAAATGAACTAATGTCAATTATCTTGGAAGTGGAATAGTTATATCAATAGTGGATTGTTATAAAGCAAGTCCAGCCCCAGATGTCTGTGTCCCAAGGGCTCTCTTCCACTTTCCACCCTTCCATCATGTTATGAAGCAGCAAGAGGGTCCTCACCAGATGCTGGTGCCATGCTCTTGGATTTCCCAGTTTCCAGAACTGTGAGTCAAATAAATTTATTTTGTCTATAAGTTACCCAGTCTATGGTATTCTGTTACCAGCAGTCTATGGTATTCTGTTAGCAGCAGAAAATGGATGAAAACACCTCCCATCTGGGAGGGATGCGAACGTTCAACCTTATCCACTTGAATCAGGAGTGACAGAAATCCTAGGTAGGGTAAGGTGTGGCTCATACCCAGGGTGGGAGGGCGACAGAGAAGGGACTTCTTGCACATGAGCATCCATTGAATGAGAGGTCCAAAAAGAACTTCTGTTAGGGTAAGATGTCCATTTTTTTGCATAACACTCTATTCTGTGGAAACCCAACGTCACGGGAGTGCATCATTATACTGAGGCATAGACTGAGAATCAGGAATTAAACAGGAGGCTGAGTGTTTACAGCTGGGTAGAAAGCAAGCTTCCCTGTTTTGCTCTTGTATTTTCTTTTGTCTCCTGATAGCCTGGGAGTACGTGTCCTAGGCAGTACATGTCCTAGGCAGCTTAGAAAAGAAGAAAATAATAATTTATTGTACAACGCTTTAAGAACATGGAAACTAAGATTCTTATTTAAAATATCACAGTGTAGCTTCATAAAAGCAAAACAGTTTGAACGAGAGAGACACAACTCCAACAAATTAAGCAAAGAATCATTAAAGCTGAGCTCTTCTGACATCACAAAACCTCAGATTTTCTTCTGATTTAGGAAGTGTAAGTGACCATTTTCCAGAAATAGCATTTCTTTTTGAGATAAACAGAAGCAGTGTCCCAGGAGTAATGCAAGCATTAATGCTAATTTAATTTTGAGATCTTCTTTCACAGTTGTTGTTATCACCTTTGGAAATCAATGACTGTGTTTTACTCAGCTATTCAGACTTCTCTCGTGGTTTACTGATCTCTAGTTGCACTGTAGATGGTTGATGGGGAGGGATTTCAATGCTTGCTCAGATGATGTCTCTATCAGTTCTTCTGAAAAATTCCGGGACAACCAGAGACTAAATTTGTTGATATTTTTCCTCAGCTATGGCAATTTTGTTTTCAGATTGAATGACTATATTTTTGTTTTCTTCAAAAACTCTTCCAGGGGAAGAAAACATTACAAACAAAATATGAGCAGAAAATACTATGGATTTTATTGACATTACATTTCAAAATAGCTTTATAATATTTAATCACCTTGGTTTACAATTTCTCATTTTATATCTTGAGCAATAGAGGCACGATATCATCTAACTGTTAAAATTATGACCACTATCATGTTAAGAAACAAAAATCTAGATTATGAGATATTTGCCTAATTTAGTCATTATAAGCTGCAAATTGATACAATACTTTGCTTTAAAAAGTATGTGCCTTTGTGGATTTATGTGGGTTTATACACTTTATAGTAGTTCATCTTTATCTGACATTTTGCTTTCTGAGATTTCACTTAGCTGAAGTCAATTGCGGTTCAAAAATAAGCAGTACAGGCCAGGCGTGGTGGCTCACACCTGTAATCCCAGTACTTTGAGAGGCCGAGGCGGGTGAATCACAAGGTCAGGAGATCGAGACCATCCTGGCTAACATGGTGAAACCCCATCTCTACTAAAAAAAATACAAAAAATTAGCCGAGCTTGGTGGTGGGCGCCTGTAGTCCTAGTTCCTCAGGAGGCTGGGGCAGGAGAATGGCATGAACCTGGGAGGCAGAGCTTGCAGTGAACCGAGATCACGCCACTCCACTCCAGCCTGGGCGACAGAGCGAGACTCCGTCCCCCCCCAAAAAAGCGGTACAGCACACACAAAAATATATTTTGAGAGAGAGACCACATTCGCATAACTTATGTTATAGTATATTGTTGTTTTATGTTGTTGTTAATTATTATTGGTAGTCTCTTACTGTGTCTAATTTTAAATCTAGCATAACTATGTGTGTATGGGAAAAATGGTGCATATATAAGGATTGGTACCATCTGTGGTTTCAGCCATCTACTGGGAGTCTTGGTACATACCTGCCATGGATATGGGGGAACTACTGAAGTCAAATAGGTTTGTTTATGATATAGCCTGAAAAATGGTCATCAAAATGCTTAGACCTTAGACAGTGTGAAACAATTCAGTGTGAGAAGAAGATCGAGATGCATAGATATTCTTATCTCCCTAACTAAAGGAAAGCTCTTGGACACCATTACATTGTTATTGTTAAAATGAAAACTTCAGCCAAATTAAATTTAAAGGAGTTTATCTGAGCAATCAACAAATGAGCAATGAATCGGACAGCCCCAGAATCACAGCAGATTCAGAGAGATTCCAGGGATGCCTCATGCTCAGAACACATTTGTAGACAAAAAAGGGGAAGTGATGTACAGAAATCAGCAGTATGGTACAGAAACAGCTGGATTGGTTACAGGTCAGCATTTGCCTTCTTTGAACACAGTTTGAACACTCAGCAGTCCATGAATGGTTGAAGTATGGCTGCTAGGATTGGCCAAGACTCAGCAATTGTTACAGGTGGATACTCCTAAGTTAGGTTTTCAGTCTTGTCTACCTACTAGGTTAGGTTGCAGTTCCTCCACAAGAAGTATGGAGTCTTTCTTAGGCCATATTTAGATGTTCTATTTTCTATGTTCCAAGTTACTTACTTTTATTCTCCCAACACACATTTGCTCTATTTAATGGGGCTACATCTTCATTTTTCAGTGGAGGACTCAAGAAAAGAAGGGAAGTACTCAGGACGGGGCTTTGGTTGCAAACTTTGTCTTTGGCGAGTTCTCCACTGCACCCTCTCAGACTTTTGCTGAGGTCACGGTTGGTGCTTCTGCATCTCATCACCAGAGTTACTATTTTTTTCTCCAACAAATGAGTACATACATGTTTCCCTATATGTCACAATGAACTTTTTGAAGACAGCAGCCATGGTGTCCTCACCCCTTCATCTGTCGTTTCTAGCAATGCATGTAGAGCTGAGTGCTTGTATGTGTGTGCTAAGTGGCAAGAAAAGTTTTAAAAACTGAAAAAAAAAATATCCGGTCTTATATAGTAAATGATAATATCAGTGGTTACAAACTTCTAAAATACATAACTAATTAAATGTCTATGGAATACAGGATTAGACTGCCAATTTTTTATTTTGACAAGGTGTTAAACCATTCCATTTACTGCCAGTATAATATTGACAAACACACACACGAAATAATTTCAGAATTTTAGAAAGCAGTCAATGTTTTCCTTGTTGTTTCCTGTTTACTACTGGTTCTTGAACACTATGACTGTGAAAACTTCTGTATTCATTTCCTGTTATTGCCATAAAAATTACCACAAACCTAGTGACATATAACAACAAAAGTTTACTTCTCTATCTCTCTTTTTTTCCTTCTGAGTTAAAGGACTTACATCTCCAGGGCACAGTGGTAGATAAAAAGCACAGAATCTTAACTACCAGACTACCAGCTGGAGTGGCCTTAAAAGAGCACAAATTTGTTATCTATGTATATATTTATTACAGTTCCATATGTCAGAAGTTGGCCATGGTCTCATTGGGCTAAAATCAAGATCTCGGTTAACATCAAGCAAGGACTCCATTTGTTTGCCTTTTTCAGATCCCTGAGGTCCTCATTCCTTGGCTGGGGCCTCTTGCTTTTCTCTACAAAGCCATCAGCATCTCCTCTTTCTGACCCTTCTTCCATTGTCACATCTCTCCGACAGTCAGAAAAAAGTCCTTTGCTTTTTGGAACTCATTCAGTTAGACTGGGACTCCTAGTGTAATCTCCTCATCTCAGAATTCTTAACTTAATCACATCTGCAATGTCTCTTTTGCCAGGTAAGGCAGCATAGTCTCAGGTTCCAGGCTTGAGGTTTGGGCGTCTGTGGCAAGGATTATTATTCTGCTGACCACAGTTCCTACACAGAGGCCTTCTGTTTGCAATGCCTGGATTAAACTTCCCTGAGAAAAGAAGGGATGGATGGGTGTGGTCTGAAGAATAGGGGTAGGAAAAGCTGAAAAAACCAGAAAATCCTGATGGCTGATTTTCTCTAAAAATGTTGTCTAATGATGGGAAATGATTTCCCACGTCTACTCATGGGAAAATTGGGTTAATTTGTGGAGCTGATTCATTACACAGGATTAGAATTTGTACCAAGCTCCCTTGATACCACCAGGTCCACAATGACACTGTATTTGTGACAATGTAAGTAAGGTTTAAACAAGTATCTCTCCTTGTGGGTGGAGTGTGGAGAGTCTCATCCAGGACAAAGAGGCATGGAGGGGGCATGTTTACAGCTTTGCAAGACTTGCCATCCCTTAAGCAGCTATGCCCACCCTAAGCACACAAGCATTAACAGCTTTCATGCTGGAGGGTGCTCGAGTCTTCAATTCAAGCTCTGTGCTGGTTCTTCCTTGATTTAAAATTCTTATTTCCCTTTTTGGCACATTTTCTTTCCTTTCATTGTAATTATCCAATGGACAGAGAAAATTTACTTAATTTCCTTAATTCTAAAATAATGCTTTCAAGATTTTAATAACTTTTAAAGAGTAGGTATCATGTAAAAAATGTGCCATTGATATGTACATTCCACTGAAACATAATTAAGTTCATTTTGAGACACACGGTTCTATGTGAACCATCACATTGCATAATTGTGTTGTTTTTCCTCTTAAATTGTATTATTCCATTTATAAGAAAAAGGTACTGAATGTACTGTGTAAGACTTTGAGTGTTTTTTTAATTGCAGCTTTGCAAAGATTTAGTTGCATATTCATAACCGCTGGTAGCACAGTGCCAAGTGCTGAAACAATTATTCAGTAAACTCTTTGCCTGACACTTTGGGGGAAAGAATGAAAGTGCTGAAACTGAGTTCTATTTTAAGATTCTTGGCTGATGATGGCTGCAACTACATAGGGGAGAACTGTGCCTCTAGAGAAAGGTAAGAGAAGGACAAAAAAACTGTATGTGATTAGTTATAAACAAACAAACAAAAAATAATGTAGAGTATGGAACACACTGTATTCAATAAACAATAACTGGATAATTGAAATCACTCCACTTCTAGAATAAATGCATTAATTTGTTTTTACAATGTTAGTATTTATACCTACTTCTTGATAGTTAATAACATAACTCCCAAAAGTTTATGTTAAGTACTAAGAGAAAAACCAAGGTCTATCATTCTTTACTCTTTATAAAACATGTTGAACTGTTATTCCATTTGATTAGAAGTGATAAGCAGAATAAGAATTATACCGTTTTTGCAAAAGAAGAAACTGAGGCAAATGGATTTAAATGTCTTATTCACGTTCTTATAGATGGTTGTGCTAAACAGATAGTCTTCTCATTTCCTTTTCTGCAGTCTTTCTAGTATGCTATGCTACAGTTCACAGAAATATACACCTCATTAACCAATAAGTCCTGTGGCAACATTAATCAATCACAGTGAAAATCTGTGACAAATAAAAATTCAGTAACCAGTTGTCTAACCATTGTCCCCTTTGCATGTCTGTTGGAACAATATCTAAGTGAACAGTGGCAATCACTAGATTTGGAAAATATTTTTTTAAGGTGAAGTTATCCTTTGAATTAGGGCCAATATCTTCTAACAAGCTGAGAAAAAGACCTCAGCAGATTGCTTTTCTGCAAAATCTTGTCTCCAGAAAGGGAATGTATAAAGGGAAAACCAGCTCATAATGGCTTAAAAAATTAATTTTTGAAGTATAAATAACATATAATAAATTGCAAATATTTAAAGCACACTATTTGGGAAATTCTGACATATATAAATATACCTGTAGAACTGTCGCATCAATCAAGGTACTGAATGTATTCCTCAGAACCAAAAGTTTCTCATGCACTTTCTGTAATTTTCCCTCCCATGACTCCCCACCTGCTGCCTCACTCCAAATCCTCAGTCCCCAGGCAAACACTACTTCCTCTCATATAGGTGAGTTTGCATTTTCTAGAATCTTATGTACATGGAATAATGCAGTATGTAATCTTTCTTCTTTCACTCAGAATGTTTCCAAAACACCAGGGGTTTGGTCCAGGTCCTGCTGCTCACAGCACAGAAAGCCAATCACTGAGATGAGGAGTATTGCCAAGGAAGAAGGTTTTAATCAGGGGCTGCAGCTGAAGAGATGGAAGCTTACCCTTAAATACATCTCCCTGACCAACTAAAACAAGGGTTTATATAGCAGGGGAGAAATGCAAGAAGACAAGAACTAGGGAAGGGCAAGAAGGCATCTGGTGTGGTGATCTGATGAGTTTCAGTTCTTTGAGAGGCCTGAAGGTCTATATTAAAAAACAATCATGAAACTGCCAATGCAATTCTTTACAATATTTTTTATTTTACTTTAGTCAGGACTAAAAGCTTTAAATACGAAAATGTTAATTAGCTAAATTTTTCCAGTTCTTTGTCAGGTTTTAAAGAATATTTTATCATCTAAACTTTCCCAACTTTCTATTTTCTCTGTATGTGCATGAAGAGAGATACACAGAGAAACAGAAAAAACAAGAACAAAAACAAAAAACACTACATCTCACTTACACAGACCATCCATGACATGCCTGGGATTTATGTTCAGTCCCAGATTTTTTTCTTCTTCTTTAAAGAACCAGCCATTTTCTTCTAGGTGAAAAAATTTACTATATATGATCCTTTCTCATACAAACTTATTATCTTTTCTTCTTTACCAAAAATACATCATATACATAACTTTCTTCACATCTCTCTCCTACTTACTGATTCCTTACTACCTTGTTTCATAAATAACCTTTTCAAATCTATAATTTGAACTAACTTTTAGATAACTTCTAAATTCGACAAAATTATTTTTTCCTCACTAATAACACATCTTTTGGCACATTTTATATACAAAATTATACATTAACTATAATTCTTATCCTTAGTAACTTTTTAGTGAAACTCTAAAAAGCAGGAAATCCTGAACTATCAGATATGAGCATTATATAGACAAGAATGATTCCACAATTTTTAGAAACATATTTCCCCATATCATAACCCTTTGTTGATTGGAAATGGCCCAAACGTTGAATGAGCATCAAAAATAATTTTAATATTTTAAATTACACAAAAAGTTTACCTAAAATATTTCTCTCATTTATATATACTCAATTTTTAACAGTTTATCTTGATTACTTCTGAAAACTGAGATATTAGACAACATCATTTAAAGTTAGTTATTTTCTGATGGATGTGTTGGCTCATACCTGTAATTTCAGCACTTTGGGAGGCCAAAGTGGGTGGATCATTTAAGACCAGGAGTTTGAGACCAGCCTGGCCAACATGGCAAAACCCTGTCTCTACTAAAAATACAAAAATTAGCCAGACATGGTGGCACATGTCTGTTGTCGCAGCTACTTGGGTGGCTGAGACACGAGAATCACTTGAACCCAGGAGGCAGAGATTGCAGTGAGCCGAGATCATGCCACTGCACTCAAGCCTAGGTGACAGAGCAAGACGCTGTCTTAAAATAAAATAAAATAAAATAATAATAATAAAGTTAGTTACTTCCTTGTTAATCATTTTTTAATAGCCAGTGAATATCAGGTGCTCACCTAAGTAAGAGCCTCAAAGTTAAATATATGGTAATTTTTCTGATATCTCAGAAGATTCAGCTAATGACATTAGTCTCATTTGTTAAAGAAGGCACACAAACCAAGATCATTTTGCTTGGGCTGGATTAATAATTTTATACCTTCTATGCCAAACACTGACACCTCAAAATATCTAGCAAAGACAAATATAAAATCCAGATAAAAATGTATGCTGACAATTCTGAAGGCATTTCTATTTTAATTTTAAATAATTTTAAAGCCACCTTGATTAGTAAAGATTTACTTAAGTCGTATAAACTTGAAAATTACTTAGACTTATTTAGTTTATAAGCGCCCTTTTACTTATAAGCCAATTTGGTAGATACAATGTAATAATAAGTGTATATACAAATAAACACATTTAGACCTGTATACACACACACAGAAACAAAGATCCAATAGCTTTCAACTTGGAACTCTAGTCATGAGATAGCAATACAAGCTCATCAGTTTTATATTGTTATACTTTGTTTGCCCCAATAGGTAATCCAAGGAAAGGTGTGAACCAAAGTTTTGGCTAAAACAGTTTCTATGGTCATTTGATTTTTTTTTTTTTTTAAGACAGAGTCTCACTCTGTCCCCCAGGCTGGAGTGCAGTGGCGTGATCTCGGCTCACTGTGAGCTGTGTCTCCTGGGTTCATGCCATTCTCCTGCCTCAGCCTCCCGAGTAGCTGGGACTCCAGGCACCTGCCACCATGCCCGGCTAATTTTTTGTATTTTCAGTAGAGACAGGGTTTCATCATGTTAGCCAGGATGGTCTCTATCTCCTTACCTTGTGATCCACCTGCCTTGGCCTCCCAAAGTGCTGGGATTACAGGTGTGAGCCACCGTGCCCGGCTGGCTGTTTGATTTTTACAGGGCAAACTTGGCAGACTCCAAAGAGTACTGGGGCTAAACAGCAATAAAGGAGAACATCACATACTAACCAGGCTGGATTCTGCTTAGAACAGTAGCACAAAAACCTGGATACATGCAACTCCATCCAACTTCCCCATTCAACAGCATTCTCCGGATTCAAAACAATGCTGGGGACAAGCAGTATTGCAAAAGAATAACAGCTTACCAAATTCTAATTTCCCATGACTATATCAAACACACACAATCACCAGAACATAATCCAACTGCTGCAGCAGCAAACAAACCCCAAAAGTGTCCAAGCTGAAACAGTCGGGGTGCTTCCTCTCTCTGTTGGTTGGTCTTGATCTACCTGCAAACGAAAATTCTTTTGGAATTTCCCAAATTGAGAGGAGTGAACCCACTGTTTGGTACCCACAAAAAACACTTGCCTGGACACAACACACAAACACAATTACAAACAAGACATTAAGATTGTCCATTCTAAAATAGTTAGGGTGCTTTCCTCTCTCAATCAGTTGAGCTTATTCAACCTGCAAGTGGAAATTCCCTTAAAATTTTCCCAAACTGAGAGAAACAGACCCTGCTGTCTGGGCCCAGAAGGGGCATTCACCTATCTGATTGCAGATGTCAAATTTCAAAGGCAGTTCTTCCTAGGCAATCAGGAATGAAGTTGGGGCTGGCTGCACTGGGATCAGAGAGAAAATGATATTCAACTCCAGTCAAAATTGAGTGGGCAGATGCTTAGGAGGATGATATGTTCTGACTCTGTGTGCCACCCTGCCCTCATCTTAAATTGCAATCCAAATTGTAATCCCCATCTGTTGGGGGAGGGACTTGTGGGAGGTAATGAGATCATAGGGGTGGTTCCTCCATGCTTTTCTCATGATAGTGAGTTCTCACAAGATCTGATGGTTTTATAAAGGGTTTCCCCACCTTTGCTCTGCATTTCTCTCTCCTGCTACCATGAGAAGGATGTATTTGTTTCCCCTTCCACCATGATTGTAAGTTTCCTGAGGCCTTCCCATCCATGTGGAATTGTGGGTTAATTAAACCTCTTTCTTTTATAAATTACCCAGTCCAGGGTATGTCTTTATTAGCAGCATGAGAACAGACTAATACAGTAAACTGATACCACAGGGAGCACAGTGCTGCTGTAAAGATACCCAAAAATGTGGAAGTAACTTTCGAACTGGGTAACAGGCAGAGATTGGAACAGTTTGGAGGGCTCAGAAAAAGATAGTAAAATGTGGGAAAGTTTGGAACTTCCTGGAGACTTGGAGGGCTCAGAGGACAGGAAGATGTGAGAAAGTTTGGAACTCCCTAGAGACTTGTTGAATGGCTTTGACCAAAATGCTGATAGTGATATCCAGGCTGAGGTGGTCTTGGTGGAGAAGAGGAACTTGTTGGGATCCAGAATAAAGGTGATTCTTGCTATGCTTTAGCAAAGAGATTGGCAGCATTTTACTCTTGCCCTAGAGATATGTGAAACTTTGAACTTGAGATAGATGATTTAGGGTATCTGGCACAAGAAATTTCTAAGCAGCAAAGCATTCAAGAAGCAGCAGCACATAAATGTTTGGGCATTTAGTGCTATAAATTTCCCTCTACACACTGCTTTAAATGTGTCCCAGAGATTCTGGTATGTTGTATCTTTGTTCTCATTGGTTTCAAAGAACATCTTTATTTCTGCCTTCATTTCGTTATGTACCCAGTAGTCATTCAGGAGCAGGTTGTTCATTTTCCATGTAGTTGAGCAGTTTTGATTGAGTTTCCTAGTCCTGAGTTCTAGTCTGATTGCACTGTGGTCTGAGAGACAGTTTGTTATAATTTCTGTTCTTGTACATTTGCTGAGGAGTGCTTTACTTCCAATTATGTGGTCAATTTTGGAATAAGTGTGATGTGGTGCTGAGAAGAATGTATATTCTGTTGATTCGGGGTGGAGAGTTCTATAGATGTCTATTAGGTCTGCTTGCTGCAGAGATGAATTCAATTGCTGGATATCTTTGTTAACTTTCTGTCTCATTGATCTGTCTAATGTTGACAGTGGGGTGTTGAAGTCTCCCATTATAACATTGCAATTAAAAGAACTAGAGAAGCAAGAGCAAACACATTCGAAAGCTAGCAGAAGGCAAGAAATAACTAAGATCAGAGTAGAACTGAAGGAGATAGGGACACAAAAAATCCTTCAAAAAATAAATGAATCCAGGAGTTGGTTTTTTGAAAAGATCAACAAAATTGACAGACCGCTAGCAAGACTAATAAAGAAGAAAAGAGAGAAGAATCAAATAGACGCAATAAACAATGATAAAGGGGATATCACCACCAACCCCACAGAAATACAAACAACCATCAGAGAATACTATAAACACCTCTACGCAAATAAACTAGAAAAGCTAGAAGAAATGGATAACTTCCTGGACACGTACACCCTCCCAAGACTAAACCAGGAAGAAGCTGAATCCCTGAATAGACCAATAGCAGGCTCTGAAATTGAGGCAATAATTAATAGCCTACCAACCAAAAAAAGTCCAGGACCAGATGGATTCACAGCTGAATTCTACCAGAGGTACAAGGAGGAGCTGGTACCATTCCTTCTGAAACTATTCCAATCAATAGAAAAAGAGGGAATCCTCCCTCACTCATTTTATGAGGCCAACATCATCCTGATACCAAAGCCTGGCAGAGACACAACAAAAAAAGAGAATTTTAGACCAATATCCCTGATGAACATCGATGCAAAAATTCTCAATAAAATACTGGCAAACCGGATTCAGCACCACATCAAAAAGCTTATCCACCATGATCAAGTGGGCTTCATCCCTGGGATGCAAGGCTGGTTCAACATTCGCAAATCAATAAACGTAATCCAGCATATAAACGGAACCAAAGACAAGAACCACATGATTATCTCAATAGATGTGGAAAAGGCCTTTGACAAAATTCAACAGCCCTTCATGCTAAAAACGCTCAATAAATTTGGTACTGATGGAACGTACCTCAAAATAATAAGAGCTATTTATGACAAACCCACAGCCAATAGTATACTGAATGGGCAAAAACTGGAAAAATTCCCTTTGAAAACTGGTACAAGACAGGGATGCCCTCTCTCACCACTCCTATTCAACATAGTGTTGGAAGTTCTGGCTAGGGCAATCAGGCAAGAGAAAGAAATCAACGGTATTCAGTTAGGAAAAGAAGAAGTCAAATTGTCCCTGTTTGCAGATGACATGATTGTATATTTAGAAAACCCCATCGTCTCAGCCCAAAATCTCCTTAAGCTGATAAGCAACTTCAGCAAAGTCTCAGGATACAAAATTAATGTGCAAAAATCACAAGCATTCTTACACACCAGTAACAGACAAACAAAGAGCCAAATCATGAATGAACTTCCATTCACAATTGCTTCAAAGAGAATAAAATACCCAGGAATCCAACTTACAAGGGATGTAAAGGACCTCTTCAAGGAGAACTACAAACCACTGCTCAGTGAAATCAAAGAGGACACAAACAAATGGAAGAACATACCACGCTCATGGATAGGAAGAATCAATATCGTGAAAATGGCCATACTGCCCAAGGTTATTTATAGATTCAATGCCATCCCCATCAAGCTACCAATGAGTTTCTTCACAGAATTGGAAAAAACTGCTTTAAAGTTCATATGGAACCAAAAAAGAGCCCGCATTGCCAAGACAATCCTAGGTCAAAAGGACAAAGCTGGAGGCATCACGCTACCTGACTTCAAACTATACTACAAGGCTACAGTAACCAAAACAGCATGGTACTGGTACCAAAACAGAGATATAGACCAATGGAACAGAACAGAGTCCTCAGAAATAATACCACACATCTACAGCCATCTGATCTTTGACAAACCTGAGAGAAACAAGAAATGGGGAAAGGATTCCCTATTCAATAAATGGTGCTGGGAAAATTGGCTAGCCATAAGTAGAAAGCTGAAACTGGATCCTTTCCTTACTCCTTATACAAAAATTAATTCAAGATGGATTAGAGACTTAAATGTTAGACCTAATACCATAAAAACCCTAGAAGAAAATCTAGGTAGTACCATTCAGGACATAGGCATGGGCAAGGACTTCATGTCTAAAACACCAAAAGCAACGGCAGCAAAAGCCAAAATTGACAAATGGGATCTCATTAAACTAAAGAGCTTCTGCACAGCAAAAGAAACTACCATCAGAGTGAACAGGCAACCTACAGAATGGGAGAAAATTTTTGCAATCTACTCATCTGACAAAGGGCTAATATCCAGAACCACAAAGAACTCAAACAAATTTACAAGAAAAAAACAAACAACCCCATCAAAAAGTGGGCAAAGGATATGAACAGACATTTCTCAAAAGAAGACATTCATACAGCCAACAGACACATGAAAAAATGCTCATCATCACTGGCCATCAGAGAAATGCAAATCAAAACCACAATGAGATACCATCTCACACCAGTTAGAATGGCAATCATTAACAAGTCAGGAAACAACAGGTGCTGGAGAGGATGTGGAGAAATAGGAACACTTTTACACTGTTGGTGGGATTGTAAACTAGTTCAACCATTATGGAAAACAGTATGGCAATTCCTCAAGGATCTAGAACTAGATGTACCATATGACGCAGCCATCCCAATACTGGGTATATACCCAAAGGATTATAAATCATGCTGCTATAAAGACACATGCACACGTATGTTTATTGCAGCACTATTCACAATAGCAAAGACTTGGAATCAACCCAAATGTCTATCAGTGACAGACTGGATTAAGAAAATGTGGCACATATACACCGTGGAATACTATGCAGCCATAAAAAACGATGAGTTTGCATCCTTTGTAGGGACATGGATGCAGCTGGAAACCATCATACTTAGCAAACTTTCACAAGAACAGAAAACCAAACACCGCATGTTCTCACTCATAGGTGGGAACTGAACAATGAGATCACTTGGACTCCGGAAGGGGAACATCACACACCGGGGCCTATCATGGGGAGGGGGGAGGGGGGAAGGGGGAGGGATTGCATTGGGAGTTATACCTGATGTAAATGACTAGTTGATGGGTGCTGATGAGTTGATGGGTGCAGCACACCAACATGGCACAAGTATACATATGTAACAAACATGCATGTTATGCACATGTACCCTAGAACTTAAAGTATAAAAAAAAAAAAAAAAAAGTTTGGGAAATTTGCAGCCTGACAATGCAATAGAAAATAAAAACCCATTTTCTGGAGAGAAATTTAAGCCTGCTGCAGAAATTTGCCTAAGTAACAAGGAACTGAATGTTAATCACCAGGACAATGGTGAAAATGTCTCTGGGGCATGTCAGAGACCTTTGTGGCAGCCCCTCCCCTCACAGGCCTGGGGGCACTGGAGGAAGAAACGGTTTCCTGGGCTGGACCCAGGGTCCCCTGCTGTGTGTGGTCTAGGGACTTGGTGCCCTGCATTCCAGCCACTCTAGCCATCACTAAAAGGGGCCAAAGTGCAGGTTGGGCTGTGGCTTCAGGGGGTGCAAGCCCCAAGCCTTGGCACCTTCCATGTAATGTTAATCCTGCAGGTGAATAGAAGTCAAGAATTGAGGTTGGGGAACCTCTGCCATTATGTCAGAGGATGTATGGAAATGCCTGGATGTCTAGGCAGAAGTTTGCTGCAGGGGGTGGAGCCCTCATGGAGACCCTCTGCTATGGCAGAGGAAAGGAAATGTGGAGTTGGAGCCCCCACACAGAGTCCCCACTGGGGCAATGCCTAATAGAGCTGTGAGAAGGAGGCCATGGTCTTCCAGATCCCAGAATGGTAGATCCACTGACAGCTTGCCCCATGTGCCTGTAAAAGCCAAAGACACTCAATATCAGCTCATGAAAGCAGCTAGGAGGGAGGATATATCCTGCAAAGCCACAAGGGCAGAGCTGTCCAAGTCTGTGGGAGCCTATCTCTTGCATCAGTGTGACCTGGACCTGAGACATGGACTCACAGGAAATCATTTTGAACTTTAAGGCTTAGTAGCTGCCCTACTGGATTCTGGACTTATGTGGGGCTTGTAGCCTCTTTGTTTTGGCCAATGTCTTCCATGTGGGATGGGTGTATTTACCCAATGCCTGTATCCCTCTTGTATCTAGGAAGTAACTAACTTGCTTTTGATTTTACAGGCTTACAGGCAGAAGAGACTTGCCTTGTCTCAGTTAAGACTAGGAACTTAGACTTTGGAGTTAATGCTGAAATTAGTTAAAACTTTGGGGAACTGTTAAGAAAGTATAGTTGTGCTTTGGAATGTGAGAAAGCTGAAATTTGTGAGGGGCCAGGGGTGTAATAATATGGTCTGTGTCCCCACCCTACTCTCATCTTGAATTGTAATCCAAATTGTAATCCCCATGTGTTGGGGAGGAACCTAATGGGAGGTGATTAGATCATGGAGGCAGTTACCCCATGCTGTTCTCATGAGAGTGAGTAAATTATCAGGAGATATGATGGTTTTATAAAGGGCTTTTCTCTCCTTCACTCTGCACTTCTCTCTCCTGCCGTCATGGGAATAAGAACATATTTGCTTCCCCTTCCACCATGATTGTAAGTTTCCTGAGGCCTCCCATCCATGTGGAACTGTGAGTCAATTAAATCTGTTTCCTATATAAATTACCCAGTCTCAGGTATTTCTTCATAGCAGTGTGAGAATATACTAATACAGAGGGTTTCCAAGACTCCTGGCCCACAGCAGTTGAGCCAGGAGCAATGCATTCCTAGTCAGGGGACCCAAATTGTTACTGAAACACCAGGGGTTTGGTCCAGGTCCTGCTGTTCGCCACACAGAAAGCCAATCACTGAAATGACCTTTAATTACGTACTGCAGCTGAGGAGACGGGAGTTCAGTCTCAAATCCATGTCCCTAAATGACTAAAAGTATGGGTCTATTTAACAGGGAAGAAACATAATAATGCATAAGAAAACAGAAACTAGGGAGGGACAAGGAGGAATATGGTGTGGTGATCTGATGAGTTTCAGTTCTTTGAGAGGCCTGAAGGTCCTTTCCTGAGGAAAGAACTCTGATGAAACAAATACATGTTTCAGGTTTTAACAGCAGAAGAGTGCATTTCTATGCTTATCCAAAACCAACTGTCTATGGGACTACTGGGCAAGTTTCAAGAATAGCTATCGTAAGAGTCTCCATGTTGTAACATACCAAGAGTTCATTTTTATCATTGCTGAGTAACAATCCATTGTATGAATATATTCCATATTGTTCATTCTTTCATTTGTTCTTAGCTATTTGGGTTGTTTTCAATTTGAACAAAGCTGCTAAGAATAGTTTTGTCTAAGTTTTTGCACAGCCATTTTCTTCCATTTCTCCATACCTGAAGTGGAATGTCTGAGAGAGATGGTAGGTATTTAACATTTTAAAACAGAAAAATTAATTTTAAAAATTAAAATTTAACATTTTAAGACACCGCCAAGCTGTTTTCCAAAGAAAATTAAATTAAGGAAGTAATGTATATTTAAAAGTAAACTAAGACCCCAGAAGTCCTACTCAGACCTTGAACAATGCACTTCCTGTTCACCTAGTGAGCTGGAAGTACATGAGAGATGTGGTTCCCACATATCCCAGTATCTTTACAAAACTCTTGGCATAGTCAAGTCTCTTATGTTTTTCTCAACTTTACTGAGGTACGATTGACAAATAAATATTATATATAATTAAAGTATACAACATATTTTGATATATGTATGCATGGTGAAATGACCACAATCAGACTGATTAACACATCTATCACCTCACATAGCTACTGTGTATTTGAGGGGCGTGAGTAAAGACATTTAAGATCTACTTTCCTAGAAAATGTCAAGTGTACTTGTTTTATTATTATTGACTACAGTCACCATGCCATACATTAAATCTCCAGAATTTATTCATCTTATAAATAAAAGATTGTACCCTTTGATCAACATCTCCTCATTTCCCCCACCCTCACTGAGAACCATTGGTATAAACATTTTCTGTAGGTACGGCTGAGTAGTCAACATATAAGTGTGTGTGTATGTGAGTACACATGTATATGTCTCAAGTTAGCACATTTGAATAATCTATTCTTAAATAAGCATTGTATTTTATGTGTAAGCAAATTTGGGGAACTCTCAGCTATGCCACCAGCCCACACACAAGGACACAGCTACACACCTTCCTTTTTAAAGTAAGTTCAAATGGCTCAGAATCATTTGAGTTTGCTTTGTCTTTAGCTACTGTGTACTACACATTCCTGTTTTGAAAAAGTAGATTTAAAATAAACAATAACACACAGTGAATAAATAGAAGATGAAAAAACAGAATTTGAATTACTTCAATTCTGTCATTCTCCTTGACCACTCCAAGTTTGTGTCTGAAATTAACAAATTTAATTGAAGTGCAAATTTTAGACCATGTGTGAAATAGTTTACAGACTTTGAATAATACATGTAAAACAGAAATATATTCTTTGTAATTGTTATTAAACTCTAATGTCATTATTTATTACTGTCATACACTAAGATTTTTCTTAAGTTCAAATAATACAATAATGTAATTAAGATGCATTTAAAACTTATTTGCTTATTTGACATGATTATATATACACAGTTCAATAATGGAACATTTTCACTGTCTGCATTTCCTTTCTGGCCACTGGTATTAGGTATTTCATTTCATGATTGTAATAGACTAAATATCTGTGTTTCCCCTAAATTCTTACGTTGAAATACTAATCCCAAAGGTGATGGTATTAGGAAGTTGGACCTTTGGGAGTTGATGTGGTCCCAAGGGTGGAGCCTTCATTAGTGGGATTAGTCCTCTTATAAAAGAGACCTCAGAGAGCGGCCTCACCCCTCCCGCCATGTGAGGACATAGTGAGAAGGCACCATCTATGAACCAGGAGGCCCTCACTAGACACTGAATCTGCTGCTGACTTGATATTGGAGCTCCATCCTCTAGAACTGTGAGAAGGAAATTTCTGTTACTTATGAGTCCCCAAGTCTATGGCATTTCTGTTATAGCAGCACTAACAGTCTAAGACAGTAACTATTCTGAGACTCATAAAGGTGGTGTGGATCCAAACAGTGAGCAGCAGCAAGATTTATTGCAAAGAGTGTAAGAACAAAGCTTCCACAGGATGGAAGGGGACCCCAGCAGGTTGCCCTGGCTGACTAGGACAGCCTGCTTTTATTCCCTTATCTGGCCCCACCCACATCCTGCTGATTGGTCCATTTTACAGCGAGTTGATTGGTCCATTTTACAGAGTGGTGATTGATGTCTTAACAATCCCTGAGCTAAACACACAGTGCTGATTGGTGCATTTACAATCCTTTAGCTAGACACAGAGTGGCTAGACAGAAAAGTTCTCCAAGTCCCCACTAGGTTAGCTAGATACAGAGTACTGATTGGTGTCTTTACAAACCCTGAGCTAGACACAGAGTGCTGATTGGTGTATTTACAATCCCTTAGCTAGACATAAAGGTTCTCCAAGTCCCTACTAGACTCAGGAGCCCAGCTGGCTTCACCTAGTGTATCCCAGGCCAGGGCCTGTCCCGCCCTGCGCATCTGCACTCCTCAGCCCTTGGGAGGTTGATGGGACTGGTTGCGCGGAGCAGGGGGCAGCGCTCATGAGGGAGGCTGGGGCCACAGAAGCCCAAGGTGGGGCTCAGGCATGGCGGGCTGCAGATCCCGAGCCCTGCCCCACCGGGAGGCAGGTGAGGCCCGGGGAGAATTTGAGCACAGCACCGGTGGGTCGGCACTGCTGGGGGACCTGGTGCACCCTCCCCAGTTGCTGGCCTGGTGCTAAGCCCCTCACTGCCTGGGGCCAGCGGAACCGCCAGCTGCTCTGAGTGCAGGAGCCCCGGATCCCACGCCCACTAAGAACTCGTGCTGGCCCGCGAGTGGCCCGCGCCACCCTGGTTCCCGTCCACGCCTCTTCCTCCACACCTCCGAGCAAGCAGAGGGAGCTTACTCTGGCCTCGGCCAGCCCAGGGTGGGGCTCCCACAATGCAGTGGGGGGCTGAAGGACTCCTCAAGCACTGAGAGCGAGTGAGGGCTTGGTGGGCTGCGAGCACGAGCACGCTGTCACCTCTCATCAGAAATTGTATCAGTGATGATGACACAATTGTATCATCAGAAATTGTATCATCATCACTGACACAATTTCTTCAACAAATAACATGGCAGAGAAAGGGAGTGGGAGATATCCGGAAGGAAAGAGACCCAGGAGACCTCTCAATCAACCACACATGTGTCAGACCCTGCCTGCATCCTGGTTCAAACAAACCAATTGTCAAAGGCCTTTCCTGTTTATATGCTGGATTACGTTTATTGATTTGCGAATGTTGAACCAGCCTTGCATCCCAGGGATGAAGCCCACTTGATCATGGTGGATAAGCTTTTTGATGTGCTGCTGAATCCGGTTTGCCAGTATTTTATTGAGAATTTTTGCATCGATGTTCATCAGGGATATTGGTCTAAAATTCTCTTTTTTTGTTGTGTCTCTGCCAGGCTTTGGTATCAGGATGATGTTGGCCTCATAAAATGAGTGAGGGAGGATTCCCTCTTTTTCTATTGATTGGAATAGTTTCAGAAGGAATGGTACCAGCTCCTCCTTGTATCTCTGGTAGAATTCAGCTGTGAATCCATCTGGTCCTGGACTTTTTTTGGTTGGTAGGCTATTAATTGTTGCCTCAATTTCAGAGCCTGCTATTGGACTATTCAGGGATTCAACTTCTTCCTGGTTTAGTCTTGGGAGAGTGTAAGTGTCCAGGAAATTATCCATTTCTTCTAGATTTTCTAGTTGATTTGCGTAGAGGCGTTTATAGTATTCTCTGATGGTTGTTTGTATTTCTGTGGGGTTGGTGGTGATATCCCCTTTATCATTGTTTATTGCGTCTATTTGATTCCTCTCTCTTTTCTTCTTTATTAGTCTTGCCCCATCGTCTCAGCCCAAAATCTCCTTAAGCTGATAAGCAACTTCAGCAAAGTCTCAGGATACAAAATTAATGTGCAAAAATCACAAGCATTCTTATGCACCAGTAACAGACAAGCAGAGAGCCAAATCAGGAATGAACTTCCATTCACAATTGCTTCAAAGAGAATAAAATACCTAGGAATCCAACTTACAAGGGATGTAAAGGACCTCTTCAAGGAGAACTACAAACCACTGCTCAGTGAAATCAAAGAGGACACAAACAAATGGAAGAACATACCATGCTCATGGATAGGAAGAGTCAATATCGTGAAAATGGCCATACTGCCCAAGGTTATTTATAGATTCAATGCCATCCCCATTAAGCTACCAATGACTTTCTTCACAGAATTGGAAAAAACTGCTTTAAAGTTCATATGGAACCAAAAAAGAGCCCGCATTGCCAAGACAATCCTAAGTCAAAAGGACAAAGCTGGAGGCGTCACGCTACCTGACTTCAAACTATACTACAAGGCTACAGTAACCAAAACAGCATGGTACTGGTACCAAAACAGAGATATAGACCAATGGAACAGACAGAGTCCTTAGAAATAATACCACACATCTACAGCCATCTGATCTTTGACAAACCTGAGAGAAACAAGAAATGGGGAAAGGATTCCCTATTCAATAAATGGTGCTGGGAAAATTGGCTAGCCATAAGTAGAAAGCTGAAACTGGATCCTTTCCTTACCCCTTATACGAAGATTAATTCAAGATGGATTAGAGACTTAAATGTTAGACCTAATACCATAAAAACCCTAGAAGAAAATCTAGGTAGTACCATTCAGGACATAGGCATGGGCAAGGACTTCATGTCTAAAACACCAAAAGCAACGGCAGCAAAAGCCAAAATTGACAAATGGGATCTCATTAAACTAAAGAGCTTCTGCACAGCAAAAGAAACTACCATCAGAGTGAACAGGCAACCTACAGAATGGGAGAAAATTTTTGCAACCTACTCATCTGACAAAGGGCTAATATCCAGAATCTACAAAGAACTCAAACAAATATACAAGAAAAAAACAAACAACCCCATCAAGTGGGGAAAGGATATGAACAGACATTTCTCAAAAGAAGACATTCATACAGCCAACAGACACATGAAAAAATGCTCATCATCACTGGCCATCAGAGAAATGCAAATCAAAACCACAATGAGATACCATCTCACACCAGTTAGATTGGCAATCATTAAGAAGTCAGGAAACAACAGGTGTTGGAGAGGATGTGGAGAAATAGGAACACTTTTACACTGTTGGTGGGATTGTAAACTAGTTCAACCATTATGGAAAACAGTATGGCGATTCCTCAAGGATCTAGAACTAAATGTACCATATGACCCAGCCATCCCACTAATGGGTATATACTCAAAGGATTATAAATTATTCTACTACAAAGACACATGCACACGTATGTTTATTGCGGCACTATTCACAATAGCAAAGACTTGGAATCAACCCAAATGTCCATCTGTGACAGACTGGATTAAGAAAATGTGGCACATATACACCATGGAATACCACGCAGCCATAAAAAAGGATGAGTTTGCGTCCTTTGTAGGGACATGGATGCAGCTGGAAACCATCATTCTTAGCAAACTATCACAAGAAGAGAAAACCAAACACCGCATGTTCTCACTCATAGGTGGGAACTGAACAATGAGATCACTTGGACTCGGGAAGGGGAACATCACACACTGGGGCCTATTATGGGGAGGGGGGAGGGGGGAGAGATGGCATTGGGGAGTTATACATGATATAAATGATGAATTGATGGGTGCTGACGAGTTGATGGGTGCAGCACACCAACATGGTATAAGTATACATATGTAACAAACCTGCACGTTATGCACATGTACCCTAAAACTTAAAGTATAATAAAAAATTTAAAAAAAAAAAAAAAAAAAGCCAAACTCTTAAAAAAAAAGGCCTTTCCTGGAAACAATCTGGAACGTCTGTGCACTGTCTAGATATTAGACAATGATGATAAGGAATTATTGTTACATTTCTTAATAATGGTGGTGTGTTATATAAACAAAAAAGCCATTATCCCATAGAGATACCTACTCAAATATTTTCAGGTGAGGTAAAATGGAATTTCCCGTAGAACACACCAGTCCTTTGCTCAGAAAAAGTGGTGGAAAATGGAGAAAATGGCAAAACTCAAATGAATTTGGTGACTTAAGAAATGCAGAGTGGAAGTGGCTGTGGGAGCCACGGGCTGCGTTCCCAGGTGCTGGGTCGTTGTTCTTTGTTTTCTGCTTTTACACGCTTGAAAATTTCCGTCAAAAAAAGGGGAAAGCTCCTTCCTCATTGTTACATATATCGGTTACCAACTGGTTACTAGAGCAGAATCAATGCTACATTTTTTGCTTTTTGAAAACAGATGTAAGTCAAATTCTGAAATTATTTCTTCCCTTTTCTTCATCTCCATGGAGCTTAGAGTAACATTTTTATTTCAGCAAACAGAATTTTCAGAATTCCATGAAGCAAAGAATATTGGTTTTATCTGGTAGACAGCAATATGCCTTACTTATAAGCACATGTTTAGGTGCCATTTAGGAACAGGCTGATATACTGGAAGCTAGCAAGCATCAATGTTGGAGCACTTAATGAAAACAGCCTTCAGGGTCTTTTTATACCTAAAAAAAGCAAATGAGAAAAAAAACGAAATCCCTCCTTCAGGCTTTCATTTTAGCAATGGAAACCCCTTGTGATGTGATTCATCGTGTGCTCAGATGACTGATTCACAGAAAAGTCCTTACACGAAATCCACCATGTGCTGCGAACATGTGAATCACCAAATGCTCTCAGCCGTGTTGGGCGCAGGCTTGGATCCAGACCTCACTTTGGGCAGGAGCCCTGCTTCCTAAAACTGAAAAAGACAAGCCTGTGTGAACTAAAGACTGACAAATCCCAGTTTGCCCAGGACAACTGTTTTGTAAGATGAGGACACTCATGGGCTAAATGAGGCACGGGGGGCCTCCCCATGGGGCAGAAGCAAAGAAGGAACAATCCTTGGTTTGGAACTCCCAGGTCAGGGACCTGTCATCCTGGTTGCAGATGCAAAAATGTAGGGTGCCTGACTGTGATAGCAATAGTGGGGACCAAACATTCAACTTTCAATCTTTGAGCCTCTTTTATTGTTATTATTATTATATAAAACTTACATAAAGTAACAATGGACTGTTTTGGGTGTATAGTTCTATGAGTTTGGGCCCATGGATAGAGTTATGCAGCACAGTCAGGACACAGAACAACTCCACGTTCCCAAAACTCCCCCATGCTACTGCTTTTTCCTAAAACACTCCACTGGCAAACATGGATCTTGCCAAGTCTTTTTAAACTTTTATATTCAGGTTATGTTCCCCAAGAATAGATGAATGCCACCTGCCTACTTTCAGTGGGCTTTGCTGAATACCCCTTTATCTTTCCTGGACAACTCTTCCTCTGTTTCCATTGCTGAGGATAAAAAGGGCTAATATACACTTTCAGGCCTCATTGTCATCACTGCTAAACTATCCCTGGCCTTTCCTCCAAATGCACTGCTGTTATCAGAGTGCCTGCATCATCTCACCCACAGTGGGGTCCAGCTTAATTTTTTTACTTGGGAGGCCATAAGAGAAACAAGAGCTGAGATGAATGTCTTAAAGCCATGCACAGTTATAACTGCTCAGGACTGGCCCAGTTCCAAAAACTCAAACAGCAGCAGAAGCAGAAGAATTTGAGAAACTGTGGGAAAACACACACATCCTCACCGCAGCCCCAGGAACTGGTCACCACTCAAGGACAGTAAAATGACACAAGTGAATGTTATCAAAGGCCACTTTATAATAAGCAGCAACTTCAACTGGGATTTTGGTTTATCAGACACAGGCTTTAACTGCAAACTCGTAAGATTAGAAAGTGTTGGAAATTATAAAGAGAGAGGAGATAAAATGTGCACCTGCTACATGCCAGGAACTTTTTTCCTGAACTTCTGTTATTTAAACAGTCTTCGAGGAAAAGCAGGATTAACTTCTGGTTTTTAGAGGAGCCAGATCTGAGGCACGGCAAGCTTAGCTAACATGCTGATGAATCCCACTAGGATGCGAGCCCAGGTCTCTTGGACTTCTAGCCTGTAGGAACCAGGGAGGCCTTGCTGAGGGGATTTCTCTTTAAATGATTGCTTTCTTCCCTTTTGATGTGCCCATGTCTTAGAGTATAGGAAAATGAATTTCACACATAGGTTTCTCCCAATTTGCTCTTCCTACAGTTGTATCTTGCTGGATAACCGATAATCAATACCAAGGCTTCTGAGATAGATCCTTCTCCAACGCAATGAAGATGGCAGAAGGGATGGGCTCACGATGCAGAAGCAATTGGCACAGAGCCTAGAACACAGAACACACCAAGCTGCAGGCACATTGCTCCTTTGTAACTGAAATCAGCCCAATCCACTCTGGAGAAACCTGATCCGCTGCAATAATTTATCTACTCTACTCCCTTCCCTGTTTTTAATCAGTTCTGCAGAGCTGCTACAAAATGAGCACTACAGAGCACTCACCTGCACCGAGCCCTGTGGCTGTGCCTGTTGGAAAACCTCTTTTTCCCCTTTCAAAAGTAGCAAACAGAAGCAAGGGATCCAATGTATCAGAATGGATTTGTAATTAAAGGAGGAGAAGGGAGAAATTGACCAAGTTCCTCCTTCCCTGGTGTACTGCAGGGCCCACAATAAGCAGGGATTTAAATGCGATTTCAATGCCCTGGCACTAACCTGGATCTTTTGTCCTTCAGTCTTGCTTGGCCTGTTCCTTGTCATTTGCAAAGATGCTGACAGCAGAGCCTCCAGGCAGGAGGCTTATATTTTAGAATCCCAAACCAACAAGCACACATTTCACTGAACTCCCGTAGTCCCATAGCACCTGATACTGGGGGAATTTTTCCTTCTTGAGGCTCATCCCTGCTCGATGGCAATGGCAGCTTTCATGCTGCTGTGGCTCCGCAGTGCCTAGGAGGGTGCTTGGAAGAAAGCGGGTCGTCAATAAAGGATGCTGAGTATTATTTCCTGGCAGAACTACTTGGAATAAGTGGAGTAAGTGAAAGTGCAGGGATGACAGGGACCCAGAGAAAAACAGTAAGAAAGGAGCACAGCAGACAACACACACCTGCCTCCAGGGCAAGTCTCAAGGGACTGGGGAAGTGTGGGATCCACAGGGACGGAGAAAGGTCGGAAGAAAATAAGAATACCTGTCTGCGGCCAAGTTTACAACCGTAAAGAAGAAATACACATATAACTGCTTTTGAATTGGCATTTGCTTTTGACAACGCGTTCTATCGGCACAGGCTTTCGGGGCCAGGCATTTCTGGGCCTGCCTGCGTTGTCTCAAAACACCCTGACCTCCGGCTGTCTTTCTCAGGACTTGGTCATGGTTATTTGGTGCCACAAAACCACACAGAGGAAGAAGCAACACTGAATGATTCCAGATTGAAACCACCTTTGTAAAGCTGCTTGGCCGCACATTGAGACCTGCAGCCTTTACCTTGTCCACATGGCTGTCAAGCCCACAGCTCCAAGAAACCCTCTCTGGAAGCATCCTTTAAACCTGCTGCCTCGCCTGTCACTTGCTCTTCACACCCTCTCCAGTGTGCTGGCCGCTGACTGCAGGGGTCAGTAGGAGTCAGGACAGAATGCCACAGGGGGAGGGATTCATTCACCAGGGTGCAGACAGTGTCTGCAGAGCCCAGGGCACCCCCAGCTGGTGCGGGCAGAGCAAGCAGCCCTTCGGCATGTGTGGTTTTGTGCTGCTGGCAGCCTGCTCCTGAGTCTCCTCATTGGCCTCAGGTCAAAAACCTATTTCCCCCTTTCAACAAATGGTCTCAGAGAGACTTGCCCTGGGTTCCAGAGACTCTGCAACGTTGCTGGCTTTTTGGGTTCCCACAGCTGCCTGCTTACCCTTGACTTATTCTGGGAAGCCGAGTCCTGAGTCCATGGCAGGACCTTCCCAGGTGGCGACTTCACCCCGCATGGCCATCCTGGGTGAATTGTGCAGTGCTTGATTCAGAGCTCCCTGTCTATCATCTGCCTGGTGCATTGTGTTCCCTCCCACATTGCCAGCCACAGCCACTGGACCCTCGCTGTCCTGGAAGCTTGAGATGTGGTTATAAGCACTGGGACTTATTTGGGACCCGAATGGGATTCTCTGTAACATCCCACCCTCCACTCCAGGGCCACCATCCAGGGAGATGCAGCAGAAGTCAGGCTGCCCCCGTATCTCAGGGTCTCGTCAATATCATTTCCTAGGCTCCCCTTGGGACTGCCAGCTGTCATGGGTTCCTGATACGACACCGTTGCCTCCTGTGCCTCAGTGGCCCTCGGCAGCACTCCAGCATGCCTGGTGGTTCAGTCCCTCAAAGACAGACTCTGTGTCTCCTCTATGCCAGACAGTCAAAGTCAACAGACACAAAGGTGAATTCAATGCGGTCCTTACCCTCCAGGTCACCTACTTGATGGAGGCAGGAGAACAGAACATGAAAACCAAATCATAGAACAATGTATAAAGAAACATGCATAGAACAATGTATAAAGAAAACAGGAGCAGTGTGAAGTCAGACAGAGGTCTTGCAAGATGAATAAAACGTTGGTAAGTTGTATGAGTTCTGTGGGGACTTTCCAGGTAGAGAGGGAAGGCAGGTATCATGCATTTGGGGAAGTACAGAGACAACAGAATTAGCAGAGCATAAAATACTAGAGAAGAGTGTGGGCGTCCATTGGCAGAAGAGTTGCTTGGAACATGGGCAGGAGACAGACTAGGGGAGTTTATCGATAAGCGGGTTCTTTACAAGATTTCAAGCAGAGGAATGACATGATCAGTGATCAGTGTCTGAGTCCATTCAGGCTGCTCTAACATCTCAGGCTGGGTACTTTATAAATGGCAGAACTTATTTCTCAGTTCTGGAGATTGGCACCCAAAAATCAAGCAACAAGCAGACTGGTGTCTGGTAAGGGTGCATTTCCCGATTCATAGACAGCACCTTGCTGTGTCCTCACATGCTGGAGGAGGCTGGTGGCCTCCCTGAGGCCCCTGTTATAAAGGCACTAATCCTATTCATGAGGGCTCCACCCTTGTGACCTCATCACCTCCCAATGCCCCCACCTGCTAGTACATTACTTTGGGGGTTAGGATTTCAGTGTATGAATTTGGTGGGGGAGGGGAGGAGGACACAAACATTTGGTCCGTATCATCAAGTTTGCTTTTCCTAAAGTCCATTCTGAGAAAGAGTTTTGATCTCTCCTGTTTTCGACACTGTATCTCTGTTACTGTTGCCTAAAATCTAATTATCGTTTAAAAAATGGTTACCATATTCTGTTATTTACTCTAAATTACTTACAGTTAATACTGTTTGCTAGGTAGTGCTGTTCACAGAGGTAGATATTAAATGGTAATGCCACCTAAATAATGCATCTTCATAAGGATTTATTTCTATTCTGTTTACACTGCAGTTGATGGGGATCCATGCACTGCTCATTTGACTTCCATACAGGTTTGCCTCTTTGCTCGTTGCAGAGGAAGAGGAAAAGTAAATGAATAATTAATCCTCCCAACACCTCTGTCAGGCAGGTATCAGTATGCACGGGAGTTCTTTTAAAAACTCTGGATGGAATTCAGCAATCTGAGTCCTTGTTCCACCTTAATCATTAGCTTCTGTAGACAGTGGCTGTTGAGGGTGCTGTATCTGGGATTTCTGAGGCTGAGTGTGATAGGCCTTGGCATTTGGCTGTGCCTGCTGAGAACAGCAGCAGAGAAGATGGGGAAGCAGGTGGCACCTGAATGGCAGTGTTGAGGGAGTGCAGCAGGGTGTACCAGGCCTGCCCTTCACCTGAGACCCTTTCCTAGGGCCATCAACAGGCCATTCTGCCTGGCCTCTCACTCGCTAGCTGCAATTACAGTGTTTTGCTGAAACCACAGTCACCCCAATTGAAATGACAGACCACCTTTCCATTTTCCCTTTTCCTTACCCCCCAGTGACTGGTTCAGGACAGTTCTCTATGGAAGCTGACTCTCAGACCAGTCGCTTCTGAGATGTTTATTCATTTTTGACAGATACATAAATTCATGCATTCGTCCATTGAATGAATAGTCATTAAATCTTCTGGAGCATGCACCAGGCACCACTGGATGTAAACGATGAGTAAGACATGGTATTTGTGGCCAAGAAATTGTTGAAGAAGGAGATGGGTGAAGGTGTAAATAGATTCACACAACGTGACACCTGCCACAGAGATATCCCCAGTGTGCTGTTGGAATCTGGCGATGGGGATATCACCTTTTCCTGGGGCATCAGGAGATTCTTTTGTGGATGGGTGATGTCCAATCAGAGTGTACCTGCTGAACAGGAAATTATCATGGAAAGAGGAAATGCGGGAGAGGGCACCTGGCCGGAGGACACAGGATGAGCAAAAGCCTAGACTAGAGGCATGTGGTCAGCATTCAGAGTACAAGGAAAGCAGAGAGTAGCAGGACAGGGGTCTGCAAACGGGACAGGAGGAAGATCATGAAGGATCAAATGTGCACCAAGAGGTAGAAGCTGTATCCTGAGACTAGTGGGAACCTATTAAATGTTTTTAGAGAAACAGCACAGACAGTTTTAGGTTGCATATGTGTTGAATTCAATAAACCAAATTAACGTTTCCATGTGTGTATTGTTTGTATTATAACACGCTTCCAAGCCACCTCTATGGCTTCCATTCTTCGTGGGACATTTCTTCCATTAAACAAAAATCATAAATATAAAATGGGTAAGCAACGCAAACTTATAAAGTCAAAATATAAATTATAAAATGTATTTTTTCTCCTACTATATGAAATGGTCCTTGCATAGTAAATTACTGTTTTTGAAAAATGTTCATTTTCAATATATATTACAAATCAGATTCTGAAATACGAGGTAATGAATTTCAACATTCTAGCTACTATCATGATGGTTTTTAATGAATGAATGCAATTGCAGTATAAGAGATCATTTCCCAGAAGTAAATTTACGATGCCATGGGCACTCCCCGCTCCTCTCACTTTGTAGACCCCTGGACTTGGTTCTTTGAGCAACAGAGCACAGTGTAAAAAGCAGGTGCCTACAATTAGTTTGGCTAGGGTTGATGTGCTGCTCTGTTCCTCTCTAAACGAAGAACATGGACAAGTTACCTCTCTCAGCTTCTACTTCTGTAAAATGCAGACAGTAGCATCAGTGAGATCATGGACTTACTGTGAAGAGTAAGTGAGTTAATGAGAGTATTACAGAAACACCAGGGGTTTGGTCTAGGGCCTGCTGCTCACCACACAGGAAGCCAATGACTGAGATGACAACAAGTATTGCTACAGGAGAAGGTTTTTTTTTTTTTGAGACGAGTTTTGCTCTGTCGCCCAAGCTGGAGTGCAGTGGTGTGATCTTGGCTCACTGCAAGCTCCGCCTCCCGAGTTCACGCCATTCTCCTGCCTCAGCCTCCCGAGTAGCTGGGACTACAGGCACCCACCACCTCGCCCGGCTGATTTTTTGTATTTTTAGTAGAGACGGGGTTTCACAGTGTTAGCCAGGATGGTCTCAATCTCCTGACCTCATGATCCGCCCCCCCTTGGCCTCCCAAAGTGCTGGGATTACAGGTGTGAGCCACCACACCTGGCCCAGAAGAAGGTTTTAATCAGGTGCTGTGAGGTCTGGCATCTCACTGTCCGGTTGGGGTGAGTTTCAGTTCTTTGATACTTTGAGCTTCAGTTCTTCAATACTTTGAGCTTCAATACTTTGAGAGACCTGAAGGTCATTTTTTGAGGAAGGTACTTAGATAAAACAAATGTAAGTTTCAAGTTTTAAGACATGAGGGTCAATTTTTATGTTTTTAAGGGAAAAAACTGTCCCTGGGATGAATGGGTCCGTTATAAAATGATAGGACTTCTGGAATGGAGATGCGAGGAGCTTGGGAGATTCTCCCCAGTGAAACAATTACAAAAATTTAACTGGCGAAAATTATTTGAAAAAAACAATTTAAAGTCTCTGGAAATTTTCCTCAGTAAATACAGAAAGTAGAGAAACAGAAAGTAGAGAAAGTAGCAAATCGGTGAAATCTTGGTAAGAACAGTGAGAGTTGGTGGCATTTGAGCCACTCTGTGTTCTATCTACCCCACGTAATGTGGGTCTTACTCTAGAAACTCTGTTCAGGGTGGGTGTAACCAGGAAGACAAGGGTTTTCCTCTTTCCCCAGATGTTGGGCTAGGCTACAGTTGCATGCCACAAGCGGCAGGCATCCAGCATCTGTCTTCCTTCCCAGCTCCATGCTGTGAAAGCGCTATTCTGGGTAAGTGCAGCCAGAAAAAACTGGGGCTCCTTTCCCACATTCAGCCCCCATTCTTAGGGCAAGGACTCCGCTCTAAGTGTGGAGGCTGAGAACACTGGACCCAATTGCTCCCTCTCCAGCTTGCTCATAGAGGTTCCAGGCCAGAAGAGAAAAGTCAAGAAACAAGGGGCCACTCTCCCCACAGCTCACTCATAGAGCACAAGTGCTACTCCAAAAAAGTAAGGCAGCTGTTTCCACCCCCAGAGCCAGGAGAGGGTTTCTCTAAAGTAAGAGGTAGGTCATAAGGATGGATACCTTCAAGGTACTGCCTAAAGGGATAGACTTTATTGAAACAGAGCTGGAGACATTTATGTCTGAGTAAATTATAGAAAACAACTGAGACCTTAATGGCAAGCAATTAAACGAGTTGGTAGCTCCATGATGCTAATAGCAAAAAGCAAAACAATAGACCTGCCAGAAGTGTAAAAGAGTATCAGAGCAAGAGACAGCCAAAAAGAACCCTTCAGGGAATCACATTCATCTTCGGAGGTTTCGAAGACTGTGTCCATGTGCTGGATTGCACCACTCAGAAGCAATCAGAGCAGGACATGGAACAGACTTGAGAGCCTTCCCCAGCCTCACAGAGATCCATCAACAGAGGGCCTGGAGCTTTGGATCACAGACTGGCTGGACAATAAGCTACTCTGACCCAAGGAAATACCTAGTGAGCTATGCGCAAAAGCAAAATACCTCTCGTCCTCAGCGGTCTGGAAAACTGTGCAGATGCCCAAGGCTCTGCTCTTCAGGAATGAGCAGAGACTCTGAATCCTTGGACAAATGTGGAACAAAATAGCAAATTCCCTGAACAGTGAAGTAAGTCTCTAAGGCACACACACCTGCAGTGGTAAAGGCTGAACATGTTACGTGGCTAAGGAAACTGAAGTACAACCCTTCACTAACAAGCTGTTTGTGAAAATCCAGAGATGATTCCTAGAATTCCAGGCTAAAGAAATAAAACAAGAAAGAAAAATCTAAGCAGGGATATCAGAGGCAGCATAATACCGGGGAAATAAATACACAGAATTAGTCCAGGCCAGTCACCAAACAACCCACAAGGAGGGGAGATCAGTATCCACAGTTGCTACATTATCTAAAATGCACAGTTTAAACGCCGACAAAAGAAACAGAAGAGAGTGGCCCATAGAGAGGAAAAAATATCAGGCAATGGAAATTACCTGCGAGAAGGTATATATGTGTAACTTAGCAGACAAAAACGTAAAAGCAGCTGTTACAAATATGGTAACAAAACTAAAGAAATCCATGCTGAAGGAATTAAAGAAAGTGTGCTAACAATGACTCATTAAATAGATACTATCAGTAAAGAGCTAGAAATTATTTTTTAAAAGAACCAAGTGGAAATGTTGGTGTAACCAAATATAAAAACTTAAATAATATCACTAGAGAGGCTCAACTCTCTAGATTTTAGCCGACAGAAGAAAAAATCAGCAAATTTGAAGATAAATAGAAATTTTGCAGACTGAAGAACACGAAGGCAAAAAAAAAAAAAAAAAGAAAAATGAACAGAGCCTCAGAATGACATAATCACACCAACATAAACATAATGGGCAAATCAGAATGAGATGAGAGGGAGAAAAGAGCAGAAAAAAATATTCAAAGAAACAAGAGCTGAAAACTTCTAAAATTTAAGTAAAAACACCAACCAACATATCAAAGAAGTAAACTCCAATTTAGAGTAAACTTTTGTTTTTAAATGGAAAGAGATCCTTACCCAGACAACATTTCAAAGTCAAAATGTTGAAGTTAACGATGAAGTAAAAATCTTTTAAACAGCAAGACTCCTGTACAGGACTTTATGTTCAAGGCTTATGCACAAGATTCATGTGTTATGACTTATCATGTACAGAGAAATTGCAATAAGATTAACAGCTGACTTCTCATCAGAAATTGTGGATAATAAAAGACAATGGTTAAATTAAGTATTCAACATGGTAAAAGAAAAAAAAAAAGGCCTCTTCCAAAAATAAAGGTGAAATAAAGACATTTTCAGATAAACAAAAACTGAGAGACTTTGTTGCTAGCATATCTTCCTTCAAAGATGTATTAAAGGAAGTTCTTCACACTGAAACAGAGTGACACCAGAAAATAACTTGAAACCACACGGAAAAAAACAGAGTTCTGGTAAATATAATTGACGTAAGTAATAATAAAATACACTATGATTATATATTTTTTCTCTCATCCCTTAACTTATTTAAAAGACAATTGCATAAAACATTATATATATAAATTGAATTGTTTTACTTATTATATATAAAAATGAAATACATATTTGACAATGAGAAGGCAAAAGAGAGGGGTGGGAATGAAGCGATATTGTAGTAATTAAGTAAACAGCAGAAGGTAACCTGAATCCACAAGAAAAAAAATGAAGCAAATTCAAAATAGTAAATAAAAGACAGATAGATATTTAAACTCTATATATATTTCTGCTCTTCTTTCTTAGCTTCTTTAGAAAATATGATTCTATAAGGCAATAATGGTAACAATGCAGTGCTGGGTTTGTAATATACACAGATGTACTTTCTAAAATAATAGCACATAAAGGGAACATAAATGGAGCTTTGTAGAAGTATAATTTGTATAAATTCCTGTAGTTAATTAGTATAAATCTGATTTGGATTCTGAAAATTTATGGTAAATCCTAGAGCAATGCTAAAGAACATAACTTTTAAAAGTACAAAAATAATTAAAGGAGTTAAAATCATACATGTGAAAATATCCACTTAAGACAAAAAGAGGCAATAAAGAAGGAATAAAGAAACCAAGTAATAATGGGACATAGAGAAGAAAAGGCATCCTGGCCTGCGTGAATCAATTACATCCATCATAATATCAAATATGAATGGATTAAACAATCCTATTGAAGGAGATGGTCAAATTTAGTAAAAACAAAACAAAACAAAAAAAACACTCAAGGAGACTCACTTTAGAAATAAAGTTAACATTTATTGAAAGTGAAAGTATTAAAAAAAGATACAGTGTACAAACAGTAATCACAACAGAATGATACTAATATTAAACAAAATAGACTTCAATTTCAAAATAAACAGGCTCAACAACAGAGCCCCAAAATACAAGAAACAAAAACTAACAGACTTGAAAGAAGAGACAGACAACTCAGCAATAATAGTTAGGGACTTAAATATCTAAATTTCAGTTATGAATAGAACAACTATTCTGTTTTTTCTAAAAAAGAGATATGCAAGACTTGAACAACACTCTCAACCAACAAGTCCTAATCAACATCTACAGAACATTCAACCAACAGCAGAGGGTGTAACACATTCTTCTCAAGGGCACAAAAGCCATTCTCCAGAATGGACAATGTGCTACGCCATAAAAAAGCCTCAATAGATTGAAAAGGATTGAACTTATACAAAGTATATTATTTAACAGTAATGGAATGAAATTAGAAATCAGTAACCAAAGAAAATGTGGGATATTCTGAAAAAAGTAGAAATTAAACAAACCCCCCTAAATAACCAATGGGTCAAGAAGGAAATCACCAAGGTAAGTTATAAAATACTTTGAGGTAAATAAAAATGAGACAATGCCATACAAGAATTTATGGAATGCAACTGAAACAGTTATTAGAGAAAAATGTATAGCTATTTAAACACCTATATCAAGAAGATCTCAGATCAATAACCTAACCAGCCCTCTAGAAAACTATGAAAAAAAAAACAAAATAAAGCCAAACCAGTTGAAGAAAGGAAATAAAGATTAGAACTGAAATAAATGAAATAGAAAATAGATAAATAATAAAGAAAAATTAATTAAACCAAATGTGATTATTTGAAAAGATCAACAAAAACGGACAAGTCTTTTCCATGACAGACCATGTAAAAAAAAAAAAAAAGAGAGAAGAATCAAATTATTAACTTCCAGGAAAAAGAGAGGACACTACTACTAAACTCAGAGCAATAAGAAGGATCACAAGAGGACAGTACAAACAGCTACATGCTAACAACTGAGAAAACTAAGTAAGATGGGCATATCCCTAGAGAGAGAAACATTACAGATTTGATAGAAGAAATAGGAAATCTGAATGGAATTTTAGCAAGTAAGAACATTGCATTAGTAATTTTAACACTTCCCACATAGAAAATCCCCGGCAGGCACAATTTCATTGGTGAATTCTTCTAAACCTTCAAAGAATTAATACCAATCCTTCAGAAATTCTTCCAGAATTTACACTCTTCCAGAAAATAGAAGTGAAGGGAATATGACTCAGCTTATTCTATGAGAACAATCTTACTCGTATACCCAAACCAGAGACATCAGAAAAAAGAAACTCACCAACATGGCTCTTATAAATATGTATCCAAAAATGCTAGGCAAAAAACTAAATCCAGCAACATAGAAATAAGATTATACACCATGGCCACATTGTATTTATCCCAGGAATTAAAGGTTGGTTTAGCATCCAAAAATAATCAATGTAATGCACACTAATGTACACATTAATAAGATATAAGGAAAAAGTATGTGTTCATTTCAATATGTGCAGAAGGAAAAATATGACAAAATCCAACACTGTTTTATGATAAAAACATTTTACACAGTAGGAGTAAAAGGAAATTTTCTCAACCTGATAAAGGTCATCCACAAAAATTCTAGAGTTACCATTCTACTGAAGGGTAAAAGTCTGAATATTTTCTTTCTAAAAGTAGAAATAAGACACAAATGTATTCTCTCATCATTTACATTTATTTACCAGAGGTTACATCTCAGGCAATTAGGCAAAAAAATAAAAAAGAAATCCAGTGGGAAAGAAAGATGTAAAATTATCTCTATTTGCCAATGACATATATAAAATATCACTAAGAATCCACAAAAAACTAATAGAGCTAATAAAGATATTCAACAAGATTGTAGGATACACTATCAGCATACAAACGTCACCTCCATGTGTATGCACTACTAAGAAACAATTTGAAAATGAAATTAAAAATACAATGTAAATCACACTAAAAGCTCAGATTACAAAAGTAAAAATAAATAAACTGGACTCTATCAAACCAAACAGCTTCTGCACAGCAAAGAAAATAATCAGCAAAAATGACCACCTATTGATTCTTAGGAAAAAATACTTGCAAATCATATATCTGATAAGGAGTTAATATCCAAAGTTTATAGAGAAACCATACAACTCAATAGCAGGAAAACAAAAAACCTATCTAAAAATGGGCAAAAGACTTCAATAGACAGGTCTATGAAAAAGTGCTGGACATACACATTACTTAGTTCCAGATTGAGCTAAGCTGGTGTAATCAGAGTGAATTTCAGAACTTCAGAAGGAGCTGTGACTAGAGATTGAGTTTCCTGCTGAATCTCTGGGTAGCTGCGAGGCTGAACAGCAGTATCTACTTTATTACCACCTTATTGTCATTCAAAGAAGGCAGAGTGGAATGCTGGAGAAAAACTGAGTACCGGCAACAGTTTTTGAACGCTGAATATTGTTATAACTGAAGCTAGAATTATCCCGGGACTTGTTTGCCACTAAAATGGCCTTGTTTTACATACCTGGGTTTCAGCTGCCATCTTGATCACTTGAAAGGAACATAACTGATATACTGTCCTTTGTTTTTCATTCCTTCCTCTTCTCCGCCTTTGACAATTTTAAATCAGATATCAACCTGCCTCTAATCTCTTTAATTCTTTCATTTATTTACTGCTGCCTATTTTCCAAAACACTGCTTCTTGAATAGTCCTGGCTCACAAATCATCTATGTCTTCATAACATATGAAACCCCTAGAATCCAGACTTTCCCCAGCTTGTAATATCTCCTAATTGATCTCTCAATTCCAGTGAAATGATTCCATTTCTTTTTTTTCCCAAACACATCACAAATATTCCTAACTCTTGTGAGGTAATTTTCTCTTACTGGTCTCAACTTATCTAAATTCTAACTTTTTAAACGATCTAGCTCAAGTTCTGTCTTGTCATATTCTGAGTTCCTTTTTTTGGCATTGTATTATTATTTATCTTTCCATGTACACACGTGTGCATTATCTCCCTGATAAAACTAACTGGCTACAGGATACGAGTAAAGACTCAATTCTAACATCCTTGTTACCTAATAATACACAAACGTGACACGTTTGAATAAATCACTGTTAAACAACAAAAAAGTGCTGGACATCATTAATCATCAGGGAAATGCAAATTAAAACCACTGTGAATTATCACCTCATAACTGTTAGAATGACTGTTATAAAAAAGAGCAACAGGCCTGGCACAGTGGCTCACGCCTGTAATCCCAGCACTTTGGGAGGCTGAGGAGAGTGGATCACCTGAAGTCAGGAGTTCAAGACCAGCCAGGCCAACATGGTGAAACCCCGTCTCTACTAAAAACACCAAAAATTAGCTGGGCATGATGGTGGATGCCTGTAATCCCAGCTACTCAGGAGGCTGAGGCAGGAGAATCACTTGAACATGGGAGGCGGAGGTTTCCGTGAGCCCACATCAAATCACTGCACTACAGCCTGGGCAAAGAATGAAACGCCATCAGAAAAAACAAAATAAAACAAAACAAAGGCAAGAGATAACAAATATGTTGGTGGAATGTAGAGAAAAGGGAACCCAAGTACATTACTGGTGGAAATGTAGATTGAGGTAGATTATGGAAAATAGTATGGAGGTTCTTAAAGAAATTAAAAATACAACTAACATATGGCCCAGCAATCCCTCTTCTGGGTATATACCAGAAGGAGATGAAATCATCATCCGGTAAAGGTGATCTGCAGCTCCATGCTCATTGCAGCACTATTCACAACAGCCAGATGTGGAAACAACCTAAGTATCTGCTGATGGATGAAAGGATAAAGAAACTGGTACAAGTTCGCCCGGCGCGGTGGCTCACCCCTGTAATCCCAGGACTTTGGGAGGCCGAGGCGGGCAGATCATGAGGTCAGGAGATCAAGACCATCCTGGCTAACACGGTGAAACCCCGTCTCTACTAAAAATGCAAAAAAAAAAAAAAAAAAAAAAAATTAGCTGGGCGTGGTGGCGGGCGCCTGTAGTCCCAGCTACTTGGGAGGCTGAGGCAGGAGAATGGCGTGAACACAGGAGGCGGAGCTTGCAGTGAGCTGAGATCGGGCCACTGCACTCCAGCCTGGGCGACAGAGCAAGACTGTCCCCTAAGAAAGAAGGAAAGAAAGAAGAGAGAGAGAGAGAGGGAGAAAGAAAGAAACTGGTACAGGTTGAGTATCCCTTATCCAAAATGCTTGAGACCAGGGGTGTTTCAGATTTTGGACTTGTTCAGATTTTTGGAATATTTGCATTATAGTTAAAAAGCTGAGCATCCAAAATCTGAAATGCTGCAACTAGCCTTTCTTTTCAGTGTCATGTCAGTGCTCAAAAAGTTTTGGATTTGGGATATTTTGAATCTCAGATTTTTAAATTTAGGATGCTCCACATGTAGATATATATACTGTTAAATATTATTCAGCCTTAAAAAAGGAGATCTTGCCATTTGTCATAATACAGATGAACTTGAAGGACATGATGCTAAGTAAAATAAGGCAGACACAGTAAGAAAAATATTGTGGAATATAAAAAATAAGTCAAATATTCAGAGATAGAGAGTAAAACAGTAATACCAGGAGTGGGAGTTGGGGAGAAGAAAGGAAATTAGGCAATTTAGCTCAGAGGATACAAAGTAGTAGAAATGTATTATGAACAAGTCTAAGGATCTACTGTACAATATGAGGAGTATTGTGAACGAATTGTACTGCATTAAGGAGTTCTGCTAAATGAGTAGATGACAGCTACTCTTGCAAAACAAAAAGGGCAATGATGTGAGATGATGGATATGTTAATCTGCTTCACTACAGCAAACATTTCACTGTCTATATGCATTCCATAATATGTTGTATACCTCAAGTATATACAATATAATTTTTAAAAAATACAATTCCATTCACAACAGCATCAAAAACAAGAAAATACATAAAAGTAAATTTGTCAATAAAGCCAGGAGCAGTGGCTCATACCTGTAATTCCAGCACTTTGGGAGGCTGAGGCAGGATCATCTCTTGAGCTCAGGAGTTTCAGACCAGCCTGGACAACAATGGCAAATCCCATTCTACAAAAAATACAAACATTAGCTGGCTATGGCGGCTCACACCTGCAGTCCCAGCTACCTGGGAGGCTGAGATGGGAGGACTGCCTGAGTCTAGGAGGTGAAGGCTGCATGAAGTGAGCCAAGATCACACCACTGCACTCTAGCATGGGCAACAGAGTCACAAAAAAGAAAAAAAAATTATTGAGAGAAGTCTAAGACTTGTACTCAGAAAATTATGTTGTTGAAAGAAATTAAAGAAAATCTAAATAAATAGAAAGTAGCCTATGTTTATGGATCATAAGACAATATAATGAAGATGCAGCACGCTCCAAATTGATTCAGATTTATCAGGATCTATATCAAAATTCTTGCACGCATTTTTTTGCAGAAATTGATAAACTGACTCTAAAGTGTATATGAAAATGCTAGAGACCCAGAATAACTAAACAATCTTTTTAAGAAAGTGCAAAGTTGGTGGATTCATAATTTATGATTTTAAGACTTACTATAAAGCTATAGTAATTAAGACAATGTGGTACTGGCAGAAAAACAGACACACAGATAAATGGAATAGAATTGAGTGCTCCAAAATAAACCCCAAAACTTACGGTCAGCTGATAACTGATCAAGGGTCCAAGACAATTCAATAGGGAAAAGAACAATCTGTTCGACAAATAGCTTTGGGAAAAGTAGATGTCCACATGCAAAAGACAGAAGTTGGACCCTAACTGTTGTTATCATACACAAAAGTTAACAGAGTGGTGTATATTCTTAAAGCATTATCTGAAACCACAAAACTCTTAGAAGACAACTCAGAAGCATGTCTTCATGATCTTGAGGTGGGCCATCATTTCTTAGATATGACGTCAGAAACACAAGCAATAAAGAGAAGTTTAATAAGTTGGACTTCATAAAAATTAAACACTTTGGCCGGGCGCGGTGGCTGAAGCCTGTAATCCCAGCACTTTGGGAGGCCGAGACGGGCGGATCACGAGGTCAGGAGATCGAGACCATCCTGGCTGACACGGTGAAACCTCGTCTCTACTAAAAAAATACAAAAAAAAAACTAGCCGGGCGAGGTGGCGGGCGCCTGTAGTCCCAGCTACTCGGGAGGCTGAGGCAGGAGAATGGTGTAAATCCGGGAGGCGGAGCTTGCAGTGAGCTGAGATCTGGCCACTGCACTCCAGCCCGGGCGACAGAGCGAGACTGCGCCTCAAAAAAAAAAAAAAAAAAAATTAAACACTTTGTGCTTTAAAGGAAACCACCATGAGGTAAGAAAAGCCAGTAGAATAGGAGAAAGTATTTGCAAGTGATACATACATCTGATGAGTGACATATTCTGAATATATACAAATGTTAACAACTCAATAACAAAAAGGAGAGTAGTTCAATTTAAAAATGAGAAAATAATATGAATACACATTTCTCCAAAGAAGATATATGAATAACTAATAAGCACGGGAATAGATGCTCAACATCATTAGTAATTAGGGAAAAGTAAATCAGAGGACTTAATTTGCAAGCCATATGGAGAAGAATAAAATTGGATCCTCATCTCTCATCTTACACAAAAATCAACCCAAGATAAATCAAAGACTTAAATCTAAAACGAGAAACCATAAAAATTATAGAAGACAACATCAGAAAAACTCTTCTAGACATTGGCTTAAGCAAAGAGTTTGTGACCAAGAACCCAGAAGCAAGTGCAACAAAAACAAAGAGAAATAGAAGGGACTTAACGAAACTAAAAAACTTCTGCACAGCAAAAGAAATAATCAGCAGAGTAAACACACAACCCACAGAATAGGAGAAAATATTCACAATCTATGCATCCGGCAAAGGACTAGTATCTACAATCTACAAGGAACTCAAACAAATCAGCAAGAAACAATCAAATGATTCCTTCCAAAAGTGGGCTAAGGCCATAAATAGACAGTTCTCAAAAGCAGATAAACAGATGGCCAACAAATGTACGAAAAAATGCTAAACATCACTAATTATCAGGGAAATGCAAATCAAAAACCACCTCACTCATGCAAGAATGGCCATAATTAAGAAATCAAAAAATAACAGGTGTTGGCATGAATGTGGTCAAAAGGGAACACTTTCACACTGCGAGTGGGAATGTAAACTAGTAAAATCAGTATGGAAAACAGTGTGGAGACTCTTCAAGGAACTAAAAGTAGAACTACAATTCGATCCAGCAATCCCATGACTGGGAATATATCTATATATCTATATATACACACACATATATATGCCATTATATCTGTATATATAGTATTATATTATGTATAACTATATATAATTATACAGATATATATTATATTTATATATAACTATATATAATTATATATAGATATATAGTTATATAATATATAATATATAACTATATATCTATATATAATTATAGTTATATATAGATATATAGTTATATATAAATATATAGTTGTATATATAATATATCATATATATGATATAATATATAGGCATATATAGGTCTATTAATTATATATAGTCATAATTAATAGGCCTATATATATCTCACATAATTAAATAACAAAAAAACTTTTTCATATTGTTTCACAAAGCAAAGCAAACTTCCATGTTGTGTAAAAAAGATGTGCTTAGTAGAAAGGAATTGTAAGTTCTAAAAATAAAAGGACAGGCCAAAAGGTATAGAAGACAGAAGGCAGAGGCTATAATACTGATATATAAAACAACACAAAATTCATATTTTATATTATATAATAATAAAAACTACCAAAAATTTGAAGAGAAAAATACAGAAATCAAATAATTAGATTTTTTTCACACTGTTGTTACTCTAAGACTAACAAAATGAATTAAAAAATATAAACCTAGCCAGGCATGCTGGCTCACGCCTGTAACCCCAACACTTTGGGAGGCCAAGGCGGGCAGATCACGAGGTCAGGAGATCAAGACCATCCTGGCTAACACAGTGAAACCCCATCTCTACTAAAAATACAAAAAATTAGCCGGGCGTGGTGGCAGGCGCCTGTAGTCCCAGCTACTTGGGAGGCTGAGGCAGGAGAATGGCTTGAGCCCAGGAGGCAGAAGTTGCAGTGAGCAAAGATCATGCAACTGCACTCTAGCCCGGGTGACAGAGTGA
Organism: Trachypithecus francoisi; assembly: GCF_009764315.1. Taxonomy (NCBI): domain Eukaryota; kingdom Metazoa; phylum Chordata; class Mammalia; order Primates; family Cercopithecidae; genus Trachypithecus; species Trachypithecus francoisi. Next base: position 163,007,255 of record NW_022681468.1, on the reverse strand, counting down.
GACTCAGTCTCAAAAAAAAAAAAAAAAAAAAATATATATATATATATATATATACACATGTTTTAAATAGTGCACCAAACTACATGATTAATGTAGATATTATGAATATAAACTTTGCACTCAAAATAATAGCGAATACAAACATTTCTTTCAAATAAACATGGAGTATTCATAAAAACTAACCAAGGATATTAAGAAAATCTCTTAAAGTAGATATGAAAAAAATTCTTATCACACTGCAATGACAAGTAAAAATGAATATTAAAAGTCCTGTCTTGATAGTTTAAAATCTTACGTCAAAACTTTGGTAATAAAATATAAACACAGGAATCTATGGGATATGTTTAATACAGTGATAAGTGAAACAATGTAGCCTCAAACACTAATTAGAAAATAAAAATAAGTGAATTCAACCTCTAACTAAAAGAGAAAAAAGGAAACTAAAAGAAGAAACAGAAAATAATGAATTACATAACAGAAAAGGAGAATTGTGAAATCCATTTTTAAGAGACTTTTAAAGATCAATGGAATACTCACTTCTATACATCCCACACTAGACAAAAAGAGAAAAAGCAAAATACCAAAACTGAGATATAACTACAGGGAAATACACATTACAACATCAGAAATTTTAAAAATTATGAGACTATTTTTGCTCAGTACTAGTCAATATGAAAAGGAATTTTATTGCTTTCTTTTCTAAAGGAATATTTTCCTAAAACTATTGTTTTCTAAAGCAGTACTTTCCTAAAAATAAATTATCAAATTGAATTTTTTTACACAATGATTTCAATTTGCTACTTTACATTTTCCTTTTTGTAGAAATATTCGAATTATCAGAGTTCAATTTTGAATAATTTCAATAACTGAACTTTGACAATAATTGAAGTTTGAAAAAATTGAAAACACAATTTTGATGAATTGAATTTACCAAGAGAGATTTTGTTATGTTTTTAAAGTCCTGCTGGGTCAAAAGCCTGTGCTTGGAAAGTTATAAATGTCCTGATATAAATCATAATTTATCAAAACTAAACCCAATACAAATAGAAAGTTGTTTTTTTGTTTTGTTTTGTTTTTTGTGAGATAGAGTTTCATTCTTGTTGCCCAGGTTGGAGTGCAATGGCGTGATCTTGGCTTACTGCAACCTCTGCCTCCCGAGTAGCTGGGATTATAGCGTGCACCACCACATCTGGCTAATTTTTGTATATTTAGTGAGACGGGGTTTTGTCCTGTTGGCTAGGCTGGTCTCGAACTCCTGACCTCAGGTGACTGCCCATCTTAGCCTACCAATGTGCCAGTATTACAGGTGTGGGCTACTGCACACAGCCCAGATAGAAAGTTTAATAGGCTAATTTTCATTGATGAAACAGAGTAAGCATCCAAAAAGCTGCATGCTCCCCTGCACCAGAAAATAAATAAATAAATAAACAAATAAATAAATATATAAATAAATAAAGGTGCCAAGTCAGGATGATGAATCAAAGGAATTCTATCGAATCTTTAACAATAAGATCTTAAGGTGTTTTAATTATTTGTGATCACAGAAAAGGAAAACTACATTGATCTATAACATGAATTCCAATCCTGTCAAATATTGAACCAAAAGACAAATACAGTCTAATCTCACTTATAATGCAAAGGTAAACATTTTATATAAAATATTAACAAGAAAAATCGCACAGCACATTTTTAAAAGTATGCATTATGAAGAAGGAATTCTAGAAATATATGGAATTCCAGGAATTTTAGGATAGTTCAATAGGAGAAAATGTATCAATACATTTCACCATATTAATAGATCTGAGAGTAGAACTCATAATCAGATACTGCCATAGATATTAAAATGTTATTCTAAAATATTTGCTACTCAGTCACAGTTTTTAAAAAATGCTTAGTATTTTACCATGCCAATAGATCATATTCAGATACTTCTATAGATAGTAAAATGGTATTGGAAACAATTTGACACTTAGCTATAATTTTTTTAAAAAACTTAATAATAGACCATCCAAAATTGGGCAGAATCCCTATGCCATCCTGAAACACAAAGTAGAACACATGGAAAGACGTCTTATATTCTGGAGCAAATGATTCAGGATCACATGCTGTCAACTCTTCCTTAAGTTAATATCAAACTTTTAATGTGATTCCAATAAAAATAACATTTTTTCCTCTGGCCCAGGCTAATTGACTTTAACTTTTATGGGGAAAATTAAGCAATCAAGAATAGCCAGGACAACTGTGAAAAGGAATAATGATGAATGAGGTTAGTTCTACCAGATATTAAGACATATTATAAAGCGCTACAATTAAATCATATTAATAATGCATAAAAAGACATACAGACTAGTTGAATAGGAAGTCCAGAAATAATCCATAGCACATTTGAAATTTGGGACTGACTAAATATGTGTATTATTTATCGATTCTGTATGACAAATTGTGACAAACGTAGCAGATTAAAACACTCAAACCTACAGCCCTGCGGTTCAGAAGCCTGAGGCATGACTTAGCTGGGCTCTCTGCCTCCTCTCAGTAGGATAGAAACCATGTGTCAGCCGGGCCGTGGCCTCCTCAGGGAGTTAACTGGGGAAAAACCAACTCCTGGCTCCTTCAGGCTGTTGACCCAATTCATTTATGTGGGTCTGCAGGACTGCAGGTTTCAGTTCCTACCTGAAGGCTGCCTTCAGCTCTCAGATACCACCTGCAGTTCCTTGTCATGTGGGCTTCTCAAACTTGGCAACCTGCTTCTTCAAAGCCAGCAATGGAGAGAGATTGATTAGAGCATCAGATACTGCCAGCCATATGGACTCGTGCAATGTAACAGAAGCACAAGAATGGTACCCCACCATCGCTGCCATATAAAGTCATGTCATGTAATCACATGAATGACATCCTATCACTCTTGCCATGTTCTGTTGCTTAGAAGCAAAGTCCTGTCCACACTCCAGGGAGGGATGTATGAATCTGTGAACACCAGAAGGTGAGGATCACCTTAGGGTCGGTCTACCACAATGTGGCATCTCAAATCACAGGGAAGAATAAACAGTTAATAAAAGGTGTTGGAAAAAATGGATAGCCCTGTGGAAAACAAAACCTGTGCATCTCTACTGAACATCACACACCAACATAACATCCAAACAGATTAGAAATGTAACTGCAGAATGAAATCATTCAAGTACTAGAAGAAAATATGGATGCATGTCTCAGTAATTTGGGAATGGAAAAGCCTTTTAAATATAACTCAAAGGTTGGTAATTTCACTATATTTTTAAATGTTGCAAAAAAAGAAACATAAGCAAAGTCAAAAGACAAATAAGATTGGAGAAAATATTTACAATTCATACCATAGACAAAGGGATTATTTTTCTTAATGTATAAAGAACTCTTAAACTTTTGGTATTAAGAAAAGACCAAAAAATTAATAATACAATCTGTGTGCAAAGCACAGAAACAAACAAATCATGTAAACACACAAAAATATTTATAGTAATTTACTTGCACTCATAGTAAAAGAAAGGCACGTTAAAACTATACTGAGAGCGTCATTCATCACCCACCAGGTTGGCACAAATCTAAAACTTAAGAACCCACTCTCTGCTGGCAAGGCTAAGCAGAATCATGCATTAAACAGGAGGGAATTTGGCAATATTCTACAAAATTGCACATGCATTTACCTCTTTATCCAGTTACTTCACTTTTGGGAATCTCACTTCAAGATTCGTATCAACAAATACAAAACAACATATTTCCATAGTTATTCACTAGGGCATTAAGATAAAAATAGTGCGAAGTGGCTGGGTGCGGTGGCTCACACTTATAATCCCAGCCACCAAGGTTTTTGTTTTGTTATTTTATTATCTTTTGAGATGGAGTCTCACTCTGTCGTCCAGGCTGGAGTGCAATGGCACGATCTTGGCTCACTGCAACCTTTGCTTCCCAGGTTCAAGAAATTCTCCTGCCTCAGCCTCCCGAGCAGCTGGGACTACAGGCATGTGCCACCACGCCCGGATAATTTTTGTATTTTTTAGTAGAGATGGGGTTTCACCAAGTTGGCCAGGTTGGTCTTGAACTCCTGACCTCAAGTGATCCACCCGCCTCGGCCTCCCAAAGTGCTGGAATTACAGGTGTGAGCCATGGCGCCCAGCCTGAAGGTTTTCTCTACCTTTGCAAGAGATTAGATACAATTCAAAATTAATGCAGCACAAATTCAATAGCCTGCTTGGGCCAAAACATTGCTTTATTTGGGGGTCTGCACCTTTATGGAAATTGTTGTAATGTAAAAAAGTATTCAACCCACCCATCTGTTGCTACCAAGTCAATTTTCATAACTGTGTGTACTAAACGGTATTGATTGTCTTTGTATATTTAATTTTCTTTAATATATTTGCATTTATTTTTCTGTATTACATTTTTCTTCTGAACTATATATTTCCTTTATCTATGGTGATGTTTATTTTTGTAATTACAATTTTATAATTGCCTAGGTGATTTGTAAGCATGTTCAAGGATGCAGAGATCTTCTTCTCCTAAGGTCAACTGCAGAAAAGGAAACCAGGCAATAATAGTAACAACAGAGAAAGGTATGAGAAGAATCAGTGAAGTCATTAGAAAACAAATTTGCGTATTATTGCAAAAAAAGAATGATTGCTAAGATGCATGAGATCAATAACAATGGTTACAGAAGGGATTGAGATGGAAGCAAGATTTCTCTTTCATGTGGTTGTGAGGTTGACAACTTACCTTCAAATGGTTCAGAACAAATATTGAGATGGATAGGTAGATGACAGGTGACTGGCAGACAGGAACAGATTCATCGAGTATAGATAACAGATAGATGGAGATAGATGTTTAATAAACAAATAGAAGAGTGATGGATGGTGGCTATACAAAGCCAGTGTGGCAACATTCATAAAAGTGAGGTAACACTTGACGTGAGAAAAAGGCAAAACAGCAGATGAAATAGACTATCTTAAGCCTTGTATCATAAATTTCTAAACCATAAACCTTTCTTCAGAGAGACTTCAAGTTTATGTGGTGTGTACAAAGTATTTCTAACATACTCTTTTCTTTAAAAAACAAAAACAAAAACAAACAAACAAACAAAACACTGTAAATAACAGAAAGAGTAACAACCAGCATAGAAACCATGACTTCATGTTCAATGAGCAGAGACAAATATTAGGTGAAAAGGCCTGAATTCCTAAGAGGGTTAAGGAGGAAGTCTTCAAAGGAGAGGTCACCCAGAGGCTGGGGTCTACAGCGACTGTAAGAATCTCCCAGCGTTTAAGGGAGGAGGAAGGTGGCTGGCTGGTGGTACAACGCAGGGATGTTGTGTGGATGTGAAAGGTATGTATTTGGGGCTACGACCAGACATGGACGACTGTACATCATGATGGGTTAATGCTGTACATTTTATGTCAATGATGAAAAATTGCTGTGTATTAGATGGTAAGGGCATGACTGCACTTTTCTCTGGAGAGAGCTCCCTGCCTGCAGGAGAAAGCTGAGTTGGAAGATGTGGAAAGAGGCCATCCCCATGGTGTCCATCCACATAGTGGTCAACACGCAGGGCTCTGGCGGCCCCGACTCAGTGATGGTTTGACCTCAGAGTCAGACCTTGAGGACAGAGGGGGCTTGTCTTGCCAGCCACCGAATCCCCCATGCCCAGCACTCTGCCTAGCATGAATTTCTGAAATCTCTGTTTCGGTGACTGGAATGACGGGAGCACCCTATTCCCAAGCAGGAAATAGAGGAGAAAGCGCCGGCCAGGCCGGGCGCGGTGGCTCAAGCCTGTAATCCCAGCACTTTGGGAGGCCGAGACGGGCGGATCACGAGGTCAGGAGATCGAGACCATCCTGGCTAACACGGTGAAACCCCGTCTCTACTAAAAAATACAAAAAACTAGCTGGGCGAGGTGGCGGCGCCTGTAGTCCCAGCTACTCGGGAGGCTGAGGCAGGAGAATGGCGTGAACCCGGGAGACGGATCTTGCAGTGAGCTGAGATCCGGCCACTGCACTCCAGCCTGGGCGACAGAGCCAGACTCCGTCTCAAAAAAAAAAAAAGAAAGCGCCCTGAGGTAGAAAATACAGAAGTGAGATTGATTTGATTTACGGGTGAAAAACAGAGTCAGGCCTTGGAGAAAGGGCTCATGATGCTTCGTAACACTGGTGAGAACCTGGAATTGTTTTAGTGTTATTGTGTGTTTGGGTCATGTAAATGTCTATAATCAGAATGTCTATAATCAGTATCTTTTAAGATAAATAGTTTTAAGATAAATGTCTATAATCAGTATCTTTTAAGATAAATAGTTTTAAGATAAATGTCTATAATCAGTATCTTTTAAGATAAATAGTTCATACCCACAATGGTAATGGTACCCAAACGTTAATGCCCAATGGGGGTATTAACTTTTAATTTTGTACTGAACTGAACTGCTGTGCTTCAGAAGATGGAGGAAAAGAATAATCACTAGATCGGGGGTTCTCAACGTGGGCTGCTCCTTTGAATTATCTGAGGCTCTTCGCAAATAATAATGGTGCCCAGCACACACCTCCAGGCCCTGGTTATAGCAGAATGTCTGGGGTTGGGGGGCCCCTGGAGTCCCTGGAGCTCCCCAGGTGATTCAATTGCAGCCAAGAGAATGAGCCTTTGTACAACAGTAAAAACGGGGCTCTTCAAAAGCAGAAAGATTTTTAAAACTTTCATTAATGTAATCATTTCATTAATTCTCCTAGTAAAATATAGAGCCTTAATTTGGAGGCATAATTTAAAAATTATTTTTCTTCATACATTTATGTTAACTCAAAAATTAAATGAAATCCATTGCTTGAGTTTGACTCCTAAGAGCCACACTGGGAAATGATTGAGTTGCAGTAAAAGCCATGAACCTTGGTTGAACTGAAGGGAGTCCACCTGTCTCTAGTAATCAGCTATATACAATATGAATAGGTGTGCTACTAAGTTCTCTAAGTACTTAGTGCTTTTACCAATTCTCTAAGTACTTTCTGCTAGACCTCAGATTCACTGTCTGAAAAACAAGGTAGTTGGACATTAAGATTTCTAGATGTCCTTACAGTCTAAAGTATTTTATTTCTTTGCCATCTTTTGATTTTAAAGAAAACATTGTGTTATATTTTTCATTCATTCCATTCATATTTGAATTTCTGAGAAAAGCTGCCATATATATGTATAACAAAAACAGTCATATCAAAATGTTCATTTCAAAAGCTACCCTTAATTTAAGTCCTAGTGCCATTTTGATACATTTTACACATCATTCTTAGAAAATACATTTCTGTATGACCTACATATATATCTATATTCATATATTCATTATATTTTACATATGCATACACATACACACACACACATATATGTGCTTATCCAAGCACTGGATGTGCTTATCTTGGACAAAATCAATAACTCCTATTTGTTTACATGTCAAGCTTGGGGAATTATGAGGCACTGGGGCTTATACTTGGAACTCAACTTGTGTAGAACTAAGTTTTGCATATTCAGCTTTCTACAGCCCCCATTCAGCACCTCCACCTCCTTTCAGGCCCTCACCCCCTTTCTAATGTTGTAACTTCTGCACTGATCTCCATCTGTCTCCATTTGATACATGAGGGCTGGAGGAAAGGAGTCACCAACATCAGCTGTGGGTCGACGTCTCCATCACCAACTGAAAACTGTGATTTGGATGAGTAATCAGGATGCGGCAGCGAGTTCTAGACACACCACAGAGAAAGGTTGACCTAAGTCTTCTTGTGTGAAGGGTTCTGCTTCTGAGCGTCAACCACGCCCTGGAGGACGTCTGGGCTAGCTGGTACCATCCACCTCTCCCTCCTACCAGACACTGCCCCTCCATCCTGCTGTGGGGGTCTGCAGGGGGACTCCCGAAGTGACAATGCTTCAGCAGCCTCAAGCAGCAGGATCTTGAATGACAGCTTAGAGCAGACAGCCTTAGGGACCACACTTCAGGCCCCATCAGTGACACCCTTGGGGAATCTGTGGGGGATTCCGCCACAGGCCCTGACCCGGGCACTTCTGTGCTGACTTCCTTTCCTATACACATACGTCAACTTTCAACCTATCCCACACCCACTGCTTTTAAGAATAGACAACTAATGGAAGGTGAATTCCCATTGCAATCCATATATGTATTGAATTTTCATGATTCAAATACACACTTTATGTTTGCAATTTCTCTGATTTCTCTATAATAATGTCATCAGACCTAAAAACTACTAATGATACAATGCCTACAAATGAATTTAAAATTCAGAGTACAGTTATGACTAGAAGGCAAACAATATAGAACATGATTGCAAGAATATTTCCAGGCCAATATAAGAGTTAATTTGATGGGCTGTTTCATTTTATTGCATTAGCTATTTCCCTACTATCGAGTCTTTGTCTTTTCCCAACAGTTAATGCTGAACCTTAATCCCACTGAAGTAAACGGAATAGCGTCCCCCCAAATTCATGTTTTCCCAGAACCTCAAAATGTGACTTTATTGGAATAGAGCCTTTCGGATGTAATTATTTAAGATGTATTTATCTCAAGATGAAATCATCCTGGATTTACAGTAGATTCTAAATCCTGTGGTGTCTTTGTAAAAGGATACAGAGGTTTGAGAGACACACAGAGAAGGCCGTGTGAAGATGAAAACAGAGACAGAGGTAAGAATGCTGCATCGACAGCCAGTGGAGTCCAAGGACTGCCAGCAGCCAGCGGATGCCAGGAAAGAGGCACGGACCTGATTGTCCTGCAGAGCTTCCAGAAGGAGCCAGCCCTGACACCACCTTGGTTTTGCACTTACGACTTCCTGAACTGTGAGAGAATAAATGGTTTGAAGCCACCCAGTTGGCTATAATGTGTGCAGCAGCCACAGGAAAGGATGCACTTACCTTTCGGAATCAGTGTCATCAGACAGGCAGGGTGCTGGCATGCGGGTCCTGTCTGCCTTGCTGCACTGGCTGCTAGGGGCCCTCCTGCCACTCTTTGAGCGGCACACTGACACTCAAAAATTCCCAGAGAGGCCCTTTGAGATCATCAAACTTCAGATACTGGAAAGAGACACACAGTTCTACAAGTGACTGTAAACTGTTCATTCTTGTCTAGGACTTCCACTCTCCATAACCATCCTTCCACTCCTCTGCTTAGCTGTGGGTCATGCTAAACCCAGAAGAGCTGGCACCAGCCCCAGAGTTCTCAGATTCCCCAGAGCCTGAATCATGTTTTCATCTCTCCACAGGCCCACTGTGTCTGCACCTCTCTCCTCCTGTGACATCTCACACCACTGTCCCACCAGCTCGGCATTCCTCTCATAGCCTGGATCTGTCACGTCCATAGGTCACAGCAAAGCTGTCTTCTCAGATCTTCACATTTAGCTCTGGACACATGAAGGCCAGGATTTTGCCATTATGGCCTCTGAAACGGGTGATTGAAACTAAAAATTGAGCAGTGGATTTTTCATTTCTATAGGTGGTATCTGCCCTCTCTCAGAGGTGATAAATGCTGTTGATACAATAGGTGGGAGGCTGCAGGGTGACCAGCTTTACTGTAAATTGAAAATACACTAGCTAATCATTTTTCAAGATAGTATCCATCTACACAGCCTTCCATCACTCACTAGTTCTGCTTTCAAGTACCTACTGTGTACCAGACCCTAGAGGTGATGGGAGCATTCTTGACTTCACGAACCTCGTGGTAAGCAAATGTCATGAGCATGGTAACAGTGATTACAATGCAGTGTAACAAGGTCCCCATGGGTGTATGCACTGGCTCTGCTACGAGCCTCTGGGGGAGCAAAAGTCCTCCAGCTTTCTGCAGCCCCGCCGCGAGCCTGTCCCCGTCACTTTTATAGCGTGGGTTTTTATAACCAGGGGTCGTATATAACAATTTAACCAGGGACATGAGCACGCGTATTCACAAAGTGACGGCCAGTCAGCGTGGAAATGACAGTGAACAACCCAGGCTCGCCCTCCTCCACCCTGGCTATTTTCTGACTTGGAGTATTTGGAGGCCTCTTTAGCAGTGGTTGCAGGGCAGGGTTGGGGGTGCTGGTCATCACTCTGTGAAACCCCTCTTTCTCCGCAGGAGGTGAAGGACAGCGACGCGCTGCCCAACACAAGGCCTGTTGCCCTCCGTGGCCTCCACGGGGAGCCCAAGGCTCTTCCCCAGAGAAGAACTGGACGTGAAGGCAGCTCTGGTGTTCAGGAGGAGGGGTCCTCCTGGCCCTCTTATGGTAAGTTGCATGTTTCAGGGAAGACAAAGAATAGAGGCTCTCTCTGCACCCACCATGTTCGGCAGCCAAGGAGGCCCCTTCCCTTTGGACCGTTTCGCCTCCTGCAGCAGTTGGTCTCTGAGGCCACTGCCTTGTTGCTCGTGGTGGAACACGTGCTCTCGGGCGGCTTTGCTGGACCTCACTTCTGCTGCTCCTGGGAAGTGCGCTCTCATAGGGTTGCCAGATAAAATACAGGCTGCCCAGTTGAGTCTGAATTCAAGATAAGTAGCAATAACGCTTTGATATCAGTGGGTCCCAGATGGTGCATGGGCGATACCACCTCTGGGTGCCCATACAGTGGGGCTGGGCTCCCCACTGACCTCGCCCAACACGTGGGATCCTGCCTGGGGCTCGGAGCCAGAGCTTGCCTAGATGCACTGTCTACCATGACCAAGTCAGTACCAGGGTGTTTCTGGACTTCAGCGTGGTCCTAGTGAAGCTCCATGACAGCCTGCCTTCTGCCAACCACTCTGCTCACTTTGCAATCTTGAATCCGTTTTGTGGATCCAGTTTGAAGCCACACGACTGGGCCTGGGGGAGAGAGTGGAGTGATGGTCTCAAGATGGACACACAACAGACCTGAGACTCAGTTCCATCTTGTGAAGGCCTGTTCTAGAGGGGTTGAGAAATAGAGTTGTCATTGTTGTTTTTAATGCCTGGAATGCATCAGGTTTAATTTAAAGATCAAAAATACAGTTATATTTTACATTCTTAAATCCTGAAGAAAAATGTGCTCTACCCAATTGCTTTCAGCTATGACTGCAAGTGGTGACATTCTGCTGGTGGCATTCAGAGTTCTATCTTTGAATGCCATGGTAATCACTTGCTTCCCTTCAAGTCTGTCGTGTCTGGCATGAAATTTAAGAATTTAAAATACCAGATCAGCAGGCTCACACCCAACAGACATGGCATATCTAAATATGCAGTTAATGACTACCCATGGGGTCTATTTCAATGTAAAAAGTGATGCAGGTGGTGACTGACAGTAAGACAAAAACAAAAACAAATTAAAAATCTAAACTAGATTAACCAGAAATAAGTACTTTTAACAGAATAGTACTAGTGTTCAAGGTTATAGATCAGAAATTTGATCACCACTGTTCTACTCTTAAATCAACTTTAAGATTTTTTATTTTTATTTTTATTTTTTAGATTCTACATATAAGTGAGATCCTGTAGTATTTGTCCTTCTGTGACTGGGAAGGGGGATGGGGAGGACGGAGAGAGGTTAACAAATGGGTACAAAGTTACAGTTAGGAGGAAGAAGTTCTGGTATCTTATTGCATAGTTGGGTGAGGATGATTAACAGTAAGATACTGTAGATTACAAATAGCTGAAGAGAGACTTGAATGTTCTCACCACCAAGAAATGACAAATGTGGGCCGGGCGTGGTGGCTCATGCCTGTAATCCTAGCACTTTGGGAGTCCAAGGCGGGCAGATCACGAGGTCAAGAGTTTGAGACCATCTTGGCCAACATGGTGAAACCCCGTCTCTACTAAAAACACAAAAATTAGCTGGGCATGGTGGCACGTGCCTGTAATCCCAGCTACTCAGGAGACTGAGACAGGAGAATCATCTGAACCAGGGAGTCAGAGGTTGCAGTGAGCCGAGATCGTGCCACTGCACTCTAGCCTGGCAACAGAGCAAGACTGTCTCAAAAAAAAAAAAAAAAAAAAAAAAAAGAAAGAAAGAAAGAAAGAAAGAAAGAAAAGAAAAGAAAGAAAGAAAGAAAAGAAAAAAGAAATGACAATTGATGACAAATGCACGAAGTGATGGACATGCTAAATACTCTGATTTAATCCTTATACAACATATATATGTATTGGAACATCAAATTAGAGCCCATAAATATGCACAATAACAATGTGTCAATTAATCAATTAATTAAAAAATAAATTTGAGATTCCCCTACTTATGATGTGCACAAGTTGGATAAATTCAGCTCTCTCTGGCTTGCTCAGGGCAGATGCCCAAACCAGATCAAGAATCTTCAGGCAGTCCTGAGCTCCAAGGATGCGAAGCATCGGGCAAGCTCTGGGAGAAGGAGTTCTGCTGCCTTGTTTTGCACCACTCCCAGTAAGCACATGGCACAGAGTAGATGCTCAATTAGTGTTTGTTGAATTAATCCATTGACTTAAATTTAAAAGTAGATTACACACACACACACACACACACACACACACACACACACCATCTTCCCCCCAGTGTTGATTACAAAATCAACTCTAACAAATAGGTGAATTTGGCATCTCTCCTTTCTGCAACTTTCTTCTAACCATTGACTTCATGCATATTGAGTAAAATATAATAATATGCCTCTAATGTAGACATGGCCAGAAATCCATTCTGGAAAACTGCTGGTACTTTCAACATTTTGCACAATCATTATGAGCCTGAGAATCAGGGTACACCTGCATTCTAATGGTGTTCCAACCCCTACTCACAGCTAAATGTACAAATATTAAGTCATTCTCTAATTCAGAAAGAGCAAAGTCTCATATTTAGCAGGTCTATTTCTGATACTGCACACACAGAGTAGTTTCAGGTATAGTCAGTGATTAAATAGAATCTGGGAAGTAATTTAGCAATGCTGCAGGAAAGTGGCAGATGAAAAATAATGTGAGCAAGAGCAAAATAACACATCTAGAAAAAGAAAAAGAAGCTTAAGCTATTTTTGTGAGATTCTGAGCTTTATGAACTTTCAGCTAGGATCCAAGAAATGGACCTATCATTCACTATAAACCATTCACTGAAGACATTATTTAAATGTGTTGCTGCTGCTACCAGAAAGGTCAGCCAAATGTTCTAATTCAATAGGAAGGACTGGAAACAATCCAGAAAGGATTACTTCCCTATGCACAAAATCATGGCATGTCTTACATCCCAGTTGTGCCGTTGCCTGAAGTTCTAGTTGCTGAAGAACAAGAATGTTCTAGCAGGAGCAGAATCAGCTCGAACAAAGGAAGTTGAAATAATTTTTTTGATGGAGACACTTGTTAGAGGAGAGAAACAATCTCTTTCACATTGTGTGATCGATAATAATATTGGCCACAATATTATTAATAAGGTTGGCCAGGTGGAGTGGCTCACACTTGCAATCTCAACATATTGGGAGGTTGGGGTGGGAGGATAACTTGAGGTCAGGAGTTTGACAACAGCCTGGGTAACGTAGTAAGACTTCTTCTCTATACAAAGAAATAAATAGAAACAAAAAAACAAAATTAGCCAGGCTGCTGGCATGTACCTGTGGTCTTAGCTACTCAGGGGGCTGAGGCAGAAGGATTGCTTGAGCCAAGGAATTGGAGGCTGCAGTGAGCTATGATCATGCCACTGCATTCCACCCTGGGCAACTGAGAGAGATGCTGTCTTTAAACAAACAGAAAGAAAGAAAAAAAAAGAAGAAATAAAACTGAAATTTAGAAAAGTGAAAATCGGACCTCAATCATGCCTTTGGAGTTCCATGTACATGTTTAGGAGAGACGAATAATAGTATTAATTTATAAAACAAAAGAAAAATTATCTTATTAGCTTAAGTAGTGGTAAAGTTGGAAAATCTAAAGTTCTAAAAGACTTGAGAGAAATACACCTCTTATGATTTGAGTTTATTGAAAACAAATACTGTTTGGAAAGATATTTTGAATGAAACAACATTCCTGCAAAATGCTTCACCCCAGAGACAATGAGCAAATCCAGTGCCCAGACACTGGTTCCTTATACACTTCAATAAACGGAATCAGGGTGCCATGAAGAAATGGCTGATTCTAGGGTTGGAGCAAGGAATATACAACATGAGCCTAGAGCATCTTATAGTATCAGAAAGAGTTCTCAAAAATCAAATGATGGGTTTGTGGAGGGGACACAAGAGCCAATTGAAAGAGCTCCCAATGGCCAAAGCTGGAACAATTTGAGCAATAAAATAAGTAACACTGTACTGGATTATAACCTGGAGCATAAAATAAATATCCATGAGTTCATACTGATATAAATACATGATGGCATACACAGATAAGTAGGGAAGAACAGGCATTCCATGTAAAAGAATTCCAAATAATTATATGTAGATATTCTTTCCTCGAAGAGGTGAAGCATAGCTCCACAGCCTTAAGTGTGGGCTTCTTTCCAAAGTGATTTCCAAAATAATTTCCTTCCAAAGAGTACAGTGTAGGAAGAGGGAAAACAGAGTAATTTTACAGTGGAGAAATCTGATGACTACTGCTTCCGCCAGGTGATCAAGGTGAGCATCAGCAGTGATGTTGATTGTATGTATCTCTGATAGGATATAATTAACATGGCACTTTCCCTCCCTGTTCTTCTTCCCAAGCACCCATGAACTCAATGGGGAAAATATCAAACAAACTCAAACTAAGGAAAATTCTACAAAATATCTAGCCATTACACCTCAAAACAGTCAAGTCCATCAAAAGCAAAACACTATCTGAGAATCTGTAGCCAACAGGAGCCTGAGAAGACATGACAACTAAATGCAATGTAGGATCCTAGATGGAATCCTGGAACAGAAAAAGATGTCAGGGAGAAACTAAAGAAATCTGAATAATGTATGGACTTTAATTAATTACAAAATGATTTACAGTGTCATGATAAGACCCAAATTTCTGGAATGGGCATTATTCAAATTACTTTTAAAATGAGAGAAAACATGGCCGGGCACAGTGGCTCACGCCCTGTCATCCCAGCACTTTGGGAGGTTGATGCGGATGGATCACCTGAGGTCAGGAGTTCAAGACCAGCCTGGCCAATATGGTAAAACTCTTTCTCTACTAAAAATACAAAAATTAGGGGGAGCATGGTGGCGGGCACCTGTAATCCCGGCTACTACGGAGGCTGAGGCAGGAGAATCACTTGAACCCGAGAGGCAGAGGTTGCCGTGAGCCGAGAGTACACCATTGTACTCAAGCCTGGGCAACAAGAGTGAAACTCCATCTCAAAAAATAAAATAAATAAAATAAAATGAGAGAAAATATGAAAATAAATATAGAAGAAGAGGCAGGCTGAGGCAGGGGGAGCCCACAATCAACTGATGCACTGGAAAATGCAGAGCCTCTGTGTCCTGAAATTCCTTTTGGAGGTAAAATTAGAGAAATTGTTTGCTCTCAACATAGCAAATGAATCAGCATTTTGGACATACAGTATCAAGCAACTAGAAAAAATTTTTAATTTTTTTAGCTAGTAATCACATTTTATAAGAAGGCGAAGCATAGGTAGACATGAGCCCAGGGTAAATGCTGTGTTTATTAGCATAGCTTTATGTTAAACTATGCTTCTCAATGAGTAACTCTGAAGTCAGAGAGGCTGTGCCCTTCCTTGGCCATTAGAGAGCTTGGTTTTGTGAAAGTGCCTGTAGCCATGGTTCCCAGACCTCTCCCATTCACACTGCAGAGCTGAAGAGGATATTTTTTGAATGGATAAAATAAGAGCTGCTTCCTCTATTCTAAGGAGCAACAGCAAGTCCCCCCAACACAATACTTTGTTCACTTATTGCAGTCAGTCGAGAGCTTGCACTGAGTATCTACTCTGTGCCTGGCACTGTGTTTATACCTTGGTACATAAAGATGCATAAAGTGGGGAAGGACTCTGGGAAGATGGTGGAGCAGGAAGAACCCGACTCTGTCTCTCACTGAGACAACTGCACTGACAGAATGTTTCTTATGTAACTATTTCGGAACTCTGGAGTCTACTGAAGACTCTCACCTTCCACGTAAATGTGTTTAATTCTGGCCAATTTCAGCTTTTAGCACAGTAGCTACCCAAGCCCCCCAC